>NC_138771.1:341027253-342227253 GCF_965119305.1 Pelophylax lessonae | reverse complement strand
GATGCTATTCCTTCTGCTCCAGATGTGGGTGTTTTTGTTGGTGGCGCACCAGCACCAATAATATTAAGGGCATAATTGCTGTACCCCCTTGTGCATCTCAGACGCTATTCCTTCAGCTCCAGAAGTGGGTGTTTTTTTTTTTTGGTGGTGAACCAGCACCAATAATATTAGGGCCAATATTGCTGTACCCCCTTGTGCATCTCAGGTGCTCTTCCTTCTGCTCCAGAAGTGGGTGTTTTTTTTTTCGGTGGTGAACAAGCACTAATAATATTAGGGACAATATTGCTGTACCCCCTTGTGCATCTCAGATGCTATTCCTTCAGCTCCAGAAGTGTTTTTTTTTTTTTTTTTTTAGTTGGCGAACCAGCACTAATAATATTAGGGGCATAACTGCTGTACCCCCTTGTGCATCTCAGATGCTATTCCTTTAGCTCCAGAAGTGGGTGTTTTTTTTTGTTGGCGAACCAGCACTAATAATAATAAGGGCATAATTGCTGTACCCCCTTGTGCATCTCAGACGCTATTCCTTCTGCCTCAGCAGGGGTTTTCTTTTTTTTTTTGCTTTATTCATTTTTTATTTATTAATAAAAAAATATAATAAAATGGTTTATAGTGCAGCAAGCACAAAAGTATTGCACCCAAGCACTATATTACCTTTCCATACTCTATACTAAAAAGTTATAAAAATCCCCCGCAAAAAATAAAACACAATAAGAAAACAGTTTATAGTTCACCAAGCAAAAAATTATTGCACCCAAGCATCATATTTCCATCCCATATTTTATAATAAACAGTTATAACCCCCCCCCCCCCCCCAAAATCCACATCATGTCCGAAAGGCCAACAAGGAGAGGCAGACGCTCACAGGCCACTAAAAGAGGGCAAGCAGCCTCTGTGTCCACAATGAAAAGTGGTGGTCATGGACATGGTGCATTCTCTGCAGGCGGGGCACGCTTGTCCTTTTTTTCCAGTGCTGGCCGTGTTATTGAGCCACAATAAAAGTATCTGTGACACTCATTGCTACGCCATCATCCCTCCCAGCGCAGGTTTTTGAGAAGACATGAGGTATAGTAGGGGTAGAGATCCCAAATGAGGAGCAAGGTGAAGTATGCTTTTTTTTTATGATGTTGGTCTTTCAGGTGCTGTTGCAAATGGACTGCATGGCAGGTCGTCATATGTCTTGTCAAGCATGTGGTGCCCAAGTGGCTGGTGTTCTGGCCTTGCTTGATCCGCTGCAGACAGAGATTGCAAACAGCAATGCTGCGATCTACTGCACATGTTTTGAAAAAACCCCACACCAATGAACTTTTGGAAGTCAGCGGGGAGTTAGCGGTGCCCTGCGCCTGTGGAGCTCTGTGGTGTGATGCAATAGGGTGGCTTCCCCTAAGGCGGCCCCCTGAAGCACATCCTGCCTCGTTGGAGTTGTCCCACCTCCTCCTCCTACTCCTTCTACTTCTCCTCACTTTCTTCATCTATTCTCTCAGGCACCCGAGTACAATCATTGACCTCATCATCCCCTCCCTCGTCGTCACTAGAGCAAACTTGGCAGTATGCTGCAGCTGTGGCAACATGACTGCTAGTTTCTTGTCCGTCATTGTCACCCCCTCTCTCTAGGCTCATGTTATTCCCTTCCTCAACCAGGGAACCAACATCAGAGCATTCAAATTGCTGCGCATCTTCCAGCATCATGTAACTGACACTATGATCAAATAATTCAGATGACTCCCCTGTACATGATGGTGAGGCTATGGAAGGAGTAGCTGTAGACAAGGAGCCTGTGAAATGGGCCAGAAAAGTCTGTGGCCATTTCCGGTGGTCATACAATGCCAGTGCTCAGGTATCTGACATTCAACGGGAATCCAGCCTGCCCATCAAGCGCCTCATTTGTGACATACCTACCAGGTGGAACTCAACAATGGAAGTTCTGCAGCGGCTGCACACGCAGCAGAGGGCCATCAATAAGTACCTGTGTGAGTATGGCACAAGGACAGGCTCAGCCAGTGGCTGCTGATAAAGGATGCATGCACTGTCCTGTCACCATTTGAGGAGGTCACAAGGATGGTGAGCCGTGACAATGAATGCATCAGTGACACTGTCCCTCTAGTCTTCCTGCTGGAGCACATGCTTTGTGGAATCATGGACAGGGCATTTGAGGCAGAACAGTGGGAGGAAGGGGAGGGCTTCCTTTCTTCACAAGGCCCCCTTTATGCAGATAACATTCCTGCAGGGCCACAAAACACACAGGAGGAAGAGGAGGAGGGAGATGAGAATTGTGGCAGCATGGATGTAGAGAATAGCATACAGCAGTCTTCAAGGGATGCTTTTCATTCCCCAGAAACCCCAAGAGTTATACATGGGAGAGGTTTCTCCTGGCAATGTTATCCTTAGTGACCCAGAGGACTCAGAATCTCATGCCTCCTCAAACTTACGCTGCATGGGCTCCTTAAATCTGCAAAGCCTGTGAAAGGGCCAGAGGATTTGTGGTATCAAGGAGAGGGATTTTTACTGGTTGTCAAGCCTTCTTGATTCATGTTACAAGGGTAAAGTTGCAGAGCTCATCCAGCCTTTACAGAGGGAGCAGAGGATGAAACATCTTGAGGACGCCTTGAAGAAAAATTTGTGCAACATCTTTCCAGACACTGGGAGGTTAACATTCTCTGGACGTGTTTCTGAGGCATCGTTTAGCCAAAGGAGGAGCGGTGTAGAAGGCAGCCGGCTGACCGATGTCTTTAAACAATTCTTTAGTCCTCAGCGCCCAGGGCTGTTAGGTTTAAGTAACCATTGTCAGCGTCTCCATCATATGGTGCAGGGTTATCTCGGCGCAAGAGCAGACTTGGAGGTCTTTCCAACTGAGCATCCACTGAGTTACTGGGTCTTGAGGATGGACCACTGGCCAGAACTTTCTAAACATGCAATCGAGCTACTGGTCTGTGCTGCTTCCAACGTGCTTTCCAAATGGACATTCAGTGCTGCTGGAGGTTTTGTGATGGATAAAAGAGTGCGTCTGTCCACAGACCCTGTTGACCAGCTGACATTTACCAAAATGAATCCGTCCTGGATCAACATCAGCTATCAAGCCCCTGCTGCTGATGTAAATGATTGAATTTGCTAGGGGTATGGCATCCCTTGAACACTGCATATGCTGCCTATCCTATTCCTGAATCTTGACATTGATATCCTATTCCTGAATACAACAATGTTTTTGGTTTAGGGCACCATCAACACCCAAGGCCCAATTTTTCTGCACCTGTATAACAAGTACATGCGATTTGAATTTTTATATCAAATTTTTAGCAGCAGGGCCCATTCCTGCACCCAGCAAGAATAACTGCGAGGGGTTGCGGTGTTCAGGCACCACCATCACCCAAGGCCCAATTTTTCTGCACCTGTATGACAAGTACATGCGATTTGAATTTTGTATCAAATTTTTCAACAGCAGGGCCCGTTCCTGCACCCAGCAAGAGCAACTGGGAGGGGTTGCGGAGTTCAGGCACCACCAACAACCAAGGCCCAATTTTTCTGCACTTGTATAACAAGTACATGCGATTTGAATTTTGTATTGAATTTTTTTAACATCAGGGCCTTTTCCTAAGCCCAGCAAGAGTAACTGCAAGGGGTTGCAGTGTTCAGGCACCACCAACAACCAAGGCCCAATTTTTCTGCACCTGTATGACAAGTACAAGTGATTTGAATTTTGTATTGAATTTTTAATAACCTGGGCCCATTCCTGCGCCCATCAAGACTAACTGCGAGGAGTTGTGCTGTTCAGGCACCACCAACAACCAACACCCAATTTTTCTGCACCTGTATGACAATTACATGCGAATTGAATTTTGTTTCGAATTTTTAACAGCAGGGTCCGTTCCTGTGCCCAGCAACAGTAACTGCGAGGGGTTGCGGTGTTAAGGCACCACCAACAACCAAGGCCCAATTTTTCTGCACCTGTATGACAAGTACATGCGATTTGAATTTTGTTTAGAATTTTTAACAGCAGGGTCCATTCCTGCGCCCAGCAAGAGTAACTGCGAGGGGTTGCGGTGTTCAGGCACCACCAACAACCAAGGCCCAATTTTTCTGCACCTGTATGACAAGTACATGCAATTTGAATTTGCATCTAATTTTTTTACAGCAGGGCTCATTCCTGCACCCTGCGCATTTTTTTTTTTTTTTTACAATTTTGGCGTACCAGATCCAAATCCTTACCAGACTCAAAGGGACTGGGGGGGGGGGGGGGGACCCTACGCTGTTTTTTTTTCTTTATTTTTTATCTGTATTGCCGGGAGCCGACAATACATTACAGCCGGGAACAAGTTTAAATTTCATTTTTTCCTTTTGAAATGTCAGTATTGCTGCAACAGGCAAATGCGTACAAATGCGTCACTTTACAGGCACATCAAGAGGACTCCCAATCATGATATTGAAAGGAATTTTTCATTTTTACTGTTTCACTTTAAGCATCATAAAAATCATACACTTTTTTTGGGCAATAACTTGCATTTAAGCCTTGAAAATGAGGACTTTTGATTTTTCAGGTTCGAGTCCCATAGACTTTAATGGAGTTCAAATGTTCGAACAAACTTTTCCCCCATTCGTGGTGCAAACCGAACAGGGAGGTGTTTGGCCCATCCCTACTGGTGACTACCTGTTTAATAAAAGTCAGCAGCTACAGTATTTGTAACTGCTTACTTTCATTTTCTGCAAATGGCTGGAGTTCCACTTTAAGAAGTTCAAAAATGACAAGCTCTGTTAAATTAACCACTTAAGCCCCGGAAGATTTTACCCCCATTCCGACCAGGGGGTATTTTGCGATTCGGCACTGCGTGAATTTAACGCACAATTGCGCGGTCGTGCGACGCTGTACCTAAACGAATTTGATGTCCTTTTTTTCCCACAAACAGAGCTTTCTTTTGGTGGTATTTAATCACCTGTGCGATTTTTTGATCACGCGCTATAAACAAAAGAAGAGCGTCAATTTTGCAAAAATAGCAATATTTTTCACATTTTTTTATATGAAATTCCCCCAAAAAAAAATGTAAAAATCAAAATTTTTAAAAATTTTCGGCCAATTTGTTTTATGCTACCTATGTTTGGTAAAAAAAATTTCAAAAAGCGTATTTTGATTGGTTTGCGCAAAAGTTATCGCGTTTACTAACAAAGGGAAAGATTTTTGTCATTTTTGTTGTTTTTTTTTTTAACGCGTAATGGCGGCAATCTGCGATTTTTTTTGCGGTACTGCGACATTGCGGCGGACAGATCGGACCCTTGACTGACATTTTTGACACTTTTGGGGTTACCAGTGACATTTCTACAGTAATCAGTGCTATACATATGCACTGTTACTGTAAAAATACACTGGTAGTGAAGGGGTTAACTTTATTTGGAAGGGAGGGGCTGTGTGTGTCCCTAGGGGCGTGGTTTCTACTGTGATTGGCTGTGGCTCTAGCTGTAAGGACACTGATCAACGGATCTACATACTAGATCCGTTTTATCAGTGTCTTTGCAGCGAGGAGAATGACAGGCAGTTTGTTTACACAAGCTGCCTGACATTCTCCCTCTCCCCCGCCGATCGCCGAGTGGCCGGCGGACATCGGGTCCGCTGGTCACACGCGCGGGGGGGGTCCGTGACCACGCGGGAGCGGGAGCGCGCCTCCGGGGGCGCGCGCTCGCTCCCTAGACCCTCACAAGCAAGCAACGTAGCCCTACGTTAGTTTGCCTGTGAGGGGCTGACCGCCGACGTAGATAGTCGTGCGGCGGTCGGCAAGTGGTTAATAGTTTTCTTAATTGTATGTATATTCCATTCTGATTTACATACGTGCTAATAAAACTTCCAACTGCACATCAGACACAATATGCCTGAAAATCATGGGTTAAATTTAATAGAATCTGACTACCTTATACACTTTCACCCACTGTTCATTTTGTTTTTGGTCTTTAAGCATACCTTTCTAAACAGTATCTTTTTCCCTTTAAAATAAATGGTGTAAATTTGGACTAGTTGTGGCCAATCCTTAAAGATTTACTCCTGGGCCTCCTAAATAAGTAATACATTTATTGCCTTATTGCCCCTGTACTGAAGAGCAAAATCAGCTTGTTTACCCCATTCATTTTTGTTAAATTCGTACCCACAAACAAATACCATAGGTAAGGATTTTATATTAAATTAGTTGATGTCTGTATGCTAAACAGTGTCTTCTGCCCCTATATACACATACACTATATTACCAAAAGCCTGCCTTTACACACACATGAACTTTAATGGCATCCCATTCTTAGTCCGTAGGGTTCAATATTGGTTTGGCCCACCCTTTGCAGCTATAATAGCTTCAACTCTTTTGGGAAGGCTGTCCACAAGGTTTAGGAGTGTATCTACTGTATGGGAATGTTTGACCATTCTTCCAGAAGCGCATTTGTGAGGTCAGGCACTAATGTGGACGAGAAGACCTGGCTCGCAGTCTGCACTCTAATTTATCCCAAAGGTGTTCTATCGGGATGAGGTCAGGACTCTGCGTAGGTCAGTCAAGTTCCTCTACCCCAAACTTCATCCATGTCTTTATGGACCTTGCTTTGTGCACTGGTGTGCAGTCATGTTGGAACAGGAAGGGGCCATCCCCAAACTGTTCCCACAAAGTAGGGAGCATGACATTGTCCAAAATGTCTTGGTATGCTGGCGCCTTAAGAGTTCCCTTCACTGGAACTAAGGGGCCAAGTTCAACCCCTGAAAATCAATCTGACACCACAGTCCCTGCTCCACCAAATGATTTGCACCAATGCACAAAGCAAGGACCATAAAGACAGGGATGATCAAGTTTGGAGTAGAGGAACTTGCCTGGCCTGCACAGTCCTGACCTTAATCCCATCGTCAGCGTCTCCATCATATGGGTGGGAATGGGATGAATTAGAGCCGAGACTGTGAGCCAGGCCTTCTCGTCCAATATCAGTGCCTGACCTCACAAATGCGCTTCTGGAAGAACAGTCAAGCGTTCTCATATACACATTCCTAAAACTTGTGGACAGCCTTCCCAGAAGTGTTGAAGCTGTTATAGCTGCAAAGGGTGGGCCAACTCAATATTGAACCCTACGGGCTAAGACTGGAATGCAATTAAAGTTCATGTGCGTGTAAAGGCAGGTGTCCCAATACTTTTGGTACTATAGTGTACCAAGGTCATTTCCATTCCATAGATGAACATGAGGAAAAGTCTAACATTGAAAGTGTTTATTAGGAAGTTACTGAGTTCTGCATGTTTCTTAAACTGACAGTTTTGTTAGCTGATTTGTAACAGCTGAATTTTGTGGTGAGTCATAGAACTGGAGCCAGAGCAAAATGAGGTCAGGACAATATTATCAACAGTAGGAACCAGAATGCCATGAACAAAGCAAGAATCATAACCCAGACCAGACAGTGATCTCAGGGCTGAAGAAGACACAAGCCAAGCCTAAATTGGCTGAGTAATGATAAGTGGTTACAGCTGATAAGGTGTAAGTGGCAACTGATATTTAATGCTCTAATATACTGTAGATAGAACGCACCTGTTCTACTCCTAATGCATGATTCCACTGGTCTATAACTGGCCTTTATTACTATCTTCTCTCTTCTTAGCCATAGCAGATAAAAGTGTGGAGTACTAATAACAGTTGGTATCTTGAAAAAAAATGCAGCTTCCTGCACTTGACTAGGTCTCTTATTTTTCTGTAAACCTTATAAGAGGTCTAACACTCCCTGTTTGACTTTTTAATGATTTAACTTTGACTTTTGAAGATTCTATGGAGGCAATGTCAGAATTGACAGCATTGAAAACTCCAATAGAGAGATATTGTCAAAGTGTTATAATATATCCCATTAAGTGGAATATACACTTTAGTGGACTTTTATTATGCAAGAATAAGCTGCAGATATATGTGTGTATATATATATATATATATATAAAACTCCGTCCAATATGCAGAGATGTAGACATTAGGTGCTCAGGTCTCAGTTTAACTACTTGCCGACCACCCTATAGCAGTTTTACTACTACAGGGCAGGCGCGCTGTGCAGGATCGTATATACATGATCCTGCTCTTACATATAGCAGGCACAAGATTTTACAGAGCAGGAGCCAATCAGCGGGTCCCGTAGACTCAATGTCTGCCTGCATCCGCTGATTATTCGGTACACAGGCAGAACGGCAGTTCTGTCAGTAAGGAAGGCATGGATACTGTGTTTCTGCAAAGAAGGGACATGGATTCATGCCTTCCCTTAGCAAAAGCACCTCCCGCACTACAGTAAAACACTAGCTAGGCACACAGTTAACCATATTGATTGCCCCTGATGTTAACCCTTTCCCAGCCAGTGTCATTAGTACAGTGACAGTGCATATTTTTAGCACTCATCGCTGTATTAGTGTCAGTGGTTCCCAAAAAAGTATCAAAAGTGTCTGATGTTTTTGCTGCAATATTGCCACAATATTGCAGTCCTGCTAAAGGTCGCTGATCGCTGCCATTACTAGTAAAAAAAATAAATAAAAATTTTACAAATATATCCCATAGTTTGTAGACGCTATAACTTTTGGCACCTTTCGAGTGGGAGGAAGCAAACAAGTGGAGCAACAAGTGGAGCTTCCCCTTTTATCCCTCTTCCGGGTAAGTTTGCCTTAATCGCTGTGCGGTGATCTTCCCAATTTCCAGCCCCTCCTTCTTCCCCCCGCTGCCTTCTGGGAGACACACAGGTCCCAGAAGACAGCAGGACCATTCAGAAAGCACAGCGTGACTTGTGCATGCACAGTAGGAAACAGGCGGATTGATTTCGGGTGCTGCCATTGCTGTATCCCTAGACAGGTAAGTGTCCTTATATTAAAAGTCAGTAGCTACTAATTTTCATTTTCATTTTTTTCCTCCAGGCTGGAAATCCTCTTAATGTTTAAAAAGAGCAGTAGTAGGTGCTGCCTATTTTTGCAGTGTTTTGTGTTTGTTACATTGAACTTAAGAAGTAAGTTACAATTTTACAAGACAGAAAACCAAGCAGAGGTTAGCATAAAACAGAAAATGAGGATAATTTTACTTGTCCTGAATCTGTCTACTGATTTCATGAGACCGCACAGTGGGATTTGACTATAACATTTGCCCAGTTTCTAAGTCAGCGTTAAACACTGAAAAGATGGAGGGCATCATTACTTTAAATTGAAAGTAAAGCCACAACATCAGTTTTGGAAGGAGTGGGAAATGGGTAAGACCTTGAACACGATTTTTTGCTGCCTCTTGTTCCACTAGGGAGATTTTCCTTTGCTTCCTGTCCCGAAGAAATGACAGGAAGTAAGATAAGATGTCTACAAAGTGAGAAATCCTTTCTTAGCTATCACCAGAACACATTTTCCCATTTAGAGATTTCCTTTCACACACTGTGTCTGTGACCAGGGCCACCAATATAGGGGTACAGGCGGTGCTTCTGTACTGGGCTCAGGCCCCATTAAGTGAGCAGGGGGCACAGAGCCCAGCAGAGGCTGCTTGAAGCTCTCTCCTCTTTCTTGGGATACAATGTGTCCCCTTGATCCCCTGTATCTCTCCTCTTTGCACATTCCCCATCAATGCTCTCTGTGGAGACCGTCAGCAAGAGCCCACTCACAGCTTCTCCTCAGGCAGTCAAAGATGGAAAAAAGGTGAGTAACTAATTGTTAATCACGTGGCCGCGCCTAGGATCAATGAATGTAAATTTAAATAATAAACTCAAATAAATCAAATAAACTAAATAAACAAATGAGCTGCTAATCAAAACACAACAGTGTGCTAGTGGAATGTGAAACAAAAGGGGACAGCGCTCAAAAATTGTGCACAATTCTCAATATAGATCACAAATTTTCCAAATAAATATGAATATGATATAAGTGATATACCATAAAGTGACAGTGCAAAAATATATATGATATATATGATACAAATAATATACCATAAAGTGACAGTGCAAAAAAGTCCCCTTTTGTTTCACAAAGATGGAGGTTAGGGGTGGAGTACAGGCACCTTACACAGGGGGTTAATTAAATAGTGTATTAAAATACTTATGCGCTACTATGTGCTACAATTATGATGGTGAAACAAATTCCAATCGCCGCTGTTAGTGATTTGTACTCCTAAGTGCAAAAAAAAAATAAAAAAGCTAAATAAATAGCTTAACAAAGTGACAAAAAAACACTACAGTTGCAACCATTAATTAGTGACCTCCAACACTAAAAAAAGCAATAAACAAACAGCTTCCCTGGATTAATATATCCAGACAGCGCTCCGCTGATCAATCTTGCTAAAATAGTTTTCTTCTTACTAGATCCTTGCTTCCTATTCCATATAAAACTCAGAATATAAAGGGAAAATAATAGCGCAATATTGCAAGAATATATAACATTTTTTATTAAGATAATGTAAAATTCCTCACATTAGATTAGATAAAACATTACATAAGTAAAATTCCACGATCAACAATCGCCTCCTCTCCACACCGGATCATGTAGTCACCGGAAATGGGGTCACAAGCTCCACCCGACGCGTTACGTCACAGGTAACATGACTTTTTTGGGGTTTATATGATTAACTGTTTATTTTCTGGTAAATAGTTTCTTTGCAAATAAGTGCACCATTATTCTTTGTTTTATTACACAGGGGGTTGCTTTACTGTGGCTGATTCTCCTTACAGAAAATACTTAAAATCTGAAGACACTGAAGTATGGGCACACAGTAAAACAAAAAATGACCCCCTCCTCCCAGTATCCCCCCATGCCAATATCCCACACAGTACAGATTTCCCCCAACAGCCCCAATTCCTCACTCAGTACATATTTCTTGTCAGTACAGACTTCCCAGAATAGATCACCCCCTCAGAACAGACTGTCCCTCCAGTAAAGAGATAATAGATCACCCCCCCACCCCTTAAAACTCACTCACGAGATGCAATGCGGACCTCACCTGCAGTGGCAGTGGGAGGTCCTCCCTTCGGCTGTGCTATGTTCTGGAGCCTCAACTTTGCATATAAATAAGTCACAGCAGCTCATTCAAATGCAAATCCTTGGGCAGGCTTGGCCTGTAACAACTAAAATATTGGATGTCTCATCGCTTAATAAACATTTTCATAGAAAACGGTTAACTGGCCAGACAAAGACGGTGAATCTTCCCAGTGGGGCATAGGCTTATGTAAGGGTAATTAAAACTTCCTTACTCTGCAAAAAAAAAAAAAGTTTGGGCTTTCTATACTTTTTAATAAGTGAGCACCCTTACATTGGAAATTAATAGAAAAAGCTATCTGAAGGACATGTATGTGATGAGGTACTGTACATAATTCATTTGGGGGTGGGGTGCAATGCATTCTAATGCCCCAGGTATGCTACACAGGTCATATACTGTATAAACTACATTGAAATTTAACTAAGCGGCCAAGGTAGTAGAAACTGTTTTTTCTTTTTATGTTATTTGCTAGAGCAGGGGTGTCGAACCAAATTTTATTGCGGGCTGCATCAGCATTATGGTTGCCCTTAAAGGGCCGGGTTGCATCTGTAAGACTATGTATGCAGAGTTCGCTACATACAGAGTGCAGAGTTCAGGGGTATGCTACGTACATAGTGTAGAGTTTAGGGGTGTGCTACATACAGAGTGCAGGGTTCAAGGGTATGCTACATACATAGTGTAGGGTTTAGGGGTGTGCTACATACAGAGTGCAGGGTTCAAGGGTATGCTACATACATAGTGTAGGGTTTAGGGGTGTGCTACATACAGAGTGCAGAGTTCAGGGGTATGCTACATACATAGTGTAGGGTTTAGGGGTGTGCTACGTACAGAGTGCAGGGTTCGGGAGTATGCTACAGTATTTACAGAGCGCAGAGTTCAGAAATACACTACGTACAGAGTTCAGGGGTGCGCTGTGTACAGGGTGCAGGGTTGAGGAGTGAGCTACATACAGAATGCCGGGTTCAGCTCTCTTTTACAGACTGTCCACATATCACTTCCACACCTCCTCCTCAGATCTGACCTCTGCACCACTCTCCCCCATCCCTCACCTCTGCACACATCTTCCTCCAACCTCCCCCCTCCAAAAAGCTTTCTCCCATCTTAATCACCTGACCCAGATCTAGTACCTCTCGGTAGTGCAGGCTCTGCCTCTCTCACTTGGTTGGCATCTGTTCCCGTCGTGAGTGCATGTAGGGCAGGCAGGGATCTGTGACAGCCGTGAGCTGCCATGAGGAGAGCTGTCCCCATAAACACAGAAGGCTTTTCTGGTAATAAGTGATAGTGGTGAGCAGGGAGCAGAGGGCAAAAGCTGGAGGTTGCAGAACTGAGTTCTGACACATTTCAGTTGAAAAAAGCCCTGGGTGCGAGGGCCACATAAAATGGCCTGGTGGGCCGGATTCGGCCCCTGGGCCTTGTGTTTGACACATGTGTGCTAGAGGGTTACATGCTGCAATCCCCAACCTCTTCTAAGCCTCATTTTGCAGATGGTGCTTACCCCTTCCTGAATACTGTCTGCTTTCCAGAGTACAGTGGCACAGGCATCATAAAAGCTGCCTAGTGCAGGAGTATTAAGCATGTACTAACTCAACTCTCATATAATTTTTAGCACCCTAAACGAATATCAAAATTATTTTTTAATATTTATAAAATGTTCTGCTTGCTTTATATTTTAATTATACTTGGTGATCCTGCTAAGAAGACACTTCCTGATATCGGGGGGGGGGGACGACAATGCTAATTTCCCATACCCCAATTGATCCCTTCTGTTGTCACCCTGTTTTCCCCATTAAGAAACCCACCCTAATGCTATTGTTAGAGTACACGTACTGTATGTAGACAGGAAGTGGCTGCAAATAGGCAGCAAGTGATCAGCAACACTAAGCTACAACAAAGAATGAAAACAAGGTGAGAATGATTGTTTAAAATACAAACTAAATGTCATTCAGTTAGGGTTTACGTATGCTTTACAGCTTCACCACCTTCCATCTACAGCTCAGGTAATAACCTGTCCTTACCTGGAACTGTTCTTTCAGCACCTCTGTGGTGCACAGTATCACAGGTTAATACAGGGAATGAGAACATTCTGTCAACAAATTAGTGCTATTAAGAATTCATTTTTTTCAGATACTTAATTCAACGGCAGCTATATTATGAACTAGTGGTGTATCAGTATAGTATTACATTCCTGTAGAAATGTGTATAGACCATAGTTTTCAATGCTCTGCTATTGGAATTTCGTTCCTAATCAACGGATTTGCAAGAATAACCTTTTTCTAAAGCCTGGTCTCCAATGCATCTGTTTCTACAGTGACCAGCAATTGAATTATTTAGTCTGTAGGATATCATGTGGCCTGTCCATGGAACTAACTAATGCTACATGTCATGAATACCGTTTGCATTTCATTTGTTAAATCAGACACACACTGACTCTTTTCCATTGTACACACCCAATCCTTGGAACAAGATACTCCTCTGCTATTGACATGCAAAATAGCCAACATAATACCAAATATGTCCTCATGTTGAATAATGCTACAGAATGCAACTTTGAGTATAAGAATATATTATGATTACTCAGACTTCTGCCAAGTAAAATTTTTGGGATGCCAAAAATTAATGAATGTTGGTTTCTCTGTTAGATCATTTTCACAATGTTATTGTTCTAAGGCAGTGGAGTCTAATATTTGAAAATTAAAATGGTAACTTGTCGCCAGAAAAGATATAAAATAATTTATTACTGGGGATTTTTCCCAAGGCTAAGTAATCAGCTCTGAGAGAGGAGATTTGAGGTCAAGGTGTTTGCTCTCAGAAATATAAAACAAGATTTATTAGTATAAAAATATAATCTACAATGTAAAATATGTGTCCCTGTTGGATAAATATCCTAAATGCAATTGATCTTCATGAAAGTTAAGCCTCTTTCACACGGGCGCACCGCCCAACGGAGTCCATTCTGCTTACTGGGGGATCGATCCGCCGATCCCCGCTGAGCAGGCGGATGACAGCTCTGTGTGCGGAGACAGCTCTGTCAGATCCGCACTGTCCTCTATGGGGAGATTGGTTGAGAACGGACCGCCTGTCCATTCTCATCCGATCCCATGCGATCCGTTCCTCCACACAGATGGAAAATAGGGTTTCCATCCATCCGGATTTCACAGACAGGATTGGATCAGAGAGCAGTGGGTGTCAACAGACATGTCTCCGCTGATATCCACTGCCCCATAGGGATGCATGGAGCATCCGATCAGGTCCGCCTGAAAAACTGACAGGCGGATCGGATTGGATCCTCCGTGTGAAAGGGGCCTAAGGATAAACACTCTTCAGGCCACTTTATTAGGTACACCTGTTCCATTGCTTGGTAATAAAAAATGCTAATCAGCCAATCACATGGCAATAACTCAGTGCATTTAGGCATCTAGATGTGATGAAGATGACTTGCTGAAGTTCAAACGAAGCATCAGAATGGGGAAGAAAAGAGATTTAAGTGACTTTGAATGTGGCATTGTTGTTTGTGCCAGACGGGAATGGTCTGAGTATTTAAAAAACTGCTAATCTACTGGGATTTAAACATATAAACATTTCTAGGGTTTACAGACAATGGTGCAAAAAAGTAAAAATATACCGTGAGCAGCAGTTGTGTGGATGAAAATAGTGAGATATCAGTGCAGCGCTAGTAAAAATGAACAAATAAATGAACTCAGGGTGATAAATGGGGAACACACATGATCCCAGAGAGTGGTGATGTCAGTGCTTATGAATAAAACTTGCAGGTGATTAAGGTTAAATCCTCCACCACAGGCAACTCAAGCAGCTCACCTCACTAAAATACCCCTGAATAAACAGGTAGGTTTGGCAAAGTCGGATGTGACGAAACGCGTCAGGCGTGGCTACACGGCACACCGGAAGAAGTGATCGGGTGAGCGGCGGTATTTCTCGTAGGTCCGACATACCGCAGTGGAAATGGAGAGGACTGGGAGAGCACCATTTTTTCTGTTATATGCGCTAAAGCTTTATGTATCTTGTAAGTGCAATCCTATTGGGTTTTTATTGAAATAAAAAGTTCAGACGTTATTGCACTAGTGGGGCTCTTCTTTTCTTTTACATATTCATGGGGGAGGAGAATGTGGCCTGTAATAGTAACCTGAGGTGGATCATCAGGATTGCAACGTGTTTTTTACTGCGCTGTTGGCCCTAACCATCAGGATGGTGGGCAATATTGTGGGGTGGGTTGCCTAGCTGAGGGATGTGGAATCACAAAGGTGGTGGATTCTTCGGTGACCCTTTATGCAGCACGGGACCTATATCATCTGATCACTTTTTATTAATATCTAATATCTATTTATTATTATAATTTCACTTGGAGCACAGCAGACTGCATGTGGACTGTTTGTTTATTCATGTGCACTAATTTGGATTTTATGACATGTCACAGTGATTTTGAATGAATTTACTTTTATTCATTTATTTTTGCTTAATTTCACGCATATAGTGATTGCATGCTCTGCGCAGCTAGTGGGATTAGATATTCACTATTATTATTATTTTAACATTTTTAAGCTGCAGCACATTTTGGGTGATTATTATCATATTTGATCACCTTTTTTTTTCTCACATATTTGATTGCTTAATATTCACATAATTTTGTTGTTTTGAGCACGAGAGCTTTCTTTATTGCAATTTTAAACAGGTAGGTCAGTTGCACTTTTTCCCTCTGGGATGACAAATGGGTAAAGATTAGATCTCCTGTACACATTTGCTATAGCAGCAAGATATCCAGGGATTATACAGGACTAGAGACCGCCAGCCTAAACCTCAAGGGTAGACAGATGTCCCTCATTTTTGGTCTGATCTATATAGATCTATATCAAATGCACTTTTTATCTTTGATAAAGTGTCTCCCAGTGCTAAACTTTTCATCCAGTTTCTAACTTGCTGCATTTGTAAATTCCAAAAGCCAGTATACAGGAAAAGTAGTGTTAAAAAAAGCACTTAAGTTTAATTAATCATTTTTTTGTATAATTCTCCTTTAGGGGGGAATGGCAGGGGTGTGTGTCCTATGCCTACATACATTCTCTAATAGATGTCTCTCGATTCCATCTCATAATGTTGAGGGGTATGAGACTGTGTGCTTGTGACTTTCACCTGCACCTAAACACCAGAGTCTCATGCACGGGGGTTAAACACCCAGTGGGCACGGGGCATTTCTCTCTGTACAGGTTTTCTTTAATCCATAAAACATGTTAAATATGACCTTATTGATTTAAACCTTTTTTGTCTGGAAGGAAAACTGTTTGTATAGAGCCGAAGAACCCATGAGATTTTCATTCATATTTTAAATGCTTTAACACATGCTGGAAAGAGAAGGAAAGGAAACAGTAGAATGTCAGGAAAAAGGGGGTAGCCTTTTAAAGGTCCCCCTTTTGTCCATGGGAATGCGTTATTATAAGCTCCTTTTTGAAGGGTTTTCAATGGGGCTTATTGTAATAGGCCAGTTGAGGTCACATGTACAGGAATGTTCTGGAAGGTCAGTAGGTCAGTTAGGGATAGGTCAGTCAAGGTCAGGTGACCAACCAGAACATTCCAGAAGGGTCTTCGGGCCCTATATAAGGAGCCTGTCAAAAGGGTTTTGTCGCCAGAAGAGGTTCCCCAGGAAGAGGCCCCTCCCAAATCCCCCTTTCACAGCCAAAGGTTTATGTTGTGGACCCATTTGAATAAGTTTGGATCAAAGGTGGCATATAAGAAGAGGTTAAAATACTTTGTTGGTCAGCTTGAGTCTAAATGGCTAAGTTGAATTTGTTATTGAATTTGGAATATTTAAGTTATTGGTGTGAAGAAAAGTTATTATTGTGAATAAAATTGATTTAATTAATTAAAACCCAATAAACCAGGCCATGGCCCATTTTAATCCAATATTGGGGTAGGTTGCAATTCTGTGAAGGAAGCTGTGAAGTACACCCTTTTTAAGGGCTTGAGAGTAGGATATATTTCCAGCTACTACAAGTATCTCTTCTTTTTCTTTTATAGACGACTCAGTTCAAGTAGTAGAAGTGATTTGAAACCATCCATGCTATTTTGAAAATGAGTGCAAAAATAGCATCATCTTTTTAATGAGTGGGTGTACAGTATTTTGTGTGTTTTATTTGAACTACACATTCTTTTATCTCTTTGTGCTTGTTTAGTCTGTGCAAACAAGGAGACAAAACTCAACTGACTAAAAGGTATGGGAAACCATTCTGAATGTGTGGACCTTCCTGTCACTATAGAAAACAGTGCTTTTTGAAGGGAATTTTCTTTTGATCTTTGATTGTCTGCATTCTAGTTTCCTGAAACAATGTTAGAATTGAAGGGCGGGGAGCTATATGGTTTTAATCACTATCACAATTTCCAGTAAAATAAATAAACAAATGATTTAACAAACAGTAGTAGTTACCACTTTTTGTGACCATTGGCTACATTTTTGGATTGCGTAAAAATGCCGGTTATGACATCTTTTTTTCAGAACAAAAGTCTCATTTCGGTTCCTCTTTTAACCTGAATTCACTTTATTTTTTAAAACTTAACTTTCATGACCTCTTAGCAGCTCATAAAGATATTCATAGTAGATATGTTGGCTGGGTTGGGCTTTTCCCTTTATTCATGAAAGTTGAGCCCCTAGTAAGCGAAAGCAGTGATTTTTTTCTGATATTTTAAAGTAGAAGTATATTTTTTAGTTTATTTTTCAATCCCTGCTATTTTCCCAAGTTCTACTTACCTTCTCTATGCTTCGGCATTGGCCTCAGCCTCCTCCTTGGTCCAGAGCTGCAAACAAAAGCTAGTATTCTGCTTTAAGTGGACTTGTACTTTGCTCATTTAGGGAAAAACTAACAGCTTTGGTTATTAAACCCACTCCCCCAAGACCAGACCAAATTAAAACTTGCCTTCTAACCTCAAAGTGACAAAGCTCAGGCTTAATCTTAAAGATATTAAAGTGGAACTGTTAAACATTGGCAGTTTTTTTTTAAAGTGGGAGTAAACTCCTGTGTATGGCATTTAGGTAAGCTGATAATAAGGCTTACGTATAGGTACAGTAAACATGTCCTAAACATGCAATGTTTAGGAGATATTTACTCTAGATGGAGCTGGTTATGTCACCGGCGCATGCGCTCTGAAGCAAAAGCATACCTGTGCCGTTCCCTCAGAGCCATGCCATAAACAGTGACCCCTGCGTGCATGCTGAATCTCGCAAACCCGGAAAGAAGATCAGGGGAAGATGGAAGCACCTTTAGCGGTGATAGCGTGCTGCTGGAGGGCTTCGTATTCAGGTAAGTTTGTCATAATGTGTTGGTATGCAATGGATACTAGCACATTATGACTTAAACTGCCTAGGGCCCAATTATTTATTTATTTTTTGAATGCGGTTTACTACTGCTTTAATGCAGAAGAGACATGTTATATCTCTTCCGAATTAAAGCTTCTTACCTACCTGTCTGCACTGTACACTGAGCTGTGTGTTTTCGGCATCTGCTGAAAAGAACGAACTGCCGTGCATGTGCAGGAGTGAGGTTATTTCAGCCCAGCCAATGAAAATGGTCAGTACCCAGAAGAAGACTGGCTAAAGATGTCAGAAGTAGCTCCGGGACACCACAGCACTGGAGTGGAAGTGAGTATAGTTCTGCTTAACATGGTTGTCATTATGATTATCACTGCAAAGTATGAGGCCAAGTGCTGGAACAAGTTCATACAGTGCCCAAAGGGAATATGCCAAACAGCAACCCCCCCTTTTTATCTCCACCCACCACGTGTAAACCCAATGCTCTGACACACATACATAGATTTTGTATCTGACTGGATGATGAGGTTTAGTTTGCAGTGGCGGCCGGTGTACTGCTTCAGGTAAGTAAGGGGGCACGCACGCTGATCTCTGCATTGGGGGCATGTATGCCGGTCACTACATTGGGGGCACGCACGCTGACTTCTGCATTGGGGGCATTTATGCTAGTCACTACATTGGGGGCACGCACGCTAATCTCTGCATTGGGGGCATGTATGCTGGTCACTACATTGGGGACATGCACGCTGATCTCTGCATTGGGGGCATGTATGCTGGTCACTACATTGGGGGGCACGCACGCTGACTTCTGCATTGGGGGCATTTATGCTAGTCACTACATTGGGGGCACGCACGCTAATCTCTGCATTGGGGGCATGTATGCTGGTCACTACATTGGGGACACGCACGCTGATCTCTGCATTGGGGGCATGTATGCTGGTCACTACATTGGGGGCACGCACGCTGATCTCTGCATTGGGGGCATGTATGCTGGTCACTGCATTGGGGGCATGTATGCTGGTCACTGCATTGGGGGCATGTACGCTGGTCACTGCATTGGGGGCATGTATGCTGGTCACTGCATTGGGGGCACGCACGCTGATCTCTGCATTGGGGGAATGGTAAGCTGGTCACTGCATTGAAGGGGGAATGTATGCTGGTCTCTGCATTGGGAGCATGTACGCTGATCTCTGCATTGAAGGGGGCATGTACACTGGTCACTGCATTGAAAGGGGGCACGCTGGTCAATGTGCATTGAAAGGGGGCACGCTGGTCACTGTGCATTGAAAGGGGGCACGCTGGTCACTGTGCATTGAAATGGGGCACGCTGGTCACTGTGCATTGAAAGGGGGCATACTGGTCTCTCTGCATTTGAAGGGGGCACACTATACCTTAATTACTGAAGGCCCCTTTCACACTTTTGCGACCTCAAAGTCACACAATTTTTTACAGCGTTTTTTGCCGCAAAGCAATGCCTATTACATTTTTCTGTTTGCGCCCCCCCAAAAAAATTTGAGCACAATATAATTTAAATGGACTGTTCAGACTTTTGATTCGCAAGGGTGGACAAATGCTGTTGATCTGACAGATCAAATCTACCAACTTTAGTAATGGAACCAAAAGTTCTACAAGATAACCAAAATCATAAAGCATATTATGTAGGGGCAACACAAATTAATTTTTACTTAAAGTGGAGTAACAGCCTCAAAATTAACTTTGCCCCTTCCGCTTGCTGTACATTACCTGAAAAAGAATTGGATAATGACAATTCTTTTTTTTTTTTATTCACTTACCTTATTTTTGAAGAAAATATACTTACCTTCCTTCCACTTTCTCCTTCTGCGGCAGCGGCCCGCGCCGTTACTTCCTTCTCGCATTGACTCCTGGGAGCTGAGCGTCATCGCTAGACAGAAGCTTTGCAGGGATGAAACGCCTGCACCGGAAGTGACGAGCAGGGCCGGTGCAGGGCATTCTGGGACTCCGAGGTCACTGAAGAGGATGCTCCGGCTTCAGCTGCCCACACCTGAGATGGCAGCGCTGGACAAGACATTTTCAAGGTAACTATTTCTTCTAAAAGGTAAGTGAAACAGGGGACAGTTCAGAGGCTATCCTTGCTTAAATGCACTAGCCCTGACTGTCCTAGGGGTATTTTTATCTAAAAAAATTTTTTGAGGCCGTAACTCTTTAAAGAGGAGTTCTGCCTTCCCCTAAAAAAATAAAAGTCAGCAGCCACACATACTGTAGCTGCTGACTTTTAATATAAGGACTCTTACCTGTCCTGGAGTCCATCGATGTCAGCACCCGAAGCCGATTTTGGTATCGGCTCTCGGGGGCTGCAACCGTCATTCTGGGAAAGGGAACCCGGCAGTGAAGCCTTGTGGCTTCACGGGCAGGTCCCTACTGCGCATTTGCGAAGCTCGCTGCGCATTCCTATTGGCTCGGCGGCAGGGGGAAGGAGGAGGGTGCCAAACTTCCGGAACCGTGTCCTGGAAGAGGGAAAGGGGTACCTGGCAAAAACGGGTACCCATTCTCCCCTCCCCCCTGAAAGGTGCCAAATGTGGCACCGGAGGGGGGGAGGAAGCAAAATAGCAGGTTTTTTTTTTTGGGGTGGAACTCCGCTTTAACTCAGGTTTTACATAGCTCAGGAAAGATCTGTAGAGATGAGTGACTATGATAAATAGAAAAGAGGAAAACCAATAAAGGAAACAATGCAAATGAGGAGCTGCTGTGCCAAGTCAGCTTGTGTGTACAAATCAGTGACCAAACACTGGCAGCACCCAACTTACACACAGACCAACCGCTGCTGCCTCTCCAGCTAGAGGCCATGGCATTACTGTTGGCAGGGGGGAATCCCACCTCAAGCATTTAATAAGTCAGATGTGGATGCAGATGATAAAGAAAACTGAAAACTGCTCATGTTGAAAACTAAAGTGTAAAGCTGTTTCCTAGCCTAGAGTTATGCAGGCCATACATGGGTCGAATTCCAAACAAATTTTCCTTTTGAAAATTCGAAATTTTGTGCATTTCGTGATCTGGCCAGGCAGGTCTGGTGGAGGTGGTGCTTAAGCGTATCGTGTGATGTCATGGTGTAAGGAAGCCAGCGGAGCTGCCGGAGCCTCGTGTGGGGGTCTGCGGGACGGTAGCAAAGCAAGCCGGGAGCTGGATTGTCAGAACTTCCAGTAAGAACTGGGCTGTGCCAGTAAATTATGGGTGTTGTATCAGTAAACTTCAATCTGGTAGGTTGTCAACACTGTTACAACTGCATATTTTATATCTCAATAAGACAGCTTATTCAGGTTTATTGTAAATCAGTGTGCTTTTAGAGTCCAGCTAAGTAAACTACTGTATGGAACGCCAAGGATGGGTCCTGGAATGCAGGTATGTTTCCCCATTATTTGGCTTGTGGTGCCTTTAAGGAAGACAAATTTTAATGCAGTTTTAGAGTGCTCAGGCGTTCTCTCCCATGCAGGGTTCAGAGTTCCAGTTGGAAAGGGGTTAGAGTTTGCCCAAGATTGGTAAGTCTTCATATGAGATCCAGAATTCAGAGGCTCAGAGAAACTTTGGGTGGGAAAGATCCTCCATCCCTGAATACAGGAACAGACTTTGGTCTTGAAATGGTTAACCCTTTGCAGGAGAGGCTTGAAAAGGAATAAGAAGAGGTCATCAGGTGTGTGCGGTGGACACAGCTGGGTGAGCATTCAGGATTGAAACCCCTGTGACTGAGACACGGTTGCTGAGCTGTGGAGACCTCTTCTTTGGGACCCCTGAGGCTGGTGGGAACTTTCAAAACCCTATTAAGGAACAATTTATGGGCAGTGTGCCAAGCCTTTATTTTTTGTACTAGAAATTGAAGGACTCTTTTATTATTTTATTCCATTCTGAAGATTAGCTGTTTTCTGTTTGCCTGTGTTTTTGAAATTAAAAGGACGGTTTGCTTTTGTCAATAGCTGGCTTTTATCAATGGCTGGCTGGTGATACCGGGCTCCCCTATATTACACTACTAAAGTAGTGAATAAGAATCCAATAGCAAAATAGTCACTGTAAATAAAAATGTACATTATATCTTATTAAACCTATCAGGGCCAGGGCTTGATTTTCCACTAAGCACATTAGGCATGTGCTGTAAGTCCTGGGCTGGGTCCTTCCTGGAGTGGTTCTATCGCTATGAGCTTTTTTTTTATTCTCTCTTTCTTTATCTCCTTTGTTGCCAGGTCCATATAATGTGCGTATCTGACAGCAGGGGTTTCCCACCCAATCTGGTGGCTGCAATGCCCTGATTGCTTCCACACTCCCCTGGTACCGGCACACCCCCCTCCCCCTGCGCATGCCCCCACTATATATTCTGGGCTCCGCTTTCTCATCTGTGGGCCCGGAACCAACATAGCGGGTAATGGCAGTTGGAGAGAGGGGGGGGGCACACACGTACGCTCTCCTCCCCTTCTTGTTGGTGACGCGGAAAGTGATGTGTATGGCGTCACTTTAGCCGGGGGGGGGGGGATGTTTTGCAATGCAATTTGCATTGCAATATATCCAGTGAAGCCCAGAGGAGAGAGGAGACAAGCAGGGTCTTTTGACAGGGGGGGGCGCTTCAGAATTCTCTGCCTATAGGCTCCTGAGATTTGAATATGGAGATTTAAATGCTGGTATTAGGATATGTACCATGTCAAATGATGTTAAGTATATTTAGAAACAACATAGTAAGCTAAAATCCTAAATGAGCTTGCATATGAAGCATTGCTTCCATATGGGGCTGAGGCCTTTCCGTCTCACAAGCTGGAATCACAGTGATGAAGCACAATCATTAAATGTTCAGTGGTCACATATGAGACGTTGGATTCAGACACCCATTACAAACACGTCCCTCTTGTTGCCTGGGAAACATTTGTGTGTGTAAACACAGACATGCAATCACTCCTGGACGCTGAATGTTTTATTCAATTTCTTTTTAGTTTTATGTTTTATATAGCAGTTTGTAGGCTCAGATGTTTAACGACTACCCTATTGCATGCCTAAAAATCCCTAAAATGTATTTTTATAGCCAGCATCACCTAAATGTATATATGTTTTTTTTTTCTTTTTAAGATCCTTTATAATGTTAATGGCAAATGCAATTGCTATATATTATATGTTCTAAAACATGAAACCATTGTGAGTTTAACAAGTTTAAAAAGTCAATTTTTTTGTTAAAAGTGACTACCCTTGTGGGTACACATACTATTCGTACAGGAATTATGTTTTATAGAAGGTAGCACAATGCCAGAAAGGTGGTTGCTCAAATCAATGTCACTTTTGAGGGAAAAGATAATGATGAAACTATATATAGGCAGAATTTTATTTTTATGTCACTTTTTAAAACTAAAAGTTCATTATATTTTTTAGCATGGCTTTAAAAGATCAAATAAAAATCTGAACTCAGGGCAGATATAAAAGACACAATTTAATACAGATCTGTATTCATTAAAGAATATGTCAACCCAGATATTCATATTCCTGATATGTGCCTGCTGTACCCAGGGCCGGTGCTTCCACTAGGCAAACTAGGCAGCCGCCTAGGGCGCATTGCCACCTAGGGGCGCAGCCACGAGTCGGCACTCTCCTTTATTAATGATCCCTGTGAGCTGAGGGGAGGGGCAGCAGTGGGGGAGGAAGAAGGGACAGAGGAATATGATAGGTGTCTGGGGCCAGGGCCGCTGATAGGGCAGTACAGCCAGCCCTTCTGTACCGGGCCCGGCCCTAATCAGCTCAGCAGGGGGGCCCGGGCAACTTTATCCCTAAACTATGGGCAAAGCATTTTGCGCAGGTGAAAGCATTTGACAATGTTCCTAGGCACAGCAGGCGGACTCACAATTTTAAAAAAAGGTACAGAGACATATCCATGCTGTATACAGACAGACATACGGCAGCTTCTCTACTGTGTGATCGTCATCACAATAACGATGGTGATCACATACTAAGCACAGTGAGATGCTGTTAGGTCTTGTTTACTTTTGTGTTGGGGGGCAGTAAAAAAAAGTGCAGCTGAGCCACAGTTTTACCATCCTCCAACCACTCCCCCCCCCCACCCTTATGCTGCAAAGGCACTGCTACCATAGTGCGGCAGTAGTGGTGGAGTGTTGTGTAAAACACCCTACAGCTGTACTAGGGAAGCAGTGTCTTTGCAGCATAAAGGGGAATGATTGGGGGATGGTAAAACTGTCATGATGTCACTGTCCACAGAATGGCTGGGGAATAAGCCAGTGGAGTGTGATCTGTACTCCATTAGCTTTATTGGAGGACTGGTGGGACATCATGGATCTTTAGACTTCTGATGCCTCATAAAAGAGAACCCGTCAACAAAAAATGCATCACACAGGGGACTTTTTGTCCCCTATGTGATGAAAAAGAAAGTTCAGAAAAAATAAAATGTAAAAAAAAAATGAAAAAAAAAAAAAATAGTTATACACAAGTCCCTAAAATTCCCTAACAAAACTTCTTGAGCCCCCCCACTTACGAACATAAATGAATGCGTCAAGGGTGCCTATGCACAAAATTGTCCATTGCACTAGACATGTTACTTAACACTGCGCATGCCGGAGTGAGAGAAATAATTCTCAACAGAACAGAAGTGCTTTATTGGTATCGGGATAGCATTAATTATACATACTGACATGGTACATGCTTGGTGTATTATACAGTATTCAGAACAACAAAGAAACTGTATATACACAAGAGAAACTTACATGTATACTCAAGGTATTTTAAGACTTGACATGTTGGGTATCCATTTACTCAGGGAAAACCTGATCTATTACATTTTACCAAAATAATTGGGTAATAAATTGCTTTTACACTATATATATATATATATATATATATATATATATATATGCCATTTAATTAACTTTATTGTATTTTTTTAAAATAAACTTGTGTTTCATAAATTTTGCGCTAATATTGAGTGACAAAAAAAAAAATTAGAACTACTGTACCACCATTTAATTCTCAAGGGTGTCTGCTTTCAGAAAATATGAGTTTTCAAGTTTTTACATAATCTCCAGACCTAAAATGATTTTTTAAACATGTTCAATAAATGCAAAAATTATTCTGGCAGCAAATGGGCATAATGCATGTACTGTAAGGCTTATGGAATATCTGTTAGGCCCTTCCACAGGAGGAGGACACCACTAGGAGTCAGCCTGCTCAGCAGGAAATTTGTCTGCTGATCCCCACTGAGAAGAGTGGATGGTTGGTCCATGTCCACTCGGCTTATGTAGAGCGGACACAGCCCGCTTTGCTCTATGGAGCAGTGGGTGTAAATGGACCGCCTATCTGTTTCCATCTGACTGCCAATCCGATCTGTCAGATGGATGGGGGAAAGGATCCCCATCTGTCTGTTTTTAGAAGATCAGACTGGATTGGATGACGGCCAGTGTAAATGGACACATATTCATTTATACCCACCGCTCCATAGGGGACATTGGAGGGTCCAATTGGGTCCGCCTGAAAAACTGACAGGCAGCTGCAGTATTTTCAATAGGAGGGATGAGCTCAGGTGTGTTTGGATCCTAATCTGAACATGCCAGAGCTATTCTGCCAGGAAGCTGTCACTGCACACTGCCAATCATAAGTGATTGAGGCACTTCCCGCCCCACAGTCGTACGTATACACAAATCATTTATACATGTGGCTGTGGAGCAGGAAATACCTCGACACTTATGATTGGCAGGGCGATGAGCAGGGGGGGGGGGGGGGCCTGTCAGGTAGGCTGTAGGGGGCCCCATGATTTCTAACAGCGGCCCTGTCTGGGGCAGTGGCGGAACTACCAAGCCTTGGCTTTCCACCAATGTTGGAAGGCCCGAAGAGGCAGGAAGGGAGCCCACCGGAGTGCTGCCTGCATGATGATCCTCTTCGGCTGGAGCTGTGGTGAGCACTGTGGTCCAGGAGAGGAGTGTCCTAGGAAAAGGAATCACAGTGAAGGAGGGCAGAGCGCGGGCCACTCTCTTCATACCGCTCAGTGAGCGTCCCCAGAACAGGAGATCGGGGTCCCTGGGTGTGACATGGAGGATCCCTGGTGTGAAAGGGAATCGGGGTAACCAGGTGTGTCATGGGGAATCGGAGTCACCAGGTGTGACATGGGGAATAGGGGTCACCGGGTGTAACAGGGATTCGGGGTCACCAGGTGTGCCATGAGGAATTGGGGTTCCTGGGTGTGCCATGGGGGATTGAGGTCCCCAGGTGTGACATGGAGGAACATCAGGGTCCCCAGGTGTGACATGGAAAAACATCAGGGTCTCTCTGGGTATGACATGGAGGAACATCAGGGACCCCTGGTGTGACATATAGGAACATTGGGGTCACTGGGTATGACAGCATGACATGGAGGAACACGGGGTTCCCTGGGTGTGACATGGAGGAACATCGGGGTCAGTGGGTATGACAGCAAGACATGAAGGAATATTGGGGTCCCAGAATGTGACATGGAAAAACATCAGGGTCCCTGGGTGTGACATTGAATGACATCAGGGTCCCCAGGTGTGACATGGAGGAATATGGGGGTCACTGGGTACGACAGCATAACATGGAGGAACCATCAGATCAGGGTCACTGGGTATGACATAAAGAAGTTTTTAACCCCTACCCTTTTTATTTTTTTTTGGGGGACGCAAGTAGCTGGTCTTGCCTAGGGCGTAAAATAGTCTAGCACCGGCCCTGGCTGTACCTGTACCTGATGTACTTGTATGAAAATGTATCCTGTGATTAGAGAATTTTAATCAAGTTGCTCCTCTGGAATACCTGAAAGAAATCAACCTTCAGACTGAGAGAGTTCCAAATTAGAGGTTTATTAAAAAACGTAGCTATGTGAGAGCACACCCATATAAAGCTGTCCGGTATGCTCTGATATGACAGCTCTTAGATCGCCCTTTTATATGGTTTCCTTATCACAACTTCAGGACATTGGTATAGGCCAATAACCCCTAGTGATATTCCCCTGACAAACATTTGGGTAAAAACATGTTTTTAACAAATTCACAAGCGCTATTTTAGCTTCACTAATCAATATAGAAAATACATTAGGATATGTATATATATCACCCTAACTTATCAATATATTTTAACATTATTACTATATAGATTTCATTATAAATGTGTTTATAAATGTATTATTATCATACAGTATGATGTAGGAATCAGTAAAGATCACATTATCCTTATACACCTGTTTTTTTTTTGCGTTGCTACACTTGTGTGAAATTCCTGATGTCCTAAAATCTCAGGCCCAGATGAACAGAAATACAAAAGATGTTGGCAGGTTAAACAGCTCCCTGTATTTTATCTGCTTGGGGTTCATTAAATTAACCTGTGTGTACCCAAGAATGACAAAGTAACAGTAATTTTAGTCACTTTTTCATATTTATCTCTATACAGGGCTTTTTTTCAGCGGCAATGGGGGGGGGGGGGGGTAGGGGGAAACGCAGTTCTGGCACCTCCAGCACTGAATGAATGTAATGGCAAGAGCTGCTGGGGTGTCCTGAAAGGTCTCTTGGTCTCTTGGTGCTGGCTGCTGGGGGATCTATTGTTCCTGGAGGAGATTTATTTTTGTATGGCGGTCTTATGTTGCTGGGGAGGTCTATTATTGTTGCTGGTAGGGGATCTAATGTCATTGAGAGGGGTCTATTGTTTCTGGCTGCTTGAGGATTTAATGTTGCTTGAGGGCATCTATTTTTATGTGGTAGTCTATTGTTGCTGGTTGGGCTTATGTTGCTGAGGAGTCAATTGTTGCTTGAAGGGATCTACTGGTGAGGGAGGGGTCTATTGTTCCTGGCTTCTGGAGAGTCTATTGATGCTGGGCTAGCTGCCGAGGTCTATTGTTGTTGGGGTCAATTGTTGCTCAGGGAATCTATTGTTGCTGGAGGGGGGGGGGGGTTCTATTGCTGATGGCTTTAGGGGATCTACGTCACTGCTTTTCTTGTTGTTATTAGCAAATTTCATACAAATTACTTATCACCACAAGATTATACTTGGTTCTGTTTTCTCTAAAATGGGTGGTAGTGGGAGGTGGGTAGGGGTGGAACCAAGGGATGGTGCTCAGAAGCGGATAGGAGGCGGAGACACAAAGTGACTAAAGGGGGGAGTTCCTGCACCTATGCTTTGAGAAAAAAAGCTCTGCCTTTACCCCCACTGCTGATCCATTCAGCCATTGGGAGGGAAGATAAATATCCAAAGCTTCCAGGTAGGGGCAATCATATTACTCATTCCCAATCTCAAAATATACCATTAAAGTTATTAAGAAATACCAAGACAAACTTCCATTTTCGTACTTGTAATCAGGATTTAGAAGCCGCAAAGCAAATTTGCTATTTATGGACTCTAGTACACTTTAGCTTTCAACTTCAATGATAAATAATAAAACTCAATTTTAAAGAATTGTTATGATTGTTTTAATATGGGCATAAAATTGATTTTTTTCTATGTTTGTATGTGCTTACTATTTGCTTTAATTAATATCCCTTTGGTTTCACAGGTAGACAGGGGGTCTCATATTCCTAAATAGAAAATGTCTGTTGCAGACATATTTTACAGTAGCTGTCTTTATACAGTGAATTCAGGTTGCCTTTAGCAACATAGATACTGTTTCACATGGTCAATACTAAGCATAGGAGACTTCTCTCTCCCCTTTAAAGTGCTGCCCGTAAAATGAACCCTTGCTAGCTAGTTGTAATTGCTCAGTGTCATGGCCCACAGAGGAAAAAAGATTATGCTTTCGGAATATGAGAAGAAAAACTTGGACTGCTTTGCTTCATGCCTTTAAATCGTAACTGTACTGTTGTCGAGAGAAAAACGTTTCCCTCTGGGTGATCTATGTACATTACAAGGATTTTAACAAACTTTGTTGCAGGTTCCTTCCTTTTGGTATTCTGAAGAAATGATTGTTTGCTCCTCTGTGCTTCTGTGCTGAGTGGGTCATAATTATCTATCAGCTGTGACAGCTGCAGGGCCCTAATGAGGAAAGCTGCTGGGCCTGCATCCCTTTAGACGTGTTCCTATTGGGAGTATCTCACAAAAAAGGACATTTTAGGTGTAGGGGATGCCAGAAATCTGACTTGTATCTTAGGCAGACTTCTGGGAAAGTTGGTGAGCCAATCACACAAGCAGGAAATTATGTTTCTGGGGTGTGGTCAGTACACATTCTGTGTACAAAACAGCTCCAGGTAGCCATATTGCATTGCATTTTCAGAAAATGACAACAGCTGCAGATTGAAAAGGAAAGGTAATTTTTAATAACATTCAATTACAATGTGATTTGTGTTGCAATTGTATACGCTATATTGTTTTTTTCTTTATTTGCTATTTTCTTCCCCACAAAAGTGGAGTTACCCTTTCAGAACACTTCACATTGCGATGAAGCATGCCAAGTTTTTATTAAGTTCCCTTTAAGGGGTTATTTGAAAAAAGGAAACCCATTACTATTACAAGACTATGTGGTGATTGATTAAAAAAAGATAAAAAGATTACATATAGTTACTCAGGTTGAAAAAAGTCACAAAAAAAGACAAAAGACAAAATAAGAAAATAAATAAATAAACTGTAACATATATTAATATTAGCAGTATATAATTTTGGCAGTGATTTGTTTCACGTAGTAGATTAAATACAGCATTGCCTGAAATTTCAGATTTTGGGAAACACAGTTAGGAAAGATCCTAATCAAGCCATGAATATTAGCTTCTGCCATTTAGGTATTGAATACACATATCTACCAAATCTTGTTCTGTGCAAAGCTCTCCAGGAAAAACACCATATGCTCTAAGGCTGACATTTTGTGGACATCGGACTACCACACATTTTTAAACATCCCATATTTAACCACTTAAGCCCCGGAAGATTTTACCCCCTTCCTGACCAGGGGGTATTTTGCGATTCGGCACTGCGTGACTTTAATGGACAATTGCGCGGTCGTGCGACGCTGTACCTAAATTAATTTGACGTCCTTTTTTTCCCACAAACAGAGCTTTCTTTTGGTGGTATTTGATCACCTGTGCGATTTTTTGATCACGCGCTATAAACAAAACAAGAGCGTAAATTTTGCAAAAATAACAATATTTTCACATTTTTTTATATGAAATTCCCCCAAAAAAAAAAGTAAAAATCAAAATTTTTTAAAATTTTCGGCCAATTTGTTTTATGCTACATATGTTTGGTAAAAAAAATCGCAAAAAGCGTATTTTGATTGGTTTGCGCAAAAGTTATCGCGTTTACTAACAAAGGGAAAGATTTTTGTCATTTTTGTTGTTTTTTTTTAAACGCGTAATGGCGGCGATCTGCGATTTTTTTTGCGGTACTGCGACATTGGGGCGGACAGATCGGACCCTTGACTGACATTTGTGACACTTTTGGGGTTACCAGTGACATTTCTACAGTAATCAGTGCTATACATATGCACTGTTACTGTAAAAATACACTGGTTGTGAAGGGGTTAACTTTATTTGGAAGGGAGGGGCTGTGTGTATCCCTAGGGGCGTGCTTTCTACTGTGATTGGCTGTGGCTTGAGCTGTAAGGACACTGATCAACGGATCTACATACTAGATCCGTTTTATCAGTGTCTTTACAGCGAGGAGAATGACAGGCAGCTTGTTTACACAAGCTGCCTGACATTCTCCCTCTCCCCCGCCGATCGCCCAGTGTCACACGCGCGGGGGGGGGGGTCCGTGACCACGCGGGAGCGGGAGCGCGCCTCTGGGGGCGCGCGCTCGCTCCCTAGACCCTCACAAGCTAGTGACGTAGCCCTACGTCACTTTGCCTGTGAGGGGCTGACTGCCGACGTAGATCGGCATTAGGCAGTCGGCAAGTGGTTAAAACCATTGACATTAATGAAGAGTTCATATAAGAAAAGGAAAGTTGATTGGCACACAGAAAAAAAAAGTAAACCGGTCTTCAAAGTATTAGTCTAATTTTTTTTTAGGGGGTCGGAGAATTCATGCAACTCCAAGTTAGGCAGAGGAAACATTAACTGGAAAAAAAACATAAAGAATACAATGATTGTGCTAAAAATAACTAGATAATGCACAAGGTTTTTGTGCCCTATTTTTTTATTCCTTCTGTTAATATGGAGTTGGATCCCCTATTGATGCTATAACAGCCTTCACTCTTCGGCAAGTCTCTGCATAAGATTTTGGAATGTGTCCGTGGAAGTTGCATGATAAGACCTTGCTTGCAATTGGCGTTCCAATTAATTTCAAAGGTGTTAAATAATATTAAAGTTAGGTCTCTGTACAGGACTCTTGAGTTCCTCCACATCCATATTTTTACACAATGGGGTTGATTTACTAAGACAGGAAAGTGCAAAATCTGGTGCAGCTGTGCAAGAAATCAATCAACAGTTTTTTTTTTTTTTTTGTCAAAGCTTAACAGAACAAGCTTAATTTAGAAGCTGATTGGCTACTATGCTGAACTGCACCAAATTTTGCATTCTCCAGTATTAGTAAATCAACTCCAATGTCTTTACAGACTTTGTACACATTGGCACAGTCATGCTGGGGAAGAGGACCTTCACCAAATTGTTACTAGAAGGTTAGAAGCATGTAAATGTCTAAAACATCTTTGTATGGTGTGTCTTTACCAATTCCCAAAAACAATACTGTAGTAAACAAAATTGTCCACAGCGACACTTTAAAAGCCTTTACAGATCATCAGTTTTGGATTAATTGGACCTAGAATTTATTACTTTTGCTCAAATGTGCATGGCAGTACTAGTTATCATTTTTACATGTGGGCATCTAAAGCACATTTATGTTTTTTTGGGTGTGTACATGGATGCAAGAGGCTCTTGAACATATTTGGGTGTTTTTAATTAATTTATTAACTTTCATTTCTTTAAACCTTTTTTTTTTTACCTTAACTTTCTTGCTATCACAAGGGGGCTAATAAGCCTCTTTTGTGATAGCATAATACAGGTGTCTTTAATACTCCTAATATCACCCCTGCACACTGTTGAATCTGGTTGTGTACAGACTGTGCTTGAATACAGCTTCTTCCTTGAGGTTTGACAGCTCTGAACACCGAAGTGCTCAGAGCTGAGCGCTTTTTGGGTTATACCACCCAGGATAGGTCAATGAATGTATATTTGCTGACTGATCTAACACCACCACTCTAACTTCTTGGACCAATGTAAGTATACATCTTCCATACTTTGCCAATCCTAGTGGAAAGGGAGAACCACTGTAGTAGCTGTCCATACACATGCATTCAAAATCTGGGAGGTTCCTGATGAAGACATCCACCAGCCTAACATCTTTCTAACGAATAATACAAGGAGCCAGGCATAAAACTGTCAGTTGAACAGTGACTACATCCAATCAGATGCAGTGGCTGACAACCACTGGTGCTGGCTGTCAGAATACAAAAGATATAGAAGAAGATTTGTGCATCTATGCTGTATAGCATAGATGGAGGAATCTGTTAAATTTTTTTTAGTTCAGCCTGTATTCCATGCAAGTAACTAGAGACCTATAATGGAGAGATAAGATCTTGCCCTTGTCTGTGTCAGGAGAAAAAAAATGCATACTTAAGGTGGGAGTTTGTTACATGATGTGCTGCCAATGCTGTAATTATTATGGCAGTGGCAGGGAAATGGTTGATATATACTTATTCTGTGTAAAATATTTTACCAGTAGATAATGAGAAAATAAACATCTTACAATTTCATGCTTCCTTGTATGTGTAAAGCAGCCCATAGATTAGTCTTTTTTTTTGTTCAACAGGCGGGATGAACAATAAAAAAAAGGACCCGATTGCTGCATCCACAAATTCCAAGGTGGATGGGGAAATCCTGCCCTCTGAGTTGTATTCTGACAGCGGACAGGTTTCCTGCTGTCAGAATACACTGATCAGCCTTACTGGCTATAACCTACAGCCTTACCGGCAGACTGGTTGTACAGAAGTCAATTGGTAGACTGATTTCTATACAACCAGCCTGACCATTCGTGGATCAAAATTCAGTTGGTTCCTGCTAAACCAGCCAAATTTTAATCCATGTATTGACAGCTTATAGTAGGGCAGGGGTCGTGAGGTGGTAGTCATGTTCTCCATGTTTCTCTCCTCATTTGGTGCACAGAAAGGGTCACATGAGAGGCCTGCCCTGGGGTGGGTTTCCTGGGCTATGCTAGGCTCTTTGGTTGGGGGGGGGGGGGGGGTCACTGCCTTACACATGGGATACCTTTACTTTGACAGATGACTGAACTCTAGTAAACTCTATTGATGTCGTGATACATCACCCCCGTTACTGATGCATTTAGGAGGGACACGCAGAGCCAATGACCTCTACACCTGTCCAGCGTATCACCGATACATCACTCCCAGTAACAGTATGGAGCCCCGTCGTGCACTCAGCACTGACTCCATGCATGCACTTCACTTAACCTTTCTCTTCCATACCTGTGCTCAGGCTAAGGACCCTTTGATGTGCCAATCTGCTCCTGTTGCTATGGGAGTTGGACCTACTCACGAAGAGAATGCCAACAACACTCCTCCTGCAACAGGCTGCTAGAGAAATCTTTGTTACCCTTGGTAACCACCTGTGTCTTCTAACTGTATTAACTCTTACACTGATGTCTTTATGTCCCACTGTGCTTAGTTGAGCCAAGCTGTAGACCAGGCATGTCCAACCTGAGACCCGGGGGCCGCATGCGGCCCAGAACCTCAGGCAATGCGGCCCACTGCCCCCTGACAATTTTTTTTTTTGCTGGGGAGGAAGGAAGTCGAGTCGGGGGCCCGGCCACAGAGGCAGCCTTGGAGGGGAGCATCCACTAGTTGTGTTAAATTAGTGCTGGGGGGGGGGTGGGCGCGGCAGCACGGGAAGGGCGTGGAAGGCGTTTTATTACTTATATACCTTAACTATAGTAAACATTTTATGTGCGGCCCGAGATAATTTCTCTATACTCAATGTGGCCCATAGAAGCCAAAAGTTGGACACCCATGCTGTAGACTATGGGTGATTTACTTGCATAACATCCCTTGAGTAACTTCAGACCAGGCAAGGGCAAAGTTTTAAAAGCTTTACTTGATAACTTGTCATGACAGTCAAACAAAGGCAACAAACGAATCCCTAACTCAGGCTTGTGGCTGCCTCAGCATACCTGCACATGATAGTGTCAATTTTTGGCTGAGTTCATGAAGATAGTATCCAGGATTGGCATCTGCCCCTAAGCTGTAGAAGGATCCTGAGGCCAGATGTTCCTTAATTGGCACTCCAGTCTCGGCATATCAACAGGCTAGTAGGAGAGGCTCCAGCAACTGCAACAACAGCAACAGCACTTTTAGTAACCTCTGTGCTCCTTCGGATCTGAACCCCTATCCCTTTTAAAATACACAGAACCAGTGGGTCGGACTCAGGAAAGCTCATCAAGAAAGAACTGGGAAACACAATTAACACTAACCCTCCCGAATAGGGCAGCATAAAACTCTACCTGCCTACAGGCTTAGGATTCCTCTAGCAGTACTAAGGGACCCCTAGGTGGCTCGGTGGGTTTGATTTACCTGCTCCCACAAGTTTCATTTTTATGAATTTAATGGTTAGTATAAAGGCCAGAATGCTTATATTTTTTCAGTTCAGTTATTTGATCTCATGCAGCTGTATAAAGATAAGTCTTTTATAAATAGAATTTAATGATACCAATAGTGTTATTGTCCAAATTATACTTGTCAACAAATACGCACTGAAAACATTCTCTATTCAAAGTATGAATTTACAAGCACACCATAGATCAGCCCCTTCCCAGACAATTACATCATTAGACTTAAACAGTGTGTGTATTGTGGAGTTAGACTTGCAGCTGTTTTGTTCATTTAAAGCGTAACTAAAATCAAAATATGCTTGTTTGTTTGTTTGTTTTGAATACTGTAGGGAAGGATTAGAACCCCTGTCAAGTTTCTACTTCTGCTTGTGTCCCCACTGGGGAGATTCCACTATTGTGATTGTGATTAGAAATGAACATGTTACAGCTGTCATCAGATATGGAGTTGAGGGGAAATCTTCCAATGCGGACATCTCTTCTAGTGACAGCTGTCTAAAATGGAATTTGCCTTTTTAAACAGTACGTATTTCCTGTAAAGGCTTTGGGACAAAAAACTGAGAGCACAAAAAAAAAAAAAAAACTTGACACGTAGATTCTAACTGCTATTCACTAACTACTAGGGTTTTCCTTAGGCCTCTAACGCACGGGGAAGCGCCCCCTTGGACTCCACCAGCTCAGTGAGGAATTTGTCCGCTGATCCCCACTGAGCAGGCAGATGGCTGGTCCATGTCCGCTCCGCTTATGCAGCATTCCTCTATGGGCAGACGGATGTAAACGGACAGTTTACACCTGCCTATTCGATCTGATCCACCAGACGGATAGGGAACAGATCCCATCAATCTATTTTTAGCGGACAGGATTGGATTGGATGATGGCGGGTGTCAACAAACACATGTCCGCTGACACCCACCACTTTATAGAGAAGACTGAAAGGTCTCATCGGGTCTGCCTGAAAAAAGCTGACAGGCAGACCCAATTAGTCCACTGTGTGAAAGGGCCCTTACAAGGTAGGTGCTAGGTAAAGTATAGTGGGCCTTGGCTGCTTAACAGCAGGGCCATGATTTCAGCTAGGCTGTAATGTCTCCCAGGTGTGTCTGCTGAGGGGGGAGTTTCCCCACCTGCTCCATGAGTGGATTCTCATGGGGCAGTGGAGGAAACCCCATCAGTGGCTCATTCAGGCCTGTATCTACCCCAGAAAGCAGATTCTGCCGCAAAGGGTTCTGGGAGTGGGTATAAGTTTGAGGGGAAAGCATGACACAGCGTCTTTGGTGGGAAGCAGAGTCCTAGGACGGAGGCTACGGCTGTCTCTCTTCCTGTCAGAAGGATCGGGTGTCTCGGGTGGCTGCCTGAGAGTCCAGAGAGAGAGTTGAGCTGAGCTGCAGAGGGGATCCGGTGTGCCGAGGACCAGTGGAGATAGAGGGGTTCAGTTTCAGGAAAGCATGCCAAGTTTGTGAGTACTGTGAATTGCCCCTGAGGGTCTGCCTGAAGTGTAGAGGGGACCACTCCGGTGAAGGTCCCAGGGATCCAGGAGCCAGCTAGTGTCAAGGGGGGTACCTAGTGAGAGGACCCTGAAGTGTCAGAGGGGGTGCCTAGTGAGAGGACCCTGAAGTGTCAGAGGGGGTGCCTAGTGAGAGGACCCTGAAGTGAAGAGGGGGCACCAGCGGTTGGGCCCTGAAGAGTGAAGTGTACAGTGTTAAGGGTTGCAGCAGCACAAGCAGTTACAAGGAGCCACCTCAGTCAGTGAAGGGCTGGAGGGAGCTGTTCATCGGACTTTTGAGCTAATCAGAGTGTCAGGAGTCAAATGTCCTACAGTCCTGGATCTTCTGAGTTAACCCTATTAAAGTCGAAGTTCCAGCACAATTCAGCAGAACAGTATCTTCAAGAGCCAGGGAGCGTTGGCCGGCATTCAGCTGGCGTCAAGACAGCACTAACAGGCATTTTTCTGTACAGTGTCCCAGTTGAACCTAGTTGAGCCATAGGAGTATCCCACTCATTCCCTTCTCCCATCCCCATTATAAAATAAACATAACAAACCAAAGATACCGGAATGGTCATTGTCTCATCTCTCACACTTGGGTTTTCAACTGAAATGTGTCGGAAGTGTTACCGGTACTAATGGCAGAACCATATCAGGCTCAATGCCTGGAAATATTGCTACATAATGTTTTCTTATATCTATACAGAAAATGTTTTTTGCATTTAATTTCTATTTTAAACTGAATGGGTTGCTTTACAAGGTGATCGTTTACAATCACTTTAAGATTACTGTTGCAATCTGTTGTGAATATGACTACATATGCATATCAAGCCAAACTTCTGGATTGCATGAAAAAAAATAAAAGAATTCCTCTGACCACTTATGTAGCGAATATTACTTTTCTATATCCATTAGAATCTGCTAATCTTAATGTAGCACCTGGTAAAATGAGTTAACCGCAAGTAAAGTGAAGCAACTGCTAAGAGTGATGGATAAGTCAGGACAGACAGCAAGCGATAGACTTAAGGCAATTGGGGTGTATTGCTCAAGTACATAAGTAAAGTTTATGCAAAGCCAAACATTTTTTCCTGAGTTTTTGGTAGAGAAGAGAATGGTTAAAACCCCTACCCTTGTTGTCCTAGAGATGCAACAGGAAATGAAAGGAAATCTCCTCAATGTAAGAAGAAATCCCATCTTAGACAGTGGTCAATGGAACATTTGTCCCAGTTTGGGGTAGAGGAACCTAACTGGTCTGCACAGAATCCTGACCTCAACCCGAAAGAACACCTTTGGTATGAATTAAAGTTGAGACTGCAAGTCAGGCCTCTCGTCCAACATCAGTGCTTGACCTCACAAATGCGCTTCTGGAAGAATGGTCAAACATTCCCATAGACACACTGATAAACCTTGTGGACAGCCTTCCCAGAACAGTTGAAGCTGTTCTAGCTGCAAAGGGTGGGCCAACTCAATATTGAACCCCATGGACTAAGACTGGGATGCCATTAAAGTTCATGTGTGTATAAAGGCAGGCGTCCCAACAGTTTTGACAATATAGTGCATGTACTGTATACGTGCATTTTTTTGTCATTGGAATTCTGGAGTCAATGGAACATTTGAACAGTGGTCAATGGAACATTGGTCCCAGTTTGGGGTGGAGGAAACTGAGTCCTGACCTCAACCTGATAGAACACCTTTGGGATGAATTAGAGTAGGGACTGTGAGCCAGGCCTCTCGTCCAACATCAGTGCCTGACCTCAAAAATGCACTTCTGGAAAAATAGTCAAACATTCCCATAGACACACTCCTAAACCTTGTGGACAGCCTTCCCAGAAGAGTTGAAGCTGTTATAGCTGCAAAGGGTGGGCCAACTCAATATTGAACCCTACAGACTAAGACTAGGATGCCATTAAAGTTCATGTGCTTCTAAAGACAAGTGTCCCAATAGTTTTGACAATATAGTTTATGTATACGTGCATTTTTTGTCATTGGAATTTTTTTTTTGTAATATATTAAAACTAAGACTGGGTGTGCCAGAGTAAAAATGGAATTTTGCCCATGTACAATAAATCACATTCAGAAATGAACTATTGCTGCACAAGTTAACAAAACCTCCAGAAAAGATGGATAATTCCTATATAACTGGCAATGTAACAGCTGGAAATCCACTGACAGTGCTTTATGGTGGAATAGTAGAACTCCTGACAGTTTATGACTGAATTGATAATTTCCCAGGAACCTCTTAAGGCTCTGCCCTGCTATATCACCATCGGAGCCTCAAGGGACCTTGTCCTCAGAACATACTGTAGGTTTAGCGGGGAGGCAGATGAAGAACAAGCTTTTCTAAGTGTTCTGCATTTAATGAGATTACGTTTCCACGCTGGGAAGTATTATTGTCATTTCACTACATCAGCAGGGTTAGTTATGTTATGTTTATTGCTCTCTTGCCACATGCAGCAGTCTATTGTAACATTACTTTGTCTTGTGGTATGACAGCGGTCTTGTATAATATGCAGTTCACTTTGGCAAAACAACTCTATTCTTGTAATAAACATGACCATTTGATAAACATGACCAATGCAGGGGCAGTAGTTTAACCACTTCTGGACCGCCCCACGTACATACTGTATACTGCGGTAGGGCTACCTTATAGAACGAAATCACGTACCTGTATGTCATTTCAAATTCCAGATCTAGGGGCGCGCATGCCCATCGCGGGCCACCCACTCCTTCTGTGATTGGACAGCAAGACTGGCGATCGTTCCAAGAGAGGACGAATGGCGGTTTGCCTTTGTAAACAAGGCAGATCACCATTCTGTCAGAGGAGAAGGTTGAAATCCTGTGTTTCTGCTTAGCAGGAACACAGATCTCTGTCTTCCTCCCAGTCAAAGCATCCCCCACACAGTTAGCAAGCACTACCAGGGAACACATTTAACCCTTTGATCCCCCTCTAATGTTAACCCCTTCCCTGCCAGTGTCATTAGTACAGTGAAAGTGCTTTTTTTTTTTTAGTACTGATCACTGTATTAGTGTCATTGGTCCCCAAAAAGTGTCACTAAGTGTCAGATTTACAGTCCCTTAGTGTCGCAGTCCCGCTTAAAAAGTCATTGATCACCACCATTACTAGTAAAAAAAATAAAAATTGGCCTAAATTGAATTTATTAGATATCAGTGGCGGCTGGTGCTCAAAATTTTTTTTTTGGGGGGGGGGGGGGCGCAAACAGAAAAATGTAATAGGCATTGCTTTGCGGCAAAAACGCTGTAAAAATTGCATAACTTTGAGGTCGCAAAAGTGTGAAAGGGGCCTTCAGTAATTAAGGTATAGTGTGCCCCCTTTCAATGCAGAGAGACCAGCTTGCCCCCTTCAATGCAGAGAGACCAGCGTGCCCCCTTTCTATGCAGAGAGACCAGCGTGCCCCCTTTCAATGCACAGTGACCAGCGTGCCCCCTTTCAATGCACAGTGACCAGCGTGCCCCCTTCAATGCAGAGACCAGCGTACATGCCCCCTTCAATGCAGTGACCAGCGTACATGCCCCTTCAATGCAGAGATCAGCGTGCGTGCCCCCTTCAATGCAGTGACCAGCATTCATGCCCACTTCAATGCAGTGACCAGCATACATTCCCCCAATGCAGAGATCAGCGTACATGTCCCCTTCAATGCAGTGACCAGCATACATTCCCCCAATGCAGAGATCAGCGTGCGTGCCCCCTTCAATGCAGTGACCAGCATACATTCCCCCAATGCAGAGATCAGCATGCGTGCCCCCTTCAATGCAGTGACCAGCATACATTCCCCCAATGCAGAGATCAGCATGCGTGCCCCTTTACTTACCTGGAGCACAGTGGGGGCGGGCGGCTTCTCCTCAGTCCCCCGGCGGCGTGTCTCCTCCGGTCCTCCCGCTCCCGCCTCCTACTCGGCCAATGGCATGGGAATCACGTATCGGGCACGCTTCCTGATTGGCCAGGAGAAGGATCGGTGTGACAATAGCGAATTTTCATTCGCTATTGTCACACAATGGGTGGGCTCGGGGCGCACTGCTCTGCGACCCTGCTCCACCCTTTGCATCACCCTATTAGAACTTCTGGCTCTAATCAGGTGATTTAAAAAAAAACTAAAACATTAAGCTCCATGCGTCCTTTGCCTCTGCATGCAGATTAGGGGGCCGAATGGGGGGGCGGCGCCCCTGCGCCCTCAAAACAGCGGCCGCCACTGTTAGATATGTTTTATAGAAAAAGTAAAATTTATAATTTTGTTTTTAAAATTGTTAGTCTTGTTTTGTTTATTTGTGGAAAAAAAGGACATCAATTTTATTTGAGTACAACATCGCACGACTGCGCTATTGTCAGTTAAAGTAATGCAGTTTTGCAAAAAATAGCCTGGTCATGAAGAAGGGTAAACCTTCTGGAGCTAAAGTGGTTAAAGCATACCTGTACTGAGAGCAAAATGTAGGCTGCTGCTGAGGAACTCTTCAAAAATGATAGTTATCTGGCTCTCTTTGGCTTCATATATATTTGAGATACTAACCCAGAACAAGTATACATCATGTGAAGTCAGGGCACCTCAACTGCATATACAGTATCTCACAAAAGTGAGTACACCCCTCACATTTTTGTAAACATTTTATTATATCTTTTTACGTGACAACACTGAAGAAATGACACTTTCATGTAATGGCTGTGTTATTTTGAGAGGACAGCAAATTTACACTGTTAGGGTCCTTTCACACGGGGCGTACTGTTTTTTGATCCGCTACGGCATATTTTTTTTTTTTTTACGGACACGGATGACACTTGTCCGTATGTCCGTTTATCATCCCATTCGTTTGCAGGTTATAAATGGAGATAATGTATGTCAATGGGATTGTGTATGTCAGCGGATGACACCGCTGACATCCGTTTTTGCGTCCGTTCCATTTTTTTAAATGGAAGAAAAATAGGGTTCTCTTCCGTTCCAAAAAACGGAAATAATAGGAAAGGACGCAAATCGGATGTCAGTGGATGGTCATCCACTGACATCCGCAATCCCATTGACATGCATTTTTCATCCGCAAAAAAATGGGATGAAAAACGGACATACGGATCACCCGTGTGAAAGGACCCTTATACAAGCTGTACACTCACTACTTTACTTTGTAGCAAAGTGTAATTTCTTCAGTGTTGTCACATGAAAAGATATTTACAAAAATGCGAGGGGTGTACTCACTTTTGTGAGATACTGTAAGTACTGAGTTATTAAAATTATTGAAGCTAGAGGAAAAGCATGACAGATCAGCAACTATGATTTCCAAAAGGAAAAGTCGAAAATGCCACTTATTTCTGTTTTCTCTATGCCTATTTCTTTATAATTTGGAATGGTGTGATTTATTTAAGTATGAGGCTCGGTTCACACTGATGCGATGCGGGAAGGCTGCGAATTCGCAGCCTGTTCCCGCATCGCACACGCACCCCCGGCAGTTCACACTGCCATATGCGATCCGCTGGGGGTGTCAATGTAATCTTAACGACACAGTGCAGTTCGCACAGGATCGGATCGCACAAGTGTGAACCGCTGTGCGATCCGATCCTGATGCGGCAGCAAAAATGCCTCCTGTGCGTGTTTGCTGCGGGTGCGATGCGAATTTAGCCATACAAACTGTATGGCTAAACTCGCACCGCACAGCTGATCGCATGTCATGTCGGAGCAGTGCGCTCCGACATGACATGCGAACCCCGCACACGCAGTAGTGTGAACCGGGGCTAAGGGTCAATAGGTATGTGTTTTTTTTTTTTTTAACCGCTACAATACCAGACACTTTATTTCCTTTGTGTCCAGGCAAATTATCCGCTTATAGAGCTATCGCACTTTCAATGACAATTGCGCATTCATGCAACACTGTACCCATTTGAAATGTTTATCATTTTAGATGAAACACTGTACTACTACTGGGGAGGTGATCAGTTTATTTATTTATTTATTTTTTACACACTATGATTGCTTATAGTTATGAATTTTACAGTTATACGCAACCATTGTTTTCTGAATGAAAACTATTCATTCAATGTATACTTTTGTGATTAGCTGTGATTGGCCACAGCTAATCACATGATACAGATGGGCTATTAATTGCCTTGTCTGTACCATGTGATCACTGTGACCAATCACAGAGCTCATCATAATAGTACACAATGAAAGGCAGAAATCAAAGCCTTTCTTCATGTTCAATTGTCATGTGTGATTGACCACAGCAATCACATGGTGCCAGCAGTGGGTCGGTACAGTCATCTGTCATCGATGCGTCTGGTGGACACAGTGAGTGACAGATCACACCGGAGCGCCGCCCAATCCTGGGAGGACATCATTTGACGTCCTGCCAGAATAATAGGGCTCCCAGGTTAAATACTTCAGTGTAAACAATCCATGTATTAGGGCTAGTTTCAAGCCAGATGTGGTGGAACTGTGTATGGTGGCTATTTCAGGGCAGTCCACTGCATGACACGGCAGAATAACTTGTCTCCCTATCTGCCTGGTTCAGAACACCTCATTGCGGTGGTGTGCTGGGAAAAAGTATTCAGTACAGTCATTCTGCCATATTTGACTATATGTGTGCTAAGGCTCTAAAAAGTGCGTGCACATCCAAATAATTTTTAACATTGTAGATGATAACACACATGCTCCATTGCTATGGCATCTATTTCACTAAACTCATCAGGAAAGGCACCATCTTACTAGAGCCCTCTGCATGTTCATAATAAATTGTGTAACCTGCCCTAACAGCCACCATATTTACAAGGTTAAAATGTTGCTTTGTTGTTAAAAAAGTTTTATAATGCAAGCTATACATTTTAAAAAGTTGTTAGAAGGTCCCTATAATAGGCATTTTGTGAAAACGATTTCATTGTAAGATCTTGAGTTAAGAAACTGTAGTGGTTTTGCCTGTCTCCCAGTCTATTGCTCCAGACCCTTAACATACTGTAGCACTGACCCCCGAAAGGGCTGCTGGTTTGATCTGGGCCTGCACTCTACCAATAAACCCCACTAACTTGGCTCAATCCCCTTGGCACAGCTGTGATGCAATGCAATACAATACAATGTAAGATAGTACAAAATACCTGTATTGTCACTCCAGGATAAGACAACAGCACAATGGATTTCAATATAAACAATTAGAAAGAAACAGTATACACATATATATGTCTATACCTGGGAGCTCCCCCTACTTTATAAGCTATGTGTGAGATCTCACTTTTTGGAGTACTTAGTCCTGGATCTTCTTTTCTTCGCTAGCTAAAGTGGCTCCTTGTGATTTGTAATCCACAGTTTTGGTGAATTAAATTGAAGTGAATATGCTTCTGGTGTAGCTGTAACAACTATTTTAACATTTCTTGAGACATCAAGGTAGATAGGCCTCAAACCTTCTCAGTATCAGTTGCTCTGCTCCTTCGTGGAACTATAATTTACAGTGAGGCCTGTATATGAGTCTAACTGCATGTGAGATTTAACAAACTGTGGGCCGTGACCCGCTCACCCACTGGATAGAAGCTCTGTGTGGTGACTTTTGTCCGGTGACTGAAACTTGCTTCTCCGTCAGCTGGACCAATCGCTCCGTTCAGCCCCACTGGGTGGATCCCGTCCTCCGATGCTCGGATGAGTGTCTCTGGGCCTCTGCAATCTGGCCACCGTCTTCCCACAGGTCCTCTCAGGCAGGGCACACGATTCCAAGAGACCTAAAATGGCTGCTCCGGCCCCTTTTATCCCCTACCCAGCATGCCCTGCACCAGGAGGTGTTCATGGGTAGGTCACCAAACATCCCAAAACCAACAGTCACTTCCTGTCTCTTTCAGAAAAAAAAAAACATATCTGCATTACCAGTATTTGGTCACTAGATGGCTCCAACTACTCAAACATAGCAAAGTCCATGGACGTTTTATTAAAGTATACAGACACACATCAATTTAGGAGAATATCAGCGCTACAATACTATTCAAACTTTTTTTGAAGTCAGTATTTGCATATGGTTAGGCACCACACCACCACACCACCACACCAGTACTGTGTAACAGTACTCAAGTTAGCATTTTGAAATGATGGATTTTTCATGGTGTTGCAATGACAGATTAGGAGTCCAATACACAACAGTGGGGTCACTTTGCTATCTTATAAAGTGAAAGTGTATTCTAATACAAAGCAATATTTTTCTCTCTTCCACTGAGAGACAAAGAAAGTCTTCAAACTTTGGAACACACTGTCACCTACAGGAGAAATGGACACCGTCAACAAAAAAAAAATTTCAGCCAACCCAGGATAACCCCACCCACAACCAGTATGCCTCAATGTTTTGATAGTGTCCTCAGGAAAATGAACGTTTTCTTCTCTGTAAGAACCCTGAATTCCTGGAAGATTCTCCAGTCATCTACAGCTACTGGAAGACTGAGGCCTGATATGGGCATCCTGGACATTTCCCCAGTTTGCCAAGCAGCGCAGGTTCCAAGTTCATTTTCTATACTGGTGTTCTCTCTGTGACATTCCTGCCATCAGTACTGACTACCCATCTGTTTTCCAATTCACACAGGAATCAGGTCATGCCAGTGTGTCTGGGGATTCTATATACAATTATCAATCTAGAGCTGAGACAGTTTTCCTCTTCTCGCCTCTGTAACTCATTGAAGTGAGTACCTAGCAGGCTTGTAATAGCCAGTTAGGCGCTGTCCCGGCGAGGAAGGTAGGAGTTAATGGTTTTTCCGGTTCTTTGGTCTTTTGGCGGGTTCTTCTCTGAGTCTGGCCCACTAATTCTGTGATATATAAATATGGGACAGTGGTCCAGTACAGGATTGCTTCCCTCAGGAGAGTCCCCTCAAGAGAGATCCAGTGAAGAGACTATAAGAGGTTCGAAGCCCCCCTCAGGCCCGATGCCCGTCAAGGAATGAGACAGAGAACAATGCCTATGAGGGGCAGGAGGATGTCGCTCATCACTGCCTGGATGTAATTCCTTAAAACCTGGGTTTTGCCTCGAAGACACCAACTACTACTGACCATCAGTGCTTTTAAAAGGGGTGAGAAGCGTGACTGACCTCCAATGCCAGGTAATGCAAAGTAATGCGTGATGCGTTAGGGCTACCAATACATCATAGCGGACCAATAAGAGAGAGCAGGGCACCACAATGCACAGTGCAATACTGTGTTTTGCAGTGCACTGCTACCCTTTCATGTGGGGAAGGTGCATTGAAGTGCAATTTATAATGAATGGCCCGCAGTGCACTACTGCACACAATGTGTGTTACACCAACAACCTAGTGGGAATTGGACCTTACTTACCACCAAGGTCTGGAAAGGGGAGGAGTGAGGATAATTCACTGACAATCAGAGTCTTAAGAGGAGGATTCTTCATCACACTGATGCAGATGCTAAGAGGGGGATTCTTCCTTTCACTGGCATTGACTGTGGGAATTCTTTCACCCACTGAAGATACTAGTCATTTTCCCTTCTATTAAAGAATATGTAAACCCAACATTTAATATTCCTGATATGTGCCTGCTGTACCGTGTACTTTAAAAAAAACTATCCTATTCTCTTTGTATTGCTTCCTTTGTGTGAGATCCATGGTGCTCCTGCCAGTCCCTCTGCTTTCCTATTAAAAACTGACCACACTAAACAGAAAAACACACCGTGGTCAGTTCTCTAGCTTTGCTAGGAACTCTGCCTCCTCTCCTCCAATGGTCAGAAATGTCCTGACCCCCCCCCCCCCTTTTACTGGCAAGATCAGTGTGCTGCTGCTTCTCCTCCTCCCGAGCTGAGCGTATGCAGCTGAGAAAAGAGATTATGCGATACACAAATGTTTTCCTTTCATTTCTATTTTACACTGAATGAGTTACAGTATTTTACAAGGTGATTATTTTTAATCACTTTAAGTGTGTTTTTTTTTTCTCCCGCTGACTGTTGACATCATGACATTTTTGCCTCCCACTAACTAGCAGATAGGACTATGTTAGTATGATTGTAGACCTATTTTTTAAAAAAATAACAAATATGTTGTACTAATCTGCTCTATGCAATAGTTTTGCAAAGAGCAGCCCTGATCCTCTTCTTTTTGGGTCCCCCATCAGTGCTCTTAGTTCCTCCCCACAGGCAGGGTCAGGTAAGCATTAATAGTATGCTTTGCAGGGAGCACTTTTTTCAGACAGTGTTGGACAGATTCACCTAAACCTTGCTTTACTACCTAACAAGCCACTGACCATACAAGATGGGAATACAAGTTTTTTTAGACTTTACTTGGGCTTTAACTACGTATTCCATAGCAGTGGCTCATTAGGTAGTGAAGCCACACTCTAGATAAAGATACGCCTTTAAAACGCTGTAGAAAAGTCAACAATGACAGCTACTAAGTCTCTGTTATAGATGTGCTTTAATAATGGATTTTATATGGTAATATACCATCTCAGGAGCACATCTTATAAATTTGGGTCTTCCACTGGTATGTTTCTTACTCATGAGCATTGAGATAAATGAATGCCTCTAATGCCTCTGCTGTAACATAGAATTCCAGTGCACTTAGGTGACGCAAATTGGCCCCCGTCCAGCAGTAGATGTGTCTCTGTCTCTCTGATAAGTATGATTCCCATATAATGCCATTACTGGCACATGTAACTGTCTGCTTTTTGCACAGGAATGTCTGGCAGCCTCTAGGGGGTAGAGGTGAGTCTCGGGGAAGAATATCTCTCCATGGTGTTTAATCTCACCTCAAATATTTATCTCTAATATCAAAAGGAATCCTAAACATGACCGGTGTATTGTTTTTCTTTGGTTTCAGTTAATCATTTCCTCCAGCGAATGTTAGTTTTTGTTAGAACATATTTCTGTTGCCATTATCTCACCACATATCCTGCCAGAGTGAGCAGGGCCTCGGACAGTGCTTGGGGATTTAGATAAGCTAAGAATGAATACTCTGGATGTCAGTATTGTTGTAAAATATTCATTACGTAGAAGAAAAAAATGTCCTTATATAGAACACATGGGAGAAATGGTTATTTTCCATTGTTTTATTTACTTGATCTGTCTCTCTACTTGTCTATATTCTCAGTACTCAAAGAAGTAATATATGAAAATAGACACACCTGACTTAATAAGATATATGTTCTGTCAAGTGATCAAAAGTAAGGGCTTCCCCTCATGGGCCCTTTTTTTTATAGCTGCCTTTATTTTACTCAGCCATTACATAGTCAGTTAAACAGCTACTGAAAACAGAGGTTTCTAGACAAACCGCTGCTAAGCTAAATTACTTATGCTGTGTAAAGTTTGACAGCAGAAGCACATTGATGGTTTTGTGGTTAATACTTTGGCCTTGTAGTTCTGAGTTCCCACCAGGGGTGCACTTTGTATGTTTTCCTTCTTTTAGTTTGAGTTCCACTTGCCTCTTTTAATCACTTGTTGTGTCGCAGCTTAGCCATGTGATGGGCTGCATGTCCTCCATGTGTACAGCTAACCATGTGGTGAAGGAAAATGTGCAACTTTTACCCATTCCAGTCTAGCATAAGTTGGCCCCATTAGACTCCCTGGGTACTGTGAACATGGGATACTCCCCTGAGCGCCAATACATGAGCACCTTTGGGAGGCCCCCTGCCTGGTCTAATAAGAACCACCAGTAGTCTATCCCATACCTTTCTCAGACCTTATGGTAATAGACCCCAGGAGCAACTTTACCAAGCATTCAACCCTTTCCAAAATACATGTCAATGTTGGGGACTTCTAAAAGACCGAACAACATAAAGCCTTTTGGCCATTATAAGGGATTAGCTCAGTGGTAGGCGTGGATGACCCCTTGGGGGGTGCGTTTTCACAAGAAGATATCCGAGAAGTGGTTGCAAACAACAGTTTGGTTTATTAATGCAATTTTCTTCACCAGACTGCAAGCGTCAAAAACAGCAAAATAAAATAAAACACCAAAATAAATCCTTGCCTCTGTGGGCGGCTACCTTCTCACACTGGAACCTACCTAAGAGTCTGTCTCCAACCTACTGTTGGGCAGACTTTCTTATCCTACAGCGGATACTCAATAGTCCATGTTTTATCTTCCCACAACAAATGTCCATGGAACATGTCCCTTTACTCTTCACATTGAGAATGTCCCCTTGCTTGTCTCTTCACATGGCAAACATTCCTTTATTTCTTCCACATAGAAATAGTTCGTTTTCTCACCTTGAGAAGTCTTCACAACTGGTTACCCTCCTTAGCGCACATCACTTCAGGGGGTCTTCTCCCATGCTCACACAGCTTGTCGGGAGGCACACATCTGACTGTCCTCCTCTCCCAGCCCACACGGCTTCAGGAGACAGCTTCCGGAGGCAGCAATCCTTAGACTTCCTTTGGACAAATTATAGAGACCTTCATTTCCTCATTCTGAACAGCTGAAGTCTGTTCAACGTCTTTAGACATTTCTGCTGGCTTCTGCAGCCGACACCCTATAGTAATTGGTGCATTGTATCTCCCATCTGTGACAACACTCACAGATTTACCTGACTTCCTGTCACATTTACTTGACGTCCTGTTACATATCCCCCCCCCCCTTGTCTCAAGCCTGGGTTTGGGACACAGTTTTCCAGGCACGCATGTGTCTGGCACAGCTCTTGACTCTCACTGATAAGCCTCCCAGTATCCTCCCAAGTATTGTTCAGTCCATTCAATTCTTTGTCTGCTTCAGCTGCCAGAGATACATCCCTCTGAGCAATCCGCTCTGCTCTCTCCATCAGCCACTGTCCTCCATGCCGACATGAATTTACAACTGTCAACCTCTGTTGAAACGCCTGCAGGGGTGGCTCTCTCTCCAAGTCCGTCAGCTTGTCCACATACACTTGTTTTGGCTGATCCTCTCCATCTTCATATAGCCAATTCTCTGTATCTTCAAGCTTCAGGATAAAACTGTTTCTGTCATCTTCATTGACAGATTTCTCATATACATATTCCTCAACTGCATTTTTGGCATCATTTAGCTCCTTCTCAAGTTTGTCCTGCATAACCGTCTGTCCTATCCGCCATGGAGGACCGTGATCCATAGGCAACTCAATTGTGCTAGTCTTAATGTCTTCACCAGTCTTGAGTCGCCTTTCTCTGCAATCAACAAATGATGTCCACAAAACTTTGAGAACCTCTGCTTCACTTAGCTTTGTTCCAAGTAATATCTGTACTTTTTCTGGTGGACCCGTTTTGTCTTTATCCACGCTGACTGTTCCTACTACTGTTTCTTTTAAGGTTTGAAGAACCCTTAGAGAGTCTGCATGTATTCTTAAGAATTTTCCTACTTTGGACAGGGACTCTTGACGTCCCTCTGTGACTTGAATTGCCTCTCCATACAGCTGTACACAATCATTGACTCTTTGTTGTAAAAGGGAATGATCTTCCTTCTTGAGCTTGGCTTGCTCTAAGATGCTGTGCAGAGGATTTTCCATTTGCGACAACAGGCTGTCACACATTTCTTCAAAGTGACCCCTGTTCCTTTTTCCAGAGACATCAATATCATTCACCAAACATTTCATATTCAGAGGCAGATCTGAAGCATTTGCACTCATCGACTTCTTAAACTTTTCGCCCTCCTGAGCAAGTCGCAGTAAAGGCCTACTATTTGATTTGATATCCAGTTTATATTTCTTGCCAAACTCTTCACAGAAGTAGCCAACCAGAACATCATCAACTTTCCTTCCACCAACATAGGGGTCAAAGGCAACAACACAGTCTATTACAGGTTTCTTCAATGCACTTTCTGCTGAACTATTTGACCGCTCAAGGTCACCTGGTTCCTTTTCTTTATCTGAACCCCACATGGAATGTATCTCAAGATCACGTTCAAACTTCTGCCACCTGTCTTTCACCAGTTCCATTTTGTAAATATTTCCTGAAAGGCACTTGAAATTCATTTGCTTCAGGTTTTCACCAACAGCCTTAGTTTTCTCCACTAGGTGGCGCTTTTGAAGGAAATGGTTTTTCCAGAGGGGTGATTCAAGCAACATGTCATCAAATTTCTGATGCTCATTCAGGACAGACCCCAAGACACTGTTCCTTTTAAAAACTGCATCAGGCACACTATCCCGTCTTTGGGAAAGATCCTTTGTCGCCTGTAATTCCTCTTCAAGCTCTTCCAACTCAGTCTTCATCTCTTCCACTTGCTGCTCTAAGGCTCGCTTAGACTTTTCTAGCTCCTGAACGCTTTTCTCAACATCATCCTTGGAGCTGACCAAATCTTCCATCTCTGTACACAGCTGTTTGTTAATTCTTTCTAGTTCAGCCTTACACTCTAGAGCTTCCTCCAAGGAGCGAGCCAAGAACAGGGCTTTGCTCTCTTTATCACGCGCCTCCGTTTCTGCACGGTCGCGTTCTTCTGCATATTTTGCAGACACAGTCTTCTCCTCACCAAGCATCTGATCAAACTTCTTTTTCACATTTTCAACATTTTCTAATGAAGCAACGCTTTCTTCCATGCGTTTTTTCATATCTCCTATCTGAGCTTGCAATGTTGCGACTTGCTCTGATAGGTTTTTCTTTGCTTCCTCCTCCTCTTTTAATTGTTCCAGGAAGCCATTTTTCTCATCTTCCATTTGTTTTAGCTTTGTGCTAAAACTCAGCCTGTGACACCTCTCTTCCTGTAAGAGTTCCTGCGTGTCTTGCAGCTGCGATTCCAAGATAGAGAAATCCTTGGCAATTTTTCTAGATTTGCTGTCTGCTTGAGAAAGCTGATTTGTAACATTGTCCAGCTCAATCTGCAGTCGGTTTGCCTTCTCTGACAGCTTAGCACACACTCGGTCACCTTCTGACACCTTGACTTGCGATTCCTGCAGCTGTGCCTCTACTTTTTTTCTCTTGTGTTCCGAATCTCCTTTTCCCTGCATAAGAGCTTTCACCTCACTGGCTAGCTTCTGGGAATGAGAATGTAATTCTGCCACACAGGCTTCTTTCTCCTTTAACTGCTGCTGGACACGTTGGGCTTCACCTTTCCAACTTTCACAGTCCGTACGCAATTCATCTACCACATTGCTCAAAGTGGTGAGCTCATACACAGTACTCAGTAATTTAGCCTCTCTTTCACTTTTCTCCTTGTCGCTGAGAGACAATGTCGTTTTCAGAGCAACATTCTGTTCCTGCGCCCCCTGCAGGTCTATTTTTGTAGCTTCCAAACACTGAAGCTTTTTTTCCAGCTGATTACGCAACTCCAACATTTCACATATACTTTGCTTCTGCAAAGTCTGAATTTCAATTTCCTTTTCCATGAGGATGGTATCTTTCTCCATTATAGCCTTTCTACGGTTTTTCAACTCGGAAAACAGAAGAGCAGTGGCTTCTTCCCACTGTAACTGTACCCCCAGGGGTTGTTCCTTTTCTTCCATTTTCTGTTGCACGGCAGCCAGCTCAGCCCTGCACACATGCTCGGTTTCCTCCATTTGCTGCTGGCGTCTCTGTTTCCAGCCTGCCCTGCTCTCTGGTTGAGCCTGTTGTTGAGCTGCAAAGCTCCGCTGAAAATCTGCATTTGCCCCAGTGTTGCTAGGGACAACAACCTTTCTCTTTGGCAGAATCCGTTCAGGCATGGGTGGGGCTCGTTCAGACGGTAACATCCCCTTCATCCATAGAATCCGGTCTCTCATTTCAGCTATCTTTGCCTCTTTCAGGCGCTTTGATCGCCCTATCTTCAATTACTCCACAATAAATTTTTCACAGTCCAGCAAAAAACTTTCGAGACCACTGTCCCTTTAAACTAGTAGTTTTTCTCTCTCTTGCAGGATCTCCTTTCCTGTAGACACAGTTTGTGCAGTCCCTTGCACCAGACACAGTTCATCAAAATTTTGAGACCGCTGTCTCTTTAAAACACGTTTTTTTCTCTTTCAGGATCTTCTCTCCTGCACACATAGATTGTGCAATCTCATGCACCAGACAAAGTTCATCAAACATATGCACTTCTTTGCAGGGATCTCTGCTTCTGCCCAATGCATACCTCCACCATATGTAAGGGATTAGCTCAGTGGTAGGCATGGATGACCCCTTGGGGGGTGCGTTTTCACAAGAAGATATCCGAGAAGTGGTTGCAAACAACAGTTTGGTTTATTAATGCAAGCGTCAAAAACAGCAAAATAAAATAAAACACCAAAATAAATCCTTGCCTCTGTGGGCGGCTACCTTCTCACACTGGAACCTACCTAAGAGTCTGTCTCCAACCTACTGTTGGGCAGACTTTCTTATCCTACAGCGGATACTCAATAGTCCATGTTTTATCTTCCCACAAAAAATGTCCATGGAACATGTCCCTTTACTCTTCACATTGAGAATGTCCCCTTGCTTGTCTCTTCACATGGCAAACATTACTTTATTTCTTCCACATAGAAATAGTTTGTTTTCTCACCTTGAGAAGTCTTCACAACTGGTTACCCTCCTTAGCGCACATCACTTCAGGGGGTCTTCTCCCATGCTCACACAGCTTGTCGGGAGGCACACATCTGACTGTCCTCCTCTCCCAGCCCACACGGCTTCAGGAGACAGCTTCCGGAGGCAGCAATCCTTAGACTTCCTTTGGACAAATTATAGAGGCCTTCATTTCCTCATTCTGAACAGCTGAAGTCTGTTTAACGTCTTTAGACATTTCTGCTGGCTTCTGCAGCCGACACCCTATTGGTGCATTGTATCTCCCATCTGTGACAACACTCACAGATTTACCTGACTTCCTGTCACATTTACTTGACGTCCTGTTACACGATTTACTGAACCAGTTGACTAATTACATCCTTCAGTCATCTCAATGGTGATGACACCTTCCTTAAAGCAGAGTTTCACCCTATTTTTTAACTTTGCAGTTTCCGTTAGATTAAAAGATCCTGAAAAAGAATTGGATAGTTTTTTTTTTTTTTGTTTCACTTACCTGATTTTTTCTGAAAATTAACTAACCTTCCTTCCACTTCCTCCTCCTACGGCCCGCGGCCCCCGACGTCACTTCCTCCTTTGCATTGACTCCTGGGAGATGAGCGTCATCAATCCCAGGAGTCAATGCACCTGCACCGGTGTCCCTAGTCACTTCCGGTTCAGGCGCGTCATTCCCTGCTAAATGCATTAGAACAGCTTCTGGGCATGCGCAGAACCAGCTGTGGGATGACGCGCCTGCCCCGGAAGTGACGAGCAGGGCATTCTGGGACTCCGACATCCAGGAAGAGGGACGCGATGAGGGACGCCCTGGCTTCAGCTGCCCACACCGCAGATGGCAGCGCTGGACAAGAAATTTTTTCGAGGTAAGTTTTTTTTCTTACAGGTTCCCCAAGCAGGGGACAGTTCAGAGGCTATCGTTGCTTAAATGCACTAGCCCTGACTGTCCTAGGAGTATTTTTATCCCCAAAAATTGCCTGGAACTCCGCTTTAAGTTGCAGTAAATGCAGCCAAAAACTTTAAAGATGGTTTACCAGAGTCTTGCATCCCATACCCACCCCTAAGTAAGGCTCCTGGAAGCTAGAGCCACAAAGATTACATCTTTGCCAAGGCCTGGTCCTTACAACACTTCTCATGATGACCAACAACAGCAGACTCTTTCCCTCTTTCCCAGGATGCGCCATACTGGCAAGGGCTGAGCTGGTGCTACATCAATATCCATAGCACACCCTTCTCACTATTCTGGGGCCCTCTAGTGGCTATCTAGGCAACTTGTGGGGGAGCACCTGTACTCTTTAACCCATTCTTGCCTGCCATAAGGTGGTCCCCTTAGACTAACTGAGGCATTATGGGCATGGGATCCTCCCCTGAGCAGCAGTCCAGGTCTACCGCTAACCAGTACCACTGGTAATCCATTTTATACCTTTCTTAGACCAAATGGCAATTGACCCCAATAACACAGAAAATGTTCTCATCTTGAATTTAGAAAAAAGAGCCCAGAGATCAACAGCCCTAAAAACTCTTTACTGGAACACAGTTGATTTAGATTTTTACTGTACATACCTTCAGTTATTCCAACTTTGACAGCACATTCCTTAAGCTGCAGACAGATAACAGCAGAAATAGGTGCCTGAGCTGAGGAACAGCCCTAACCTTTGGGGTTTTTGCCTATGTATTGTAAGGTGCCTCCTATGCATTGCGGCTCTTACTTTGCCTAGTGTGGGCTGCAAGCAGGAAGATACCTAAGGGGCTAATAGACAGAGAAAGACCACGAATTTCTACCCACTATCAGATACTTCTGTATAGATTTCCTCAGCAGTAATACAGATTATTGACACCCAGGGTTACTTCCTACACAGTGCACGCAACTTACAATGCAATTTGATGACTTTAGGCTTATGCACGAAAAAGCCTCATCTAGCTCCAAAATAATTCAGCTCCAGCATCCTGTCATACAAGCTGTTTTCTTTGTTCATGACTCAATATCCAACCACAGGAGCTACATCAACCTATTCTCCCTTCCTTCACTGCTCTTCTCATATATTTCACCCTTTCTCTTGATGATACTTTCTCCTGCTACCTCTATATTTCTCAAGCAGGTGTTCTTTTGGTGCTGCAGGAGTAAAAGGAGCACTCAATAAGGGTATAATTACAATGTGTTTACTGAAGAATTTGTCTTATTTTAAGTAATTTGAAGTAAACCTGACAAGTGTTTACTATTGACAGCAATACAGGAATTTCCAAACATCTCAGCCCAGGCACATTCTGTTATAACTCCTTACTTTGTTTCATGACTGGTAATAACTCACCTTCAACATGGAGAACCACATTTTCCCTGGAGGAATGAAAGGAAAAAAGGCATGAATATGCCCCATTTTCTTCATGGGATAGTGACAGGGCATGATAGGTGTCTTAGGCTTTAGTTAACAGGTAGATAGGTATAAGGGCCTCTGAGGTAATGAGGTCATTGAACTTTGACCTGGCTACCTGAGGCTGCCCCCCTTTTCCCGCTCAAATTCGGGTATCTGGGGAGATTTTGTTTTCCCCTTGTGCTTCCCACCCAAATCCCCCTTGTATCTGGGGAGATTTGGGCTCTCACCCCCGCTTCCCGCTCAAAATTACCACCTAAACTGCCGCTCTAGGGCTATTTAAGGGTCTTCACTGCCGCCTAAACCCTCAGACCACCTCAGGAAGAACAAAGAAGATTTTCATCTCTCCCACCCCCCCCCCCCTCCCTTGGCTGTCGCGGCCAAAAGTTTATTTGTGGGTCATCTTTGTTTGTTGCAAAGGGGACGCTTTTAATGATTGTTTGGTTATTAAGTGAAACAATGGATAAAATTTGTTAAGTGTATTTCTTTATTTACAGCCTGGATCGTGGTGATCGGGTTTGTTTGTTTTCAGTATTTATACATCCTGGATTGTGTTGAATTTTATATTTATCTTTAATACAAATAATAAACGGCCACGACCTTTTTAATTTTTATCCAAAACAGATGGTGTGGTGTCTTATTTTATTTAAGTAATAATATGATAAGAATGTAAGGGGATCCGTTCTACTGTCCCATACGGCTGACATTCTCATGAAGGGGAACAATGATGCACACCTTATAAAGTGGGCCTGGATAGATTTCCTTCCATGAAAGGATGTCTTCGCCTTACCAGTCAAGCTAAGTCTACCACAATTCACAGTCTCCCATCTGGTCTTCCTCCCAGTTGGATTTTAACTTTTACAATCAAGGTCACGTGAGCAGGCTCTTGCCACACAACTCACCAACATATATCCCTACAAGTAGTCTTTTCTTTTTGTAGTTGTTCAGCATAAGGTAAATTCTCTCTCAGGTTTCTAGTTACTTTCTGTATCCCCAGTGGGGAGAAATGTGTCTCACTTTCACCAGGACAGAAATTGAGCAGAAATCTTTCTAATTAAAATACAAATTGCAAAAAAAAAAAAAAATCAATCCACCAGAAAACCAATCCAGACCCTTTTCAAAAATAAAACAAAATATTTCGGTTGCAGATGGGTTTTAAACGAATGTCATACCAGACACACCCATATGTTTCCTTCTATATTTTGTGTTTGAAGTCGCTGTCATCTAGACCCAACTAAATTAAGGCCCATCTTCATGCAAGATCAGAAAACACCCTATCCATCCTGTTCACTCCCATCCCATCTGTTCATGTTTATTTACCTACAGTGGCTATAGAAAAGAATCACCCCCTTTAAAATAATCACATCTTGTTGCTTTGCAGCCCAAAATTAAGGCAGTCACAGTTTTTGTTTTATCCAGCTGTATTTACTAGTGAAATTTATAATCATTTCCAAGTGAAAGATATAACACCAACATGCCACAAAAACATAAAAAAATTAAAAAAATAGAACCCCTGAGTTGGAAAAAGGATCACCCCTTTGTGTCAGTATTTTGGTGAATCACCTTTTGCTTTATTTACCACCTAAAAGCACCTTAAAGATTCTAAAGGGCACATGGAAAAAGGTGTTATGGTCAAATGAGGCTAAAATTGAATTATTTGGCTTCAATACCAAACGATATGTCTAGCAGAAATCTGATATAGCTCACCATCCAGATTACACCATTCCTACAGTAAAGCATGGAGGAGGTAACATCCTGATATGGGGGTGTTTCTCTGCAGCAGGGACCGGAGCACTTGTCAGGATAGAAGAAGAATTAATGGGGCAAAATACCACCAAATTCTTCAGGAAAATCTGCTGCCCTCTGCCAGAAAGTTGTCAATGGGAAGAAGGTTTACCTTCCAACATGACAATGACGCAAAGCATGCAGCAAAAATGACCACACAGGGGTTGGAGGAGAAAAAGGTGAATGTCTTTGCATGGCCTAGTTAGAGCCCAGAGTTAAACCTCAATGAAAATCTGCTGAATGACTTAAAGACTGCAGTGTGCAAACAGACACCATCAAATCTAACTGAACGTGAGCAGTTCTGCAGAGAAGAGTGGGCAAATATTGCAAAGTCTAGATGTGCAAAGTAAGTAGAGACATATTCCCACAGACTAAAGGCTGTCATTAAAGCAAAAGGTGGTTCAACAAAGTACTGAAACAAGGGGGTGATCCTTTTTCTAACTCAGTGATTCTGTTTTTGAATTTTTTTTATTTTTATTCTGACATGTTAGTGTTATATCTTTCATTGGGATGTTATAGGTTGCAGAGAGGAATACAGCTGGACAAAACAAAAACTGTGTCTGTCTTAATTTCAGACTGCTAAGCAACAAAATGTGATTTATTTAAAGGGGGATGATTATTTTCCATACCCACTGTAAATCCACCATTACATAATGATCTATAACCTACTGCAGTCCAAGCCCACCACTATTCAGTCTTGTTGCAGCTCCTTTTCATGATATTCCTATGCTGCCTTTGGAGCCTTTATTGATCCCAATGGGATGTGTCCATGTCACAAGGTAGTGATGTGGGCACCTGAGGGATGACCTTCTCACTCTGCAGTAAAGGAGCAAGAAGACTTGGGACTGACACATCACGTGACCAAAGATTTTGTTGGGTATTTGGGACAATTGGGTTTGGGTTTTCTTTTAGAATGAACAGGGTGATTAGCTGAAGGGGTGGGGTATTTTCCTTGTGGTTGGGGGGAGAAATGCAATAGCATTAAAAAGAATATTTTAATACATGTAGCACCCTCCTAGATAGGTAATAGCATTCAAAGGAATATCTCAATATATGTAGCATCCTTCTAGATAGGTGATGGGAGGAGAAATGCAATAGCATTCAAAATAATATTTTAATATACAGTATCTCACAAAAGTGAGTACACCCCTCACATTTTTGTAAATATTTTCTTATATCTTTTCATGTGACAACACTGAAGAAATTACATTTTGCTACAATGTAAAGTAGTGAGTGTACAGCTTGTATAACAGTGTAAATTTGCTGTCCCCTCAAAATAACTCAACACACAGCCATTAATGTCTAAACCGCTGGCAACAAAAGTGATTACACCCATAAGGCAAAATGTCCAAATTGGGCCCAAAGTGTCAATATTTTGTGTGGCGACCATTATTTTCCAGTACTCTCTTAACCCTCTTGGGCATGGAGTTCACCAGAGCTGGTGGATCACGGTGATATCACGGAGCTGGTGGATGTTAGAGACCTTGCGTTCCTCCACCTACCATTTGAGGATGCCCCACAGATGCTCAATAGAGTTTAGGTCTAAAGACATGCTTGGCCAGTCCATCACCTTTACCCTCAGCTTCTTTAGCAAGGCAGTGGTTGTTTTAGAGGTTTGTTTGAGGTGATTATTATGTTGGAATACTGCCCTGCAGCCCAGTCATCGAAGGGAGGGGATCATGCTCTGCTTTAGTATGTCACAGTACATGTTGGCATTCATGGTTCCCTCAATGAACTGTAGATTCCCAGTGCTGGCATCACTCATGCAGCCCCAGAACATGACACTCCCACCACCATGCTTGACTGTAGGCAAGCCACACTTATCTTTGTACTCCTCACCTGGTTGCCGCCACACACGCTTGACAGCATCTGAACCAAATACGTTTATTTTGGTCTCATCAGACCAAAGGACATGGTTCCAGTAATCCATGTCCTTAGTCTGCTTGTCTTCAACAAACTGGTTGGGGACCTTCTTGTGCATCATCTTTAGAAGAGGCTTCCTTCTGGGGCGACAGCCATGCACACCAATTTGATGCAGTGTGCTGCGTATGGTCTGAGCATTAACAGGCTGAACCCCCACCCCCGCAACCTCTGCAGCAATGCTGACAGCACTCATACATCTATTTCCCAAAGACAACCTCTGGATATGACACTGAGCATGTGCGCTCAACTCCTTTGATCGATCATGGGGAGGCCTGTTCTAAGTGGAACCTGTCCTGTTAAACCGCTGTATGGTCTTGGCCACCGTACTGCAGCTCAGTTTTAGGGTCTTGACAATCTTCTTATAGCCTAGGCCATCTTTATGTAGAGCAACAATTCTTTTTTTCAGATCTTCAGAGAGTTCTTTGCCATGAGGTGCCATGTTGAACTTCCAGTGACCAGTATGAGAGAGTGAGGGCGATAACACCAAATTTAACACACCTGCTCCCCATTCACACCGGAGACCTTGTAAGGAGTCACATGACAGGAGGCAAAATGGCTAATTGGGCCCAATGTGGACATTTTCACTTAGGCGTGTACTCACTTTTGTTGCCAGTGGTTTAGACATTAATGGCTGTGTGTTGAGTTATTTTGAGGGTACAGCAAATTTACACTGTTATACAAGCTGTGCACTCACTTCTTTACATTGTAGCAAAGTGTAATTTTTTCAGTGGTGTCACATGAAAAGATATAATAAAATCATTACAAAAAAGTGAAGGATGTACCCACTTTTGTGAGATACTGTTTTTAGCACCCTCCTAGATAGATGCTAGGATTAGGTAGACTTTGTTATGGCTCACTGTGTTCAGTGAAGCTGTATTTTTGTTGTTAGGTAAATTTAGCTTGTCTCACTGTAACCAGTGTGGCTGCAACTGCTGGGTTAGGCTAATTTAGTTTGAGCTTACTGTAACCAGTGCAACTGCATGTGATTAGTTAGGTTTAATGTCTTCCTCTGCTTTCCAGAGAGCAGTGGAATTCTCTGGAACAATTGCAATAGCAGCATGAATATTTATACAGCCCTGGCCAATGCCAGGAAGGGGTTTCCCTGAAGATGCCGGGAGTCTGTATAAAAACGTTGAGACACAGAGCTTCTGGGGCTTGTTCCTCTGGGCAGTCCTGCCATGTGCTTGCTGTTTGTGAGGCCTCAGCTGGGTTAGCTGAGTGGGCCTTGATGCTCAAGTTACAGAGAGCTGACTGAGGAGCTGTCGTCTGAAGATCTAGTATGGTATCACAGGAGACAGATGATGGATGTTGGAATGAGGGAACCAACTTTCCAAGGATTTTTGTGAGTACAGGCAGTTAGAGAGATCTTAGAGATGTTTGGTCTGCTTCCGTTCGCTCTGATGCTAGAGAGTCAGCTGTGTGTTTGTCTAAAGGGGACATCGGCTGGTGTCCTAAAGAGATCAGTCAATTTAGTTCTTTGTGAAGGGACTCTGCTCTAGTTGCTTGAAAGAAAGAAGCTTGTGTGCTTCTACTACAAAACCAAGTCCACAGTTTACTTTTACAAGGGCTTTCGCTTCAGCCCTATAGAAGGAAGTTCACTGTCCTCAACTTGTACATAGTTCTTTTTGGAGTATCCCACTCATTTCCCTCAACTGTATCTCAGTTATCCCAAAAATAAAAACAATATAAAGAACACACCTAGATTTGTTACTAATGGGCCATACACACTATAAGATTTTCTGAAGACTTTTTCCTTTAGACTTACCAAAACCATATAATATGAGGTCAAACCTAAACACTTTCAATTTGTATGCAGTCAGGCAGGCCCTTGCACTACATAGAGGTAAATCTGAAGGAAATCTAACCACAAAAGTTGGATAGTGTGTATCCAGCTTAAGTCACAGATTGAATGTGATCATGTGCCTGGCTGCGGGGCAACTATTGGGAAAAAGAACCTGGGCAATTTCCAGATGCTCCTTCGGGGGTAGCACTATATATACCTAAACCTTAAAATTGCACAGTGAGAAAAGGGAACTGTTAGCAAGCTGCTTTAAGTTCACAACCCTTACACTTATTTAGCATGATAGTATTTTCTCAGAAGGCCATTTTGCGCTTCAGTGTCCTTTTGAGAAAGCATTGCTGTGTGAAATGGTCAATATGATAAGGTACTTATAGCAACTTGCAATAATTAATTCAGATAAGCATCTACCTAGTAATAATGAAAACATGTGCTGCTAGTGTGCCATGGTGACTAGAATTGAGCAAAACTGGTTCTTTAGGTCTTTCTTTTATATTTTCAGTGCTACAAAGTTTAATGAAGGGTAGAATTAGGTTGCTGGATTTAAAGAAGGAGTTCTTACATCAGACTTTTGTTGCATGAGGCTCAGCAGTATGTTTCTTGTCCTAAGCTGAACTTCAGTGTTGCAATATTCTACACAAGAGCCTCTTGACATGACAATTTTGGTAAAACAGGTGCTAAATGCATTTGAGTTTCTGACTAAGAACTCCTTTCATCAGTTTCCATTAATTGTCACAGCTGGGGTCTTATGTATTGAATATCTGATGTTGTTTGGTAGAAACCAATCCCCCACTTACCTAAACACACATCCACCACTGGATTGTGCATGAATTATTGTAGTATAAATACACAGTTCATTACAGAACTGTTGCAGTGACTTCATTATCAGTAAAACTGGATGAGTTTACTACCGTGCACAGGCTTTAAATTGTATATTTATTTGACCAATTTTTTTCTGTGTTGCCAGTCCGTTTGAATTTAATAACAGTCAGTGCTCTTCATCCTGTTTCTTTTTTCCTTCAACAAATTATGTTTTCTTATTGTTCGGTGTGATGGTGTATTTCCTGCTTTTTAATCTTGTTAGTTTAATTCATGCTTCATATCCTGAGAGATCATGACAAGAGCAACCATTTTCCACTAGCTAATAACCCATTGTGGCCAGATGGCCCCATTACACAACTAACACTGTTAAAGTGATCCTGACAGAAAACACAAAAAGTGGTTAACAGACCCAGACAGAAGATATTTATATTAACTGATGATTACATTATATTATGTCACATTCATCAATATGATTTTATTTTGTGTGTGTGTGTGTGTATGTTTTAATGGAGCTGAATAACCAGAATAATAATCTCTTGAGATTTGGAATATATGGTTGGCAACTTTGGATTTAACAGACATGAGGAAAAGTATGGAGTGCATGTATTGTGTAAATGTCTCCCATTGGTAGGTTAAACAAGGGCAGGGCATAGGGGTTGAAGTTTCATGCCAAACACTTTCAGAACTTGGCATGCTGCCTTTTGGAGGTGGCCTAAGACCAGCCATGATCATGACATATGGCCCAAAATAATAAAGACTAGAGATAAGCTAATATTGGACAATCCACTCTATTTTTTTTAACAGGCAAATATTTGCTTTGCCTTGGATAATGGTGAACTAGTAAAAAATAATCCAGAGATTAATTATTTATTATTATGTAGACTGGCAGCATCCCACCTCACACAGGAAGCCTCTAATCAGTGGCTGTATGTACAGTATCTCACAAAAGTGAGTACAACCCTCACATTTTTGTAAATATTTTATTATATCTTTTCATGTGACAACAAGAAAAGTCATTTTGCTACAATGTAAAGTAGCGAGTGTACAGTTTGTATAACAGTGTAAATTTGCTCAAAATAACTCAACACGCAGCCATTAATGTCTAAACCACTGGCAAAAAAAAGCGGGTACACCCCTACGTGATAATGACCAAATTGGGCCCAATTAGCTATTTTCCCTTCCTGGTGTTATGTGACTCATTAGTGTTACAAGGTCTCAGGTGTGACTGGGGAGCAGGTGTGTTAAATTTGGTGTCATTGCACTCACTCTCTCATACTGGTCACTGAAAGTTAAACATGGCACCTCATGGCAAAAAACTCTCAGAGGATCTGAAAAAAAGAATCGTTGCTCTACATAAAGATGGCCTAGGCTATAAGAAGATTGCCAAGACCCTGAAACTGAGCTGCAGTACGGTGGCCAAGACCATACAGCGATTTAACAGGACAGGTTTCACTCAGAACAGGCCTCCCCATGGTCGACAAAAGAAGTTCAGTGCACTTGCTCAACTTCATATCCAGAGGTTGTCTTTGGGAAATAGACATTTAAGTGCTGCCAGCATTGCTGCAGAGGTTGCGGGGGTGGGGGTCAGTCTGTCAGTGCTCAGACCATACACCGCACACTGCATCAAATTGGTGTGCATGGTTGTCAACCCAGAAGGAACCCTTTTCTAAAGATGCTCAAGAAAGCCTGCAAACAGTTTTCTGAAGACAAGCAGACTAAGGACATGGATTACTGGAACCATGTCCTGTGGTCTGATGAGACCAAGATAAACGTATTTGGTTCAGATGGTGTCAAGCCTATGTGGCGACAACCAGGTGAGGAGTACAAAGACAAGTGTGTCTTGCCTACATTCAAGTATGGTGGTGGGAGTGTCATAGTCTGGGGCTGCATGAGTGCTGCCGGCACTGGGGAGCTACAGTTCAATAAGGGTGCCATGAATGCCAACATGTACTGTGACATTCTGAAGCAGAGCATGACCCCCTTCCTTCGGAAACCGGGCTGCAGGGCAGTATTCCAACATGATAACGATCCCAAAAACACCTCCAAGACGACCACTGCCTTGCTAAAGAAGCCTAGGGTAATGGTGATGGACTGGCCAAGCATGTCTCCAGACCTAAACCCTATTGAGCATCTGTGGGGCATCCTCAAACGGAAGGTGGAGCAAAGCAAAGTATCTAACATCTCCATGATGTCATCATGGAGGAGTGGAAGAGGACTCCAGTGGCAAACTGTGAAGCTCTGGTGAACTCCATACCCAAGAGGGTTAAGGCAGTGCTGGAAAATAATGTTGGCCACACAAAATATTGACACTTTGGGTCCAATTTAGACATTTCTATTTAGGGGTGTACTCGCTTTTGTTGTCAGCGGTTTAGACATTAATGGCTGTGTGTTGAGTTATTTTGAGGGGACAGCAAATGTACACTGTTATACAAGCTGTACACTCACTACTTTACATTGTAGCAAAGTGTCATTTCTTCAGTGTTGTTACTTGAAAAGATATAATAAAAAATAAAAAAATTACAAAAATGTGAGGGGTGATACTGTATATGTATATATATAGATAGATAGATAGATAGATAGATAGATAGATAGATAGATAGATAGATAGATAGATAGATAGATAGATAGATAGATAGATAGATAGATAGATAGATAGATAGATAGATAGATAGATAGATAGATAGATAGATAGATAGATAGATAGATAGATAGATAGATAGATAGATAGATATAGTATACACCAACAATTTTTTGGGGGTTTTGGTTGCCCCATCCAATGTTCCAGAGCCTTCTGTTCCATTCTCAATAATGGTAGGTAAATTAAAGAAATATAAAAATAGGTGTGCAGATCTAAAAACTCCAGCACTACACTATATGGCCACCAAATGTTTTGTGAACACATAATGACAAAAAATATTTGTTCTGCAAATCATTTTTTTTCCTAGTTCAGTAATTGTCTTTTTAAAAATGTGTTGACCACCCAGATGCTAGTAGAATTCCCCCTGGGACATTATCTAAAGGTGTGGAACCTCTGTCAAATGTGACACAAAAGCACACATTAGAAGTTCCAGGAAAGGAGATTTACAGGTTGCAGCTATGGAAATAAGTGAAATAATTATATTCTAGCAAGTGTCATTTTTAATTTGCCATTTTATTTAGTTGTGTACATCACACCTTTGAAGTCTGCACCACCCCTGTAATAACTATGTATTCAGTTTAAATAGTCTTATTTCATAACAGAGACATTTTCTTAACAAATAGTCTGACAACTCGTGGCAGCTTGAGGGCATCAATAAAACAAAGAAGCTTCTTCATTTATGTGTCTCATGCATCATATTATAGTAGGTACTTTATTTCACAAACACAAACTGAGATATGCTGAATATGTATCTCCACCCTGCACTCATTGGGACTTCATAAATGTGCTGTATTTCACACACAAAAGTAATTAACTAGATAACTTTCAGAAGATTGCTAGAAACTATTCTTCCATAAAACAGTGCTTCATTATAAAATGACAGGATAAGTTAACCTTTAAAAAAAAAAAAAATGCAAATTTTTTTTGCAGGTAACAAAATGTGCATTTACTATTTTTTTTTTTTAGGAACCTGGAAATCAGCAGATCGCTGGTGCCATGGAAGATTCCTGCAGACTGTCAGTGTAAGCAATTCTACACTGACAGGAAGAATCAATGAACTACCAGAGCACTCGACAACACTGTGGTAGTTCATTGAGAACAACAAGCCGACATCCGCAAAGTATGTCGGTACATGCAGTTGATTCATTCACAAAACTCTGTAAATGATTGATGTGGCCGGAGCCCCCCACAGCCGTTCCCTTTTTAACAATGACACCTGGTATGGGGAACTTCTCCCTGTATCGCTGTCACACAGAAAGCTCAGATCACCAAGCTGATGCAGGAGTGGGAACGTGTTATATGTTAAAAACGGGTGAAACATGTTGCATGTTCTCGAAGGTGAACTTATAATGGTCATTATTTTCAAATGTAAGAATTTCAGAATGTATTTGTTTATGTGAATTATTCTAGAACGGTTCACAAGTGAATCCGGAGTCAATAAGTTATGATTTGAAAGTGTTACTAAACCCAGGACCCTGTATTCACTATATCTGGTCTCCCACAGAACACAGAACATGGAAATGCAATTGTTTTAGTAAATATAAACTGCTAAATACATTTTCAATCAGAAGTCTATAGTCTTGTGATTTCTATCAGTGTCCAAGCCAAGCACTAGTTAAAGCTTGTAGGAATTATCATTCTCCCTTGCAGTGGAGGCTGGTCAATGTGGGGTGCAGGGGCGCCGCCCCCCCCCAAGCCAAGAAAAAAAAAGGTGTTCCTTTAATGGCAGCGGGGCGCTGGCCAACACTGCTGCTATGGAGAGGATGGAGAGGGGTGGGAGTTTTGTGGTCATGTGCCTGTTTTTCTTAAGCTTGATTGGCGGCCCTTTAGATTGTGCTCAGGGCGCAGAGCTCTGCGCTCCAAACACTCCCACTTGCGATTCTGCGTCCTGTGATTGGTGGACGTCTGACGTCATAGGGGCGGTGCTTGGGCGTTACCTTCACTGTCTCTGCTTCCCGCCTGAGCCGGCCCAGGCATCTTTGTCTCACTGTCTGCTGCTGCTTTAGGAGGACCGGACGCCGTCGCTGAGTGAGAGGACCCAGAGCCTCAGCGTTTCCGAATCCCGATCCCAACCGAGTATTGATAGCTGCTGCTGTGCGCCAAGCCTGAATGTAAGTGACTCCTCCCTGTATTGACTGGGGGCACACTGATCTCTCTGCACTGAATGGGGGCACACTGATCTCTTTGCATTGAAAGGGGGCACGCTGGTCTCTCTGCATTGAAAGGGGGCACGCTGGTCTCTCTGCATTGAATGGGGGCACGCTGGTCTCTCTGCATTGAAAGGGAGACACTGGGCACTCTGCATTGAAGGGGGCACACTATACCTTGATTACTGAAGGCCCCTTTCACACTTTTGTGACCTCAAAGGCACGCAATTTTTTACAGCGGTTTTTGCCGCAAAGCAATGCCTATTACATTTTTCTGTTTGCGCCCCCCCAAAAGCACCAGCCGCCACTGCTCCCTTGACTGTTCTATGATGCTGCATGACTCTTGACGCTCTGTCTGGGCAGTGCTGATCACATGCACCCTCTCAAAAAAAAAAAGAAAAAACTCTCTAGCAATACACGTCAAACTGTGCATGTGCAGAGTGCCCTCAAGGCTCTGTACTATCAGTAGAGAAGGTGAGGATCAAAGAAGACAAGATCAAACAGCCTTTTTACACAATGTGCAGCATTAACCTCTTATGTTCCACAGTGAGTATAACAAACATGCTTTACTGCATATACAAGTGATGGCGAACCTTGGCACCCCAGATTTTGGAACTACATTTCGCATGATGCTCAACTACACTGCAGAGTGCATGAGTATCATGGAACATGTAGTTCCAAAGCATCTGGGGTGCCAAGGTTTCCCATCAATGGCATAAACAGTCTGATTTTACTGTTGTGGATTTAGTAACACTTTAAAGCCCTAACCCGGCTCAAGTCTTTTTTAGTTTAGATTAGATAAAATTGGGATCGTTAAAATGACTATGGAGTTTTTTTATGATGTTGTCTTTATTTTCACTGGATAGATTTCTTTTCCTTTCCTGCTTCCCTGTAATTGGTATATTTTTTAACACAATGAAGAAAGGTTAGACGCTTTGTAGGTTGTGATTGATGTGTGCATACCCACTGGGGGGGTTTTCCCTCAGTTTTTGTCCTGCTGATACCCTTTGTGTTAGGAAGTGACAATATGTCACAGAAAGTGAGAGGTAATACAAAATTAAGGGACTCTTTTTACACCACACAGCCCTCTTTTACATTGCAGCCCCCCCCCCTTTACATCACAACACAACACCCCCTTTAACATTGCAGTCCTCCCCTTTACATCACAGTGCCCCCTTTTACATTACAGTACCCCCCTTTATACCCCAGTGTCTTCTTTTACACTTCTTTTCCCTTCTTTTACACTGCAGTCCCCCCTTTACACTTTACACCAAAGCACCCCCTTTTACATTGCAACTCCCCCTTTTCACCAAAGCACCCCCTTATACTTCACAGAATCCTCTTCACCTCTAAGCATCACAGTCCCCCTTCTGTGTTTTCAGGCCCCTTCACATCACAGCCCCCCTTTTACATGACAGACATCCCCCTTTACAGCAATGTTATTGGTTCCCCCTTCACATCACAGTCCTCCTCTTTACACCCCAGTTCTCTTCAAATAATAGCCCTAACTTTGCACCAGAGCCCCTTGCCTTTCTTTCTTTTTTATCCTGGTCCACTTTGCATAAATGCCTTCTTTCTATTTTTTCCTCTTCCAATTACAGCCCTCCCCTTATCATTAAAATCATACCTTCAACAGCATGCAGAGGGAAGGAGGCACAGCATGACTGGATGGCAGGAGGGAGCTGCATAACTTCAAGTTAACAGGTAGGTGACTTGTTGCTAGGACCGCCCCGCATTCTAGCAGCAAATTATCGGCTTGTTAACTTAAAAAGTTAACAATGATTAGGAAAGGGTTGTAATTCTATTAATTAGGGGAGTGCTGTAAGCGCCATCCAGTCATGCAACGCCTCCTTCCCTCTCTGCTTCCTGTAGTGAACGAGCAAAAGCTGTGGCCATGGTGGAGAAGTAGGAGGGACACCAAGGGTGCTAAGTGGTGCAGTGCGGTCCGGATAAGATTGTCAGAGCTGGCTGTTTGGTATTTGGTGATCTGATGGTTTGGAAATTTTCAATAAGCAGCAGGAAGGGGAGAAGAGGCAAAGATCCACAGAACAAATGAAGCAGAAGCAAGAATGTGCATTCTTCCACAAGCCTAGCTCTTCAAAAGCTCTCTATTTCAGGAAGATATGTTTTTTATTTTTTTAAAACTATCAAAACAGCTTTAATAACTAAAAAGAAGGATATTTTAACAAATTGTTTTCAGAAGGTATTTGATTGAAGTATACAATCATACCTTGAACATTCTAGCTAAATTTGTCTAAATCAACATATAGATGATTGATATATGACAGATTGTTGTGTCTATGGCCTACATTGAAAAAGGGAGAGTTTTTTTGCAGATGTAGAGATATGCTTCCCTCTACTATTAAAATTTGTAAATGCCTAAAATTATATTGTATTTCCTGCCCGTGGGTTATTTCTAGGTTGTCAGTGTTGAAACCCCAGAAGGAGGAATTGGAGAGGGAGAGAGAGAGAGAGAGAGAAAGTCTCAGCCACATGTCCTGTTCATGCTGCTAAACCCCAACAAGCCAGATGGGACTATTATGCAAGTATTCCTATTTTCTTATAGTTTAATTTCTGCTGAATGTATATCTAAATCCTTGTGACAGATAAAGAATCTTTCTATTGTTTTTATTTTACATGCACAGTGCCAGATAGCAAGGACTGTGCTACTGTATGTAGCTGCGCGCTGACGAAACGCGTCGGGATGTCTGATCGCATCACGTTGCCACATCATTTCCGGCTCTGGGTGGAACGCAAACCGGAACACGGAAGCGGTGTTCTCCTGGCATTCGGCATCCATTGCTTTTTATCTGCTCTGAACCAAGAATTCAAATTGGAAGTTTTATTCTCACAATAAATTTATGTTGTACCGATATACTTCACCATGGAGCTTTTTCTTATCATCTCTGCATGATTTATGGGAGCTTTGTATCCTGGATAACACTCCAAGGCGGATGATATAGATTCGGTTGGATGAATATAGTGAGAATTGACCATCTACCCTATCATATATCTGTGATAAAGGCTTTACTGACCCCCTATAATTTAGGGGTCTACTACTTCTGGTAAGCAGTCTGACACACTGGGTGGTCCTGCTATTTTGGTGGAGGTATTGCTATTAGAAGAAGCACTATTATAGGATCCCTCAGTCATTCCATATACATTTGGATGGTGTTATTTGGACTGTTTTCAGTGGTTCATTAACCTCTATTGTTGGGACTTTTTGTTTGCTTATCTATTTATTTATCCATTAGTCACCTTGCATTTTTTGTAGTATTATTTAATTCATTCAATGATTTTATATGTATGTGCACATTTATTTATGTATTATATTTAATTCATGAGAGTTATTGCACCTATTTCAGCAATTGACACCAATCAGTTGGGTTTTTGCTAATTCATTATTTATTATCATATTTATTTGCAAATTCATTTCATGCCATTTCATTTATTCATAGCACCTGACACCTAATAATCGGGTTTGCTAGTGTTTATTATTCGTTATTCACCTATATCACATAATAGGTTGAGCGCAGCCATTATATTTTATTATATTTTACTATATCATTTTTCATACTGTATGTATGTAACAGTCACATTGCTGTAGGTAAAATTGTTAATTGCAATAGATGCATTTTAGTTAACTCTGTTCATAGGCTGGAGCCACGTTAGGCATCTGATGACCACTTCTGATAGTTACACTAGAGGTCCAGTTAAATGCCAGACTAGAAACTACTAGGGAGAGACTAACGCGCAGAGTAGATAGGCTGACTCTGAGTTTTAGTGCCACATCACAGTTTCTGCTTGTGATGAGCCATGTTCCGAAGTGGTTGGACACAAGTTGGAGGATCTCGCCATCCCCACTAATCTTATCTTTGGGTCTCTGACACAGACCCTGCATTGTGATCATCCTCAGGGGCTCCTTCAACAGAACTTTGCTGCAAAATTCATCTGAAGTCATCTATATAAATAACTATATATACCTGGGTATATGTGCATAATTCCACCAGCACTCCTATTAGACCCTATGCTTATAGAACCTGTTAGTACATTGGATGTATGTACTATTATTATTCTTTTCTTGCGTATAGTTTGTATTATCTCCTTACTGGTGTGCATCTATATACTTATGGTTAATGTTATATGCTGGCTGCAGTAGTTCCTCTGCTTCCTATTACTTTGATTAGATTTCTGAATAATTTCCCCAAGAAAGGAATCCCATCTGTTCCCATAGGCTTTTCCTGGGTGGAGGCACTGCCAACTTTAGTATCAAACCCACTCTTCCACTTAGTGAAGATTCTGATTCTCTTATTTACCTACAGGTTTAATGCAATATTTCGTTTGCGGAGGGCCATTTCTCATAATCCCCCAAAAGAGGGCTACAATGACAATAATTGATTTTCCTGTTTTAGCATTGTCTTTTTAAGCTGATCACAAATGTTACAGTCTGATCTCTGCACATTGTCATTTTTGATTTACCAGCAACCATAAAGTGACAGGGCCTTTCTAAAAAAAACCCTTCAATCTAGTTTGGTGGTAGGAGGGTTAAGCAAAGTCAAGCTTTTAATCTAGGGTACATTGATTTCATGCAGTGGTGGATTGACCAATGGCCAGCCTCTCACGAGTTATGTTGTTCTTCCATGAAGGTCAATAGATAAATACTGCTCCAGTTAAATTGAAGAGTGTAAATGGCTTTTAAGTTACAGTAACTCTCTATTGACAAAATAATGGGGGCCAGCTTCAAATGTATATGTAAATTTTAAATCTACGAACATTCATAGTTGATATATACTTTGTTCTGGCTGGATATTAGTGCATATAATCAACCAACATTTTTGACAGCTCTGTCTGTCATTTCAGTTAACCATTCGGCATTTCTTATGACCCATAGGAAACCATGTTAAATGGACTGTGGTGTGTTTCCGCAAAACTGAAAATGCACTAAATAAATGCATAGGTAAGAACCAGGCGTAAGGGAAAATCTTTGAGCGGGAACACCTGTTCTGATGACAACTGTCTTCGAGAGGAATTCTCCTCCCTCTGTAAAGATTTCTTCTCACTTCCTGTTGAATCTTTGGGACAGGAAGTAAAGGTAAATCTCCCCAACAAGACACGAACAAAAAGCTGATGGGGGGTTTAAAGTAATAGTAAAGTCTTGTTTTTTTTCCCTATAAAAATAACAAACATGTTATACTTATGTAGCATCCTCATAGGTAGGTGCTAGAGGGAGAGAGTATAGTTTTTGGGTCTTCCTGCTTACCAGAGAGATGGCCAGGTAAATTTACATGGCTCTCTGCCTACCAGAGAGCAGGATCTGCTAGTGAGGTCTGCTCATGGTGCTCAGGTGCAGTTTAGCTTTTCTGAAATGTTTCACACTGGTCCAAAATGGAGGCATATTCATGTGTATATGTGCATATGTTATTTATATCATAGCTAGTCAGGATTATTAACCTTTTCCTGTCAGACAGATTTTTAGTTTGTCGGGGGGTGCATTAATATAATGCACTTGGTGGAAACCCTGTATACATTTGTACATTTTGTATAGCAGATGTCTATATTTTTTCATGTAACATATTGTATCTACTTGCCACATATGGGGTACGCCCCATGGCCGTATACATATGTTATTTCCCTTTTTCCCCTTTGCAAGTTTGTGGGATACTCCTTGTAAATGGTTGTACAGGAATTTTGTAGGGGCAGATGCCCAGAGCCAGTGAGGAGGGGGGGGGGGGGTTGGATGTAGCACCCTCCTATGTAGGTGCTAGGAGAGAGAATATTTTTTTTGGTCTTTCTGCTTGCCAGAGAGATGGGCAGGTAAATTTATATTGCTTTCTGCCTACCAGAGAGCAGGATCTTCTAGTGAGGTCTGCTCAATGTGCTCAGGTGCAGCTCAGCTTGTATGAAGTGTTTGCCACTGGTCCAGTAGGGAGGCATATTGGACAGTGGGAAGAAACCTGACACATGAGTGCACAGGCATTTAGTACAGCCCTGGTGTTTGGCAGAGGAAAGTGCCTCGGTGCATGCTGGGATACTGTATAAATGCCAGGAGCACATGTGCTCAGGGTCTTTTAGCTGGGGAGCGGGGTCCCAGAGGAAGGGGGCAGCTGCTTCTCCTTTGTAGAAGCTGCCATGCGGCCTCAGGTGGTTGACCTGAGGGCATGAGAGTCAGAGAGAAGCTGAACACAGAGGTCCTGCAGAACTGACTGGAAGGGAGACACTGGAAAGGATCTGATTTTGCTTACAGTGAGTACAGATCTGTGTCAAGGGGACTGTCCTGTGAGGGCCATCCCTTCTGCAAGAAGAGTCAGTGGATGGGTGTCACTCAAGGGGATGCTAGAGAGCCTCCTGAAGATAAAGTAGTTGCATTAAGTCTGCTGCTGGATAGAGCAAGAGGATTAATTTCTTCCATACAAGTGGCAGTATGGTTAACCACTTGCCGACTTCCCCACACATTTTACTGTGGAAGGAGTGTGTCTGCTTCCACAAATACCTTGGCGAGGCCCTGTGAGAGTTGTCCCTATCTACTGTGAATAGTTCAAGGTGGAGTATACCACTATTCCCTTCTCCCATCCAAGTTCCACAATAAATATAAAACCAAAGCCCCTGGACTGTTTATGAGTAAGGATGGATGAGTGAACTGTCCCTAAGTACTTGTCTGCAGGTTATCAGAAGAGACCCAAGAAGTCATCACACAGCAAGCCCTACAGGACAGTGCTACACTTACCTGCTCTGTTGCAGTGGATTTGGACAAAGCAGCCTGGATCCTCCTCTTGTCAGGCCCCACTTTTGTGATCCTGGCCCCTCCCTCCTGTTGAGCGCCCCCCTCAGCAAGCAGCTTGTTATGGGGGCACCTGAGCCGAGTCACAGCTCCCTGTGTCCATTCAGACACGGAGTCCTGACCCGACCCGTCCCCTCTTACTCCTAATTGCCCAGCTGACATTGATTGACAGCAGTGATAGCCAATGATCTGTGTCTCAGCCAATCGGGAGGAAGACTCTCAGATGGCTGAGACACTAGTGGACATCGCTGGACAGAGAGGAACCTCAGGTAAGTGTTAGTGGGGCTGAGGGGGCCTTCTGCACACAGAAGACTTTTTATCCTAATGCATAGAATGCATTAGGATAAAAATCCTTCTGACTTTACAACTCCTTTAACTCTTCCACACTTCATCCAAAACTACAAAAAATGTTTTGGCTTTAAGTACACTTTTGCAAGGCGTTGGTCTGCTCTTGTTGCAATCATTTGTTGCACAGATTTGCTAAATGTTCCTGTATTATATAAAAACAACTGGTTTGTTATCAGACAGATTATAACTGGTGCTCTACACTTTGCATTATCTCATTAGTTAATTGTATTAGTTGCAAGAGCCATTATTTCACAGACAGAGAATCCTCAGTCTCAGAACTTCTCTGCATCATAAACAGTAATGTATGTCATTATCACAATTACTCTAACCACAATAAATGGTGTCAGTGACTGCTGAATGAATTTCACTGGAAGTGGTTTCATTATGAGCTTGTTTTGTAGGAAAAATCTTGCTGAGTCCATTTTTAATAACATATCATATAAAAATAAATTATGACAAATGTTTTTCATATGCCCAGATCACAAGAATCTGTATATCTGAGCAAAAAGAGAAATACTGCAGCATTTAGCTGGCATGGCAGGCCAGAAACTTAAAATGGTTGTAAACCCCTGAAATGAAAAAAGAACAAAGCATATGCCTAGTGTGTACATGCCTCAACCCAAAGCACCTGCAGGCTGATAAAAAAAAAACAAAAAACTAAATGGATTTCCCCATCGACACAAGTGGGTGGAGGAATCCTCCCTGCTGTGTTACTGTATTCTGATAGCGGAGACTCCTCCCCTGTCAGAATACACTGATCAGCTCTACTGTCAGTGCTGCCAATTGTCAGTATTTTTATTGGGAGTCATTCAAAAAAGGGGCACTTTTCTCCTGACAGTAAATGCCAGTGTCAGGAAAAGGTTGCCAGTAAAAGATATGGCTGTGACGCTCACCTTGGAACTGCGCATGCGCAGTTACGGTCCAGGGCCGGGCCGAGACCATCCTATAGCCTGCTACAGTGTGTTTTGGCAGTGCCAGCGGGGGGCGGGTCTGGCGGAGGCGATATCTAAGTGTGTTGTGTGATGTTATCTGCTGTGATGCACTGGTTTGCGTTCGGTGTTCCGGGCTTCCGGATGTGACGCTATATATACCAAATCGAATGTTGTATTGAGTGGTTGCCATTTTGACCTGGACTCCATGTTTTCATTTGTTAATGGATATATGGATCGGTTCCTTTTGGAACGAATAAGCGTAGCTGTTCGGGTCAATTATGGCCACTAAATGTAGTATTTCCGGGCTTAGCACGGTTTGCGTTCCGGGATGGAGCGCTTAGGTCACTTCCTGTGCGAGTGGTCACGCCGGAAGTTCCAGCTGTGCTATATTGCCGTTTTTTTTCATTTACTATTTATAGGGGTGTGACGCTGACGCTGGTTACGCCCCCTTGACAACGTCGTAATGACGAAACGCGTTGGGAGGAGCTAATCCAGCGTCACCTCGTCACACCCGGAAGCCCAAGGTCGGCCATCTTTCTGGTGGATCCAGGAAGATCGAGTGCCCTAAGCCTCTGGTGCAACACAGCAATCAAATGCTTGTCTATTTGATCTGTGGGTGAGTGTAATTCCTATTTTTGGCAATAAACTTGTTTTTGGCGGTATCACACTATGGGCTTGTCCCGCTCTTTTATTATTCCCCACTACATATTGCCTCTATGAGAGAGTTCTCATCAAGTGTTGGAAGGGAGCCAGTGTTGGTGTACATTCTGTGGCTGAATCTTACCGGAGCTGTCACGCTGGGAGTAGGCTGTAGTAGTCCTTAACTAGTAGTCTGGTAAGAGACTCTGTGTGGTGGATGGGATCACAAGTTGTTTGTCATCATAGCGTTCACCTGGGTGGAAGCCTTTCATCATATTACCACTTGATTTGAACTGTATTTAAGCATCTGTCGGATCTCTAATCTGAAGAGTGGACTGTACAGTGTTTTATTTTATTTTATTTCATATGCTTCAACTGTATGATCTTGACTGATCGGTGCCATTCATTTCCAATTTTAGACTCTGTTAGACTGGTGCTAATTATTTGAAGCATGTGGCCAGATATTTTCTGTCCGATATTTTAGCGCGACTCCCTTTGTTTTTTATTGTTTTTTACACTTACCAGGAGTTTAGGAGTTTCGCTGCATTTTAAGGGCGCATTTCTTTCTTGTATGGTGCAAGGGAGCCGAGCAGAGTGGCCAGAGCCTTGTGTTGGGGTCTGCGGGATAGGAAGGCAAGGCAAGCCTGGAGCAGGACTGTCAGTGCTGTTTGGAATGGAGTAGAAAAAAGTGAGCACCTGGAGTGGAGAGAGACTGTGACTGTGACTCAGAAGGGGACGTGTCATGTCGGTGAGGTGTCATCATCATCTGTGCTGCTGCACATTGGTGTCACTGTCACTGTAAGAGTAAATTTTATGTGTGTGCCTGCCCAATGTAATTTCTTGCCCTCCTAAGTTCTGTCCCTGGGCTACTTACTTTATTCAAAATAAAATAAGAAATATGTTTTTTGCCTTGACCTCCTCATGCCTCCTCATGTGCTCCACACAGTCAGACCCATAGCAGATGCTAATATTATCAGCTCAACCAACTGTTTTCCACACATTGTTAATTTTGCTAATTAATTCACCTATTGTCTGCTAAGGGATGTGTTTACACTTATAATAATGTGTATTGTTCTTTGGGAGCTCGATGCCTGCAAGTCTGACCTCAAGTGAGATCCTGATTAATCAAAGTATTGTCTAGGTGTGGATTCCCATTCATTCATATTGTTTCTGTCTGGTGGCTAATTTGAATAACTCTTGGAGGATCAGGATGGGATTAGCCTTGTGTCAGCTGTACCTCGTTATCTAAACCATTATGTGATGTTTTGGGTAAATATTTGGGTGGTCACTGACACTTGTTCAAAAGACAGTTACAGATTTACAGCCAAAACGAGTTCTGCCTAGTTCTTGGTTGCAATATGCGGCTATAATATCTGATATCTATGCTCATGACACAAGCAGAGTGTGGGTCGGTTCCGTCACATTGGTGGCAAGTAGTGGGATGCTTCCTGCACTCTGGGACATCCAAACTTCCACCTGGATCCAAGGTTCAGATAGCAGGAGAGGAGAGGTAAAGATACCAGCCGTCATGGAAGAGGAATTCGGAAGGAGGTTGCGAGAGATGCGGATAAAGCACAGGGGACCAGTGTCAGAGCAGGTCCTGCTGGGATGGTATGATTCTGTCCGCTGGGAAATATGGAAGGAAGCGCTAGCCCGTGAGCAGCAACACCAGGTAAAAATGCTCCCCTCCATCCAGGAAAGGTAAGGGTCGCAGCATGAAGTGCAAATGGTGTTTTTGGGAAAACAACCACACAAGGAATGGAAAGCTGAGTTAAGCAGGCTGCTTCGGGGAGTGTGGCTGAACCGTTCATGTGAACAGACGTGCTTCACTGCGGGTCCGACATCCTGATGAATATCCTGCTGTGAGACTTAATACTTCGCTGCAATTTACCTGTCGCTTCGTCCCTGGTGCAGACCTGCTCCTGCAGCTAATCCCGGTCATCATACAAACAAGGCAGGGATGATGAGAAAGAAAGAAGAAAGCATTCCCGTCGAGCAGCCGAATCAACATGGCGGATCCCCGCTGCCACAGCGCTCCGGAAAGGATTATCAAACCGTCACTATTAGTGTTGAGCGAACACGGACTGTATTATTCGTGTTCGTACCGAATAATTGGATTTTTTTTACCCGAACACGGACACGGACACTTTACTGTATGTTCGGGTAAAAATCCGTGTTCGGTCGTTTTATTTCCGGGTTTTGCATGCTTTGGCGCTCTTTTCATGGCGGGCTTTCAACAGCCAATCAACAATCGTTTAACTGGTGTGCCTTAAGCCATCCCAGCCATGCCTGCAAATGTCTTAGTAGCTGTGATTGGCCGTCTGAAGCATGTGACCAAGTCTTTATAAGTTCGAGGCAGCCGCCGCAGCAGCGTCATTCTGCTGCTTAGCTAAGGGACAGAGCACACATCAATGTGCTGGCTGCTGATTAGGGAAAGATAGGCAGGAAAAAACCATTTGTGTCCGGATAGAATTGAGGGACAGGTCGGAGTGTTTAGGCAGGGCGAGTTGTAGGCATTTTAGGGATAGAGTCTGCTGAATTATAGGGTCAGTGTCTTCTACAAACTACAATCGATATTGCTGTGTGGGGGGTGGGGTGAATCTGCACTCAATCCTGATCTACGATCTCTTCTCAATCCTGTTAGGGACAGAGTCTGCTGAATTTTAGGGAAACTGTGTTCTACAAACTACAATCGATATTGCTGTGTGGTGTGGGATTGGAGATAGGCAGGTGTCAGTGATCCACATCCATTTTTCTGTGTGTGAGCTGCAGTGAACACAATCTTTTTGGGCTGTAGTGAACACAATCTTTTTGGGCTGCAGTGAACACAATCTTTTTGGGCTGCAGTGAACACAATCTTTTTGGGCTGCAGTGAACACAATCTTTTTGGGGTGCAGTGAACAAAATCTTTTTGGGGTGCAGTGAACACAATCCTTTTTGGTGTGCAGTGAACACAATCTTTGTGGGGTGCAGTGAACAAAATCCTTTGTGGGGTGCAGTGAACACAATCTTTTTGGGGTGCAGTGAACAAAATCCTTTTTGGGGTGCAGTGAACAACATCCTTTTTGGGGTGCAGTGAACAAAATCCTTTGTGGGGTGCAGTGAACACAATCTTTTTGGGGTGCAGTGAACACAATCTTTTTGGGGTGGAGTGAACAACATCCTTTTTGGGGTGCAGTGAACAAAATCCTTTTTGGGGTGCAGTGAACAAAATCATTTTTGGGGTGCAGTGAACACAATCTTTTTGGGGTGCAGTGAACACAATCTTTGTGGGGTGCAGTGAACACAATCTTTTTGGGGTGGAGTGAACAACATCCTTTTTGGGGTGCAGTGAACAACATCCTTTTTGGGGTGCAGTGAACACAATCTTTTTGGGGTGCAGTGAACACAATCTTTGTGGGGTACAGTGAACAGAATCTTTGTGGGGTGCAGTGAACACAATCTTTGGGGGGTACAGTGAACACAATCTTTTTGGGGTGCAGTGAACACAATCTTTGTGGGGTGCAGTGAACACAATCTTTTTGGGGTGGAGTGAACAAAATCATTTTTGGGGTGCAGTGAACAACATCCTTTTTGGGGTGCAGTGATCAAAATCCTTTTTGGGGTGCAGTGAACACAATCTTTTTGGGGTGCAGTGAACAAAATCCTTTGTGGGGTGCAGTGAACAGAATCTTTGTGGGGTGCAGTGAACACAATCTTTGGGGGGGTACAGTGAACACAATCTTTTTGGGGTGCAGTGAACACAATCTTTGTGGGGTACAGTGAACAGAATCTTTGTGGGGTGCAGTGAACACAATCTTTGGGGGGTACAGTGAACACAATCTTTTTGGGGTGCAGTGAACACAATCTTTGGGGGGTACAGTGAACACAATCTTTTTGGGGTGCAGTGAACACAATCTTTGTGGGGTGCAGTGAACACAATCTTTGGGGGGGTACAGTGAACACAATCTTTTTGGGGTGCAGTGAACAACATCCTTTTAGGGTGCAGTGAACACAATCTTTGTGGGGTGCAGTGAACAACATCCTTTTAGGGTGCAGTGAACACAATCTTTGTGGGGTACAGTGAACAGAATCTTTGTGGGGTGCAGTGAACACAATCTTTGGGGGGTACAGTGAACACAATCTTTGTGAGGTGCAGTGAACACAATCTTTGTGGGGTGCAGTGAACACAATCATTGTGGGGTGCAGTGAACTCAATCTTTGTGGGGTACAGTGAACACAATCTCATACTTCTGAAGATTTGAGGGTGCTGCCTGTTCCATACTCCCCCTACTCCTCATCTAGCCTTTTAGGGGTACAAACAATAGTAATTGGGGCCTAGTGTGGTTGTGTACGTGTGATATACATACACTTTTTTTGGATCATATTTTCTATTCCGCTATTTAATCAAAAACCTTTGGGGATCAGTTAAATTGGGGGATAGTCTGTGTTGGTACGTGTGAGAGAGATCCACCTTTCCAAGTTGTTGGGGTTCATCTCATACTTCTGAAGGTTTGAGGGTGCTGCCTGTTCCATACTCCCCCTACTCCTCATCTAGCCTTTTAGGGGTACAAACAATAGTAATTGGGGCCCAGTGTGGTTGTGTACGTGTGATATACATACACTTTTTTTGGATCATATTTTCTATTCCGCTATTTAATCAAAAACCTTTGGGGATCAGTTAAATTGGGGGATAGTCTGTGTTGGTACGTGTGAGAGAGATCCACCTTTCCAAGTTGTTGGGGTTCATCTCATACTTCTGAAGGTTTGAGGGTGCTGCCTGTTCCATACTCCCCCTACTCCTCATCTAGCCTTTTAGGGGTACAAACAATAGTAATTGGGGCCCAGTGTGGTTGTGTACGTGTGATATACATACACTTTTTTTGGATCATATTTTCTATTCCGCTATTTAATCAAAAACCTTTGGGGATCAGTTAAATTGGGGGATAGTCTGTGTTGGTACGTGTGAGAGAGATCCACCTTTCCAAGTTGTTGGGGTTCATCTCATACTTCTGAAGGTTTGAGGGTGCTGCCTGTTCCATACCCCCCCTACTCCTCATCTAGCCTTTTAGGGGTACAAACAATAGTAATTGGGGCCTAGTGTGGTTGTGTACGTGTGATATACATACACTTTTTTTGGATCATATTTTCTATTCCGCTATTTAATCAAAAACCTTTGGGGATCAGTTAAATTGGGGGATAGTCTGTGTTGGTACGTGTGAGAGAGATCCACCTTTCCAAGTTGTTGGGGTTCATCTCATACTTCTGAAGGTTTGAGGGTGCTGCCTGTTCCATACCCCCCCTACTCCTCATCTAGCCTTTTAGGGGTACAAACAATAGTAATTGGGGCCTAGTGTGGTTGTGTACGTGTGATATACATACACTTTTTTTGGATCATATTTTCTATTCCGCTATTTAATCAAAAACCTTTGGGGATCAGTTAAATTGGGGGATAGTCTGTGTTGGTACGTGTGAGAGAGATCCACCTTTCCAAGTTGTTGGGGTTCATCTCATACTTCTGAAGGTTTGAGGGTGCTGCCTGTTCCATACTCCCCCTACTCCTCATCTAGCCTTTTAGGGGTACAAACAATAGTAATTGGGGCCTAGTGTGGTTGTGTACGTGTGATATACATACACTTTTTTTGGATCATATTTTCTATTCCGCTATTTAATCAAAAACCTTTGGGGATCAGTTAAATTGGGGGATAGTCTGTGTTGGTACGTGTGAGAGAGATCCACCTTTCCAAGTTGTTGGGGTTCATCTCATACTTCTGAAGGTTTGAGGGTGCTGCCTGTTCCATACTCCCCCTACTCCTAGCCTTTTAGGGGTACAAACAATAGTAATTGGGGCCTAGTGTGGTTGTGTACGTGTGATATACATACACTTTTTTTGGATCATATTTTCTATTCCGCTATTTAATCAAAAACCTTTGGGGATCAGTTAAATTGGGGGATAGTCTGTGTTGGTACGTGTGAGAGAGATCCACCTTTCCAAGTTGTTGGGGTTCATCTCATACTTCTGAAGGTTTGAGGGTGCTGCCTGTTCCATACCCCCCCTACTCCTCATCTAGCCTTTTAGGGGTACAAACAATAGTAATTGGGGCCTAGTGTGGTTGTGTACGTGTGATATACATACACTTTTTTTGGATCATATTTTCTATTCCGCTATTTAATCAAAAACCTTTGGGGATCAGTTAAATTGGGGGATAGTCTGTGTTGGTACGTGTGAGAGAGATCCACCTTTCCAAGTTGTTGGGGTTCATCTCATACTTCTGAAGGTTTGAGGGTGCTGCCTGTTCCATACTCCCCCTACTCCTCATCTAGCCTTTTAGGGGTACAAACAATAGTAATTGGGGCCCAGTGTGGTTGTGTACGTGTGATATACATACACTTTTTTTGGATCATATTTTCTATTCCGCTATTTAATCAAAAACCTTTGGGGATCAGTTAAATTGGGGGATAGTCTGTGTTGGTACGTGTGAGAGAGATCCACCTTTCCAAGTTGTTGGGGTTCATCTCATACTTCTGAAGGTTTGAGGGTGCTGCCTGTTCCATACTCCCCCTACTCCTCATCTAGCCTTTTAGGGGTACAAACAATAGTAATTGGGGCCCAGTGTGGTTGTGTACGTGTGATATACATACACTTTTTTTGGATCATATTTTCTATTCCGCTATTTAATCAAAAACCTTTGGGGATCAGTTAAATTGGGGGATAGTCTGTGTTGGTACGTGTGAGAGAGATCCACCTTTCCAAGTTGTTGGGGTTCATCTCATACTTCTGAAGGTTTGAGGGTGCTGCCTGTTCCATACTCCCCCTACTCCTCATCTAGCCTTTTAGGGGTACAAACAATAGTAATTGGGGCCCAGTGTGGTTGTGTACGTGTGATATACATACACTTTTTTTGGATCATATTTTCTATTCCGCTATTTAATCAAAAACCTTTGGGGATCAGTTAAATTGGGGGATAGTCTGTGTTGGTACGTGTGAGAGAGATCCACCTTTCCAAGTTGTTGGGGTTCATCTCATACTTCTGAAGGTTTGAGGGTGCTGCCTGTTCCATACTCCCCCTACTCCTAGCCTTTTAGGGGTACAAACAATAGTAATTGGGGCCTAGTGTGCTTGTGTACGTGTGATGAACCAGGCATGGATCCCACGGGACTTTTCCGTACCTTATGCAGAATAGCAATGGATACCGACCTTACCCACCCATTGTTCCATTTTTGCTCTTTCTCACTCTTTTGGGGTGTACCCTCATTTAAAATTTTTGAAAAGAAGCAGTGTTGGCTACCTCGTCCTCCTCCTCAGGGCCAGATTAATGTAGGGGCTATTGGAGCTGCAGCTCCAGGCCCCTACCTTTTATATAGGCCCCGGGTTGGCCATATTCACTGTTACCGCTCTTCTGTCACTTGTAAACACAGAAGTCTGGCTTCTATGCTCGCTTCCCCAGGCAGCACCCTCAGAACCTCCCCACACAGCGTGAAGGCCGGACAAGGAGGGACAGTTGGCGATGCATGGATGTGTTTATGGGCTTCAGAGACAGCATCCCATGTTGAATTAGGCATGCATGGCTGCACCCTTCCTCCTCTGGGTGCATGGCAAGGCACGGCCCTTAAGGCCCTTCAAAATCCTCAGCACCAAGCCCATGATGCTGTTAATCCGGCCCTGGTCCTCCTCCACCGCCGCTTCCACCTACACCGCCCATAGGTGTGCGCAGCCTATTGCATTAAGGTGTGCACCCCAAAGTTGAAATACACATGCATGTGTTTGCCAGCAGGGAGAGTAATGTATCGGGGCCATGTACCTGTAGGCAAGGAGAAATAGAGCAGAGCAGGTCCCAGGGAGATCTTTCCCATCTCCTCACTGGCAATGCTATGTGCCCTAGGTGATTAGGGTGTGCCCAGGCACACCCAGCACACCCTGTGCGCACGCCTATGTCACCGCCACATCCACCACCACCTCAACCTCCCTCCTACTCCATATGGGCCTCGTCCTTCAGAGATGAAGAAGAACATTGTTTTATTTTTCTGTTTTTTTTTGTTGTTTTAAGTTATTTCCCTATCCACATTTGTTTGCAGAGCACTTGCCATGCTCTTAATTACGTTTTGCTGCCATTTGCAGCACTCTAGCCCTTTCCTTTGGTGTTTTAGAGCCATTTTAGTGCCTTAAAGTTCGGGTCCCCATTGACTTCAATGGGGTTCGGTGTCCGGGAAAAGTTCGGTAAAAGTCCGGGACACGGACCCGGACTTTTTTTAAAGTTCGGCCGAACCCGTCGAACACGGACATCTAGGTGTCCGCTCAACCCTAGTCACTATATCTAAGCTGGAAAGGTTTGCACACGATCTGATTAAACATAAACCTCCATAGAAAGCCTCTCCATCGCCACCAACACTAATAGTTCAGAAAACCTCCCCTGCATTCCAAGCACATGGAGCAACCTGCAGCGGAGTCTGAATCTGCTGGGTTCACAGTGAGTAATCCCTCTCCACCTACACATGAAACCGTAGGCCGCACTACTGCTGACCATAATGAACCCACATTACAAGACATCCTTTCTGCAGTACATACCTATGGCTCCTCTCTCACAGATCTATTTGTGGAAGTTAAAAGCATGAAGGAGGGCATATTACATATCAGACAAGATATATAAAAGATCAGAGAAAGGGCCACTGCTTTGGAAGACAGAGTGAGTACAGTGGAGGACGAATTACCACCACTTATTCAAGATGTCCGCATGAACACTGCAAAAGTATCTGACACTGCAAGTAAAGTTGAGGACATGGAAAACAGACTATTGCATAGTTATTACATATAGTTAGTATGCCTGAAAAATCTGAAGGCAAAAAACCCTAATGAATTCATTGAAAAAAAGGCAGACAGAGACCTTTGGCAGAGATAACCTCACTCCCTTTTTCTCTGTTGATTGAGAGAGCTCATAGAGTGCCACTCAGAGCTCCACCACCAGGGGGCAATGACAGGTCATTCTTGCTGAAGCTCTTACACTACTATACGGACAGAGACATTATACTGAGGTTAGCAAGATAACAACCAAATATGGAAATACAAGGCACCAAGGTCTCCATATATATGAATTTTTTGGCAGCCAAAAAGCATCTACGTCTACGAGCCATTCCAGTAGTCTACTCTATGTTGTACCCAGCAAAACTTCGTGTGGTAGCAAATGGCTCGGTTCACTTTTTTGAAATCCCTAATATGGCGACCAACTGGTTGGATGGACAGGACAGATAACTTAGGGCGGCTGCCAATTGACATACACAGATCTGAAGTATTACACCTACTTACAATAACAAGTTCTCACCTTGCAAATGGTGGGGCCTAGAGGGAAGCATAAAACAAATTGCTGGTTTCTTTTCATCTTTGACTGCCATCTTTGTGAATGACTGTGGACACATTGGTCCTCGCCCTCACCAATACCCCCTACCCCCGACTCACACAGCTCCGCGAGGCACGTTTGGAACGTTTTCCAATGAAATAATGCAGAAAAGGTGTTGTTATAATTTTTCTTTTTCCTGTTATTTTTTTCTGCCCTGGTTTTTTGGGTCTTACCTCTGCGGGACACATGTTCCCTATAGTCTACAATGCATGTCCATTGCTAAGGACTGGAGGAGCAGTACATGTCATTACAGGAATACACTAGGCTCTAGATGGGCCTCCGCGGTGTGGAACTGGAAATATAATCCACATAGATGTGTAGAGAACTACTCTTGGAATTGTTTATTTAATAGGTCGATAAATGGCTAACTTGGCTAAGTCTATCCTCTCCTGGAATATAAGAGGTTTGCATGATGCCAAAAAGAGAACTGCCATCTTCACTTTCCTTACGCATCACGATCCATCTGTAACCTGTTTGCAAGAGACTCATATAACTAAAGACACTACCAAGCTGCTGCATTCCTCAAGATATCCTATCCAATATATCACTCCATACATACTCAGTACTCTAGAGGAGTCTGTATCCTAATCTCCAGAAATGCCAATTTGAGACACTAGACGTCCAAATAGAAACATGGGGAAGATTAATTTTTTTGCTGGGTATATGGAATTCTTGTAAATGTATAATAGCTAGCATATACAGTATCTCACAAAAGCGAGTACACCCCTCACATACAGTATTTTAATATATCTTTGTGACAACACTGAAGAAATTACACTTTGCTACAATGTAAACTAGTGAGTGTACAGCTTATATACAGTAACAGTGTAAATGTGCTGTCCCCTCAAAATAACTCAACACACAGCCATTAATGTCTACACCGCTGGCAACAAAAGTGAGTACATCCCTAAGTAAAAATGTCCAAACTGGGCCCAATTACCTGCTTTCCCTCCCCAGTGTCATGTAACTCCTTAGTGTTACAAGGTCTCAGGTGTGAATGGGGAGCAGGTGTGTTAAATATGGTGGTATCGCTCTCACTCTCTCATACTGGTCCCTGGAAGTTCAACATGGCACCTCATGGCAAAGAACTCTCTGAGAATCTGAAAAAAATAATTTCTGCTCTACATAAAGATGGCCTAGGCTATAAGAAGATTGCCAAGACCCTGAAACTGAGCTGCAGCATGGTTGCCAAGACCATACAGTGGTTTAACAGGACAGGTTCCACTCAGAACAGACCTCGCCATGGTCGACCAAAGTAGTTAAGTGCACCTGCTCAGTGTCATATTCAGAGTTTGTCTTTGGCAAATAGATGTATATATGATATCCCCCTGATGAAGACACGTGGTCCCTTGTGTCGTCACGAGTAGGGGAGGGGCAAGGACGGACGGAACGCTTCGCTATTCCGCTGGCGAGACTGTCGGGCTGGAGGAAGTATACGGCTGCGGCGTCTCCCACTACACCACCACGGTATTTCTTCGGTTGACTGACTGAAATTTATGGCTTCATAAAGGTGCATAGATGCACCTATACATATGAGTGCGATATTTTAGTTTGATTTGAATAAAAAGTTTTTAAGGATTTCAGCACTATTGCAAGTTTTTTCTATCTGCATATCACGTTGGATGACGAGTTAAGATGCACTGACCTGATAAGTATTATTGGGGTGGAACCATCCAGACCGGCTTTTCTCTGAGACCCCCTTGCGTTTATGCTCTATTGAATCTGCATTGAGGTGAGCACCCACTCACAAGGGGGTGCACAGTTGTTGCTGATCTGTGACACTCTGGTCACTCACTTTTTTGGGAAACACCAGCCACATTCAGGTGGTCTGAGCACTTATAGAAGATAGTTGTTTCATCACCAATTATCACTGGGACTGTCATATTTGATTTATTTATTTTTTTGCATTTTACAGCACTTTGCTCTTTGGTAATTATTGATTTATACCTCATTTTGTATAATATTTGATCACTGGGACTTTTATATTGGACTTTTAATTTTTGCACTTTGCATCACTTTGCTCTTTTGCACGTATTTTGGATTTTATCCGAGTGTTTATTGTTTTTCCACACATATATATATATACACCTAATTTTATTGTTTTTTTATAATTATCGTGATTGTATTATTATATATATAATTTTTATTGCTACTGATTTGTTTAATCTATGCACGCATAATATTTTTATTGTTATTTCTATTTATTTATTCACTGGTTGATAGTTATTTATTTATTCTAATTGCGCAGCACTATTTAATTATTTAGAATTTTACACTGATACGAGAAGTGAGGTGCTTGCAGCAATTTATCATCTTATTTAGGTAGGTTGCTCACGGGATTTCTTGTCTGTTTCCACATTTGATACTAAGATTGCCTATAGTTAAGCTCCCTACCCACTGGAAATGAAATCCCTTTTGGCTCTCACTATTTACTAATACAGATTACGTACGAATGCAAATTGGGAATTTTTTAACTGACAAAAGACACTCGACCACTCCAGGAATTGTATAGGATGCATTAAAAGCATTCATTAGAGGTCTATGTATACGTGAGATATTGTCCATCAAGACAAACAGTAGACAATGGGTGCTAGATACTAATACAGCAGTGGATAAAGCAGAAAGGGAATTTGTGCAGACACTTAACACTGACACCGAAAATAAATGGATAAATACACAGCAATTATAACGTACTATACAACACCAACAAGCAGATAATAAAAGGTTTTTTACTTGTCAAACGTTTTTTGAGGAAGGGGAAAAAAACGGGGCATATGCTATCCATATCTAGAACACAGCAGACACCATCAGTCATACATAGGATAGCAATTTCCACAACACAGGTTGCAACTGATACCCCCTCAATTCTGCAAGGGTTTTGCTCCTTCTTTATGGAATGTCTATTCATCAAAAGTGTTTTATGATATGGGTGAGCTGATTGCATTTCTTGATGAGATTCAACTCCCGAGACTTAAGGAATCAGACAAAAAACAATAAATGCACCCCTTGCCTTGGAGGAGTTGCAAAGTGCAATGGCTACATTCTCTAATTCTAAAGCCCTGGGCATTGACGGGATCCCAATAGCACTTTATAAAAATTTATTGGAGTACTTTTACCAGAAATACTCCAAACAATCATAAATGCACAGGAACAGGGCACCCTACCACCATCCATGTATGAGGCAGTGGTGGTTGTTTTGCTGAAGCCTGGGAAGGATCCTGATCCTATAGACCTATTATCGCTTTTGATGACTGATCTGAAATTGCTTACTAAAGTTCTCTCAATGTGGCTTTTCAAAGTTATAACCAAAATTATTCACCAGGATAAATCAAGGTTTATACCTAACCCATCCACAGTGAATCATTTCCGTAGGCTATATCTAAATATGCAGATCCCTACTGATAACCAGGGGCACAGAGCCATTCTTTCACTCGATGCTGCCAAAGCATTCAATAGCGTAGAATGGCAATACCTATGGCTGATACTTGAGAAATTTAATTTAGGAAGCACCTTTATATCATGGATTAATACTCATTATAAGGCCCTGACTGCCCGCATCAGGATAAACAACATGCTGTCTTCCTCCTTTGTACTAGACAGAGGTAGAGGGCAGGGTTGCCCCTTGTCTCCACTACTGTTCGCTCTAGCAGTGGAACCCTTAGTGGCTGCCATTCGAAAGAAACCTAACATTTGTGGATTTAAAATGGGAGACAGAGGGGGAAAAATAGCATTATATGCTGATGATGCTCTTCTATTTCTAGGCGATACAGCTGACTCTCTAACGAGTCTCATGACAATTATACAACGGTTCGGATCCTTCTCAGGCTTCAAAATAAACTGGGATAAATCTACGTTGTTACCACTGGACCCTCTTACTCTACCATTACCAAATATGGTGTCACAGATCAAAATAGTGGAGACATTTCTATACTTGGGAATAGTTATTTACCCCAACCTAGACACATATTTTAAGCTAAACATTAACCCATTGCTCCAAAAATTTCAAGAAAAAACAACTAGCTGGATTAAATTGCCACTATCAGTAGTGAGACAATGTCATTTAATTAAAATTATATGGAGTCTACAGCTATTATATGCGCTCCGCAACGATTCCAACCTGGGTCCCTATTTATATATTCAAAAAATGCAATACCATATTTCATACACTGATTTGGAGTAAACAGACTCTTTGTATCAGACTGGAAACGTTACAGGAAGCAGGGGACTCGGGTGGTCTAGCAGTACCTAACCCATATTACTATTATCTAGCAGCTCAACTACAACATATTACGGGCTGGCTTAACCCTGAGTTCCCTGATCCAATTAGAAATATTATTACATCACTGCTTTTTAACAATAATATTATAGAATGTATAGAAGGGGGCAAACTTGGAAAATTGTCCCAATACCCCACGCTAGTACTAATGGATAGAATCTGGTATAGAACTAGACAACGTTTCCAGTATATGGGCTACTCTAACTATTCACGCATTAATAACTATTCTGAACTGGATAAGCTAAAAGACTTCATCAACTGGTCTAATCATGGGCTGATTTATATATCACAACTGTATCGTGGAAGTCTATTAAAGGACTTTCAATCACTGAGAGAGGAATATGGCCTACCAAATAACCTATTCTTCCAATACCTACATTAAGGCACGCCATTTATGCTCAATCCAGAATATTCAATTAGGAACCAACTAATCCCGCAATACTTACACGACTCATCATATTGACAGCCATAAAGGGGCAGATTTCCTCCCTATACGGTTCCTTTATGGGTCAGATTTCCAAAGCTATGTCATTTAAATGTAGAGCTAGTTGGTTGGAAGATGTAGGTCAAATCTCGGATGAGGAGTGGGCCAGTATACTGGATAATGTACCTAAAGTGTCACTCTCATCAGACCAAAAACTCACCCAACTGTTTATCATACATCACACCTATCGAACCCCCTATAACTTACATAGATGGCATAGAAGAGACTCCCCATTGCCCAAGGTGTGAAATAAATAATGGTACACTCCTTCACATGCTATGGAAATGTCCAAAGCTAATACGGGTTTGGACGGCAGTACTAAGCTCAAATAATATAATTTGGAGTCTCACTCTTAAATTGGAACTGAAACTTTGCCTATTGGACTGGTTGGATGAAGAGGTTTATACACCCCACACATATGTTGTTATCCTTAGAGTGCTGTTCATTGCTAGGAAACTCATTGCACAAAAATGGCTTTCTCCTTTGCCCCCTACACACACACAATGGGTTACTGCAGTAAATAAGATTCTCCTAAGGGAAAATATCACTTATAATCATAGGGGAAGTTTACTGAAATTTGACCATATTTGGGATGCCTCGTTGGACGTTCCTGGACTAGCTCCATTACAATTGGTCCATAACAGTATTCTTAGAGGTAAAACCTCCTCTACTTAATTATAGGAGGGGTTTTGAGCTTGAGGTATTAGCTCTGTGGATAAGTAAACAATAGTGCTGTCAATCCAGTCCCCATAAGAGCAAGGCATGTAAAATGATGGGAATACTCTAACTTGCAGAGGTTAAACGGTTTGCTTTTTGATCTTTTTTCTTTTATACAAAATGTTTGTGCTATAAGTTGAATCTCACCCCTCTAAGAGGCAGGGTCCCTACCTTAGGGTCTGCTACAGAACGGAACCCTCCTTTAGATTGTGCGTTTGGTGTTGCGAATTATACAGCCGTTTCCCTTCGTGCCTTTGGGTTAAACAAGTGAAGTGTAATGTAACACATATGTAAAATAGCTGGTGGATGAAAATCAGTGTTCTATGCTATTTCCCTCAAAATCACTCTGTAGTCAGTGCTTGAGCAGGTCTCACTGGCAAGTGAAAGATGTTATCTATCTGGTGTGGGGCCCAATTAAGTAATTTGGTCTTTAGCCATGAGGGGCACAAACTCACACAAGAAGCAGTGTCACCACGTTAACATCCAGGGCCGCTGATAGGGGGGGACCACCAGCCCTCTTGTAGGGGGCCCGAGCACACAGGGGGGCCCACACAGAGAGGGGGATTAGTGATGGACAACAAATACAGAAATCTTCCTCCAGCACCTGAATCTGATCTGTCCCTCTCCCTGCTATCAGCTTTTATCTGTTGAGAAAGATAGTTGTCCCTCACTAATCCCCCTCCCTTGTGTGCCCCCCCCCCCCTAGCACTTATCTCTGCTCAGGAGTTTATTTGTAAATTGTAACTTTGTTTCTCTCTCTCTGTCTCTCTGATCACTGAGCTCCAACTGCCCAGCCTGTATATTTTTCTCATCTCATCTTCTTTATTTAACGTAGGTTTTTTTTAGATTTAGCAGGAATTATGCGAGTTATGTTATATTTGTGTCTGCTAACAGTGATTTTGTTGTAATTTTAGCTAAATATATCTTTAATATTTTCTTGGGGGGGCCCTGCCAGGTAGTCTGTACGGGGCCCCGTAATTTCTAACAGCAGCCCTGTTAACGCCTAGCTAAAGTTAAAATGTTAATAGCTGATAGCATGTTGGTCTGCCATGCTGCCAGCAAGCTGTGCATGTTTTGCTTATTAGTCTGTATGTTAAGAGGGTGTCCATTCTCTCCACTCAGGTCTCAGGTTACACCCAGCTCTGTGCTGTATGATGTACAGTGTGTGACTTCAGATCCCTGCCTCCTGCCTTCATGAGCTGAGAAATAGTCTTTGATCTGTGTGTTTTTGGAGACTGTAGAGAAGAGAGGGCTGAGGATAAATATCACCTGAGGTTAGTCACTTCAATAGGTATACAGTATATTAGGCCCCGTTCACACAGGGGCGATCCGACTTCGGGGGGCGACCTCCGAGGTCGCGGTGCGAGCAGCGCACCGTGACCTCGGAACGCCCGCCACGGACTTCATAACATTGAAGTCTATGGCGGTCGCCTCCGGGTCGCCCCAAAGAAGCTCTGGACCCTTTTTCTAAGTCGGAGCGACTTGTGTCGCTCCTATTAGAACGGGTCCGCAGCTTCCCTATGGAAGGCGACCTACGGCGATCTGTGAGGCGACCAGGTCGCCTCACAGGTCGCCTTAGTGTGAACGGGGACTAAGGGTTTACAACTACTTCTATAGATAAATATTATAAGACTAGGAAAATGTTAACAATATCTGGATTAGGCAGGTCTGAATTTTTGGAGAAGCACCCTAATAAATTATTACTTTAATTATTTTTTTTCCAATGTAGCCTGCAGATATGAAACATATAATGAATGATATTTAATGACTTAGACACATGATGGGTAGGTCTCAATGACACAGAGAGTGGTGCTAACATGATGTCATCGGCGCTGATCTCTTCAGCAATACACTGAGTGCAGGACACTGGGGAAATGCCTTTTATGATGCCCTGCACTCACAGTATGTCCATATCCTTTCCATGTGCTGGGCATCAAACAGGAATCAGTATTGCAGCCTGTAGGTGCCCCCTAGCAGCTCCTCGCCGCCTAATTCCCAACTAGTGGCCTTCAGTAACATCAGACATCCAAGAGTCAGGTTTTTAGCCAGTTCCCATCGCTGGTGCCTAACGCAACTTAGATGTCTTTACTACATGCATGGATGGTGGATCTGAAGTCCCCTTTACAAAATAACCTTTATCCCCTTCCACTCTGACATCTCTTCCAATCTGGAGAAAAGTCTCTTTCAGGGCCCTGCATATTCTGTCGTATCAGCTAGGGCTCCAAAGTTAGCCTGTATGCCTGAGGTCCATGTGACATGGGGGCCAAACAGGGCCAGTGCTAGACTATTTTGCGCCCTAGGCAAGTCCAGCTACTTGCACCCCCCCACAAAAAAAAAAAACTGTACACATTGCCCCCCTTCCTGCACATAATTCCCCCCTCTTTAACCCTACACTTCTCTTCCTGTATACACTGTCCCCTTTAATCCTACACCCCCCCTTCCTGTACACATTGCCCCCCTTTAGAGCTACACCCCCTCCCTGCACACACTGCCTTCCTTTAACGCTACACTCTCTCCATGAACACACTGCCCTCTTTTAATGCTACACCACTTCCCTGCACACACTGCCTTCCTTTAACGCTACACCCCATCCCTGAACACACTGCCTTCCTTTAACGCTACACCCCATCCCTGAACACACTGCCCTCCTTTAACACTACACCCCTTCCCTGCACACACTGCCTTCCTTTAACGCTACACCCCCTCCATGAACACACTGCCCTCTTTTAATGCTACACCCTCTCCCTGCACACACTGCCCCCCTTTACAGCTACACCCCTTCCTGCGCACACTGCCCTCCTTTAACGCTACACCCCCTTCCTGTACACACTGCCCCCCTCTCTAAAGGTGACACCTACCGGGGATGAGGAGGTGACAGGAGAGTAATGTGGCACCATTGCTGCGCCCTAGGAGGCAGTGCGCCCTAGGCGGCTGCCTAGTTCGCCCTGGGGCCAAAGCCACCTGGTGTGTGACACAATTTGAGGGACCTTCAACCATTGCCATAAGGAGGGTAAACTTCTTTCAAGCCAGCCACTGCCTAGGTCAATTAGATTTGCACTTAACACTCAACACTTACCTTGTCCATTAATCACTGACCTGCACTATGCAACAGAAATTTAAATACTTCTGTTCCCAGGTTCTAAATGGCTTTCATATATGTGCATAAAATATGCTGCGCTGATTCATATACCAAACAACACATGAGATAGCAAAGAGGTGTAACCACATGTTTATACCAAACCTTTTCTTAAAAGGTATTAAATACTAGGAGTGCATTACCTACAGAGTGCAGAATTCAAGGTTTGCTACGTACAGAGTGCAGAGTTAGTGCCAGTTCAAACTAGTGCGATGCCAGACATCGCATTGCTGTGCAGCTCACATGCGATGTCTGTGTGATTTGATTTCAGCCATACAAAATGTGTGGCTGCAATCGCTTAGCATTTGAACCAAAAGGGTGCAGGACCCTTTTTTGGTTTGCACTGGAGTCAGATCGCATGGGTGTTCACACCTATGCGATCCGATTCCTGCACCATTTCACAGTTCGCACTGCGATCTGCGAACCAATCTGGGGGTCATTTTCTACATTGACACCCCCAGCATTTTCAGATCTAAGTGTGAACCACTGTGCAATTCTGGTACGATGGGGGAACCGAAATGCAGGGTTTCCCGCATCGCACCAGTGTGAACTGGGACTTAAGGAGTGTGCAAGGTATAGAGTGCAGGGTTCAGGAGTGCTCCACATACAGGAATCAGAGCTCATTACTGCAATATGCACAGAATGGAGGGTTCAAGAGTGCACTATATACAGAGTGCAGAGTTTAAGAGTGCACTACTCACAGAGTGCATGGTTGAAGAGTGCACTACTCACAGAGTGCAGGGTTCAGAAGTGCACTACGCACAGAGTGCAGGGTTCAGAAGTGCACTACGCACAGAGTGCAGGTTTCAGAAGTGCACTACGCACAGAGTGCAGGGTTTGGGGTGCACTACGTATACAGTGCAGGGTTCAAGGGTGTGCGCTACATACAGAGTGCAGGGTTCAGAATGCGATATGTACAGAGAACTGGATGCAGGGATGTGGTATTTACAGAGTGCATTTTAAAGAGTGCAGCGTTCAGTGTTGTGTTACATACAGAGTGCAGGGTATCCCCCATTCACACACCCCTATATTTACTTGTTTTAAACTTTTTTTATACATTTCTACAGTTACTTCCTGGTTTCCAGGTGTAGGCATTTTATGCCATAGATTCAAGGAGTCTTCAGGAGAAGCAACCCTTCGGCCTCCATGCTGAGCTAAGGGCAGATGGATTCCAGGAATTAAATACTACATGAACCATCTGCCTTTACTCAAGGTTGCCACCACCAAAAATGCTAGGGGGGGGGGGTAGTTTTCAAAGTGATTTCTCTGCAAAAGAAAGAATGTAGACATGGAGGGATGGGTGAGTTTGCTTTTAATGTTAAAAAATAATGAATTAGCATTTTTGGCTTATGGTGCTTAGATGCAGTGTAGTTCCACCAACCGGCCAACATTTCTTTTACACGTGGGAGGAAACCCAAGCAATCATTGGTCTCATTAAGATTTGAGCCAAAGACTTCAAAGTTGGAAGGCATACATGCTAACCAGTAAGCCACTGTCATGCATGTTACCCTTTAACTTTTTACATTTTGGAGTAGGGAGGGTTATAACCCCTGTCAGGTTTTTCGTCACCCCTGTCCATTTGGGGAGATTTCCCTTCACTTCCTGTCCTATAGCCAAAACAGCAAGCGAGAGGAAATCTCTCCAAAGTAAAAGAATTCCTGAACTAGTGTCCCCGTTGGAAGATTTCCCCTGTATTTCTGTTCTCATGTCCAGTTACAATTTGTGATTTTCTTTCATGTTCATGATGATGGTAAATAGCACAAAAAAAAAGGGAGGCCTAACTGGGGCACAGACCACAATAAAAACCTGTCATGGGTTATAATCCTTCTACAATCTATCTAAAACAAAAACAATATGCTTGCTGTTCGGGAAACTTTAACCACTAAAGGACCGCCCACCGCAGATTTACTGCGGCAGATGGCCCTCCTGCTGGAATCAACATAGCTCTATGTGGGTCGTGCGCCTGCAGCTAGGGGGCGAGCGCGCTGCCGGCGGCACGCTCTTGCCCCCACTCGGCAACGGGGACTCCGATGCACGGGCCGGCGGCTCTGATTGCCGTCTGGCACCCGCAATCACTCCCTGCTGTAAACACAGCTGACCGTTCTTCTCTCTGGAATGATCACAGAGCGCCTATGATCCTTCTATATAGGATCACAGGTCTCTGTGCTCATTTCAAAAGCCCAACACCCATACAGTTAGAAACATGCCCCTAGGTACACATTTAACCCCTTGATCACCCACTGTGTTAACCCCTTCCCTGCCAGTGTCTATATTACAGTAACAGTGCACATTTTTAGCACAGAATACTGTAGTAATGTCACTGGTCCCTCCAAAAGTGTTTTACCAAAAATATATAGCAGAAAAAAAATTGGCCTAAAATGTTAAAAATTTTGATTTTTTATTTTTTTTTGGGGAATGTTATATAGCAGAATGGGAAAAATGTTGTTTTTTTTTTTTTTTTCAGAATTGTCGCTGTTTTTTTGTTTATAGCGCAAAAAATAAAAATTGCAGAGGTGATCAAATACCACCAAAATCTTTATTTGTGGGAAAAAAAGGACATCAATGTTACTTAGGTACAGCACGACCGCGCAATTGTCCATTAAAGTAACGCAGTGCCGAATCACAAAAAATGGCCTGGCCATTAAGGGGGCAAATCCTTCCGGTTCACAACTGGTTAAAGTGGTTGTATACCCCCCTGTTATGTTTGTACCTATAGGTAAGCCTATAATAAGGCTTACCCAAAGGTACTGTAAATATCTCCTAAACTTGCACCGTTTAGGAGATATTTACATTGCATGCAGCTGATGACATTATCAGCACATGCGCTCTGAAGGAACGGCCGTTTGTGCCGTTTCTTCAGAGCCCTGCGCCCTGACCGGCAGCTCCCGTGCGCATGCCCAGGAGTGACGTCACGCGGCTCTGGCCAGTAGCACACATGGAGTCTGCAGACCCGGAAGAAAAATGGGCAAAGATGGGGATGACGTGGGCTTCGTTTGCAGGTGTCACGTAATGTGCTAGTATGCGTTGCATACTAACACATTATGCATTTACTTTGCAGGTAACCAAAAAGAAAAAAAAAATTCCAAGCTTTACTTCCTCTTTAATAAACGGGCGTATTTTTCTTGAAGTATAATTACTGCTTTCATGAGTATGCATCATGACCTATGATGATGTGGTTTTGGGTTACCCCTGACTAATTGTTGACTACTGTCAAAGAAATGTTATAAGTGATATGCAAGTGAGAAATGTTTCTGAAGAGACTAGCTATGATATCATCAACATCTAACACACCACAGTATTAATACATGGGCTAGAGCCATATTGCTGAACAAGCAGTGCTTCTTCCTCTGACCCAGCCCTAGTATAAACATGTTAGGAGTAGTTCTGCCCCCTGGTGGCCGAATATAGATGTTGCAGGAACCTCTTTATCCTAGTACAAGAACCCTATAGAGGTCAGCATTAGCTTTAAGCTTCCAGACAGCTTTTCATACTTACAAAACCTCACCAGTCTATCTGTGGTTTTTCAATAAATCACTATGGGAACTGGGCTGCTAACCATGAACAGGAAACATTGCTTAGAATACTAAACACCTTGTCTAGCTCCAGTATTTGCAGTGTATAAAATCTAAAAAAAAATGTGTTGTCTGACTCTATGTAACATTAAAGATGTCAGTATTTTCAGCTAAGCACAGGAACATAAAATTCTAAGTCTATTTAGCACTAAATATATTTTTGTTATTGGTAGCATGCAATATTCATCCAAAATTTGCCTGCTAAAGAAATAGGGAGACCCTTGTATAAAGGAAATCTCTACATGGAGAAGTCTATGCAGGCATCCTTCTGAAAATGCTAGTTTCTTTGCTTCCATGCTGATCCAATGAATTCAATGCTTTTTGAGTCATTGTTTTGAAACAAATATACAAATCAGGAAGGTCAGGGAGAGCAAATGAACTCCTGATCTTTATCGTAAATTTTAAATATGATCAGTAATAATCTTGAAATTTAACACATTCTAATAATGGTCAAGAAAGAAACAGACCATCTTGGTTGATACGTTTCTGTTTCTATCTGTTGTTTGTACAAAATTCTCAATAAGCACTTATTAAACAAAATAGAAAGAAACAGAGACAGGGCACATTTTCCTTATCTGAATGTCATATATAATCAAGCCAGTAAAAAAATTAATTGAAAAACACATAAAAACAAAATTGAAGATTTTAATATCAGTGTATGTAGTGCATCAAGCCATATCATGGGGATAATAGCGGTGTGGTTTGATACTGACAGGCCTGCAAGAAATGATATAATAATTTTATGGTCCTCCTAACAATGGTGATAGTATACAATATGCAGGCAACAGTCGATTGTTACAACACATGGGTAATACATGGGAAACAAATGATGAATCTTTACAATGCATATGTAGCATTGTCCCCATAGGGCTTGCTGTATGATGACTTCTTGGGTCTCCTCTGATTACTAGCAGACAATCACTAGGGGACAGTTCACTCATCCTTCCTTACTCCCAGTTGCTCCTTACCTAATAAACAGTCCAGGGTTTTTGGTTTTACTTTTGTGGAACTTGGATTGGAGAAGGGAATAGTGGGATACCCCAACTTGAACTATTTACAGTGATAAGGACAACTCTAACTTGGCCTCACCAGGTTATTTGTGGAAGCAGGCACACTGCTTTGACCATAATGCCACGTGTATGGAAGAATTAAATCCTCTTGCTTTCTCTGGCAACAGACTTGATGCCACTACATTATCTTCAGGATACTCTCTAGCATCCCCTTGACTGACATCCATCCACTGACTCTTTCAACAGAAGGGGTGGCCCTCTTAGATCAGGCCGGAGTCCCGACAGATCTGTACTCACTGTAAGCAGAGTCAGATCCTCTCCAGCGTCTCCCTTCCAGTCAACTGGGTTCAGCTCCTCTCCTGCTCTAAGGCCTCCAGGTCAACCACTTTTTTTTTTAAAAAGTCACAATGATTCGGAGAAGCCTCATGGAATTGCATAATTTACTGCAGGGATGGACCTATAACAGAATTCAGTAGCCAGGCAAACATATCTTGTTTGCCACCCATATTTTACTGCAGGATAGAATATGTACCTCTATTAAACTCATATGTTACACCTGTTTCAGTGTGGTGCACTGCACACATCCCTATTAACCCCATTCCACACCCCACTCCCCGGGGGGTGCGCAGTTGGGCACTGGAAACCGAGTGACCTAGTCCCAGCTCTGTATCACAACTGCACTGCTGTATAACGAGCAAAGGACGTTGCCCTGCTTGATAATGGACGAGGTTGAGATCATGATGTCACCTCCCAATCTTTACACCTCATCCAATCACAGAATGCTTTGCATTCATTGGGAAAAGGCAAAGTTTTCCCTGAATGGCTGCTGTGTCAGACAAATGACCTCCTGTATTCACAAGGCAGCAGGGCAGCCACTTGGCACAGAACTCAGAAGCTAGTGGAGATCACTGTAGTAGCTGTGCCTAATACAGTGATTTCCAGCTTTCAGGGGGATCAGCAAAGTATGGCACATACATACTTAACCACTTGCCGACTGCCACACGACTATTTACTGCGGCGGTCAGCCCCGTACAGGCAAAGTGGCGTAGTACTACGTCGCTAGCCTGTGAGCCTCTAAGGGGCGAGCGCGCGCCGTCGGAGACGTGCTCCCGCCCCCACTCGTTCCCTAACATGTCCGCGCGTGTGACCAGCGGACCCGATGTCTGCCGGTCACTCGCAATCTCCCGGTGCAGAGGGAGAAAGGCAGGTGGCTAATGTAAACAAAGCCGTCTGTCATTCTCCCTGATCTAACTGCAGAGATCATACGATCCTGCTATGTAGGATCATATGTCTCTGTGGTTACATCACAGCCACACCCCTTTACAGTAAGAAGCACGCCCCTATGGACACACTTAACCCCTGCATCACCAATAAAGTTAACCCCTTCCCTGCCAGTGTAATTTTCACAGTAACAGTGCATATGTATAGCACTGATTACTGTAGTAATGTCACTGGTACCCCCAAAAGTGTCAAAAATGTCAGTCAAGGGTCCGATCTGTCCACCACAATGTCGCAGTCCTGCAAAAAAAATCACAGATCACCGCCATTACTCGTTAAAAAAAAAAACACCAAAAAGGACAGAAATCTTTCCCTTATTTAGTAAACTAACTTTAGCAATAACTTTTGCGCAAACCAATCAAAATACGCCTTTTGCGATTTTTTTTACCAAACATATGTAGCAGAAAACAAATTGGCCTAAAATGTTAAAAAATTTAGATTTTTACATTTTTTTTCAGGGAATTTCATATAAAAAAATGTGAAAAATATTGTTATTTTTTCCAAATTGTCGCTCTTTTTTTGTTTATAGCGCAAAAAGTAAAAATCACACAGGTGATCAAATACCACCAAAAGAAAGCTCTGTTTGTGGGAAAAAAAGGACGTCAATTTCATTTGGGTACAGCGTCGCATGACCGTGCAATTGTCCGTTAAATTCACACAGTGCCGAATCGCAAAATAGGGCCTGGTCAGGAAGGGGGTAAAATCTTCGGGAGCTTAAGTGGTTTAAAGCAGAACTCCAGCTTTTGATACACTTTACATAGTTCATTGGGGCCAAGCTGGCCCCAACTAACTATGTCCCTTACTAACATGTGAGGCCGCTGGATATGCGGTACACACTTCATGAAGCTAATGCTACATAAAGCATACCACACTTTGTTCCGGGTTCAAGCCAAGACTTCCAGTCTCATACCAGGAACACAAGAGAGTCTATTTAATTGGTGCTCAGCCATTCAGAAAAACAAATGTATTCTATTAATGAATACAAAGCTTCCCCTGATTGGCTGAGTCAGAGATTGTGACATCATCAGCCTTCTTTTTTGCCATGGTGGCCCAAACAAAATATAAAGTGTAACAAAAGCTGGAGTTCAGCTTTAACATCTGTACAAGCTAGAAAAATGGACATACTTAAAGTATAACTAAAAGAAAAAACTTTTTTTAGTTTTTGGATAGAGTAGAGATGGATTAGAACACCTGTCAGTTTTTATTGCTTATATCAAAAATAGTTGCGCTAAAACTAGTGAAGAAAAAGTCCCAACAGTCCACATGCAATCAATTGCTCAATATGCGTAGAAAACTGGAGAATCTTGATAGCAAGAGTGTGTCAATGCAGCAATACAAGAAGTGGGAGGTACTAATAGGACATCCACCCAGGTAATAAACCGACAAAGACAGAGTGAATTCCCAGCCACCATGTACTGCCTCTTACTGGACAAAAGTGGATCTGGAGCAGTGAGTGGTTAAGGACCACTGCAACCTTTCACAGAATCATACAGCTCCCAGTGCTTCCGCTTCAAGATGTTGTTGTACAATCCTATTCAGACTCCCATAGGTGCCGCATCTCACATGTGTTGGGGGATATTAAACAAAAGGGACAGGCCCATAGTGCATTATCTTTAAACAACCTTTATTTGGGTATACACACAATTATGCACTCACCCATTTGATATATAACAAGCACGTATCACAGCAGATAGTAATCAGCCTGAGTCTGTCCCGCAGTGTTCCTTCCGCAAACCAAAAAGATGGCCGTGCTTAGACTTCCGGGTGTGATGTAAGACGCTCGGCTAGCCCCTCCTGATTCTGTGAAAGGTTGCAGTGGTCCTTAACCACTCACTGCTCCAGATCCACTTTTGTCCGGTAAGAGGCAGTATATGGTGGCTGGGAATTCACTCTGTCTTTGTCGGTTTATCACCTGGGTGGATGTCCTATTAGTACCTCTCACATCTTGTATTGCTGCATTGACACCCTATTGCTATCAAGATTCTCCAGTTTTCTTCGCATATTGAGCAATTGATTGCATGTGGACTGTTGGGACTTTTTCTTCACTAGTTTTAGCGCAACTCTATTTTTGATATATACAGATTTACATACCAGTGTTTTGAGTTTGCAGCTATAAAGGCGCTGGTATTTATTGCATTTTATATCAGTTTTTATTGCTGTTTGTACCTCCATTAAGGAGAGTCAACCTCTCTATTTGTCCTGTTTACCATTATCATAGTAATAGAGAAGAAACTGCGCAATGGGACACAAATGGCAAAAATAAAAAAATCTGACAGGGGGCTATAACCCTCGCTTACTCTATCCAAAATGAAAAAAAGTTTTGCCTATACAGTAAAACCTTGGATTGAGAGTAACTTGGTTGGAGAGAGCATTTTGCAAGACAACAATATTTTTAAAAATTTTGACTTGATAAACAAGCGATGTCTTGATATACAAGTAGCGTCATGTCACAATTGAGTATAAAAGAGAAGAGCCCCCTCTAAGTGTAACAATATGGTTACATTTAATGAAGGTACAACATTTAGCAACTCACATGGTTACATAGCTACATAGTTACATAGTAGTTAGTGAGGCTGAAAAAAGACACCAGTCCATCCAGTTCAACCTATGATGAGTGTGTGTGTTTATGTCAATAGTACATTGTATACCCCTGTATGTTGTGGTCTTTAGGGTGTCCATCTAATAGTTTTTTGAAACTATCGATGCTCCTCACTAGAGAGTTCAACATCCTTACCGCTCTGACGATATAGAACCCTTTATGCAGTTTAAGGTAAACTGCTTCTCTTCTAATCTTAGCAAATGGCCCCGGGTCCTTTTGTATTCCCTTCACTGAAAAGTTTGTTCCCTATGCTAGGGTCACCAGTACAGTATTTGTACATTGATATCATATCCCCTCTCAAGCGTTTCTTCTCCAGAGAGAATGGGTTCAATGCTTGCAGTCTTTCCTCATAGCTGAGATTCTCCAGTCCCTTTATTAGCTTTGTTGCCCTTCTCTGGACTCTTTCCAGTTCCAGCACATCCTTTCTGAGGACCAGCGCACAGAACTGGACGGCATACTCCACATGCGGCCAGACCAGAGGCTTGTAGAGTGGGAGAATTATAGTTTTATCTCTGGAGTGAATCCCCTTTTAATACATGCCAATATTCTGTTGGCTTTGCTTGCAGCAGCTTGACATTGCATGCCATTGCTGAGCTTGTCGTCTACTAGGACCCCAGGTCCTTTTCCATCTTTGATTTCCCCAAAGGCTTTCCCCTAGTGAGTATTTTGCGTTTGGATTTCTGGCACCCAAATGCATTACCTTACATTTGTCAACATTAACTCTAATATACCATGTAGATGCCCATCCCATTATTTTGTTCAGGTCATCCTGTAAGATTACCATATCCTGCGTAGAAGTTATTGTCCTGCTTAATTTAACATCGTCCGCAAAACAGATTGAGCTGTTTATCCCATCCTCTAGGTCGTTTATGAATAAATTAAATAGGATTGGTCCCAGGACCGATCCTTGGGGGACCCCACTTTCCACACCAGACTATTCCGAGTACTCCCCATTTATCACCACCCTTTGGACTCGCCCTTGCAGCCAGCTTTTAATCCAGGTACTCACCCTATGGTCCATACCTATGTACCTTAGTTTGTACGGTAAGCGTTTGTGGGGAACTGTATCAAATGCCTTTGCAAAATCCAGATACACCACATCTTCCTTTATCTAGATGGCAGCTCACTTCTTCATAGAAGGTTAGTAGATTGGTCTGTCAAGAGCGATTTTGCAAGAATCCATGCTGGTTACTACTAATGATACCATTTTCATTACTAAAGTCTTGTATATAGTCCCTTATCATCCCTTCCAATATCTTACAGACTACTGATGTTAGGCTAACCGGCCTGTAGTTCCCTGGGATATATCTCGGCCCTTTTTTTTAAATATTGGTGCTGGCTTTTTTCCAATCATCTGGTACTATTCCTATCAATAGACTATCCATAACAATTAGAAACAATGGTCTGTATATCACCTGGCTGGAGTTCTTTAAGGACCCTCGGGTGTAAGCCATCTGGTCCCGGTGACCTATTTATGTTAAGTTTTTCAAATCTAGCTCTGAATCTGTCTTCTGTTAACCATGAGGGTGTTTCCTGTGACGTGTTATTAACTTTAACATTACAAGCTGGGTTAATGTAGCCCCCCAATTCCTTTGTGAGGACTGAAGAGAAGAATTTATTTAGCACCTTCGCCTTCTCTCTGTCCTTTGTAGCCAGATTCCCTTTGTCATCCTTTATGGGGCCAATGTGTTCTGGTCTCACTTTCTTACTATTTATATACTTAAAGAATTTCTTGAGGTTTTTTTCTAATCTCTTCCCCTATGTGCCTTTCGTGTTCTATTTTAGCCGCCCTAATTTCGATCTTGCATTTTTTATTGCATTATTTATAATTTTGGAATGCTGCCAATGACCCCTCAGCCTTGTATTTTTTGAAGGCCTTATCTTTAGTTTTTATATGCATTTTACGTTGGAGTTTAGCCACCCAGGGTTTGTTCTAGCTCTTTTAAACATGTTGCCCCTTGGAATGCTCTGGCCAATACCTTTATTTAATATGCTCTTAAAGCACTCCCATTTTCCCTCCGTATTCTTTGTTCCTAGGGTTTTATCCCATTTAATAGCATCTAGCATACAGTGCAGTTCAGGGAAATTGGCTCTTTTGAAATTCAGTGTCCTTGTATTACCCTTGTGTTTCCTATTTCTATGATTTATGCTGAAACTAATTGACCTATGGTCACTGTTTCCTAAGTTATCCCGTATTTCTACATCCACAATCAGGTCTGTGTTGATAGTAATCAGTAGGTCTAGTAACGCATTGTTTCTTGTTGGTGCGTTCACCATCTGACCCATGAAATTGTCCTTCAAAACATTTAGGAAATGGGAGTCTTAGACGAATGCGTGGTTCCTTCTGCCCAGTCTATATCCAGATAATTGAAGTCCCACACTATAACGACATTTCTCATCCTTGCTGCCATTCCAAGCTGTGATAGGAAGTCCGCCTCCCCCTCTTTCCTCTGGCTGCATACACCCAATATTACTAGAACCATATTACCTTCCCTTTGAAGCTCTACCCATAGGGATTCCACCTCTTCCCTAGCTCCATTAGTGATATCGTCCCTCATATTTACTTGCAGATTGTTCTTGATATAAAGGCATACCCCTCCTCCTTTTTCACCCTCTCTATCTCTATGGTTGATGATTAAAACAGGCACATCTAAGTATGCAGTCATCCGGGGTAAAGCTGTCCAAATAGACCATCTTCTGCACTACCTTCGAGGTCATCCTTTTCACGCTGCGTTCCATGAGTGCTTCAAGCCTCGCTTTCAGATCACTCTACTGCAGGGTAGTCGACCCTGTCAGGACTGAAGACTGACAGTGGTGAGAGCCGGCGGTGTGGAGGATTGTCTATGTGGACAGCTTTACTCCAGATGCCTGCATTTTTAGATGTGCCTGTTTTAATCATAAACCATGTGATTTGCTAAATGCTGTACCTTCATTAAATGTAACCATATTGCTACACTTAGAGGCGCCTCTCTTCTCTTTTATATTCTGTAACTCCTGCTGGATTTTGCTTCTAATCCCCTTGTGGAGGCTGCCATTTGTGGATGGAGATTTTATGGTTACACAACCTATCACATTGCTATAATCTTTTTATATGGACTATAAACTGAAGGACGTGTGGATAAACAGTTGTGGAACAAATCATCTGAGTTTTCATTATTTGAAATTCGCTCTGATATACGAATGTTTTGGATTACAAACATGTTTCCAGAATGAATTATGCTCATAATCCAAGGTTTTACTGTAGTTCTACTTTAAACTTCATTTTAGTATTGAACTGTGATGAGATATGCCGACCGGTACAAAATGCACACACACAGGATAAAAAGAAAAAAATCTATAAATGGCTATTGATCAAAGGTATGTTACAAAAGCAAACTGTACAGTTTAATATGCAGAAGAAAGCATTTCAGTCATTTTCTTATTCACAGGAAGTACACGCTCATAGGCTACAGTAATACATCATACTATGTACACAAAGTATCATATTCTTTACAGGTTTTCTTTCACAAATACAATATATTCGCCGGCAGTAGAAAAACATGGTACCTATTGTGAGGACATTGGCTTATTTATATTTCTTGAAAAGTTTCATAATCCAGGGATGACATATAAAGCATATTTCTTGAAAAACCCAATAATTGAAACATTATTTTGAAAGGTTTAATATCTCACAATTGAAACGCAGCAATTTACAACAGAGAGATCTTGCTTGACGTGTTTCCCATAATTAGAACATATTGCAATCTTACAGAGGATGCTTCATTCCACATATTACATCCTCTACTGTATATACTGTTCATGCTTATATTGGCAACCCCTTTCCCTCTGTGAAACACACGGATACGTTTATTGCATCTCTAAAAGAGTGCTTTTCACTTTCATTAGAAAAGGGTGGAAGTGCTACTATTCTGGAAATATTTACACAGATAAAGGGAGTTTTTTTTTTGTTTGTTTTTTTAACTCTCACAAAATGTGAAGGGTAACAAACCAACAAAATAATTTCTTTGGAAATAGTTAAAATAATTGCTGCTTCTTTTTAAAAAGGGTCTATTTATAAAACATTTGTTGAACAAATGTCTGAAACATTCACGCAAGCTGAACTAAATTTCACCCTATGCTTTGGACTAGATTATCTCCTGTATCATTCGCCAAAATGTAGGTAATTCAGAAAACTATACCTCATTTTGGCCACTAGATGGAGCCGATGATACAGGAGATGACCTATTCCCAAACATATGGTGACATTTAGTTCAGCTTGCAGGAATTTTTCAGACATATCTTATAGATGAGTGATGGTGAACCTTGGCACCCCAGATGTTTTGGAACTACATTTCCCATGATGCTCATGCACTCTACAGTGTAGTTTAGCATCATGGGAAATGTAGTTTCAAAACATCTGGGGGTGCCAAGGTTCACCATCACTGTTATAGATAGACCCCAAAATGTCACGTCAGCCAAAAATCATATGGCTGGGGAAGACTAAAACAAAAAAAGCATATTTACAATATCTAAGCAGTATATGCATATTTCCCCATGTTAGGCTCTTTAAAAACACTGGAAGTACAAAAAAATACCTTTTGATCCTGCCAGCAATCCAGTGAGTTCCCAACTTCCTGTAGTTACCTGACAACTATTCCTTGACTGCCCTGAAAATGCATGCAGCCTTTTCAGCCATGCCTGAGCTCTCCACATCTTTATAACATAGAGGGTGTTTTGTAATCCATCAGGGGATTTCTGACAACACCATTTGAAATTTCGATACAGCAGAGGCCCCATGTTGTCAGCTTCCTACAGGAAGTGTGGAGATCACTGCATCATCAATCATCCGGTATATTTCTGTACTTTCAGCATTTTTAAGAGACAAACGAGGAAATATACATTCATGCAGAGATGTGCTACATGTGATTTTTTTAAATTATGGCTGGACATACACTTAAAGTTTTGCTTTTTATTTAACGTGTGTGGCCCTGTTGAAGATATTTTAATTATCTACTTTCCCAGTGCCAAAGTTATAACTGAGATAAGAAGAAATGGGTAATTTTCAACAGGTACACAAGCAGCAGGTAAAAGCTGACAGAGGTTCTGGGCCTTCTCTGCTCTGCTAAATCTGTTTTTATTGCTGTAGTGCCCTGTTGGAAATAGTTTTCCTCATTTCCTTTCCAACTGAAGCGTTCTTTGGGATAGGAAGTGAGAAACAATATTCACTATCCAGACACAGCTGTTAAAACCTCATTAAGGATCTAACTCTTCTAACCCACTAACCCAAAAATAAGGAAAATCGTTTTGGATGACGTTACACTCAACAATAAAGTAGTTGGACTTTTTCTTTTAACAGGACAAAGGGCTAAGTGCAAAGTGCAATAACCTATATCAGTGATTGGGAACCTTGGCACCCCAGATGTTTTGGAACTACATTTCCCATGATGCTCAACTGCAGAGTGCATGAGCATCATGGGAAATGTAGTGCCAAAACATCTGGGGTGCTAAGCTTCGCCATCACTGAGTCCTATATCAATGAATCAGAGATGTTCTGACTGCTTCAAACTCATGAAACAGTAAGCCGAGTATTTTGTAGCTTGAACCTCTAAAACACTCAACAAGGCAAATCCCATGATTTTCACTTGTCCCTGTTCACATTTGAGCATTCGGGTGCCTGTAGCTCAACGCCTGAAGAGCAAAAAGGTACACAAGCTACTTTTGAATCGGAATGGCGCATTTTGGGCCCCATTGTCTTCCATGAGAGTGTGCAGAAAAAACACTTTTTTTTAGGCAATCCGAAAATAACACTCCCATAATAAAACTCTATTGTCCAAAAACGCACAATACTACTCCAAAGAAGCTTCTGTATGGGACTTTATGAGCACAAATGCACAAAAAAAGCCTCAACTTTTTCTACCTCGCCGTGCTCAAGTGAGAATGAGGGCTTTATCAATTTGGTTGTTTTGGTTCCCATAGCACTGCTTTATTTATTCAGTCTGAAAAAAGTCATGAGATGGTGAACTGAGCCTCTGTGATTTTACTTATTAGCTCCTATAATACATATGCATGGCATTCATGAAAATTAATGTTATCTGATCCTTCCTAATTATACAGATAGTTTTGTACTTTTTTTATAGTGTAGCCTGTTTATAAATTGAAATGTTCCTCTCATCAAGGTACTAGTTTGTATGATTTCCAAAGTCAAAGGTAAAAAGAGAGGTCACCGGTAAAAAATGCGGATAAATTGGTAGAAAAGTTGTGAAAATGAAAAAAGCTGTCCTTCCTCCTCAGATTTCCCTATTTATAAACAGGATGAACACTCTTACGAGCTGGTTCACACTTCCTACATGGTAAGACGCCATGTTTTACTGTACAGGAAATGTTGGTTCTGGCTGGACGTGCCTTGCACCTTTAAATGTGGGACACTGTTTACTTTTTTTACTTTATTTAAATGTCACAGTGTAACACTTAATTTATTTTTTTGCACCACAGCTCAGCTGCCATGCATAGAAACACAGGGAGAAATGGACTTAGAGGTGAGCTGCAATGGAATAATGCAGACAAGTTTCAGATTTCTGCACCACACTGCAGCTCACTGGCTGCATTCAAGTGGGATCAGGGCACATAGAAAAAAATTGTTTTTTGTGCGCCCTTTGCAGAGACCTGCATTTTTGTAGTGCAGAAAAACACAGGTCCCCGAACATGTGTGAACAAGCCCATACAGAGTGGATCTTGCAGTGAATAGCACATTATGGAAAGGCAATGTGAACAAGCAGAGAAACAAGAAATAGCTTTGGCTTTTTTTGCATTTAAAGAAACCTTTAAAACATTTTGATTTTGGAATTTTAAAAGTAGATATTTTTGTCAGCTCTGTAGTGTCCATCTGAATTTCCAAAAAAACATTTAATTATATACCCTTGTGGGCTGGATTCACAGAATAAGATCAACAAGCTTGTTTCTGGCGCTGGTGATTCCCTGCTTTCGGAGCCAAAAACTCTCTAAATTCAAAGTTGACCATAACACTTAAAGTGGTTCTAAAAGCAAGAAGGTTTTTTACCTTAATGCATTCTATGCATTAAGGTAAAAAAAACCTTCTGGGTGCAGCTCCACCCTTATACTAATGGGTCATACACACTATAAGATTTTCTGAAGACTTTTTCCTTTAGACTTACCAAAACCATATTAAATGAGGTCAAACCTATACACTTTCAATTTGTATGCAATCTGGCAGGCCCTTGCACTACATAGAAAAGGTAAATCTGAAGGAAATCTAACCACAAAAGTTGGATAGTGTGTATATAGCTTTACTTGAGCCACATCTCAATCCAGCAGTGTGCATGAGAGCAGTAGCTCTCTGGGGTCTCTCACTTCTCATTGACTCACACAGCAGTGGGAGCCATTGGCTCCTGCTGTAGTCAATCACAGTCAGTGAGCCAATGAGGAGAGAGCAGGGGCAGGGCAGGGAGACAATGTCCATTCACAGGAGCACAGCTCAGGAGTGAGCCTGCTTCAGTGCCCTCATAGCAAAAGCATAGCTTATTCAGGGCACTCAGCAGTTGGGAGGAGCTAGGACCGCCAGCGAGGGACCCAAAAGGTAGAGGATCGGGGCTGCTCTGTGCAAATCTATAGCAAAGAGCAGGTAAGTATAACATGTTTGTTATTTAAAAAAATAAAATAAAAATACAACCTTTAGAATCACTTTCACCCTTCCTTCTCTCCAACCCTGAAGTGTAACTAAAGTATGTTTCCCCAAAGATTTATATATTGCAGCTTACAAGTCTTTTTTCAGGCTAAGATCATTTTCAGCAAGTACAGAAAATACTGTATCTGTTGATTTTGCCAGAAATGCAGTGTCCCTGGCCCTTTCTTTGAGCTGAAGTGAAAGCACGGACACCCTGATCCTCCTTCTGCAAATTCCTAGGTTGTAAGGAAATTTTTCCAACAGGGACATATCCAGATATACAAAACAATGAAAACATTTTTCATTGTTTTGTATATTGGTCAACTTTTTTGTCGGTTGTTGTGTGCAAGCAGCTTTTTTCATGGTTAGCGCAGTAATTTATCTGTTTTTCACATATCCAGATATAACAACCTGGCAGAGGTCTTACCTAACATATCCAAAAGTTAAATAAAATAATAAAAAAATGAAAGTTTGGACTTTCGCTTAACTTTGATGTGTGAGCTTTGAAACGGTTGTGGAATATATCGGTTATCAATGCTTAGAAACAGTTATTTTCATGTCCTCCTACACTCTAAAATTATCAGAAGTGATGCTTCAATTTAAAGATACTTATAAATATTAGAATATCATTGGTGCCTATATTGTTGGCAGGTCAGACAATAGGTGCTAACTGGGTGCTTAAAAGCTTTGTAGGCACCTTTATGACAACTTGGTTGGTGTAAAAGTCTAGTGGTCAAGTTGGAACTGGCATCATGAACTTCTGCACTACACTTAAGCATGGATATATGGTTTATGTGCTGTTGGCTAGGAGAAACATCTTTAGGTAGCTGGGCAGGTTTTTATTGTCCGTGTGCCATCTTAAATCTATGGTATGACATATAGTACCTGTCTACGTATCATGTTGTCTTGATAGTTTTCACTATGATGCCATGGAAGGTAGTTTTAGCCAAGTGGTTAAGTCAATGGGCTAGAAATCCATCAGGGTCTCTCTTCCTAGGTTTCTATACTGCTGACTATGCTAAACAGAGCATGCGATGGTGATGTCTGTGGGTACCTTTACGCCCATGCTGAAACCTAGTGCTGCTAGGTCTGGTTAGATGCCAAGTTATTTTTGCAGCCAATAGCTAATATTTGCTTAAGGCTGGTGTCAAACCTGTGTGTTGAACACAGACATGCATGTTCACTTAACACATATATACACGACCATTAGGATGCCAAAATATTCAGCCATTAGATTGCATTATATTGTTTTTACACCATCTGATGTCTGTAAACAGCGTTAATCACTTTGGATGAAAAATTGACCCTTGTCTGCTCAACAGTTTTCATGTATTGATTAGATAAAGCTGTCATAATCTAGGGCACTTAAACCGACACTCAGCTATCTGCAATTATATTTTACTGTAGGCGGGAAGCATAGTTGTCTTGTGCCTGCAGAACAAAAAATTCAGAGAACAGAAAAGAATTGGCATGGTAGGTTCAGTCATTGCCCAACATGCAATCATGTACATTTTACAGTGTTGGCATGACCTGTATATAGGCAACGAGCGCTGTACTACTGTGCTTCTTCCTGGACAACAGACTTTTAGACTTTGGCTGCTAGTAAATTCTCCTTATCCACAAGCAATCAGGCTGATCCAAGCACCGCTTTTGATAATTGAGCAGATGCTCTTTATCATGAGCAGAGGATATCCAACTTTAAGGAAAGTCTGTCTGAAAGAGCTTTTGCCTTTTTCCTCTAGGAAACGGAGTTACTCTATGACTGCATGTGCTCCAAAGTAACATATTGGAATGGAAGTTATTCGCTAATTTTTTAGCGTGGTTGTCTCAACAATGATGTACAGACCTCTGATTTCCCAACAATCTTGAATTGTCTACCCATCTGAGTGGAGCCCTTTTCTTTCAATTTTCTATCTGTTTGTTGATACCCCAGGCCTTTCTAGTTACTAAAGGAGTGTGCTGAAATTCTTAGTGCTGGTAGTAATCCAATGTCTCTGCCAGCAGGCTTCCTGTTCCAACATTGGTCAGAAGTGAATCAAGTCCACATGAGCCCCATGTGATACAAATTGTCTTTCATAGACTGGGAAACTGGGAACATACTGCTACTGGGAATGTGAGAGGCAGCTCCTTACCGTGCATGCAATGAAGGTTGAAGACCGGATGCCATCTTTCAGGCTTAAGAACAGTTCTACCCATTGTAGCCCTACCAGAGGTCTCAGGGTACCTTAAGCCTAATTTAGGATTTATAGCAGCAGTTCATCTGTAACACTAAAATAAGGAACTTCTGAGAAAAATTAGCCAGAGTTAACGGAATTTCTTATTTTTTTTAAATCACCAAATGAATAATCTGAAGGCATTTTATTAGTCTACAAACATTTGAACTGTACAATGTAACAGCTACCTGAATATAGAAGTAATTTAGGAAACTATGTACACTGGGTATCCTCAAATAGACAGGGTGGTAATTAAATACAAAAATTACAGAAAAAAATGTGTCCTTTGTTTCCAAATCCAGTGACATATTAGTGGAATATTTTATGTACAGTGTGAATGTTGTTTCTGGCATTGCTAAAACTTTGTACAGCCTAAAATGATTGACAGTCTACAACCTTCTAAATTCTATTGCTGTATATCAGGCGCATCTGTATACCTTCCCACCAAAGCTCAAGGAAATGGTTTCTTTCAGAAGCACTCAATGAAGTCACCTTTATACACACATTTACATGTATACAATGTGTCTCCAGTACAGTATAGTGTACAGTAGGTTCTGAGGTTTTAGATATAAGGCACTGTACTTGCCATTTCATAGTGACTATAAAGGTTAGAAAAGCCTGCCACAAAATTTATTTTTTTTATATGGTACTATAAGGCATTATGAGCACAGTGATCCCATTACTTTGTAACAGTATTTACTGCATGCAAAAAAAACTGTCCTGGTTAATGCATAGTTGTTAAGCATGTATATAATATAATGCTAAAACCTCAGGAAAAGAATTATTGTGATTGTTTCCCAAGAAATTATCTTAAAGGAAACATGTTATGACAGATATCAGAGCTGTCATTGCTAGCTTCTTTTAAAGGTGGTTGCTCTGGGAATCTAGTCCTGATACTAGCTTCAGCTAATAGCAAGTAACTAACCCAGACCTAGTTTTTTAGTCTAAATTCCCATCATACAAACATTACAGGCATCAAATTGATTACACAAATTTGTGGGGGACAGAACCTTTTGACATCCATAGGCCCATTTCATTAGGCTGCTTTTAATACTAGTATATGGTAAAAATAATGCTCATTTCTCAGAAAGGTGACATGAGTTCAGCTGTTAATGGGTCCACATGTTTGTTGACCATATACTTAATACACTGGAGAATGTAGATGGATGTGCAGCAAGTACCAATTATCATACATATAAAAACCTCTCCCCAAGCTTTAGTCATTACATTTCCGTTGTCACTATTCCTGAGTTGAGACGAATAGCATCCCTGTATTAAGTAAACCAGACTGTTAATATTGAATGTTTTATTGTAAATAACCTGGTCGGGGATTTGAATATGTCTCCGGCTTTGTCCTTCAGAAGTTTGATCCTTTTTCTAAGTCTTTCATTTAAATTTACGGTGTTAAATTAAAAGAGTTCCCCTGCACAGCAGGGAATAGATTGTTTCTCAATGACTTTGGTTCTGTGCCCAAGATGCTCGCCTCTTGTTGACCTGTGGCTCCTCTTGGACTCAGTGAACAGATAAGCATTTCTTCTAAGAGAACACGTCTTGTAAATGCAGCATATAGACGGTGACTATGGACTACCGTCAAGTAGCAGATCAGGAACAATGGCTTTGAATTATATCTTGCATCTTCTCACTCAAGCACAGGCATAGCTTGTGTCCTCCTCTCTGCAGTATGGAAGCATTGGTCTTTTTGCAAGGGCTCATCCGTGTTTCCTAAAAGTCTGAAACAGATAAAGATGGGCATACAGTTAGAATGTTTAGACGTTTTCTTTGTTACTTATTATCCCTTTAATATAGATATGCTGATCTTTGTTTAGACTTGACTGGTTTATGTGGAGTTATGTGTCAAATGTCAGAATTTTTGTGCAAAAGGTTTTACTATAAATTGAAATTTTTAAGTGATAGTAGTTAGCACCTAGCGGAGGGGGGGGGGGGGGGGGAATCTCTGTCTCTACCGGGAGAAGACATTGATTTTTGCTAGTGGCTATACTAGCTGCTAATGATATTCATATGTAAAATTTGGCAGGCTGGTTGTACCCAGGTTGATTAATCGATCAACTTGAGTACAGTCAGCCTTCCAATTCATGGTTCAAATCTCAGCCGGTTTCGGTTAATATTCGAACCATCTATGGCCGCCCTTAGTGGCTTCTTGTTTATGGCCCTTTTTTTAAAACCAGATCATTTATACAACTATTAGCACCACATAATTTACTTACTCTGTGGCATTCACTAAAGCAGGGATTCCCAAACTATGGCCCTGCAGTTGTTCAGGAACTACAATTCCCATCATGCCTAGTCATGTATGTGAATGAGTTTTACAATGCTTCATGGGATGTGTAGTTCTGCAATAGCTGCAGGGCCGTAGTTTGGGAATCCCTGTACTAAAGCCTTTGACTTCCTAGAGTTAATTTTACTGTTTTTCAAGATTACAAATTTCCTGTTTCTTACAAAACTCCACCTAACATTATTTTGTAATGCATGCTAGGTACTTTTACATTTGTCGCCAGAACAGATGCAGAGGGAAAATCTTTTTTTTTATTTACTAGAATGGACTTTGCAAAGTAAGTATACACTTTAGTAAATCAACCCTCAAATCTTAAACACGAATATGATATAGTTTAGAGTTTAAAAAATAGCCAGCCATTTTTAGTCACAATAAATCCACCAATTGGTAATAAACACTTGGATAAACCATACCTACCAGATGCTATTCAGAGGTTTTTGGTGCAGATAAATACACGCAAAACTGCACCTAAAATATGTGATGGGACAGATGTCATCATGCACTTTGTGGACCATTTCCCATGCACTGTAGCAAAAGTACTGTATTTTCTGGCGTATAAGACTACTTTTGAACATCAAAAAAATCCCCCAAAAATGGGAGGTCGTCTTATACGCCGAGTATAATATCTCCAAGGTAACCTAAGTATAAGTATTACACGGTAGATCATGTAATAGGGGGGTCGTCTTATACGCCCAGTCGTCTTATACGCCGGAAAATACGGTACACAAGTACACAGGTACACAAGAAGAACAATATATTGTATGAATACCACAGCTACAATTACTATGTACTAGCTAAGTATGTATTGTGTTTATGTCTAGCTCTATATTACATGGGTAATATAACTAAGTATTTATTGTTTTTATGTCTAGTTCTATATTACATGGGTAATGCATGTTTTATAGCACAAGTAAATGACAGCTTAGTTATATAGATGAAAGAAGAAACATGTTACAGTTCTTACCTGATCAAGAGGTAACATTAATGTCAAGGCCAAAGAATGAAGGCAAGAGAAAAGAACAGGAATAGAAATAGAAACTAAAGAGGAAGAAGAAAAGCAAAGTGTTTAGAACAAATTGAAAGGACTGTATGTTATATATAAGAAAACAAACTTGTGTAATGCAATATAGCAATCCATAGCTAATAGCATAATGTTTGTTCTCGGCAGTGGTTATCTCTCCTCAGCAAGGCTAAGCTCCACCTTGGCAATTTTAAACAGTGAAAGTATATCTAAATCCAAAACTTTCTTTTGTTGTTGTTAGTTTTGAATAAAATATCCTGTGTTTCATTTCCCTGCCAAGTTTTTGTGTGTCTCCTATTTGTGGGATTTTCCTTTACTTCCTGTCTGGGAGACTAAAACTGGAAGTGAGGGGAAATTTCTCCAAAGTATGGTGAAACCTTTCTTACACATTTATTAGCAAAACAGGTATATTGAGAGTAAGTTTTTTCCTCTATTCCTGTTTTAGTGACAACTCAGAATTGTTGATTTTCAAACACCTTTAGTACTGGTTAGAATTGTCCCGAAGACAGATAAAATGGGTGAATCTCCCAAGTGGAGAGACAGACATTAGGAACCTAACAGGGGTATGAATCTTCTCTACTTTATCCAAAGCAAAAAATATATATATTTTTTGGTTGTAAAAACTTTAATAGACTTTGTGACAACTGAAATTTTCACCCATAAAGGTACAGGTATCTAAAGTAAAGCTGTATTTACCATTCAAAGCAATGGGTTCAATTTAATAGTGGTCCCACCAGCCACACACTTACATCTTCATTGCTCCCTGGCCATTTGGTTCTGCTGTCAGGAATGAATCCACCCCGTATAAGCTTAAAGTTTCTACTTAGACTTACACAGGACTGAGGACTCTCCTCCTTCAAGTGACAACATTGATGCTGTCAACACAGAGCAGCAGAGGAGTGAATAAAGGGGCCGCAGCCATTACAATAAACATATTACTGTGCCCCACAAACATTCTGAAAACTACTACACTTTCAAAGCAGGGTCTTCTCATGAGATCTGAGTGCTCAGCTTTCCAGAGATCTTGTGAGAAGGCCCATGATCCTCGCCTAGGTGCTCCGGAGAGAAGCTTTTTCTTCTACTGTTTGATATATTAGTATACATGCAATATGAAATTATCTGTGGGGAGAGGGGGTATAGCAGTTAAGCGAGTATTGCCTTTTGATGCACTGCCCAAGATGCTTTAGGGATAATTTTATTAACATTTTATTTTTCTAGGATTAGTCCACTTTCAAAAGCTTGCCACTGTTTAAAATGCCCATTTGTTTTATTATGAGAAGAGGATCTTTTATATCTTTAACAAAAAAAAAAATCTCTCTTTTGCTCTGTTTTTGCATGGCCCCCATGCTCGCCTGACCTAAATCCAATAGAACACCTCTGGGACATTATGTTTTCAGTTCATCCATCTGTTCAGGAGCTCAATGATGCCCTGGTCTAGATCTGAGAGGAAATACCCCAGGACACCACCTGTCATCTCATTAGGAGCATGGCCCGATGTTGTCAGGCATGCATACAAGCACATGGGGGGCCATACAAACTACTGAGTACCATTTTGAGTTGCTGCAATGAAATTTTAGCAAAATGGACTAGCCTGCTGCATCATTTTTTCACTTTGATTCTCAGGGTGTCTTTGAATTCAGTCCTCTGTAGGATGAAAATCTTTATTTCCATCAAACAATGTGGCATCCTTTTGTTCCGAACACATTACCCAGTCCATATCAGTATGGATTTTCAGCATGAAATTTTTCCCCATTGAGATCTGATGTGTTTTCCTGGTTCCTTTAATTTTTGGAGCAGTGTATATGGGGGCTGCCTCAGAGGGGGAGCGAGCACCACCGGATCACACAGAGTGGGGGGTCTCCCTCTGTGACACAGCTTGGATTTGAATTGCCCGGCAGCCGCAGTCAAATGAAGTCCCGCTTCCTGGCCTGGCTCCTATGACAGACAGCACACTGGTCCAATGCCAGGAAATTGAAGTATTGCGAAGTCTATCATAGAAGCGGGTCCAGGAGGCGGGACTTCATATGACTGCGGCTGCCGGGAAATTCAAATCCAAGCTGTGTCCCTCTCTGTGTGATCCAGCGGCACTCCTCTCTCTTATTCCCGTGCACTGGTGAGGCTGCACTTATGGGCACTATTCAGGCTGCATTGATGGGCACTTGTGAGGCTGTATTGATGGGCGATGGTGAGGCTGCATTGATGAGCCTGATCAAGCTGCTTTGATAGGCAGTGATGAGGCTGCATTAATGGGCACTGAAGAGGCTGCATTGATGGGCACAGATGAAGCGGCCCTGATGGGGTGGCACTAATGGGTAATAATAAGCTGCACTGGGATGCAGCACTGATGGGCACTGCTATGCTCTACTGATCTACTGATAGGCTGCATTGATGGGCAATGATGAGGCTGCAGTGATGGGCACTGATAAAGTTATATTTATTTTTAAAACTTAATTCTGAATAAAACATTTAACAGTGTCCTTTCATGAGACAACTTGTGAGGGCATGTTTAGAAGTGGAATTAGGGGTGGGGCAGGGTAGGAGTTGGGTGGGGCAACTGTTGGTGAGTAACTCTTAAGGCATGGCTAGCAGCTCAGGACTTGAAATTTTGAGCCCTGTATATATATATATATATATATATATATAAAGAATAGATGTCAAAAAGAGAGTTTTAGGGTACATACAATAAGAAACTAAGAGATTAAGATATAACACATGGCAAGGGACAATACTGGAGAAAATAATTCAATATTTAATACTTGACCCATGAGGTACTTATGAGTTTCCCTAGATCTTTGCTACTGACAGTTGAAAAATGTGCAGTACCTGGGTCACAGATAGCACCATCCACAGTTGTAGCAAGTAGGGTAAACAGTATTCAAAACTATTACATTTTCCTATAAGTAAGCATATTTTTACCAGATGGTTTGTATGTGGCAAATTTTACTTGCCATTTACCCAGGTAAACTTGCACATTCCCCTGTACCAAAACACGATTGAGCTACTTTTTTGCTTAGGATGTCTTTAATACTATAAACAAAATAGTATTTGTCTCAAATAGTAGTATATACTACATTTTAGGGAGCACAAAAGTCATATCGTGGGTACAAAAAACAATAACTTTTAAAACCAACCTTTTCCTCTAAGTCTTTAATCTGTCTCTTCTGAATATCAGTTTTATCCTCCAGATCCCGTATCCTCTGAAACAAAAGAAAAAATATGAATGACTGTACTCCACTGACCTGTAAATGACAGGACATTCTTTTGAGGAATAAAAGTAGATTTATAAACAAAAATAGGATTTTTGTCGTACTCAGTGTAAAATTATTTTCTTGGAGTCCATTTTGGGAAACAGGAAGTCAGCATGCTTCAGTTTTCAAACAAAACAGTACCAAGAGTATCATTATAAACAGAGTGATACAACACGTGATGGACTTCAAGAAGAGGGTTTTAGGCTCCATTCACACTTGTGTGACTTAACATGCAACTTTGGACACATAAAGTTGCAGGACAAGTCACAGCCCATGTATTTCAATGGAAGCTGTTCATCACATTCCAGTGATGTGACTTATGCAACTTTAAAAAGGTTGCTGCACTACTTAGATGCCACTTTCATGTTACTTGAGTGCCATAGACTGCAATGTAAGCTCTCAAAAGTCACATAAAAGTCACATCTTAATGTTATCAATATGACAGTTGTGCAACAGTCAAAGCCAAAGTCACATTCAAGTCGCACCCATTCAAAAGGTGTATCAAAATTGCATGAAAGTCTCAATACAAAGTCACAATGGAAATTGAACGACTTTGGAGTCGCACAAGTGTGAATCGAGCCTTAGGGTAAGTACAAAAATCATATTTTCTTTTTCATTCATTAAGGGACACAGGAAATCTAAAATGGAAATTCTTTAGGACATCCAAAAGCAGTTCAACTGAGCAAATAATAGCCCAATGTAAACAATAGGAAATGGGGACTGTGTGCAGCTTACAGAAAGAGCCACCTGAAGGAACTCAAATCCGAAGCTGGCATCAGATGAGGCAGCAGCATCTACCTGTTAGAATTTACAATACATGTGAATCAGGTGGTAGCCTTGCAAAGCTGGAAAATAGAGACCTGATGTTAAAAAGCTTAAGATGTGCTCACTACTCTAGCGAAGTGAGGCTTAACAGGAAAGGAGGGAAACTTTTCTTTGAGACTATAAGCCTGCACAAAGGTCTGTCCGAGCCACCTAGAAATTATGAAACAAGAAGCTGTGGTGCAATACCTGAAAAGAGTCTTCCTGAAAGAAAGAGTGGCTCACACAGCCCACATCACATACTAACAATGGAGAGGAATTCCCTTCTGCTGAACCAGAGCTGGACAGAGAGACATAGGGGTTCATTTACTAAAGGCAAGTAGACAATTATTTTTGCAATGTGCAGTTGCACTGTGCAAGTGCAATTTCTCCAGAACTTCCTAAATGAGGTATAGTTAACTTTACAGAGAATAACCCATCACATGCAAGAAAAATGTTTTTTTGCTTGAGCATGATTAGATGATGGAAGTCAGCAGAGCTTCTGCTCATTTACTAAGCTCTGGAACAACTGCTCTTGCAGAGTGCAGCTGCAGTTTGCAAAGCTTAGTGTATTTGTCTTCAGTAAATCAACCCCATAAACACAATATTCCTATTAACCCTCCTCTTATGTTAGAATTCCGTTACTATCCATGATGTTAGGGTCAGTTTTGACCCGTGTTTTAAATCAGCCATAAAATACCCTCTGAATAATTATTTATCATCAAATTTGTTTCTTACCTCTTGGTTACCTTGTTAGGCTTCTTTATCCTTGAAAAGATTGGTTTTAATATTTTTGGTGTGACCCCTAGACCTTTCTTTTGATAACATACCTCTCATTGTCAAATTTAAAAAATGGTAAAATAAAGTCAGCAACTCTGAAATGAATTTGTCCTATGTTTCTTCACTTTATTTAGAGAAGCAGACAAGCAGGAAAAGAGATAGGCCCCTCCCTAACTACAGCTCACAGGGTTGAGAGGGGATTGGCTGTCACTGTTACTAAGCAGAGAGAGTGTTTATGATTTCAGTTTTGGCACTTATTAGTGTCCTAAAATCCTATATTATAACTGGGTCAGAATTGACCCTAACACCATGAACGTCTTAATTTTCACCACAGTATTTTATAATTTAGTGAAAAGGATTATTTTTCTATTACATTGTTTAAATAGAGGTTCCTGACAAAGTAAAAAAATCTTGATGCAATAAACAAATTTATGTGATACTTATAGACATTCAAAACCTGAAAACGGGTCAGTTTTTACCCTAACACAAGAGGAGGGTTAAGATGAAGACTACCTTGGGAAAAAAGGAAATACTGGGCCACAACATCAACTGCAGGGCCATAAAAGGTTACTTGCAGGATAAAGCCACTAGCTCAGACACTGTGACAGTCACAGGAAAAACAACATTGTGGATCAGTAGAGAGAGGAATGTCTCCGATAGGTTCAAACAGAGGTCTCCGAAGTGCCAAAAGAAATAGATTAAAATCCCACAGAGTCAAAGAGGATTGGCCTTGGGGGACTACTTGGGAGAACCCCTGCACAAAGGTCTAATGCAGAGGGTGAGAAGCTAATGGTTTGTGAAATAGAAGGAAAAGTGCAGTGACTTGACCTTTGATGTTGCTGAGAGCCAAACATTGGTCAACACCCAACTGTAGGAAGGAGAAGATCTGTCCCACGGTGGGGTTCTCCTATAGACCATGCTACATATGTGAAAAATAGTCTTATGGACTCTACTGTACACGTTGTTAGTCTTCAACCCTTGTATAGTGTGTGAGGGAGGTTGAAATGAACAGTTTCAGTCTCAAGTTTGGAGTCCTCCTCTAGACCATGCTACAGGAAAAGTTCACATATCAGTCTATGCCATCTGGTCCAGGTGCTTTGTTCACCTTTATTCTGTCTAAATATTTCTGGACCAGATCAATTTTGAGCCATAATGGATAATATGGGGCTGTGTCAACATCATCCCCATTATGGACATTTCCCCCCCCCCCCCCCATACTCCCTTGTATACACAGAGCTAAAGAAGGTATTTAATCAATGTGCCTTCTCTTTGCTCCATTTACCCACTCCATATTATTTTGTAAAGGGCCTACATGCTCAGACCTGACCTTTTTACGTTTCATATATTTGAAGAATTTATTTGGGTTTGTCTTACTCTCTTTTGCTATCTGTGGTTCATTTAGAATTTTTGCGGCCTTGATTTCCTTTTTAAATATTCTGTTATATTATTTGTAATATTTAAATGATGATAGTGTTCCTTCATATACATTTTTTAAAGTTTTTTTATCATTTATAGCATTTTTTACTTTTGCAATGAGCCATATAGGTTTTATTTTTAGCCTTTTAAACTTTGGAATATATTTTGCAGTGTGTTCACATACAGTCTTTTTGAAGAATTCCCATTTCTGTTCTGTGGTCATCAGTGCCAACATTGGACTTGGAGAACAGCCCTTAGCCTTGGAAATATTGCGCTCTTAAAGTTTTAGTGTTTTTATCTTTCCAGTATGTGCTTGTTTTTTACAGCTAACATTAAATTAAATCATGTTATGGTCACTGTTACCCAGATGTTCTTTATATGAATATTGGTAATAAAGCTCGGCATGGTTTGAGATTACCAGGTCCAGGAGAGAATAATTTCTATTTGAGGCCTCTATGAACTGTGCCATAAAAGTGTCTTGTAATAGGTTTATCCATTTTTGCCCTTTAAATGTTCCTGCAGTGCCATTAACCCAGTCAATCTCCAGGTAGCTAAAATCCCACATTATTATCACTGTCCCAGCCCCTGAAGCCCTTTCTATCTGTGCAAGGAGCTGGGTCTCTACCTTCTCATTAACACAGCGTGGCCTGTAACAAACTCCAATGATTACCTTTGTAGTACACATGCCCACATGCAATTCCACCCATAATGCTTCAGCCTCATCACGCTCTCCATCAACTGGTTCTCTTTCACACTCACTTTGAGATCACTTCTCACATAAAGACAGACACCACCACCTTTCTGTTTTACCCACCCTGTCTCTCTGAAAGAGAGCATAGCTAGGAAAATTAATAGCCCAGTCAAGTGAAGAATGAAGCCATGATTCAGCATTACCAATTAAATCATAGTTCTCTTCATGCACCAAAGCTTCCAACCCACCATTTTTTTTTTTTGAGTACAAATAGCACCATTCACAATGATTGTTTGTAACAGGGGAACCTTCTGGGAACACCATTATTGGAATCTTACCTGGTGAGCTTGTTGCAGAAGCTCCATCCTTTCCTGAAGGATCTGACAGTCAAACTCTCTGCTTTTTCTCAACATTTGTCTTCTGAGCTTTTCCACAGCCATTCTGAGCTCATCTTGCTGCTTGTCATTTAGAAGCTCTCCAAACTTAATGACTGTTTCTTGCTGCAGTGCATTATAAAGTGTGGCCTCCAGTTCTTGGATTCGCTGTTCAATCAGCAGTCAGAGACAATGAAAATACAGTCAGTGCTAGCTGTAATAATTATTGGTCACATGAAATGATCAGTTATGCAATAGTAGTAAAGTGTATCAAAACCCAAGAACAACATTTGTAATATATTGCAGCTTATCAGTCCTTAGATGTGGAGCTTGCATTCATTTTCATGTTTTAGGCTGCAGGCTTTTTTCCTTTTTTTCACCTGGTAATCCTGCTAAAAACACACTTCCTGTCCTAGGGTGAGACACTTGCTCACCCTACTGTACTGATAGAGAAGCAGCACTGTAGTTCTAAGACAGGAAATGTGTGTTAAGTGTACCTTCACATGTTGTGGGGATGAGGAGAGGGAGAGGTAGTATTTAACACATTTCCTGCCCTAGTGTGACATTGCTGCTTCATGGAAGAGGAACAGTATTTACTAACCACATGGTACTGAGTAATTCCTAGACCATTACCTTTTGGGCAATCTCATAACTACTTTAGTAAAAATGTGACAACTAAACACAACTGCAGTTGTACTTGAGATGCTCAATGTTTTACTGGGGGTCACAGGGAAGTCTGGGACCCAAGTAAAATCCTTTGACTATAGGCTACCCCAGCTGGACTATCATTTACAGGATACCAGTCTCTGCAGTACTCCCAAATTGGGAGAAAGCCAACTAACCTATTAGTATGTTTTGAATTTTATCATGGAGTGCTTGCGCTAGGCCTTGCTCAGGAGAGTGGCGAGTTGTATTTTGCAGACTCAACTCTACAATTTTTCTGCAGCTATGCTTTTTCTGGCCAAATGTAAGGACGTATAAGGAAACAGAGTAATTAATAGAGAAGCCATTTAGACACAGTACAAACTGTGGTGTGCACATGGAGGCATTAAAGTGTCACTAAACCGACATCAAAAACTATCAAATGGTGTATTACATGCTGTTCATATTCACTCAGTCACTATGAAATAAGTTTTCTGTATTCTGCAAAAAACCTTGTTGATCCTGCTGTTCGCTATCTCCACCTTCTGTCCATGTCCCCAATTCAGCTAGGGATTATGCAGCTGTGGTAGCAACTCTGCACATGCTCAGCTTTCAGTGAGTTTCTATGCTGAGCATTTCCTCCCTATCACATCAGTGCAGCCCATGTGAGTATAGAGTCACACATGTGGGCGTATACACAGTGGTAAATGAAATCCCACTCCCTCCTTTCTCCTCCAAGCCCACTAACCAACTAAACATAATGGGGGTGGGATATTACATGTAGATTGACGGAGGCTTCACTTCCCTCATATTCTAAGACACAGGCTTGAGGAGCATGACACAGCCTGTGACTGGCAGAAATCCACCCACATCATGTTATTTCCACAAAATAATAAAGATTTGAAAATATATATTTGTATGCCAATTTAACCACTTAAGCCCCGGAGGATTTGGCTGCTAAACGACCAGAGGGTATTTTGCGATTCGGCACTGCGTGACTTTAACGGACAATTGCGCGGTCGTGCGACGCTGTACCTAAACGAATTTGGCGTCCTTTTTTTCCCACAAACAGAGCTTTCTTTTGGTGGTATTTGATCACCTGTGCGATTTTTTGATCACGCGCTATAAACAAAAAAAGAGCGTAAATTTTGCAAAAATAGCAATATTTTTCCCTTTTTTTTATATGAAATTCCCCCAAAAAAAAAATGTAAAAATCAAAATTTTTTAATATTTTCGGCCAATTTGTTTTATGCTACCTATGTTTGGTAAAAAAAAATCGCAAAAAGCGTATTTTGATTGGTTTGCGCAAAAGTTATTGCGTTTACTAACAAAGGGAAAGATTTTTGTCATTTTTGTTGTTTTTTTTTTTAACGCATAATGGCGACGATCTGCGATTTTTTTTGCGGTACTGCGACATTGCGGCGGACAGATCGTACCCTTGACTGACATTTTTGACACTTTTGGGGTTACCAGTGACATTTCTACAGTAATCAGTGCTATATATATGCACTGTTACTGTAAAAATACACTGGTAGTGAAGGGGTTAACTTTATTTGAGAGGGAGGGGCTGTGTGTGTCCCTAGGGGCGTGATTCTAACTGTGATTGGCTGTGGCTTCAACTGTATGCAGAGTGATCAATGGATCTACATAGTAGATCCATGTGATCATCTCTCATACAGAGAGGAGAATGACAGGCAGCTTGTTTACACAAGCTGCCTGACTTTCTCCCTCTCCCCCGCCGATCGCAGAGTGGCCGGCGGCGATCGGGTCCGCCGGTCACACGCGCGGGGGGGTCCGTGACCACGCGGGAGCGGGAGCGCGCCTCCGGCGGCGCGCGCTCGCTCCCTAAACCCTCACAGGCGAGCGACGTAGACCTACGTCACTTTGCCTGTGAGGGGCTGACCGCCGCCGTAGATAGTCGTGCGGCGGTCGGCAAGTGGTTAAAACAGTTTATTGCTTTTATTTATTTATTTTTTTACTCTGAATTTATTTTGAACTTGTGACCAGCAGCAGAGGACTAGAGGCTCCTCCTGCTTATGTTTCCCTGCAGACAGCCTGGAAAAGAGCTGGGTCATGTGACAGCTGTATATCAATTTGAATAAAGGTACTTAGATGTTTTTTAAATTAGAATAATTACAGTGCCATCATCCACATACAGAAATAGAAGGGACAATGTCAATAAAACAGTGTGTGTTTATTATCACTCGAATGTGCTAATTTCTTATGCCTACACTCACGCGTGCTGTATCTGAATTTAGCTCCATTAATCCATAAAGAGAAGGAAACCTATCAGCTACGCAGAAAAGCAATGTAGCTAAGTAAATCCAAAGTGAGAGCTGCCTGCCTAAACAAAACAGTTTATTGCCAAAGCTTAACTGAATATTCTGAAGTTAGAAGCTGATTGGCTACCATGCACAACTGCACCAGATTCTGAGTGCACCAGTTTTAGTAAATCTTCCCCTTAGAGTCAAGTTGAATAAGCAAGTGACATGTGAACCCAGCTAGCCTTTTTACTAGATTTTGAACCTTATTCAAGTCTCCCAGCTTTCCCTGTTGCAACTGTTACTTTTCTACAAAAGTTGAGAACTTTTCTTGGCTGCACCAAAATCTTTTGGATTGCACAACAATCTCCATAAATATGGTTTATGTATGAAAGTATATAATACACTCACCAAGTATGCCTGGTCCAGAGCTTGTTTTCTATAATCCAGTTCTTCTTCTAAATAACCCTTGAGCTTGCAGAACTGTTCCTAAGGGAGTCAAACCGCATAAAACAGTGAACCTGTGTTAGCAAGCTGTTGCCATATTTCAGAATGCAAATTTACCCGCTAATTACTCAGAAAACTCCAGCCCGCTTCTTTCAGAAAGTGGTAAAGCTTCAGACCCTGGCCAAGCCACTGAGCTGGCATGGACCCTAGCTGGGGGCATAGCCAAACTATTGAGTGCAATTACAACCTATGTAATCTTACTCTGATGGAGATAGAAATATATTGTTTCAGTGAATGGAAAACCTAATATGTTGCTGTTTTTTTAAAAAGTAAGTTTTGCTGCTCTTCACATTTTTATATGTGAATTTTATATGGCTTGACAGCTCTTCCTTTTCATATAGGGCAGTATATTCAGTAAGTCCTATGATGTTACATCCCTTTCCCTTATACCTCCTGCAGAGAATAGAAGCTGTAGGAAAACATCTGAAACCAGATAAGACCATTGAGAGCCAAACAGGACTAAAGCCAGACTAAATATTTTTTTTTCTGGGCCTTTGTCTCCAAACCCCCTATTTTATTTTTATTTATTACAGGTACCTATATAGCACCGCCAATTTCAAACTCAGGAATAACTTCTACAGACAGAAACATAACTGTGCCTTCCGTTCCTGCACCAAGGGATGGAATTATGGGACTAGGACAGTGTGATTCCATACGTTTTACACCTCCCATCCTGTCCTTGGACAATCAACATCTGTCTTGAGTCTTGACACATTGCATGGAGATTTTATTAAGGTGACTAACTGTGATGCTATAAATGCACAGGTATGTACTAACACCCATTGGAAATGCAAAAGCTGTTTGATAAGCTGGAAAACATATTCAGCTTTACAGAAAAAGTTATTTTGAAATTCACTAATACTAGCTAGAACAAATTTCAGGTCACATGGTTGCTCAGTTTGGAAGCATCACAAAAATTGTTATCAATGATGGACCCAAGTTCTTGTGCAGTGGACAAAATACGGATGAAGGAATGAAGTGGTGTCTTAAATCTTGGCAGTCTGTTAAAGCTTACCATATCACTCTCCAACTCCATCATCTTCCGATGTAGGGCAGCTTCTGCTCCTTCTATCTGCTGTATCCACTGCAAGATAACCAAGTAAATACCAGCTCTTTTAACTAAAGGTATATATATATATAAGTATATGTCTACTCTTAATTCAACAGCAATTCATATGAAAATTAATACAAAATAATGTTATGTTTTCTTTTATGAAACAGTTTAGAAGTAGCGTTTCACTTTTTTTTAATACTTCAAGATACCAGACTTATACAATATCTCACAAAAATGAGAACACCCCTCACATTTTTGTAAATATTTTGTTATATCTTTTCATGTGACAACACTAAAGAAATTACACTTCTCTACAATGTAATACAATGTAAAGTAGTGAGTGCACAGCTTGTATAACAGTGTTTTCTGTCCCCTCAAAATAACTCAACACACAGCCAATAATGTCTAAACCTCTGGCAACAAAAGTGTGTACACCCCTAAGTGAAAATGTCCAAATTGGGCCCAATTAGCCATTTTCCCTCTCCAGTGCCATGTGAATCGTTAGTGTTACAAGGTCTCAGTTGTGAATGGGGAGCAAGTGTGTTAAATTTGGTGTTATCGCTCTCACTCTTCCATACTGGTCACTGGAAGTTCAACATGGCACCTCAGGGCAAAGAACTCTCTGAGGATCTGAAAAAAGAATTGTTGCTCTACATAAAGATGACCTAAGCTATAAAAGATTGCCAAGACCCTGAAACTGAGCTGTAGCACAGTGGCCAAGACCATACAGCAGTTTAACAGGACAGGTTCCACTTAGAAAAGGCCTCACCATGGTCAACCAAAGAAGTTGAGTGCACAGGCTCAGCGTCATATCGAGAGGTTATCTTTGGGAAATAGACGTATGAGTGCTGCCAGCATTGCTGCAGAGGTTGAAGGAGTGGGGGGTCAGCCTGTCAGTGCTCAGACCATACGCCGCACACTGCATCAAATTGGTCTGCATGGCTGTCATCCCAGAAGGAAGCCTCTTCTAAAGATGATGCACAAGAAAGCCCGCAAACAGTTTACCGAAGGTAAGCAGACTAGGGACATGGATTACTGGTACCATGTCCTGTGGTCTGATGAGACCAAAAAAAAAGTATTTGATTCAGATGGCGTCAAGCGTGTGTGGCGGCAACGAGGTGAGGAGTACAAAGACAAGTGCGTCTTGCCTACAGTCAAGCATGGTGGTGGTAGTGTCATTGTCTGGGGCTGCATGAGTGCTGCTGGTACTGGAGAGCTACAGTTCATTGAGGGAACCATGAATGCCAGCATGTACTGTGACATACTGAAGCAGAGCATGATCCCCTCCCTTAGGAGACTGGGCCGCAGGGCAGTATTCCAACATTATAACGACCCCAAACACACCACCACAACAAAAAAACTGAATTTCCTGGGACTTTGAAGGGCAAAAGGGTAGAAGATGTAATAATCAGTAATAATACAAATAATAAAAATACGTCTGTGAAAACGCCCGGAAGAGGAGGGCGAAACGCGTCGACGCACTTCCGGTCTACGTCCTAGCGATACGTCACTTCCGGTGCGGTGGAACGCACGCCGAAACCACGGGGCGTTCTAGCGGCACCTGCTACCAGGAAGGACGAGATTTTTAACCTATATGCCTTTAACTTAGCAACGAAATGTGAGTTTATTTTCATTATTTTGCACAATAAAAAACCTTTTATCGGATTTACACTATATGAGCATCCTTTTCTCCAATACATGTATCGGGGCATTTACATCTGTGGAGATACATTCGCCTTGGAGGAGTTGTAATAGCCGGTTCCTTACTAGGACATAAGCCTTGTCGATCTCTATTGCTATACAGCATAGGGGTCACCATTGTCTGGTAAGTGAACACCCAAAGGGGGAGGTCCGGCACTGGCTCACTGCACCACAAAAGATTGCATGTTTTGTGCACTCTCTTCCTGGCACCCCAGCACCTTTGTGAGACATTTTTGGGACTGGGTACATCTTATCATCTACTGAGATCTTAAACAACTATTACATCTGGACTGGCACTTTATATTTATATATTTTAATTATATTTATATAGTATATGTTTATATGGTTTCTACACCCCATTTTTTGCACACAATTGCACGGTGCACTTTATGAGTCTTTTAAGTAGAACGTAATCACTTTACTATCATACATTATTGTTTGCGCTGTGATATATTTTTCTCGTAATAATCAGTAATAGATGAAAAAGATAAATAAACAAAAATATAAATTTTGTTTGAGCAAGAACCTTAAAATTCAGACATATGGCGCTAATAAGTGCCACAATAAATTAAAAACAGTGTTTTGACATGGTAGTGCAAACAGTGGCATTCATAATAAACAGCTCACAACACGGACAGCTGAGACCCAACGCGTTTCATAGGCTCCAGTAAAGTATTTACAAACACACCTCCAAGATGACTACTGCCTTGTAAAGAAGCTGAGGGTAAAGGTGATGGACTGGCCAAGCATGTCTCCAGACCCAAACCCTATTGAGCATCTGTGGGGCATCCTCAAACAGAAGGTGGAGGAGCGCAAGGTCTCTAACATCCATCAGCTCCGTGATGTCATCATGGAGGATTGGAAGAGGAGTCCAGTGGCAACCTGTGAAGCTCTGGTGAACTCCATGCCCTAGAGGGTTAAGGCAATGCTGGAAAACAATGGTAGCCACACAAACTATTGACACTTTGGGCCCAATTTAAACATTTTCACTTAGTGGTGTACTCACTTTTGTTGCCAGCGGTTTAGACATTAATGTCTGTGTGTTGAGTTATTTTGAGCAAATTTACACTGTTTTACAAGCTGTACACTCACTACTTTACATTGTAGCAAAGTGTTATTTCTTTAGTGTTTTCACATGAAAAGATATAATAAAACATTTACAAAAATGTGAGGGATGTACTCACTTTTGTCAGATACTGTATATACAGTATGTGTCCATTCTAATTCACCTTCAAACTGCCTTAAAAAAGGTTTAAAAAATATACAGTATGTGATTGCTAAATGTATAATTTTGTTCAAAGTGAAGTTTGCATAACATTAATTAAAAGTGCATTTAAAAATATGTTATTAGCATTGTATAGGGTTACTACTGTATTAAGGCAAATAAAAAAAATGGATGTTTTTGTGTAATTCCGGAGGTACAAACTATCGTTTTTTTTTTTTTTTCGTGTAACCCAGTGAGCTGGACAAAAAAAAAAAAGAAGGGTTTAGGAGGAGCCTCTGTACAGTCCAATGTTAGTACAGCGATCTCCCCCGCTGAGCTATTGTGTTCTGACAGACCTTTTTCAGTCATGCCCCTTCGACAGAGCCCAGCCATTCAGCCGGCTTCTGTTGGACTGACTGCTGTACACATGGGCCGAATGTTGGCTGGTTTCTATTGAACTGACCAATGCTGCCCGATACTCGGCCTGTGTTTACCCCCCTTAACTTATACTGTATAATTTGGTGTATCTTAATATCGGTCTTATTTGATAAGGCTCTAAAAAAAGAACAACATTTACAATTTTTTTGGGACCAATATACTTACGAATTCCAGCCTTCTAAGGATGAACATGATTGTAATCAGTGTAGATCAAGCACAATAAAAAAGGCTATTTGTTGTAGGTAGTAGCACTTTTCTCACTGTTCTTTTCTTACTAATTAAAAGCATATCCCACACTCTGACTGTATAAACAAAATTATATTATAACTCCTATCACAACAAACATGTATTAGTATATAAGTCCAAAGCCAATCTAATTTAAAGTGCTAAACCAGAACTTGATGGACAGAAAACAAAATCTGTTGTCAGGTAAATTGACTCTCATATATGTACAGTATTTCATCCATGTATTTAGCTGCTTGCCTGGAGTCCAACTTTAACTTTTGAAACAAAATCACAATGTATGCATTGCCTCATATACCTTTTTATATAGTGGAAATGTAAATGATTTATGAGATTGGATGAACCATAATTAGGGCATACATTTCTAATAGGCATTATGAATTTTCTACTGGCTTTAAAACTTTTCAACCAATAAATATTTTTTTTCATTACCTTCTCAGCCAGGGATAACACAGTACTAGCTTGAATAATGGCAACTTGTTCTTCATTTCTCAGATTCTGCAAAAATCAAAATTAGAAATAGTTGTTCATGTCAAATTATGACTTACCATACTTTCTCACCGAAGTAAGACCTGGTCCCCTGTAACTAGTATAAGTCAAAAATATAATTTTTAACATGTTATTTTTTTCTGCAATTATTAATTATTTTCTTTTTAATTAGAGATATTGAGGAAAAAATTGGGAAAAACATACGTCATTTTTAAAAGTTTTATTTGAAGTATATGTAAGCCCTGACCTTACCTAGTTACATACATAAGTTAAAAAAACAAAAAAAAAAAACAACTCCATCTAGTTAAACCAATAACAAAAAAACAACCATACAATCCCATATATACAATCCTATACCCACAGTTGATCCAGAGGAAGACAAAAAAGCCCAGCAAAGCATGATCCAATTTGCTCCAGCAGGGGAAGAAAATCCTTCCTGATCCCCCGAGAGGCAATCGGATATTCCCTGGATCAACTTTACCCATAAATATTAGTACCCACTTATATTATATACATTTAGGAAAGAATCCAGGCCTTTTTTAAAGCAATCTACTGAGCTGGCCAGAACCACCTCTGGAGGGAGTCTATTTCCATATTTTCACAGCTCTTACTGTGAAAAAACCTTTCTGTATTTGAACCTAAAAAAAAAGTGCCCCATTGTCCTCTGCTATAGCCTTAAAGTGAATAACTAAACACCAATTTCACCATATGGACCACTTATGTATTTATACACTTTGATCATATCCCCCCTCAATCTCCTCTTCTCAAGAGAGAATAATTTCAGTTCCTCCAATATTTCCTCATAGCTGAGCTCCCCCATGCCTCTTATTAGTTTGCTTGCCCTTCTCTGCACTTTCTCCAGTTCCCGATATCCTTTTCATATCTGGTCCCTTTTGCTCTGTTAAATATACCATTAAAAGTGTTTTTTCAATAAGTGCAAAAAATATTTATTGTGCCTAACAAAAGTTAAATATACATTGTTTCCCCATCCTCTGTTACAAAAAAAAAAAAATAATAAAAAAATATATATTTTACACTCACCCCATTATCCCCCAGAATGTCCAGCTGTTTGATTAGATCCGGTATATTGACATCCTAAAACACAAAAAAAAACCTGTTATTAAGAACACGTTTGAAGTGATTTGCTTTACCAAACCTACTGTTTTTCTAACCTGCAGCAAAATCAGCAGGATAGGTGGGCCACTTTGCTTGTCCATTGTATTTTCAATATTTCATGTTTGGGTGTTACATTGGTAGCATATATATATATATATATATATATATATATATATTTTTTTTTTTTTTTCAAGAAACAATATCATGCAATGCTTAGAAAGTCCCACTCCTCTATATGTTTTTCAAGGCTCATGATAAGATCAGTCAGCCATTGCTTGAAACAAATTATAAGAGCTAAGTTCAATCACTCAATTTTTTTATATTTTTCTGTTGCAGAACTTACAAGATAGAAGCCATCCTGCCTGCATCATATCAATAGTAAGATCTCAGCCCAGGTAGAGTTTTTGACTGGAGCTCAATAACAGGTTTTTAGGTTTATAATGATAAATTATATCACTTTTTTAAAAAATATACTGTTTTGTAAACTATGACAAGTTAGGAATTTATGCATGCAGACTAAAATTACTGAACCTTTAATATACAAAACATTTTAAGACCTAAAAGAATACTTGCATTTAAAGCAGAACCCCAGGTATGGATTTTCTTGCAAAAATGTAAATATTCATATGCCATACATGTGGGACCACTGAGGAAGCAGAGAATCACTGAAGTAAACAACCCTGCTACTAGATTGCCACTGTCTTTCGGGGCCCGTGCCTAGTGGCTTTCCATCTACATAGTGAACACAGAGGCTTGCTCGCTTATCAGGGGCACCATTCAATGAACACCTCACATTTTTCTCAATGAATGCAAAGCTTTCTCTGATTGGATGAGGTGGAGATTGTGACATCACCCCTCCATTTTTCCACCCCATCCAATCAGAGAATGCCTTTCATTCATCGAGAAAAATGCAAGATGCTCAGTGAATGGCACCCATAACAAAGAGAAACCCCCTACGTTCACTATGCAAAAGGAGGGGTCTTGTAAGACAGCAATGCTCACTGTAGTAACGGACCAATGCAACTAATCAATAAACTCCATACCTGGAGTTCAGCTTTAAAGCTGAACTCCAGGCAAAAAAAAAAGTTTTCCCTTGCAGTGGGGCTGTGCCTTCAGTGTACACAGTATTGCTAGTTTTTGTCTAGGGAAGAGATAAATGGAGATATACTTACCTGACCTTCCCCGCACAAGACCGGATCCTGGAGCTTCTGCGCCTCCTCGCTCTAGGGGTCTTGTCTAGTCCTGACGTCATCAAGCCCAGAGCAGGCTCCATAGACCTGCTCCAGACATGAGGATGCCAGGAACAGTCCACCGATGGATGGTGGACTGATCTTCCCTGCACAAGACCGGTTCCTGCAGCTTCTGCGCCCCCTTGCTCTAGTGGTCTTGTCTAGTGCTGGCATCATCAAGCCCAGACCATGCTTCATAGACCTGCTCCGGACATGAGGATGCCAGGAACAGTCCACGATGGATGGTGAGGCAGAGCAATTTGCTAGTGGAGTGGAGTATCAGGGGAGTATAAGGCATTTCTCCTCTCCCTTGGACAAAACAAGCACTTAACCCTTGCAGTGCAGGCACAGCCCCACTTCAAAGGAAAACTTTTTTAGTTGCCCGCAGTTGGACTTTAAGATAAAAAGAGAACATGAGTCAGTAATCACCCATCTACATTGCATGCTTCACAATTTACCTTGACACCTTCCTTCATGCAGTAGATCTGTAGTGCACTAACACCATCAGAAAATGGATGGATCTGAAGATTAAAGGGAGGAGACCTTCGCTCTCGCTCCTGTGAAAGGAATATAACAAACATGAATACTGAATTTGGCATGAATATATGACTCTAAATTGCAGATTAGCAAGGATTACATATACCAGCTAACACCTAACAATTATACCTACATGGCATACAGTATTGTATGTTGTGGTGCCAGTAATGATTATATTCCAAAGTGCTTCTGGTCTTTCAGGAGGTTGTATATTGTTTTGGTTAAAGGATTATTATTATGATTTTTTAACTACTCTTTTAACTACTGAAAGATTATTTAGACAGATCTCTTCTTTTGTGACCAATAAAGAACTCCATAACACCCATACTGATAACATAATTTGCAATATTGACTAGGCCCCGGAAACTGACCATTATAGAAATAAACAAAAACAATTGGATATTAATAACTGGGAACTATTTTATAAACCAGTCTTACTTCTAATTCCAGATTACGGAATTCCAACAGTTCATTCTGATCTCTGGCATCTTGCAGCTCTTGTTGAAGGCGATTATTTTCAGACTCCAGTTTTTCATTCTGAAAAAAGTGATTTTAACGACTATAGCTTCAGTAAGATTAAAAATAATATTCATTTATAATGAATATAGTTTTTATGATATAAAGGTATTGTGTTACAACTCCTGTTATAATGTAAATTCACATTTAGGTGTTTTGTAACATGTATGTCACAATATTTTTCTAGCTTTACTAGAGTTATATTTTTCATTTTCTTTTTAAAAGAAAGGTGGGAGGTAGGAGATGGGAGGATACAGGATGGCATAGCAAAAATAAGAGCTTTGAGGTAAAGTGTTTTACAAAATGTTGTCAACTGCGTACCAGTGTTGCCACATTTCTCATGTCCTAGTACAACATGCGATCCCAGGAATGTTAACCCTTTTTTAGAATGAGGTTCTATGGGATGAACATATCACCTGCTTACACAGCTACATTTCCCAGCTGTACCGACGTCCTGGTACCCTTTGTCCATGTACGATATGTGGGATCCCTTTCTCTGACATGCTCACCCATAGATGGCTTTACCTCCATCCTTGGAGGTCCACATCTAATCGTGACCACTTTCCCTATAAAATGACCACTGGAAAGAATTGAATATCTCTGATCTGCATGATCACAGTGCTCCCTCTAGTGGTTTGTAGGTATCACTAGGGCAAACATATTTTTCCAGTGGGATGGCTGCTGTGCAAGAGAGGAAGCATGAATATTTTTGCTAAAAACTGGAAGTGTTCTAGGAGTTCTTGCAAGTTATTTTACTCACAAAATAACTTTTATGCTATACTTACTTTCAGAAATCCATGTAAATGTTATATTTTTTATTTTTTGCTGTTCTCGCTTTCATGCATGCCCAAAGATCCCTTTATTGAAATCAACAAAGCCAGAATATAACTTTGACATACATAAAAAGAAAACATTAAAGGGCGGAGATAAAAAGTGTGGATCTTCTGAAGAAGCCATGTGGGAGAGTGGTGTAATGCATAAAGGGGGAACCAGGCGGCGTGTATCATTACTTGATCTGGATGCTGTGAGGCCCTGTTACTCTGTTCTATCATATTGCTTGTTTTTAACTGAAAAAATGTAAATGCATTTCCTTAAGCTTGGCTGATATTCTCTTATGCATTTTAACCACGATACTGCACTATTGGAGATTATTTCCTTTATTCTGAGAGTTCTGTGGAGTCATCCCAGCTGTGGAAGTTCTATCATCAGAGGAGGACGTGAGCAGAAGACCCACTATCTGGTGTACAGGATTGATTACCATTATGCTGTGTTGGCCTTTTTGAGGGTCTTGTCCTGAGGTGAGCGAGTATTTCACCTGGTGACGGTGCACTCTTGTTATATGGTGGAGCACACATTGAAATATGAAGGTGCACTGGAGCACTTTGTGTGTGGACTGTTGGGACTTTATTTATTTACCTAATATGTGTTACTGTTTATGTATCTTTCAATGTATCAAAGTTTATAGCAATTATATAGCACAGGAGTTTATTATTGAATGATTATTGGGCAGCGCTATCACAACTTATTTCTTTACTGATTGCATTGTATGTGGGAACACATTTAGTGATAGCAGCAGCCTCACTTTATACAGTATCTCACAAAGTGAGTACACCCCTCACATTTTTGTAAATGTTTTATTATATCTTTTTATGTGACAACACTGAAGAAATGACACTTTGCTACAATGTAAAGTAGTGGGTGTACACCTTGTATAACAGTGTAAATTTGCTGTCCACTCAGAATAACTCAACACACAGCCATTAATGTCTAAACCACTGGCAACAAAAGTGAGTACAACCCTAAGTGGAAATGTCCAAATTGGGCCCAAAGTGTCAATATTTTGTATGGCCACCATTATTTTCCAGCATTGCCTTAACCACAGGTTGCCACTTGAGTCCTCTTTCACGCCTTCATGACGACATCACAGAGCTGGTTGATGTTAGATACCTTGTACTCCTCCACCTTCTGTTTGAGGATGTCCCACAGATGCTCAATAGGGTTTAGGTCTGGAGACATGCTTGACCAGTCCATCACCTTTACCCTCAGCTTCTTTAGCAAGGCAGTGGTCGTCTTGGAGTTATGTTTGGGGTCGTTATCATGTTGGAATACTGTCCTGCGGTCCAGTCTCTGAAGGGAGGGGATCATGCTCTGCTTCAGTATGTCACAGTACATGTTGGCATTCATGGTTCCCTCAATGAACTGTAGCTCCCCAGTGCTGGGAGCACTCATGCAGCCCCAGACCATGACACTTCCACCACCATGCTTGACTGTAGGCAAGACACACTTGTCTTTGTACTCCTCACCTGGTTGCCGCCACACACGCTTGACACCATCTGAACCAAATACGTTTATGTTGGTCTCATCAAACCACATGGTTCCAGTAATCCATGTCCTTAGTCTGCTTGTCTTCAGAAAACTGTTTGCAGGCTTTCTTGTGCATCATCTTTAGAAGAGGCTTTCTTCTGGGAATACAGCCATGCAGATGCAGTGTGCGGCGTATGGTCTGAGCACAGATAGGCTGACCCTCTGCCCCTTCAACCTCTGCCGCAATGCTGGCAGCACTCATATGTCTATTTCCCAAAGACAACCTCTGGATATGACGCTGAGCACGTGCACTCAACTCCTTTGGTCGACCATTGCGAGGCCTGTTCTGAGTGGAATCTATCCTGTTGAACGGCTGTATGGTCTTGGCCACCGTGCTGCAGGTCAGTTTCAGGGTCCTGGCAATCTTCTCATAGCCTAGGCCATCTTTATGTAGAGCAACAAGTTTTTCTGGATTTTTTTTATGAAGAGCAACAATTATTTTTTTTGGATCCTCAGAGAGTTCTTTGCCATGAGGTGCCATGTTGAACTTCCAGTGACCAGTATGAGAGAGTGAGAGCGATAACACCAAATTTAACACACCTGCTCCCCATTCACACCCGAGACCTTATAACACTAACGAGTCACATGATACCGGGGTGGGAAAATGGTCCAATTTGAAATTTTCGCTTAGAGGTGTACTCACTTTTGTTGCCAGCGGTTTAGACCTTAATAGGTGTGTTGAGTTATTTTGAGGGGGCAGCAAATTTACACTGTTATACAAGCTGTACACTCACTACTTTACATTGCATTAAAGTGTAATTTCTTCAGTGTGGCCACATGAAAAGATATAATAAAATATTTACATATGAGGGGTGTACTCACTTTTGTGAGATACTGTATATATTGTAGGAATATTTGGCAGTACACAAGATCTTTATTATTTATTTAAAGCCAGAATATAACTTTGACACACATAAAGAGAAAACATTAAAGAATGGAGATAAAAAGATCATGTTAGAGGAACCCCAAAGGGCTCGATACTTTGCAATAGAAGAGTGCCTCCATAACAATTTACAATGGATGCTGGGCTTTGTAATTACAAAGCCCACCACCGTCTGAATGCCCATTGGTAGCTGGAGCATAACCAATTTATTAAGACAACCCTGTATTTATAAGATATCCTCTACTAAGGAAAATTAAGAATGGCATGTCCCACCTCTGGGTCATTTAGGTCTATTTTTAGTTCCACAGCTATAGAAAGCTTGGAGCTTGTTTAGAATTTTATTTTTGAACATAATGCTACATAAAGCTCTTAAGCATATCTTATGGCGCTTTTCCACTGCATGGAACCGTACCGGTTCGGCACGCTTTTGTGCTTTTCCACTGCTGGTACCGCATGGTATAGGGTCGGAACGGTTCGGTACGGTACGGTACAGGTTTGCTTTTCCACTGCATGGAACCGAACGGTACGGCTCTGAAAAAACAGTACCTACTCGATTGTGGTTACAACAGGTACCAAACTGGTACCATATCCCACAATCCTTTGCATGCAGTCACTACTAGCCACTGATTGGTCAGAGAATCCCACCCACCCCGTTGTTATCCCACCCACTTATCTTTAGTACTACTTTAGTGGAAAAGCAAACCAATACCGTACCGTACCGAACCGTTCCGACACTATACCATGCGGTACCAGCAGTGGAAAAGCAAACCGGGCCAAGCAGGGCCGAGTAGAGCCGAGCCGGTACGAGCCGGTACTTGCAGTGGAAAAGTGCCAAATGAGTGGGTCTACTAATGTCCCATGACTCTTAATTAGATTTTTTTTTTTTTTTTTAAATCAGTAGGCTGTGTAACACAGTGATTTTACAGAAGGTATGTTTTACAATATCCCCAAGCTACCTGGCTCTTCAGATAAATAGGCTGTGCTGAGTCAAATGGTTCACTACACCCCTGTAGTTATTAAAGTACTGTACCATGAAAAAAAGAATGTGGACTCCCAAACCTGACTGGTTTATTTGTACTTCTCTCCACTGGGGATGACTCTGCACTCTTTACACAGGCATCCAACCTTCTGTGTACAAGTGCTCATATGTACACATTATCTTAGAGATGGCAAACTACAGTGGGTATAGAAAAGAATCACCCCCTTTCCAATAACCATATGTTGTTGCTTTGTAGCCTGGAATGAAGAAAGACACAGTTTTTGTTTTATCCAGCTGTATTTACTTATACCATCTATGTGAAAGATATAACACCAACAGTCAGAAAAAAAATAAAAACAAAAATTCAAAAATAGAATCACTGAGTTGGAAAAAGGATTACCCCCTTGTGTCAGTATTTTGTTGAACCACCTTTTGCTTGGAGTTACAGCCTTTAGCCTGTTGGGATATGTCTCTAAAAGCTTAGCACATCAAAATGACCACAGATGATCACAGTTGAAAGTCAACCGGCTTTGTGTGTCATTAAGAAGGTGATTAGGTACACCTGACCTGAGTTTACAAGTCATTTTTAGGAGGGTGTTATCCCTTTTCCAAGTCAGTGAGCATGTATTTATTTATTTATTTTATTACAGGTACATATATAGCACCATCAACTTACATATACTGTATATTCACATCAGTCCCTGCCCTCAAGGAGCTTACAATCGAAGATCCCTAACTCATATTCATACATACACATACTAGGGCCAATTTAGACAGGATCCAATGAACCTACCAGCAAGTCTTTGGCCACTTGGGAGGAAACCCACATAGGCACACAGAGAACATACAAACTCTAGGCAGGTAGTGCCATGGTTGGGATTCCAACCAACAGCCTTAGTGCTGCTAGACGGAGGTGCTAACCACTTAGCTACTGTGTTTTGAATTTGTTTTTATTTATTTTTTTCTGATATTTCTGATATGTTGGTGTTATATCTTTCACTTGGATTTTATAAGTTGCACTGAGTAATACAGCTGGATAAAACAAAATCTGTGTCTGTCTTCATTTCAGGCTGCAAAGCAACAAAATGTGATTATTTTAAAAAGGGGGGGGGGGGTGATTCTTTTCTATACCCACTGTATGTCTTTTGAGCTGGACTAATTTAGGCTGATTTACTAAAAGAGTTGAGAATCTTCCAACACTAAATTGTGTGACTGCGCCCTTCAATTATCCAATCATGTGAAAAGATGTGAAAAGCAAATTCATATTTATTATTTTAATCTGCCCATGACTGGAATATTGAAGTAATTAGTCATACAAATTGTTGTGTGAATATTCTTAACTCTATCCAGAAGTACTGCACAGTATTTGGTACAGGGGCAGAGCACGCTACAGATATAAATTCGTCATTACAGAGCATGCTACAGATATAAATGCGTCATTTCAGGGATCAAGAAAAAAATATAGCCCAGAAGAAAAATATTACAAGGCATGGCATTGTTTTTTTGGGTTTTTTGTGGGAGGTTTATCTGAGCAGCAGTATAGCAGAGACCATTAAGCCCATACCATACTTTTATAGAACCTGTACCTTTTCTATTAGCTCCTGGTTTCGCCTCATGAAAAGTTGTTTTTCTTCCACCCAATGCGAATCCTGTAAACAAAATGAATGTCGCTGTCAAATTATCCATTATAACAAAACACTTAAAAGTAAAATAAAATGAATACATTTTATTAGGGAATTATACATAGGATAAATTGTAACTTGATTTACCGTACTAACCTGCCCCCTCTCAGCCAAAGCCTTTTCTAAGTCTTCGATTTTGGCTTTGTAACGCAAAGCCTCTGTCTGCATCTGTTCCTGTATCTGTAAAATATTTTGAAAGAAACTTTATAATGCATCATTCATCTCTATCTAATTAAAATGCTGCTCTCTGCAGGCCGAAGCTCCCCACAGATATTGAAATTGCATTACTGGGAAGTCTACGCATTTGAACATATTTGCTCACATCTGGGATTCATGGGCTCTTCCCATCACAGCCTTTTTTTTCTTATTAGTGTTCAGTATTAAAAAGACCCTGTCATCAAATTAACCATTTGCCTACCAGGCCTATTCTGACTCACATAAGTGTAAAGAAGTGTAAAGAAAATTACTTACTACCCCCTGCCCCCCCCCCCCCCCACCAACATTACATATTTTATTTCAAGCAGAGGCCCTAGAGAATAAAATGGTGGGCATTGCATTTTTTTTATGTCACATGGTATTTGGGCAGCAGTTTTTCAAACGCAATTTTTTTTTTTTTAAATACCCTTTAGTGAACAAATAATACCAAATTGTTTGGTCAAATATAAAAGATGATGTTATGCCAAGTAAATAGATACCTTTATTGTCACACTTTAAAATTGGGCACGCTTGTGGAATGGCGCCAAACTACGGTACTTTAAAATCTCCATAGGCAACATTTTTCAAGCCTTAACAGGTTACCACTTTAGAGTTACAATGGAGGTCTGGTGCTAGAATTATCGCTTTCGTTATAACGTTCGTGGCGATACGTCACATGTGTGAGGTGAACCCCGTGCACATATGCGTGGGTGAGCTACATATGGATTCGCCTTTGTGCGCAAACATGGGACGACAGGGGCACTTTACATTTTTTTTAAATGTTATTATTTCATTTTTTTTTTTAATTTTTACAGTCTCTTTAAAAAAAAAAATTTTGATCAACTTTATTGCTATCACAAGGGATGAAAAACATCCCTTGTGATAGCATGAGCAGCGACAGGTACTCTTTACTGAGAAATCTGCGGTCTATTAGACCCCAGATCACTACTCTGCCCTTAAAAGCATCTTTTACAGGCTGGTAACGGCCTGTTTACATGGGGCTGAAACTGGTTCCATAGATCATAGTGATGATTGGGGATGTTCTGGTCCTCAGTCATCTCTATGGTAAGCTGGCAAAACTGCCGGCTTCAGTCCCGGACTCCCTGGTAATACAGAAGAGACTGGGAAGGCAGTGGAAAGCTATGAGAGACCCTTTTGCCGCATGTAAAAGCAAACTGGCATCACTGGCTTAAAAGATTGAAGCTGCTGCCATGGCCCTGGTATAACCTTTTTATCCAGAGGACGTAGGGGTACATCCTTCTGGGAGAAGGGGTTGGAAAACTGCAGGCAAATGCACAGGATTAGGTATTTTAAATGCTTACTTTTTCATAAATATTTTTTTTCTATTTACTTGCAATGTGCCTTTGAGCTTAAAAGGAAATTTGACTACTCCAGGAGAGCCAATTTCCTACCACAGTCCCCTCCCTCCTCACTCTTCTAGAAGTGTAGAACTACTCTGTGTGTCGGCCAAGCTCCTTCACCTCTTTCCTCATCTTCCTGCATAAGCCTTTATGTAGCAGCCAAAGGAAAAACGTAGCGGAGTACTATAGACTACATTGAATTGTAATCCTGTGAGATACTATGGTGTTAGGGCTAATGAGTACTGCAGCTTGCACTAATCACTCCCCAATCAGTCAGTGTGGATATCCAAAAAATAAATGTTAAAGTGCTGCGCAAAAAAATGGGCATCTAATTGACAATCAAAACAATCAGATGTAATTGCTGAAAAATATAATCTTTCAATAAAGTTGATGTATTTTTTTAATAATTTTCTCATCATAAAAATATAAACCAATGCAATAGAAAATTTATAAACACGTGTAAATATCAATATATAGTAAAACTGATGAATGTGATAAACAGTGAACAGTTGATGACTAATATTTTGTGTGTATTTGTGGGGGAATAGTGAAGATAATTAGTATTCCCAATCACTGGTGCTTTTAAACAGTCCTTTACTGAAGAAAGTGTAAAGTAGGCTGGGCCGCATGCGGCCCGGAACCGCAGGCAATGCAGCCCACTGCCTCCTCACAATTTTTTCTTTTTTTGTTGCTGGGGAGGAAGGAAGTCGAGTTGGGGCCGCAGCAGCTTCCAACTAACTGTAGGCAGAGGCTTCCTCGGAGGGGATCATCCACTAGTTGTGTTAAATTAGTGTCGGGGGGGGGGGGGGGCGCAGCAGCATGGGAAGGGCGGCATTTTATTACTTATATACCTTAACTATAGTATATATTTTATATATATATAAAATTTCTCTACACTCAATGTGGCCCAGAGAAGCCAAAAGGTTGGATACTCATGGTGTAAAGGCTTGTCAGATGTGCCACCTCCACTCTTGATGGGTGGAGCTCATACAGCTTGTTAGGCCCCCACAGGGCTATGGTAGATAATCTCCGCTCCCCGCACTACAGGCTCCCAATCTGCAATCTGCAACACCGGCAGCTCTCTTGATCTGTTATGAAACAATAGCTGCTGCTTTCTCCATGTCTTGTCCATGCTGATTGGGAGAGAAGTACTATAGACTGCCACTTGAGTGACAGCTTTAAAGTGGACCTTCCCCTATTTAACTAAAAATCACAACAACATGCAGCTCTACATTTGAAATCATCTTACGTTCATTAGTTAAACATTTTTTGCTTTTAATTGCAATTACTGTTTTCCACTTCCTGTTTGAGTGAGGCATTGGTGATAAAACCAGGGTCTCACATATCCTTTTTTATTATATGTTCCAGGAGGAAGACACGGAGTTCCAGGAAGCAAAGGGAGATGGATTCATCTGCCCTTAGTAAAAACAGCCCCACCATGGGAAAAATGGGGAGAAAAGAAAAAGAAGGTATGCAAAGAGTAAAAAGTCTGCAACTATCTATAAGTATCCGTTTATAGATTGTCATTACTATACATTTGTATAGGTAGCTCTGTTGTAATTTTTATGATAAGGGTGAAGTTCCTTTTTAAGTCTGCTGGAGCTGCTCACATCACATCCAAGATGGCAGTGCCCAATATCAGTCTCATAGCTTTTGTACATCTACACAAGGATGGCTTTTACAGATAAATAACACACATAAAATACATTAAATGCACATATGATCTTTTAAGTATTTTGCTGCTAAAACATCACAGGCAGTGGAGGCTCTCCTGCATATAACACCTCTGTTTTGAAGTATTGTAATATGAAGTATTACACTGGGGGATGTAAATATGATATATCAGTTCTTAAAATGCACAAGCGAAAAATGTATTGGCACTTACAGTGAGCTTCTTCTGTGTCCTTGGATATGTTAATATAAAATTTGGATGATTTTAACTGCATCACACTGTGTTTATAATGTAACTAATGTGTTGATGGTATGAAAAGTGCATTACAAATGTCAGTGCCATAGAAATATGTTTCAAATGCTTCTCCATAGCCAACCATTTCTTGCTTATTAGAAAAATCTACCAACTAGGGATGCATTGATATATCACCCGCCGAAAATTGTTGACCAAAAATAGGGTTGTCTGCATTTTGCTGTTAGAAAATAAGGTGGCAATAATTGCCGCTGAAAATTATCTGCCGAAAATAGAAAAACAGTGACAATAATGGCCCAGAATATAAAAAAAAGGTGCAGATAATGGCCAAAAATAAGTTCATATTCAGTTAAATGTATTATATTAATTAAAAAGCCGAATATAATACAATTATATATAAAAATATATATATATTTTTTAAAACTGTCCATTTCAGTTTCAGGTTTTTGGCTAAGTGCATCTGGAATGTTCAGTTTTGGTTTCAGGCTAGAATGTTCATTTCACATGTTTACAACCCCTTTAAGTGATAATTTACATTGATAAATAAGAACCAATGACTTCTACAATGCTTCCGGATTCATACTTTATTTAAAAACCCACAAATGTATTAAAAAACAATATAAATAATGTAGTTACCTTGGCCTCCCGCTCTGCATCCATGATACTGCCAGTATGTTCCTGGAGTAAAGCATAAGCCCTCTGCAGGGCCTGGTACTCCTTAGTTAACTGTCGAAATCTCAGCTCTGATTCTTCTGCTGCTAAACTCTTGATAAACAAAAAGTTGGTCATGTTATTGATGCTATCCATATTTACACACTTAAAAAAACATGTTGCAAAGACACTTGCAGAAATTATTTCTCTGCTGACAAAATGATTTGACCATACAAGTAGCATAAAAATATTAAATCATTATTTTACATTAATTGATTGATTAATTTCAGCACATAAAGGTTAAATACAACAATCCATCTTAAACTCTAACCGGGATTACAAGTGGAATCTTTTTCTTTGATGGTAAATTATTGTTAAAACAAATGTGGCAATATGGCACTATGGTACAGCCGTGACAGCCAGAAGAGATGTATGTGTGTGGGTGTGTATGTATATGTGTATATATATATATAAATATATATATATATATATATATATACACATACACTCAATATACAATATATATATATATATATATATATATATATATATATATATATATATATATATATATATATATATATATATATATATATATATATATACACACAGTGGGGAAAATAATTATTTGATCCCCTGGAGATATTGTAAGTTTCCCCACTTACAAAGAAATTGGGGGTCTATAATTCTTATCATGGGTGTATTTTAAATGATAGCTACATAGTTAGTGAGGTTAAAAAAAGACATCAGTCCATCCAATGATGAGTGTGTGTTTGCTATGTCAATAGTACATTGCATACCCTTGTATGTTGTGGTTGTTAAGGTGCCCATCTAATCGTTTTTTGAAACTATTGATGCTCCTGCTGTGATGCTCCTGCTTGTGGAAGAGAATTCCACACCTTATCGCTCTGATGGTAAAGAACCCTTTACGCAGTTTAAGGTTAAACAGCTTCTCTTCTAATTTTAGTGAATATTTTAAATAATTGTGCTCTATGATAGAGAATTTTTGAAATATGTGATACCTACATCCCAGATTATACAAGTATTTGTATTACCAAACACCCATATAGGGGATTGGTAGATGTGGGCTGTGTGGGGACTTTTTTGGTATCGTACTCATGATGTATAACAACACATGATTTATATAAAATAAACTTTTTATTATATATTACAATAAAAAACATTTAATTTCTACAGACATTCAACATAAGAAAAAAAAAAACATATATTGTATGATTGGTGACAACTGACAATCACTTGACATACTAGATCCTCTTATACTTGGGTGGGGCTATTTGTGCTACCACCCGTGTCCTTGCCCGACATGTTTCGCTATACAAAGCTTCTTCAGGGACAGATTGGCATGATAAGGGTTCTGTTATCGTCTATAAAACATCAATAAAGATTTAATATACATACATCTCAATACATCCTATTATTCTCAGTATATCTCTAAGTGGATAGATCCCAAGCTCAGTGCAATGCCCACCATGCGGTACCCCTGATTGACCAGATGTTACTGGTAGTGCATGGCATGCAAAACGTCTCACCAGCGAGTGCGGGGGCAAAACATAGAAGGGTGAATCTGAAATATACTGTATAGTCAGGTAGAGTGCTAATTATAGATATCATTAAAAAAGGGAACAGGGAAGGGGGAATATTACCTTCACCTTCAAGAATTGCGCACAGGATAATGCATAGTGAGGTTTCTAGTTTCTCTGATGTAAAAAAGTTCATATACATATATATTAAGACACCTACCAAAAGTTGTCACTTGACATCAAACATATAGTAATATGGAGGAGAGGGGGCGGGCCAAAGCAGGATGGTAATACGGTGCTTGCAAACAAACTTGGGGGAAACCGAAAAGCAAAAAGAGAGAAGTATATCTCCTCCATATTACTATGTGTTTGATGTCAAGTGACAACCTTTGGTAGGTGTCTTAATATATATGTATATGAACTTTTTTACATCAGAGAAACTAGAAACCTCACTATGCATTATCCTGTGCACAATTCTTGAAGGTGAAGGTAATATCCCCCCTTCTCTCTTCCCTTTTTTAATGATATCTATAATTAGCACTCTACCTGACTATATATTTCAGATTCACCCTTCTATGTTTTGCCCCCGCATTCGCCGGTGAGACGTTTTGCATGCCATGCACTACAAGTAACATCTGGTCAATCAGGGGTACCGCATGGTGGGCATTGCAATGAGCTTGGGATCTATCCACTTAGAGATATACTGAGAATAATAGGATGTATTGAGATGTATGTACTGTATTTTCTGGCGTATAAGACTACTTTTGAACCTCAAAAAAATCCCCCAAAAATGGGAGGTCGTCTTATACGCCGAGTATAATATCTCCAAGGTAACCTAAGTATAAGTATTACCGGTAGATCATGTAATAGGGGGGTCATCTTATACGCCCAGTCATCTTATACGCCGGAAAATACGGTATATTAAATCTTTATTGATGTTTTATAGACAATAACAGAACCCTTATCATGCCAATCTGCCCCTGAAGAAGCTTTGTATAGCGAAACATGTCGGGCAAGGACACGGGTGGTAGCACAAATAGCCCCACCCAAGTATAAGAGGATCTAGTATGTCAAGTGATTGTCAGTTGTCACCAATCATCCAATATATGTTTTTTTTTTTTCTTATGTTGAATGTCTGTGGAAATTAAATGTTTTTTATTGTAATATATAATAAAAAGTTTATTTTATATAAATCATGTGTTGTTATACATCATGAGTACGATACTAAAGTCCCCACACAGCCCACATCTACCAATCTCCTATATGGGTGTTTGGTATTACAAATAATTTTAGTGAATAGCCGCGAGTCCTTTTATATCCCCTATTTGTATATTGACTATCATATCCCTTCTCAAGCGTCTCCTCTCCAGAGAGAATAAGTTCAATGCGTGTAGCCTTTCCTTATAGCTGAAGTCCTCCATTCCCTTTATTAGCTTTGTTGCCCTTCTCTGGACTCTCTCCAATTCCAGCACATACTTCCTGAGGACCAGTGCCCAGAACTGGACCGGCGATGCGGACAGACCAGAGTCTTATAGAGTGGGAGAATTATTGTTTTATCTCTGGAGTGAATCCCCTTTCTTATACATGCCAGTATTCTGTTGGCTTTGCTTGCAGCAGCTTGGCATTGCATGGCATTGCTGAGCTTGTCGTCGACTAGGACCCCCATGTCCTTTTCCATCTTAGATTCCCCCAAAGGCTCTCCCCCCTAGTGAGTAACTTGGTTTCGTATTTCTGGCACCCAAATGCAGTTCCTTACATTTTCCAACATTAAACCTCATTTGCCATGTAGATGCCCTATTATTTTGTTCTGGTCTTTTTGTAAGGTTTCCACATCCTGCGTAGAAGTTATTGCCCGGCTTAATTTATTATTGTCCGCAAATACGGAGATTAAGCATCCTCTAGGTTGTTTATTAATAAATTAAACAGGACTGGCCCCAGGACAGATCCTGGGGGGGACCCCGCTCTCCACACCAGACCATTCCGAGTACTCCCCATTTATCCCCACCCTTTGGACTCACCACTGAAGTCAGTTTTTATTCAAGGTACTCGCCCTATGGTCTATACCTACGTACCTTAGCTTGTACAGTAAACATTTGTGGGAAACTGTATCAAATGCCTTTGCAAAATCCCGATATACCACATCCACAGGCCTTCCTTTATCTAGATAGCGGCTCACTTCTTCATAGAAGGTTACTAGGTTGGCCTGGCAAGAGCAATTTTTCATGAATCCATGCTGATTACTAATGGTACCGTTTTCATTACTAAAGTATTTTATATAGTCCCTTATCATCCCCTCCAATAGCTTGCAGACTATTGATGTCAGGCTAACCGTCCTGTAAATCCCAGGGATATATCTCGGCCCCTTTTTAAATATTGGTACCACGTTGGCTTTTCTCCAATCAGCTGATACCATTCCCATCAGTAGACTATCCATAAAAATTAGGACCGACAGACGAGAGACAGAATATCAACCAAAATCCAGAAAAAACACATGATACAAATGTATCAGAGAGTAAGATAAGTATTTGATCCCCAAGCCAAACATGAGTTAGTACTTGGTGGAAAAACCCTTGTTGGCTAGCACAGAGGTAAGACATTTCTCGTATTTAGTGACCAGGTTTGCACACATCATAGGAGGGATTTTTCTCCACTCTTTTTTAAAGATCTTCTCCTTATGGGTTCTTGGCTGTCGCTTGGCAACTCGAAGTTTCAGCTCCTTCCATAAATTTTCTATGGGATTAACATCTGGAGACTGGCTAGGCCACTCCATGACCTTAATGTGCTATATTCTTGAGCCACTCCTTTCTTGCCTTGGTGGTATGTTTTGGGTCATTGTCATGCTGAAGGGAAGAAGAAAAACGCTGACTATGACCCTAAGAACACCCTCCCTACAGTAAAGCACAGAGGTGGAAACATGATGCTTTGGGGCCTTTTCTCTGCTAAAGGTACAGGCAGACTTTGAGGGGCCAATGGATGGGGTCAAATTTTGTAAAATTTTGGATGAGAACCTTCTTTCCTCAGCCAGAACACTGAAGATGGGTCGTGGATGGGTCTTCCAGCATGACAATGACCCAAAACATACCGCCAAGGCAACAAAAGTGTGGCTCAAGAAGAAGCACATTAAGGTCAGGGAGTGGCCTAGTCTCCAGACCTTAATCCTATGGAAAATGTATGGAGGAAGCTGAAACTCCGAGTTGCCAAGAGACAGCCAAGAAACCTTAAGGATTTAGAAAAGATCTGTAAAGAAGAATGGACCAAAATCATTCCTAAAATGAGTGCAAATCTGGTCACAAACTACTAGTCATGTTTTGCTTGGGGATCAAATACTTATTTTACTCACTAAACTGTACCTTTATTTATAGTATGTGTTTTTTTTCTGCATTTTTGGTAGATATTCTGTCTCAATCATTTAAAATGCACCTATGATAAAAATTATAGACCATTCATTTCTTTGTAAGTAGGCAAACTTAAAGAATCTACAGGGGACCAAATAATTATTTTCCCCAATGTATGTATATATATATATATATATATATATATATATATATATATAAATATAACTTTATGACCACTGATGGGTAAACTGAATAACATTGGTTATCTCGGTACAATGGCATCTGAAAGTGGGTGGTATAGTTCAGGCAACAAGTGAACATGTTGTCCTGGAAGTTGATGTGTTAAAAGTAGAAAAAATGGTCAAGCGTAAGGATTTTGAGCAACTTTGACAAGGGCCAAACTGAAATGGCTAGACAACTGGGTGCATCTTTTGTGGGATGTTCCCACCCTACAGTTGTCAAGTGCTACCAAAAGTGATCCAAGGAAGATAGCCTCAGACCTGTCAGTGTGTCTGGACCCAGGTCTGAACCGGTGACCTCCGCTGTGTCTGGTGATGTCTATTTTTGCTGAGCCACCTGATATGCTGAAGCGCACCTTGCCTGATCCATTAGACAAACCTGCCTTGTGCCTTGTTCCTGCTAAACCTTGGACTCCTTGCTCCTCCAATGAACTTCCTATTTAAGCCATGCCTTTGCACTTCTTGCTTGCCAGATTATTGTGCTCTCTCCAGCCAATATCTCGCTCTTATCGCACATGCTGCTTTCCAAATCTCCGCTACCACTCTTTACAGACTTTTGGATTGTTCTTGACTACACTTCTGCCTAATCCCAACTTGTGACCACTTGTTATTGACCTTTGGCTTCTTTACTGACTATGCTTCTGCTTGATCCCTACCTGCTAATCTGCTACTAGACCCCAGCTTTTTTACCTCCTGGTGGACTGCAACCTGGTACTAACATGCAGCAATGGGTATGTGAGCATCAGAGCAATGGAAGAAGGTGTCCTGGTCTGATGTATCACAATTTCTTTTACATCATGAGGATGGCCGGGTATGTATGTGTCACTTACCTGGGGAAGAGATGACACCAGGATGCACTATGGAAAGAAGGCAAGCTGGCAGAGGCAGTGTAAATGGAGGGGCAAGCCAGGGACAGTTTGGTTAGATGATGCTGGACTTCCTCCATCCAGGAGGTGGGCTCCATTTGACTTGCTGCAGATTCTACTGCACACTGTGGGGAGCTTGCAGTACACAGTAAAAAAATGGAACATGTACAACTGTGCAAGACTGATAGGCTGGAGTTCAGCTTTAGTGCTGGGGACCTACTGACTCTGCGGAGGGATGCAGGTGCATCTACTAATATGAAAAAATGCTAAAAAATGTGGAGTTCAGAAAACAACTCTAAAAAATATGAAGAGTAAAAGCCATCTGGCGAATGGTAATTGCAATACAAATGCAAAACCCAGACCTTAGTATAAAGTATCAGAAATCGCTCCAAGTTACCTCATCCAAGTCATCATCAGGCGTGGCTGGTGTTCTGTCTGTTCGATAGGATGCAACTGAGGACGTTTCTGAATCCATTGAATCATCATCGTAACCAAACACAGTGTCCACTAGGTGTCTCTGCAACAATTGCAGTGAAATAAACTTAGTAGAACCTAAGGAAGTCACATCTTTTATTGTGCTTAAATTCCAAAAAGAAAGGAATCTGTTCCTAGTTAATCAATTGATTGGCACAATGTATAAGGTGGGGAGATTTTTCTTCTCCTTGTAACAATTCTATCAAAGTATAGAGAATTGTTAGGAACCCTGAAACTAGTAATAAATATGTTTGTGTTTCATATGTAGAAGAAGAACAAGTTTAATAAATAAGTAGAAGTAGAAGAGCAGTAGTCATGTTATTTCAGGCTCATCATACCTACTACCCTTTTGTATAAAAGGATATCAATTCAGGTAGTAAGATTCACCCTATTTATAATCAAAATATCAATTCAGGCAGTTGGGTCAAAAATATAAATTCAGAAAATGGGGAAACAAAGTTTATTTCTGAGAGACGCGAGAGAGACTTCACCTCATTAGCAGTAACTGAAAATTTACACTACTGTTTTATCTGATTGCATGGAAAGAATTCAAACATATAGCTAATAGGTGCTGAATGGGGGACATTTGCATTGAGGGGTTTTTACAAAGTTTTTTCTGGGTATGTCCATGGTTGTTGATCATCTTCACCATCATTTGTATAATCAGAGCAGATTGGGTGGCTGCCTGAGGCCCCAAGCTCCAAGAAGGGCCCACAGGTCTGTCAATTTCAATTCAAACCAATCTGACCTTTTCAAGACTTTTGACTTTTCCAGAAAGTGGTCAGCAATGGCAGCCATTGTATTGCTCTAATTTAGAACCAATTTACACTTTTCTTGTTTGTTGCATTAGTAATAAAGACACATGCTAACAGGCATTGAGTTACACGCATGTGTGCTGTGTTAAGGCAGCCCTTTTTTTTTCACGCATGTGCGTTGGGTTAAGATAGCCAATTTATTTTGAATGTGCTGCCAATGAACCAGAACAGACAAAAAAGAAACAAAGCATTTTTTCCTGAGGCAACCTACCACAGTGCAAGGTAGTGTGTTACTGTGCAATGCATTTTGTTGCAACGCATATGCATCGGAGCTCCACTGTCTAGGAAAGCCATACAACAACATGGTAATGTGGGTAACCTCAACACAAAAGTTTAATTTGTTCCAAAAGTTTTCCTTCATTATCATTATCATCATTAGCAATAAAATATAGTATATATGCACACTCCCTATACCTGAAGTATTTTGTTTTTATATTATCTGCCACCATATTAGTAATTTGCAAAAGGGTGTACACATGCCTAAGAAGCATACACTGTGCTTCAATTCCAGCAAAAATAGTTTATAAACCTGTGTCACAAGCAAATCCTAAATATCTGTGTGCACTGATATTTTTTTTTTTTTTTAATGGGCCAATTAAATTGACAATATGGAATAAAAACAGCCCAAGGTTTGCAATACAATTAACCCACTACCACTGCTGTGTAGAAGTTTTTGCCTCTCTTTAAAAAAAAAAAAAAAAAACATTAGAAATTCTGCACTAGTAACATACAGTATATATAGTGTATGTGTCTCATCAATACAACAGCAGTAGTAAGATTACAATGAAGGTAACAGCATCTGCGTTCAGTCCAGTCCTTCCTGTGGTTATTCAAGTTTCTGTATATTAAGCCATTGAGCTCAATACGCCATTTCTGCCATGCATGTGGAAATCTTTTGCTGAGAATCGGGAAAGCATGCAGAGTTCTTTACTACAATGCATATGTATAGGACCTATGGCTCATACCTTTATAGGCTTGGAGCTTCTTTTATGCTTCTTTCGTCGAATTAATTTCTCTCTATCCTAGAAAACAAATAGAAACATTTAAATCTGCAGAACAATACTCCGGCACAAAACATAAATAGAAAGCATTTTGGGCTTAAAAATAATATGGTAAAACCTTGGATTGCGAGCCTAATTCGTTCCCAGAAACATGCTTGTAATCCAAATCACTTGTATATCAAAGCGAATTTCCCCATAAAAAATAATGGAAACTCAGAAAATAATTCCACAACCATTTATTCATAAGTCCTTCAGTTTATAGTCCATATAAAAAGATTGTAAAGAAAAGATACCAATGCGCTACTAAGTGATAAAAAAGAAAATGAAACGTAAATAAAAATTATGAAGCTAGATACAGCAGCCAATCCCTGTAGTGTCACCACATGCACAGAAAATATTACAAAAAAGGTATGGAGTGGCGCTATATCTAATAGAAAGGAAGCAGTGAAATAACACATATGACAATGTATATATGTAAACACTCATGCTTAAACAAATACAAATACATGTGAACTAATAATCCTAACTGTAAAAAAAAAAAATATTTGAAATAAATGTGCAAAATCCACACACAAATCAATAATGTGCATCATTCAACAGGTGTATAATATGTCAAAGTAATTATCAAAGAATAAAATAAAAAAATATTTATACATAAAAACAAATAAAGTGTCCTACTTAAATGTAAGTGGTAGGAGAAGAAAAGCAGCGCCACCTCAGTGTAGATTAAAAGGTTATTTATTACATAAAAACAACGTAGTAACTCACACAGAGGAAATCGTTGATCAGCAAATGGTAATAGTTCTTCTGCAACACTGCAGGGATGTTCGGGAAGTACACTGTGGCGGCCGTGGTCCTGGCTGTGCCGGTGGAGTCCGACACTTCCTGTGGTTCTGGCAGCGTTCAGTATCCAGGCTTACATCCAATAGTGGCAGGGGGGTGCTCGCGTTCGGAGCATGCGTGCTCCTTCCTCAGGTTTGCCTGAGGAAGGAGCACGCATGCTCCGAACGCGAGCACCCCCCTGCCACTATTGGATGTAAGCCTGGATACTGAACGCTGCCAGAACCACAGGAAGTGTCGGACTCCACCGGCACAGCCAGGACCACGGCCGCCACAGTGTACTTCCCGAACATCCCTGCAGTGTTGCAGAAGAACTATTACCATTTGCTGATCAACGATTTCCTCTGTGTGAGTTACTACGTTGTTTTTATGTAATAAATAACCTTTTAATCTACACTGAGGTGGCGCTGCTTTTCTTCTCCTACCCCTTTTTGTCTGTTGCAGAGTCCCTCTAGCTCTGTATGAAGCCTGCAGCCACCTCCACCATCCATCTCCACTAACCCGAGGGATTGAACTATCCTGCATACTTCCTAAAAAGACTAACTACAGCCACAGTTGAAACTTTTTTCATAAGATCGAATGTACTTGACTCTTTCACTGGCGCAGGTCGAACGTTGTGTATATGTACCTACTTAAATGTAAGTGACTACTGCATTTGATTAACTTCTCAACGGCCGCCCTCCGCAGATTTACTGCGGAAGGCAGCCCCTCCTGCGCGAACCAACGTAGGTCTACGTCGGTTGCGCGCCTGTAGCTAGGTGCACTCCCGCCCCACTCGGCAGCTGGGACTCTGATGTACGGGGCTGGCGGCTCCGATTGCCGCCTGGCATCAGCGATCGTTCCCCGCAGGTCTCTGTGATCATTTCAAAAGCCCACCCCCCCCCCCAAGTTAGAAACACTCCCCTAGGCTTACATTTAACCCCTTGGTTACCCACTGTGTTAACTTCTTCCTTGCCAGTGTCATTATTAGAGTAACAGTGAATATTTTTAGCACTGATTACTGTAGTAATGTCACTGGTCCCCCCAAAAGTGTCAAAAATATCAGTTAGGGATCCGACCTGTCCCCCGCAATGTCGCAGTCCCGCTAAAAACCGCAGATCGCGGCCATTACTAGTAAAAAAAAAAAACAATAAAAATTACATAAATCTTTCCTGTAGTTAGTAGACGCGATAACTTTTGTGCAAACCAATCAAAATACACTTATTGTGATTTTTTTTACCAAAAATATGTAGCAGAAAACAAATTGGCCTAAAATGTTAAAAAAAAATGTACTTTTACATTTTTTTGGGGAATTTTATATAGCAGAATGTGAAAAATGTTGGTTTTCTTTCAGAATTGTCACTCTTTTTTTGTTTATAGTGCAAAAAAAAATAAAATAAAAAAATCGCAGAGGTGATCAAATATCACCCAAAGAAAGCTCTATTTGTGGGGGAAATAAAAACCTTCTGTGCTGCAGGATCCCTCTAATCTCCCCCTCCCCCTTATTCTTACCTTAGCCTGATACAAGCCAGTGACGTGCGTGAGAGCAGTGACTCTCGGCGCTATCTCCCTCAATACTGTGCAGTTTGATAGCAGCGGCAGCCATTGGCTCCCTCTGCTGCCAGTCTACTGCTGTGACGAGGGAGCTGGGGGGGGGGGGGGGCGGTGTTGCCATATCGCCTAGTCTGTGTCATTAGACACAGACTTGGTTTGCTCGGGAGTAGCTTTCCCTGGGGGCACTCACTGAAGAGGAGGGGCCTGGATCACCGGCAGGGGACCCCAGAAAAGGAGGATCATTGCACAGAGCAGGTAAGTATACCATGTTTGTTATTTTAGGTAAAAAAAAACAAACAAAGGTTTAATATCACTTCAAGATGCAACCTTTTTGCTTTGGGATTGGTGCGGACTCTGAATAGCTGCATTACCATAGCTAGATGACTTCTGTGTTTAAGCAAATACTGGTGAAACCACAGATATTAATCCTCTTTAAATATATCTTAAAATGTACCCTTTGACATTAGATAATGGAGATTTTATCAGGTTTGAGCCTATAGGTCTTTTGGGCTTTAGCAGGCACCTTTGGCTAACAATGGAAAGAAAAGCCCACTGGCAATGATGGATTTCTGTGCCAAGGGGTTGTTTTTCAGCAACATAAAATCAACCATAAAGTCAAATCATTGCTGACTACGAAGACATCCCATTTATACGGGCATGCATGTCTTTATAAATGCCTTTTCATAAAAAGGGGCATTGGTTAAGGACAGCAAACCACCAAAAGGGCTGAAGATATGGAGCACTTCTTGAGCAGCTGTAACCTAAAGCCGAATGTCAGGTGGCATTGGCCGGTTCAGTAGAAACTGGCCGACATTTAGGCCTGTGTGTACTGGAGTTGATCCATTCAGCCGACTTCTGTCGAAGAGGCGTGACCGAAAAAGATCTGCCAATCGGCTCTAAATCAGCACTCTCAGTCAATGGCTGAGAGTGCTGACCAGAGTGTTCTTGCAGGGGGGCCATCCCCCTGTCAGAACACAATAGAACAGCAGGGGAGATCGCTGTACTAACATTGGATATTCAGTACAGCAGCCCCTCCTGAGCTGTCAGGTTTTTTTCGTTCAGTACTGCTGGGTTGAACGAAGAAAAACAATTGGTGTGTACGAGGCTTAAGTATCTAAAAACTTCCTTATAGCGGTCTATGTCTGAACACTGACCACAGGGTGTTGCCTGCTTGGCATGGGTGCCATTCAGAGAACTCCTTGCATTTTTTTCAATGAATGCAAAGCCTTCCGAGGTGGAGATTCTGAACGGCACAGCACTTGAAAGATTGCGTCCATCACTGTTCATGCTACTACAATGAATAACAACTTACACAGAGGCAGATCAGGTTTAAACATATGCATACTTACATTGCACCAAGCTGACCCAATTTAAGAACGCAATATATCTTTTCCCTGGAGTTAAGCCTCAAAATAATCACAGTCATACACATATACATTTTCTGTACCTGATTTTATCTGGCACCATCATATTAAAGACGTTTTTTGAAAATGTATGACATTCTGTTTGTCAGAAGTTGTTGGCATGTATATAACAGTCATTCAAACAAAGGAAATGGCTAAAATTCTGGCAAGCACTGTCACAAGTCTGAGAATATTTATAATCATAGTCAAAAAACATTACAAAATAGACCTAGAAGCTAAGGGTCCCTATCCTTCCCTTGCCTCCCTCCCAGTTATATTTACTAATCAATCTACTGGTGGGTTTTGAGAAAGAAAATGAGCCTGGGGGCAGAACGCCCCTGTCCCTTCATTTACATGAATTTTTCTTGTTGGACATCAAATAAAATTGCTAATGTAAAGTGGGCAAAAATTCAAACTCTCCCTACAGGTACACAGAAACACTGTGTGAATAACGCCAGTCGCTGCAGGCTCTGCTAATTTAAATATGGATCAAAAGATTAATATGCAAAGAAACATTTAAAAAGAAAGCCAGTCACTGGTCACTGGGGAATCTTCCAATTGCATATCTTAACAGCAATGTTTCATTAATCCTAAGCATAATAACTCAATAATATCAATTCAAATTCACGCTGTGTTACAGAAAATTGAATTTTTTTTTTTTTGTTGCATGCCTAGGGTCTAGATCGAACAAATCCTTTATTGCAACATGTCTTTCACTTTTATGGCAATTGGTGCATGTGGACTAGGGGTGTTCTGCTCCCTCAAAAGAATTTTAAATGGGTTGGAAAATTTAAGTGATGCCTCACTGTTCCCCATCATTATGGTCAGAGAAGCATTTTTGCCTGTAGGGCATTCATATTAGTGGAAGAGAAGTGTGTGTCAAATAAAATAAGATGTTCTGAATTAGTAGACTAGCTTGCAAACAAAAAAGGCTGGCTGTAGACTGCATGGCGTGGGTTGGTATTATATCAGCAAACTTAGCATTTTATAGACTATCAATTAGGCTCCATTCACACCTGAGCGTATCGTTTTCAGGCCTTTTTTTTGGGCGTTTTTCAAGCGTTTTTTCAGGCATTTTTTGCAGGTGTTTGGAGGCAGTCATTGACATCTAAAAAAACCCCTTGTAATCTGCCATAAAAAAAGCTCATGTACTTTTTTGAGCTTCAGGCGTTTTGCTTATGTGAACAGGGGCCATTAAAATGAATAGGATTTTGTTTGTTGGACATTTTGAGACTTCAGAGATGAGCGTTTTACGAGCTGAAAAATGCTCAGGTGTGAACAGGGCCTTAACGATCAAAAACTAGCCTTTTTGACAAACAATATGTACTATATAAATGTAGTTTCCAATACACGTATTGATGCAATAACCTTTTTGTTATTATTTTTATTTTTTTTTTTTTTTTATATTGTATGACCTTTACAGTATATGTGAGCTTATCTGAGGACAGAAAATGCCAGTGACAGGAACTTGAACCATTCTTTTTGTCAACAAGGTGGATTCAAAAGAATTAACTTAATTGATTTTGATTTGTGAAAACTCATTCCAGCTGATCTTGGGAGTTCTCCCATGTGACCTAAAGGTACTATTTTTTACCTGTTTCTGCCTCGAAATCTAGCCAGGGGGAAGGAACTTATTTGTCAGCAGCATTTAAATGTGTCTACTGATCTGCCTGGCTTACCTGCACATTTTAAACCCTTAACGTGCACACCCAATATGAACAGTAGCTGCTATGAGTGGAACTTGAACTTTAGCCACTGACAACCTCCAAATACTGAGTATTTGGGCAGTTTGGTCACCAGTGCTACTCACATTAAAGTGTATGTCAAGGTAAAATAAAAAGAAAACATACTGTATGCAGTACATTTGCACATTTTCACATTTTTTTTATCTTGTAAAGATCCTGCAAGTACAGAATACCTGTTAAGCTGCCACAAATGCACTCAACATAAGCCTGTACGGTGAAAACATACCTTTTTTGTGGACTGAGTGGTATCAGCCCTTCATGGTGTCTTTTGCTAAACTATGTAACTACTCCCATTTTTAGATCTCTACAACATAAAGGCTAATCATTCTGTAGTCCATGATAAAAACAGAGATGGCTAAATAACATCTTTAAGATAACACAAAAAGTGTAAACAGGACAGTTCTAAATTTCCAATTATCAAGCAGATTTAACACATACTTCCAACTGCATATTTTACAGACCAAAACGGAGCAAATAGGAGAAATTTAACCACTTGCCAGCCACCAGCAAAACATTTACTACTAGTGTGTGGCCCCCCTGGGGCATGCAGTGCTACGCTCTGCACTCGTTGTATCCACTGGACACAGTGGATTGCAGTACTAAGTATGGAGCTACTGTAAGTGGCCCAGATATCACATGATCACTATGCGATCACATGTCACCTAGTATGTCATGAATGGAATCTATTGTTTACTACTGTGAATGATCTGTTAAATGTGTCACCAGTGATCATATGGTACCTGAGACAGATAACAGCACCTTGTACCATGTGGTAGCTGTGGGCCCATCACAGCATCACAATAGTAAAAAATGACTTATGAATTAAAGGCACTCATGACAGTTCAAACAATTGCTGTTACATTGATCATCAAAAATAAATAAATAAATCCCTGATTCTCCATCCCCAGAGTAGTACAGTTTGAGAGAAGATAAAAATCTTATGTAATTTTTTTTTTACATACTGTCACCAGTCAGTATCCCTGATTACTGCCACACCAGTCACATGATAACGCTGTACTGAACTATTGACAGTATGTAAAAGACAATGGGGGAAAAAAATTCTGTTAAATTTCTTAATTTTCCAAAAACATTGTGACAAAAAAAGACAACTTAAAAAGCCATGCCTCTTACTAAATACTTTGGACTTTCTACTTTCCAAAGAGGGGTCATTTGGGGGATATTGGTACTGACCATTTAGTGAGATAGGCAGTCAGTACATCAGGAATAATCAATTAAATTTCACATATATATATATATATATATATATATATATATATATATATATATATATATATATATATATAGACTCTATAGCTTTCACATGGACTAAATAATATACACTGATTTGGGTTATGTTTAACCAATGAAATGTAGCAGACTACATTTTGGCCTAAATTTGAGAAAAAAGAGTATTTGTTTGCAGAATTTTATAACAGAAATTAAGAAAAATTTGTTTTTTTTTTCCCAAAATGTTCAGTATTCTTTTGTTTATAAAGCAGAAAACACAAGTGGCAATTTAATACCACCAAACCATTTGTGCGATAATGATAATGATATACTTTTTATTTGGGTACAGTGTTAAATGACTGAACAATTGTTAGTTAAAGAAGCACTGTGCAGAATAGCAAAATATGTTCTGTGCATAAACCTTCCGGGAGGTCAAATGGTTAATATTAGAATTTACATACAATTTAAGGACATTGTTACACAATGTTATACTGCAGTCTAATGCGTAATGTTCTCCCAAAATTAAAGCAAATTTGTCTTTAAATATGTGTAAAAATTTTGCTGTGTTCAGATGCATAATATTCTATCTAGGATTATGAAGATTCAATAAAACATGTAACAAAAATATAACTGTGCTCAATCTTACCCTTGTTAAATCATCGATAATGTTCTGTTGTTCTACCACTTGTAATTTCAAGAACTCGATTTCTTGTTCCTCTCCTGCTTGGTCAAGGTCATTTAAGGATCTTAACTTCTTCAGTGGAGGATGAGATGTTATTTTCTCTTTCTGAAGTTAAAAAAAAAAAAAGATTTTTTATTTACAGGTTCATATATTATAATCTCAGGTTATGCTAGACCAGCCTTTCTCAACCTTTTCAACACAGAAGAACCCTTGAAATTAATTTCTGGTCTCGGGGAACCCCTGCTAAAAATTGAAAATCTACAACTCATGACACATTAGTGTGACAGTCAGTGGGAAGAAAGCTCCTTACTCTTGTCATCATTGGGAAGAATTACCCCCTTACCGATAGCTAAAAGGAACAATAGTGTCATTGGGAACTTATCTGAGAGGCAGAAATTGCCCATTGCTCAAGGAACCCCTAGCAACCTCAGGAGGAACCCTGGTTGAGAACCTGTGCAAGACTTAATAAAAACACATATCCAATAGTACTTTTTATTTTGAAAGTGATAAATAAGCAAAAATGTAAATTATTTTTTTCTATTTTTCAATAATTTGTTTTTTTAATGCTGTAATTGTATAGAAATGTCAACATTAAAGAATGTGTTACCCCAACATTTCATATTCCTGAAATGTGCCTGTTGTTCCATCTACTTGTGTTAAAAAGTATTCTATTCTCTTTGTATTGCTTCCTCTGTGTGGAATCCCTGGTTATTCTGCCAGTCCTCCTGCTTTCCTATTTCAAACTGACCATGCTAGGCACAAGAACACATGTATCCCAGCGTGGTCAGCTTTCTGGCTATGGTACATATACAAATGGATGGATGGTATGGATGGTACAAATGGATGGTATTGCAGATGTCAGTGATGAACAATGAAACCACCACGCTTTCCTGAAGACGCAATTTGCAAAACTAGTCAGAAGCCAGTGACTTCCGGTTACATCTGACGTCACGTCCGGCCCGGACTTCCTGGTGGTAGAATGCAAGCCAATCTCGAGAGGAGGAAGCGAGACGGTGGCTAAAATATTTGTACAATTTCAGGGCACACACATATGTAAGTACAACACCTTTGATGTCTTTTTATACGGTGAATAAACATATTACACTATAGTGTCTCTCTGGTTTATGGTGGTGATGTCATGGAAGAGAGAAAGAGAGACTGGGAAACATTTGGAGACCTAATGAAATGCTGTAAACGCATCTGAGGAACCAGATTACTATCCTGAAAGGCTTATTGATCTTTATTAGTTTAGAGGTCACTGGAGCCACAGTGATAAACCACTTCTCATTTTGGTGTGACTCACCACTCATTTTGGTGGTGGTCACAGGTGATTTGTTGGATGATCACCCTACAGATATAAGAAGATCACACACTGTTACGGTGGTGGGATCATCACGGTTAAATAGTGGACTTTATCTATGGACTTTCAATTATAGCTGTAATCCATAGCTCATTGAGTAAGCAGGTGACACAGGGATCTGCAATGGGAAATAGTGACGTCACCAAGCTGGCTATGCAGTGCGACATTGATATTTGTATACCAAGACTAAACAGAATTACTAATATTTTGTTAGGTAAACATTTAAAAACAGTAATATATTTCCACGCTGCCAGACTTTTATGGGCTCTAAGGGCTCTTTCACACACTGAGTCCGTTGGACGGACTCCGTTTTTCTCAGCGGGGGATCGATCCGCCGATCCCCCACTGAGCAGGAGTATGACAGCTGTGTCTCTGGGCTGTGTCATACTCTGAGAGTCGGTTTACACATATGCAGTGACAGTCATTGCATGTGATTCGCTGCTCTGCAAATCCCATGCGATATCTTTGCAATGCAAATTCAGCCATACAGATTGTATGGTTGAATTTGCATTGCATTCGGACCAAACTCGCACAGGACCCTTATTGGTGTCCACACCAGAATCGGATCGCATGGGTGTTCACACCTATGCGATCCGATTCATGTCCCAACTGACAGTTCGCACTGTGATATGCAAACTGATCTGGGGGTGTCGTTAACTTTGTATTGACACCCCCAGCGATTTGCATATGGCAGTGTGAACTGTGTGAACTGCCTGCGAGTTGAGTGCGATGAGGGAACCCGCAGTGGAACAGGCTCTCATTGAGGTGCTAAGATACTGAGCAGATTTTCTGACTTTAGAACAGCTGCAGTCCTTTTCTAGAAACCATTAATGACTCAATGAATTCAAATACTTCCTGGAGTTTCTCTTTGCAGATACAACACCCTGTGTATAAATAGAAGACTGCAATTTTTGTTCTTTAGTCTGTAACACATTAGGAACGGAGGGCATCATACATTTGGTAAACATTCAAATATCAGTGAGCAAATGTGGACATTTCTTTTATTTCATGTCATATTTTTATCATAGTAAGCATGGTGTGACGGTGCAATGCACCCAGCGACATAACTAAAGCCAGGAACTGCTACCATATTTCCAGGGCACGGTGCCAGGCTACCATGTTGATCCATCATTTATCAGAGATGGCATTTTAATAGAGCCACAATGGTTCTAAATGTTGCTGAATATTCCTGTCCTTACTGAGCATGCTATGAATAACCTAGGGTGGTGGTGCAATGCAACAGATCTTCCAATATTATCATGACATTAAGGGCCCATGGTCAGGCATAATAACGGACACTTATTTGCTCTCTAGGTTGCTGGGGCAGTAAATGTCAACCAAAGTGGCAGCAAAGGACGTTTACTTCCACTTTAAGCCCTACTAGATCACTCCAGGTTGGCCCCTTTTGCAGGTATAGCTATGCAAAACATTAAAAATAAGTGCCTAGTCTGTTTAAAATCCAGTAATACACCGTTTCACCCTGCTCTGCCCATGCTCAGTTGCTCTCTATTCTCGGTACTGTGCCGAATTTGTAGAGGCCTATCTGCTGACAGCCTAAAGATTTACTGCTGCTCAGAGGCTCTGGGCTTCAGTAGAAACAGGAACAATGCTGGTGGCAATTTACAGCACACACTAATTTCGGTGACATAATTATTAATGTGAAATGTATGTTGCTTGCTAAAGAGCATTCTTTTTATCATGTTGTTATGGGTAAAGTTCCACTTTAACATGTTATTAGCATAGAGTTTAAGCATGTGATAGTATGACTATACGTGAGTAGTGATGTACCGAACTGTTCGCCGGCGGACAGATCCTGGCGAGCTTAGCATGTTCGCGTTCGCCGCTGCGGGTGAACATATGCAAGTTCGGTCCGCCTCCTATACATCATCATTGAGGCAAACTTTGACCCTGAACCTCACAGTCAGCAGACACATTCCAGCCAATCAGCATACCTCCCTCCCACACCCTCCCACCTCCTATAAATAAGCAAGGGCAGCATCCATCTTAGATCATTTCTGTGTTACTGAGAGCAGGGAAAGTGCTGCTGCTGCTGCTGTTATAGCTAGGGACAGTTAGTCAGTGTTCCCGGTCTTGTTGTTAGCCAGTGTTCTTGGTACACTCCTGCTGTAAGGACAGCACCCCAAAAAGCCCTTCCTGGTATTTGAGGTTTTTTTTGGATATATATATATATCTATTGTCCCCAAAAAGCCCTGTTTAGGGCTGGTATTTGTGTAATTTTTTTTTCTGTGATATATATATATATATATATATATATATATATCTATTGTCCCCAAAAGCCCTTTTGAGGGCTGGTATTTGAGTATTTATATATATATATATATATATATATATATATATATATATATATATATCTATTGTGCACTGCAGTTACCTGCCCGCTGTGTGTGAGAGGCCACAGACCCACCACAGACTGTACTGTGTGCACTCATTTCGGGTGGCACAGGCACAGTACCTTGCATTTTAAAAAATATTTTTTTTTTCCTCCGTCATAATTGCAGTGAGTGCTGTGTCAGGCCCACAGAGTGTACTGTACCCACTGCAGTGCACTGCCCACCACTGATATATATACGGTGGCACAGTATCTTGTTGCAAATTTAAAAAAAAATATATATTTTTTTATTATTGCAGTTGCCTGGGCTGCCAGTGACTGTCAGGTCCACAGAGTGTACTGTGCCCACTGCAGTGCCACTGCCCACCCACCACTGATATATACGGTGGCAGGCATGACATTTTTTGGATTAGTGTCTGGGGGGTCTAAAAGGTGTACCTGTGAAGTTTCAGCTCTGTAGCATGTCCAGAACCAGAAAAAAAGATCATATAGGTGTAAAAGGGGTTCCCACCATCCCTGCTCTACTGAAAAATGATCTTTTTTTTCTGGTTCTGGACATGCTACAGAGCTGAAAATTCACAGGTACACTTTTTAGAACCCCCAGACACTAAATCACACACAAAAAAAGTTCTTAAAAATTGACATTTTTGATAGAGAGCCAATTATTGAAAAAAAAAAAAACCTTAAAAAAAAAAAAAACATTTCTTTGGATTTAGTGTCGGGGGGGGGGGGGGGGGTCTAAAAAGTGTACCTGTGAAGTTTCAGCTCTGTAGCATGTCCAGAACCAGAAAAAAAATTAGAATTAGGGTTAGGGCTAGGGTTAGGGTCAGGGCTAAGGTTAGGGTAATTTTTAGTGCTTAGGGTTACACGGTTAGGGTTAGAGGCATAGGGGTAGGGTTACTAACTCTAACCCTAAGTATCTCACCGTAACCCTAACCCTATCGACTTAACACTAAACCTAACCCTCTAATCATAACCCTAACCCTCTAACCTTAACCCTAACCCTCTAAGCCTAGCCATAAAAATAACCCTAACCCTAAACCTAACCCTAGCCCTAACCCTAGCCCTAACCCTAATTCGTAATTTGTTTCTGGTTCCGGACATGCTACAGAGCTGAAACTTCACAGGTACACTTTTTAGACCCCCCAGACGCTAAATCCAAAGAAATTTTTTACTTTTTTTTTTTTTTTTAATTTTTCCAATAATTGGCTCTCTATCAAAAAGGACAATTTTTAAGAACTTTTTTTGTGTGATTTATTGTCTGGGGGGTCTAAAACGTGTACCTGTGAAGTTTCAGCTCTGTAGCATGTCCAGAACCAGAAAAAAAAATAGAATTAGGGTTAGGGATGGGTTAGGGTCAGGGCTAAGGTTAGGGTTATTTTTAGTGCTTAGGGTTAGAGGGTTAGGGCTAGAGGGGTAGGGGTAGGGCTACTAACTCTAACCCTAAGTATCTCACCGTAACCCTAACCCTATCCCCTAACACTAAACCTAACCCTAACCCTCTAACCATAACCCTAACCCTCTAACCTTAACCCTAACCCTCTAAGCCTAGCCATAAAAATAACCCTAACCCTAGCCCTAACCCAAACCCTAGCCCTAACCTTAGCCCTAACCCTAGCCCTAACCCTAATTGGTAATTTTTTTCTGATTCTGGACATGCTACAGAGCTGAAACTTCCCAGGTACACTTTTTAGACCCCCCAGACGCTAAATCCAAAGGAATTTTTTATTTTTTTTTATTTTTATTTTTTTTTTGAATGTTTCCAATAATTGTCTCTCTATCAAAAAATGACAATTTTTAAGAACTTTTTTTTTGTGTGATTCAGTGTCTGGGGGTCTAAAAAGTGTACCTGTGAAGTTTCAGCTCTGTAGCATGTCCAGAACCAGAAAAAAAATTAGAATTAGGGTTAGGGCTAGTGTTAGGGTTAGGGCTATTTTTAGTGCTTAGGGTTAGACGGTTAGGGTTAGAGGCGTAGGGGTAGGGTTACTAACTCTAACCCTAAGTATCTCACCGTAACCCTAACCCTAGCCCCTAACACTAAACCTAACCCTAACCCTTAAAGCCCAGTTCCTGTCCCATTTTGGTCGGTTCTGGTCTGTTTGCAGTGCGTTAAACGGGGAGTTTGGTCTGTCTCTGTGAAGCGGGCGTAACCCTTACACTACCTGATCGATACAACATCATACCTGATCGTATACACACACTGGATGTTTTAAAGCACGTTATTCCAAACAATTTTGGAATGTTAGGTGATTTATGTCCTTTATGGAATAAAACCCGACTCTGCGTCAACTACGTAATTTTCCATGGGAGTTTTGTCATGGATCCCCCTCCGGCATGCCACAGTCCAGGTGTTAGTCCCCTTGAAACAACTTTTCCATCACTATTGTGGCCAGAAAGAGTCCCTGTGGGTTTTAAAATTTGCCTGCCTATTGAAGTCTATGGTGGTTCGCGAACATTTGCCGATGTTCGCGTTCGCCGTTCGCGAACGGCAAATTTGAGGTTCGCGACATCACTATACGTGAGATGTGTTCTTACAAAAATTCAAGCCTTTAGATTCCAATTATTACAAATGTTTATTTATTTTTTTTAAACATTCCATATCAGAACACACTTTGTGCTATTCATACTTACCATTTCTGCATTTTCCTTTGAAAGGACTTTCAGCTTCTCCTCCATACGTTGCAAGGATTGCATTAGTTCATCATTTCTTTTCATGAGGCACTTGTTCTTTTCCAGCAGAGGTTTGTACTGTTTTTCTGCTTCCCTGACTCTCCGCAGCTGGAAACAAGACATAATAAAATATGATTTTTTAAAAATGGCTTCTCTCTATACTGGAATCTAACTTCATAAATTAGTAAAAATAACCAGTTCATATGTTTTTTCTAATTTCCTTGCAATACATAAGCAGGTAATATGCAGTCTGGGGCCTGACATTATGACAACTATTCTTTGCTCACCGCGAAAACATGCCTAGCCACATTGCTTATGCTGAGCAGTGGTCGTACAGGCCTTTTTTTTTAATCTTTGGTCCACTAAAAAGTAATATTTTATTTACAGGTAGAGTTTTCTAGTTAACTTACTCATCCGCTGTTTTTATTTACATTTCTTGGGACTCCAGTCCTGACAGGTTTGTGCCATTCATTCTGGTTCCATTCTTCCCCTACTTGTTTTGTGATCCTCTCTATTATCTGCCCAGAAGCTGTTTAGCAGTGATTGACGCGCCTGCACCGGAAGTGGCGAGTAGGGCCCGTGCAGGCCCATTGACTCCTGGGAGCGATGATGCTCATCTCCCAGGAGTCAATGCAAGCAGGAAGTGATGTTTTTTAAAAAAAATGTATATTATCCAATTCTTTTTCAGGTACATTAAAGCAAGCAGATGGTAAAAAGTTGATTTGAGGGTGGAACTCCGCTTTAATGCATTCCCTGAATTAAGGTAAAAAGTGTTTCAGGATGTGTATCGCCCCCTCACCCTTCTTATACTTACCTGAGCCTGATCGCGATCCAGTTTTGTGCCCACCTGCAGGAGTACCACCATAGGAAGCTGTTTCCTATGGTGGCACACTGGGAAGAGGAGGAACCAGGAGCGCTGGCAGGGGACCTGAAAAAAGAAGGATCTGGGGCTGCTCTGTGCAATAGCATTGCACAGAGCAGGTAAGTATATCAGGTTTGTTTTTTTTTTTTTTATATTGACTTTACAAACACTTTAACCATTAAAGGCATTATTCACTTTTACTTTTGTCATTTTAACCCACAAAAATACAACATACTACACTTTGGTCCATTTTGCAGCTAACATGTAGGCACCTTTCACATGCTAACAAAAGACCTGCTACTTCTCTTCTGGGGAAGTGCCACCATTGCTTAAAGTGAACCTTTATTTGCCCATGTTTGGTAAAGCAACAGGTTTGCTTTAACTCTTCTCCCCAATAGCTCAACTTCAACTTATCTTCGCTCCTTCATAGCTCTTTCAATCCACATGGAGAGAAGAGAATACCTGTACTTCAGGATAAGAAGAAGCACATGACTCACTCCACAGTACAGCATTGGGTCAATCATCAAGTACCAGTGCTGCAATATGGGAAGAGATCATAACCTTGCGTAAAACTATAACTTGAGCAAAGTCCCAAAAGCCAAACAGAGCGGCAGGGGAGCACAGCTAAGGTGGATGTTTGTTACTGGGAACTGTCAAAATCAACCAGTTGCTGACACTTCTGATCCTAAACAATTTTAGAACTTTGAACCCTTAAACTTGTAATGAAAACATTTATTATACTTCATATATGGTATTTAGGCATATGACAAAGAGTAGTCTATGTTTCCTTAAAATAGAACTATAGGCAAAACTTTTTTTAAATTTTGGATAGAGTAAGGGAGTGTTGGGGGTTTAGGTGCGTTGGGCTCTTTTTATGCCAAAACCCTCCTTTCCTCAACGCTCAAGTGATGTTTTTTTTTTCTCTGCCTCTAAACCCCTGTATCGGCTATGTGTCTGTGGATACATAGCCTAAAACTGAGGGGCATTTAGAGGCAGAAATAAATCGGCAAACGCCCTTTAAAAGCGGTGTTTTTGATGCACAATGTGCATGAGCCCTTATAAAGGATTTTAAAGGTGATGGAATAAGTAGGTAAATTAATAATAATACATATAGTAGGAAGGAAAGTCTGTTTACAGAAGGGGCTCATCCATGAAAAAGAAAAGTTCAGCATCTCCATCCATAATTCTTCTTTTACCATACCTGGGACAACCTGATGGATTACACCAGTGTTTACAGAACTTTAAGAAAAATGCAGTGTATTACTGCTGATATAAGCATTTTTTTTCCCAGTTGCTGGCTTTCAGAACATATTTAAAAGGTTATCTTTTTTTATGCGTCAAACAATTCAGTGAATAAATTATTTAGTTGCTCGGCCAACATCCTTTTAAGTATGTAATTTCAACTGCTGTAAAAGCGGTATTAAACACAAAAGCAAACATTTATTATATCGCAGTGTACCAATTTTTAGATGTGATGGGTACATTCATTTTCTTTTTTTAGGCTTTCTTTTCTTTATTTTCAACTGGTGATCCTGTCCATTCTCAGTTATTTCCTCTCCGCTTAATGTTTTAAGTGTTAATGTGAGAGGGAAACCTTTTGGATATACATCCTGAACTCACTGGTCCCTCATGGCTTAAATGAAGAGACTGAGAAAAATACGCTCATTTAAACTTTCGATTGGTCATGTGGTCTCCATTCATTTTAAATATTTTGGTATAGACTAACATACATCTAAAGTCAATTAAAATGTATGCCCTCTAGTCTAGTGGTTAATCTTATACGATAGGGTAACATTCCATTTTTAATATTAATAATTATTGTTGTCATTATCCTTATAGGCTTTGATCTATTTTTAATAAGTCTGTAACCGCTACAAACTGATATATAATCAACATATTGGTAAGTCTTGACATACTATATCCTTTTAAAAAAAAAATAATGAACTGTACATCATTTAGGATTGTTTGATTCCTTTTATTTTTATTTTTTATTACACATCCTTTATTTATTTTACATATCTATAGGCATAGTTTTTAATATTTTCTATTAGTTTATTATAATAATGTACATATAATTGCTATGCTCATGTAATCATATTTTTTTAACTTAAACTTTATGTATATTCATGAAATTTTGATGTTTTTTTATATATCTGCTGCATGAATGTGCTGCATACTATGTCTGTCTTGGCCGCTGCTGTGTATCTTCATTGCTTAGAAAACCCATTGCCGAAAACTAAACCTGGCCCTTAAATGGGCGCAGCCTCCTGTCACTACAAATAGAGGCTAAGCGCAGGCACCCGATTAGCTTTGACAAAGGACCCTTGGCTGTCTCTGAAACGTGTTAGCCATGCCCCTCTTTCCTGCCTCTAGCACTGATGTCACCCCCGGCCGCCGCCCTTCAGGATCCCGCGACCACAGGAGTTCTGAGCATTCTGGAACACAGTGCACCATCTGGCGGACCTCTTCCCACTTCCCACACAATTTGAGCAGCGGATGCTCTGGGCTGTCCAGATCCTTGTGTTGTGAACCTCCTGACCCGTGGTGGGTCTGACAAGCGCTATTTTCTTCTCTATTTTGTAAGTTGCCAATCGTCTGATAAACCTGTTAGTTTTTTTATATGCTGCACTTATGCTGGCCATACAGTAGCTGAAAAATCGTTTGAAAATCTGTCATTTGGACTGCCCAGTTAAGGGGAACAAATAGAAAATCCATTTCAACTTTTCAGAGCCGAAAATTCAAAGGAACAGGTTGGAAAATTCTGCCGAACTAACCATAAATTGAATGGTTAATGTATTCTCACCCAAACTATTTGCACTAGGCGTATGTGACAAAACAAATTAAAAACTGATTATTTATGTCCATTGAACAGTTTTTTAATCATAATTTAGTCATGACATGATGGCAAAATTGTTTGCTCTCACAGCCGAGTGTTCGTTATTCAAAACGAGTATGAACGATTTTACGTATAGTGTATGGCCAGCATAATGGTCCGTACACACGATCTAAAAATCGGACGGCAGAGCCACCATTTTTCACAAGGAAAATAAATCAGGTGAAATCTCTTCAATTGGTCAGTAATAAAAACTTGACAGTGTTTACTATTCCCAAATCTATCCAAAACTTAAAAAAATGGCTAAAGAAAGGCTTTACGTTCATGTATATTTACACGTCTATCCATAAAATAATAAATTAAATGAAAAATATTACCAATTCATTTCTTTCATCCCCAAGCAATGTATTTCTGTCCTCCAGTTTTCTGATTGTTGCATTTAATTCCGCCATTCTTTTCTGATTTCTACGTAAGTCCTGAAAAGCCAACAGGTTTAGGTTTATCAGTTTGTATAAATGATAGAATAAATAAGCCATGGCAATTTACTTACCTGGTGTTTGTCTATCAGTATGATTCCCCATATTTTTGACTTGCGGTTCCGTTAAAAATTATTCAGAGTATAAGCAGGCTGCTAGAATAGGCCACATGCACAAAGGCCTATAAAAATAAGCAGCATTTTTTTCTGCCAGAACTTGGAAGAAAAAACTCCTCTGAAGTTACAATAATTATGTGCATTTATGCGAGTATGCCATGTGAGTGTAAATGCATTCTACTAGCTGAAATTAATTTATTCTGGCCACTGGAATATATTTATGCACATGCACATGCCTTTAGACGCACTTATGTTAATTTTTTCTACTGCTATTCAAATATACCTGTAAACGCCCATGTGTACATGGGGTTGCTTTTTACAGGCATTAAAAAAAAAAACACTGATTGCCTGTATAAGTGAGGTTTCTTAAGCTCTGTGTGCATGAGACCTAAATCTTTCCATAGCTGTTATGGTAAGGTGAGCATTTTTTACTACTATATAGTGAGACATACTTGTTGCAATGTGTGCATATAATGCGGAAACCTGCACTGAGATGCCATAACTGCTTAAAGTACTTTATTTGCTATGACAAATCAAACTCAAAAATGCACAAGTGAAGATAAATTTACCCACTGTAACAGGGTGGCCCCGCTGTGCCGGATAATGTACATGTACGTGATCTGGCATTTTCGGCTAAGGGGACGCGCTGGCAGATATTTCCTTAACTCCTAGACAAAGCAAAATGCCTTGTTTGTAACAGTAAAAAGTACTGCATTCATGGATCAGCCCATGTGTCATACAGCGCATACCAGCGGCCATGAGTTTAGTGCAAATTGCTGGTGTAAATTAGGCATATGGTCACATATTTGAATTCGTACATTTCTCTTTTAAAAACACAGTAATGAAAGGGTCCCCGCTATATGTAATATAAATTAGATGGATGGATAGACATCTAATGTCCAAATAAAGTATAACTCTATATATTTTACTACATTTCATAATCAAACTACATTAAAAGGGTTCCCCTATCCTGCACTTCCACACTGTTTCACTATTCTGAGAAACTGCAGTGCCACCAAAATTTTGCCAAGGAACATCTGTGACTGACTGCCATTTCTAAACTAGTAAAACCCATAAATTACAAGGGGGAACTGTAGGGACTGTTCACACCCATTTGTTGCAGAAGCGTGCAATTATTTACTTTGTGTCTATTGGGGTGCTGCAATGCCATTCATTTTTAATGCACCTCCACAATGCATCTCAATTGTAAACCACAATGAACACCAGCCTAGGTTCACACTGGTGCGGAAAACACGGCATGTGAGTCGCACAGGAAACGCACCAAATTCCTGCGCACATAACATGTGATGTCTGTACAGTGCGATTTTGAGCCATACATTTTGTATGGCTCAAATTGCATCCACAGCAAAATGGTGCAGGACCCTTTTGTTTTCTCCGCACCTGAATAGCATTGAATGGGTCTTCACACCCATGCAATGCATTTCTGGCAATCACGCTGCATTTTGCAATCTGTTTTGGGTTGTCGTTAATCTAACATTGACACTAGCAGCAGATCGCATGGACCCTGTGTGATTGCCAAGCAGTGAGATGCGATGCGGGGAAAGGCAGTGAATCTTTTGCATTTCCCGCATCACAAGTGTGAACCAGGGCTAATGTGACATAAGTGTTAGCATAATGTACTGGAGCAGGCAGGTATGAAGCCATAAGTGTTACTGAAGCAAATGGGGGATATTTACGTAGACTAAATTCCTTTACAAATAGCTGTTATTCATAAACCACTGTATTTTACCCTGTCAAAAACAGATTTATCTTACCGGACTTCCACAGTGCTCTGATCCATCCCCTGCCCTTCCTGGGATTTCACGCTTGGGACTTCCAATGTTGCACTCAGCTTCTTTAACTAAAAATAATTGCTCATCCAAGGCTTCCTTCTGTAACTGAAGCTTTAGCAGGGAGCTGGTTTGTGTCTCAAGTTCTTTTTCAAGAGAGAAGATGATCCTATCTTTTGCTTTAATTTCATCCATCTGAAAGATTCATCAAGAGAAAGCATTTACTCAAATTATTTAGTAGGAAAAAAAATGGCAATTAAAAAAATAAGGTTACATTTATTTTATATATATATATATATATATATATATATATATATATATATATATATATATATATATATAATATTGTAACTACCATCTCATGTGAAGGGCTAGATTGTAATGGCTAGATGACTGGGTAAGAGCAGCTCTTGTGGGATGTTCCCATCTGCAGTGGTCAGGACCTACCAAAAGTGGTTAAAGAAAGGAAAACCACCGAACCAGTGATAGGGTTATGGGCAGTCAAGGCTTACTGATGCATGTGGGGTGCAAAGGCTGGCCCGTGTGGTCCGATCCAATAGAAGAGCTACTTACTGTAGCTCAAGTTTCTGAAAAGATAATGCTGGTTCTGATAGATAGAAAGGTGTCCACAGTGCATCACAGTTTGTTGTGTATGGGGTTGTGTAGTTGCAGACAGGTCATGGTGCCCATGCTAGCATCAGAATTGCACCAAGGAGCAATAGAAGGAGGTGTCTTGGTCTAGTATAGCATTTTCTTTTACACTGGACATTGGGCAATGTTCTGCTGGGAAACCTTAGTCCTGCCATTGGTGTAGATGTTACTTTGACACATACCACCAACCTAAACATTGTTGCTAAACAAGTACACCCCTTCATGGAAACCGATGACAGTGGCCTCTTTCAGCATGATAATGTGTCCTGCCACACTGCAAAAATGGGTTAAGAATGGTTTAAGGAACGCAACAATAAGTTTGAGGTGTTGACTTGGCCCCCAAATTCTCCAGATCTCTATCCAATCATTTGTGGCATGTAGAGTATATAAATTCCAACAATCTGGAACATGATTAGGTAGTGACTATTATAAGGTTCCTTTTTATGGCCCATAAGTATATAGCCTCTAGCTGGGTCTTGTCCAACTGGATAAACATGTTATGTTTGAAAAACACACCTATGTTCAACAAAACACATGATTGAATTTCGAAAAACTATGGAAAAAAATGGACAGATGCTCCATGCGCCAGCCTAAACGCATAATAAAGAGAGGTAGTGTTTGAAGAGCAGGTTCAGCCTGTTTTATTTACCTTTTTATACAGTGTATCGGTTGCCCTGGAATATTTCTGGAATTTTGGGTATACTTGATAATAATTAAATAAATGTCTTGCTGTTAACATTTTATCAGCTTAATTTATCAGTAAGGAAAGGAGAGAGAACAAGGGAGAGGAGAGGAAGGGAAATGGGGAAAAAGAAAAATGGAATTTCTTGTTCCTGGGTTTTTTGTTTGGTTGTTTTGTATATTTGTGTATTTTGTTAGGTAAAAGAAAAAAAAATGCAAAAATAAAGTCGGAATAAAAAACAAATGTGCTGGAAAAAACAAGACTGATCCATGGAGACCCCACCTCCCAACTTACAGGACTTAAAGAATCTGCTACTGACAGTTTGGTGTAAGACACCACAGAATACCTTTAGAGGTCAAGTTGTTCCCATGCCATAACGGGTCAGGGTTGTTTTTGGGGGACAAAAGGGGGGGACCTTCTCAATATTAGGTGGGTGGTCATAGAGTCATGGCTGATCGGTGTATATATATATATATATATATATTTTGCATATTATCAATATTAATTTTCTTACACCACGTAGGTATGTGGTAAATGTGATATCATTTTTTAGTAATGGAAGTACTCAGACACAGTTGAGATCATCATGATGAATCACATGTGGTATTGGTCAGGCATATAAACTGCTCCTAACAGAATTATTATCTGGAGGCCTTTTCTGATTATTGTCAAAATAATTAGTCCAAAATCATATGCTGTGTGATACAGATATTACTTTAAAGAGAAGGGTTTGTGGAAATGGATAAATTGGTGCATCCAGGTGTTTGGACCAGTTAAACCATCTAGCAACGTTTATACCTTGTGTTTACTAATTGTGGGTAAGGATGGGTGAACGGTTCGCCCTGAGCATGAGTTCAGGCCTAACATTTGCCTGTTCGGCACTCGCGGAACACCCGAATTTGCAGGGTATTTGCCGGGAGTTCACCCTGACGAACACCCTGCAATGCACTAAGCGCTGCACAGTGCATTCTGTGCCCAATCAGGGCACAGTGTAGGCTGGTTGATAAGGAGCAGGGCCGAGAAGCTGGCCCTGGCATTCCTAACAACTGATGGGTTTTCCCGCTGACAGCTACATAAAAAAAAAAAAGTGGGGGTAAAAAAAAAAAAACTGCCAAAATGTAAAAAAAAAAACAGCGTGGGGTCCCCCTCAGACACCTATCCAAGCATGCAGTCTGGCAGGTCAGGAAAGGGGAGGGGACAAGCGGAGGGGACAGGCCACATGCCCTCAACATGGGGGGTGGGTGCTTTGTGGCAGGGGGGCTCTGACCCCCCCACCCCAAAGCACTGGGCTGTGGTTGTCGGGGTCTGTGGGGGAGGGGGGGGCAGATCCCACCCCTACTATGTGAATGGGTATCCAGTTCATCGTACCCCTACCCATTCACTATAAAAGTGTCAAAAAGCAATAACCACAACCGTTTTTGACAAGTCCTTTATTAAAAAATAGTGTCCCTTGATGTACAATATCTCACAAAAGTGAGTACACCCCTCACATTTTTGTAAATATTTTATTATATCTTTTCATGTGACAACACTGAAGAAATGACACTTTGCTACAATGTAAAGTAGTGAGTGTACAGTTTGTATAACAGTGTAAATTAATGTCTAAACCGCTGGCAACAAAAGTGAGTACACCCCTAAGTGAAAATGTCAAAATTGGGCCCATTTAGCCATTTTCCCTCTATGGTGTCATGTGACTTGTTAGTGTTGCAAGGTCTCAGGTGTGAATGGGGAGCAGCTGAGTTAAATTTGGTGTTATCGCTCTCACTCTGTCATACTGGTCACTGGAAGTTCAATATGGCATCTCATGACAAAGAACTCTCTGAGGATCTGAAAAAAAGAATTGTTGCTCTACATAAAGATGGCCTAGGCTATAAGAAGATTGCGAAGACCCTGAAACTGAGCTGCAGCACGGTGGCCAAGACCATACAGCGGTTTAACAGGACAGGTTACCCTCAGAATAGGCCTCGCCATGGTCGACCAAAGAAGTTGAGTGCACATGCTCAGCATCATATCCAGAGGTTGTCTACGGGAAATAGACGTATGAGTGCTGCCAGCATTGCTGCAGAGGTTGAAGGGATGGAGGGGTCAGCCTGTCAGTGTTCAGACCATACGCCGCACAGTGCATCAAATTGGTCTGCATGGCTGTCGTCCCAGAAGCAAGCGTCTTCTAAAGATGATGCACAAGAAAGCCCACAAACAGTTTGTTGAAGACAAGCAGACTAAGGACATGGATTACTGGAACCATGTCCTGTGGTCTGATAAGACAAAGAAAAACTTATTTGGTTCAGATGGTGTCAAGCATGTGTGGCGGCAACCAGGTGAGGAGTACAAAGACAAGTATGACTTACCTACAGTCAAGCATGGTGGTGGGAGTGTCATAGTCTGGGGCTGCATGAGTGCTTCCGGCACTGGGGAGCTGCAGTTCATTGAGGGAACCATGAATGCCAAAATATACTGTGACATACTGAAGCAGAGCATGATCCCCTTCCTTCGGAGACTGGGCCGCAGTGCAGTATTCCAACATAACGGCCCCATACACACCTCCAAGAGGACCACTGCCTTGCTAAAGAAGCTGAGGGTAAAGGTGATGGACTGGCCAAGCATGTCTGCAGATCTAAACCCTATTGAGCATCTGTGGGGCATCCTCAATGGAAGGTGGAGGAGCGCAAGGTCTCTAACATCCACCAGCTCTGTGATGTCGTCATGGAGGTGTGGAACAGGACTTCAGTGGTAATCTGTGAAGCTCTGGTGAACTCCATGCTCAAGAGTGTTAAGGCAGGCCTGGAAAATAATGGTGGCCACACAAAATATTGACACTTTGGGCCCAATTTGGACATTTCCACTTTGGGGCGTACTCACTTTTGTTGCCAGCGGTTTAGACATTAATGGCTGTGTGTTGAGTTGTTTTGAGGGGACAGCAAATTTACACTGTTATACAAGCTGTACACTCACTACTTTAAATTGTAGCAAAGTGTAATTTCTTCAGAGTTGTCACATGAAAAGATATAAAAAAAGTTTTACAAAAATGATAGGGGTGTACTCACTTTTGTGAGATACTGTAAGTCCATCATCATACACGAGGCCCGCCGAGCCCAAAAAATAGAAAAAATAAAAAGCTCTCGCCTGCTGGGAGGCCACCCGCTATATGCCCACTCTGCGATTTGACATATACTATATAGGCTAGGGGCGGGCCACCCAGCTAAATCACCCAGTGGCACATCCCCCTTAGAACATCACCTCTTACAGGGAAACGCTTTAGGTAGGAGCCAAATTCTGTGACGTCACCACATACCAGTCTGCAAGCTAAGTCCCAGGGTGTGTGTTTTATTTGCCTTTGTTTGTCTTCATGTAAGTGCAATGGATACTTTTTAATAAATTATAATTTAAAAGTACTGCACTATGAGGTCTCTTCCTTGTTAAATCCCTTATGTTGGAGAACATCTACAGTGGGATGATTCGTGGAGCCATTGAGGTGGAATAATCTTACCAAGAAGTAGCATTCTCACAGGAACCTTGGGAGTTGAATACCCCAGCTGGTTGACATCTATACGATTGAGATCTCCATGGCTTGAGATCCAGCCTTTCTGGTAAGAGGTGTTTATTTTGTGAAAGAGAGAACCATATGAAGCACTGATGTCTGGTGCATAGCTTTTTACTTTCATAAGAGCACTTTAAAGCTGACTTTTTTCACTGAAATTTTTCATATGATTTTCTTTATTTATGGACTTAGTACGGACTTATTGAGCATTTAAATGTTAAGTCCTGTATAAGGACACATATTTGATTGTCATTTGGGTTGGGCACTTTCTAGATTTTTATATATGTTTTAGGGTGAGTATTTAGACCTTTATTAGTAGCAGCATCTTCACATATTAATCTTGATTTTTAAGGTGAGCGTGAAATATACATCTTTATAACGATAATTAATGAATTTTCCCTGGGAACCTAAACTTGCTTTGTGGGTGTAACCTCCAGTGTTTATTAAATTACAATTTGCATAATCGTTTGTGTGTTGATATTTTTGATTTTTGGTGTTGTCTTTTCCTTACTTTATTTAGGATTTCTATCACGCTTTTCCTGAAGAAGCTAGAATGGCGAAACGTGTAGAATTACAAGTGTGATGGAAGATTCTTCTAATCCATTGTACATTAATATGTGATCGTAATAATACATTCAATGTTTTTAATTATACTTTGTAAATAAAATGTATTTAAGTTTTAACGGTGAATTGTGCAAGTAATATTTTGCACCTAAAAAATCCCATCCATTTTACCCTCTTGCTACTAGTTTGTGTTACATAAAGGATGATGGTGCTAATCTATTGTGATCTGGTCTTATCCACAAAACTAAACTTTGATAATTAATGAGCTGACTATAGATCAGGGATCTCTAAACTATGGGCCTCCAGCTGTTGAGGAACTACATGTCCCATGATGCATTGTAAAACTCTGACATTCCTGAACATCTGGAGGGCCATAGTTTGGAGAACCCTGCCATAGATGATAAAAAGAAAATCTAAATACTGTACAAATAAAATATTGGTATCGAAAAGGTAAAAAAGTCCAGCCTCACCAGTCTACGTATGTCCCTTTCGCTTTCCCATTTAAACTTTGCAATAGTCTCCTGGTGGGACTGATGTTCACTTCTCAAATCCCCAGCCTTGATTTTGTCAGCCTGGATCATATTATTGAGAGCCTCATCCATTTGTTTCTTAGCAGATTTCAGCTCCGTGATCTCCTGTAAGAGCTTGAGGCGCTCAGAGTCAAACACTTTTCTGGCCTCTTCCCGTGCCTCTGTGCTCAGAGCTGTCCTTACTTTGTCACTGCTGCCATCGCGAAGAGCATTAACAGCAGACTTTAATCGCAGGATCTCTGCCTCTTTTAATTTAACCATCCGAGACATCTCCTGCTCATGCTGTTTGATTAAGTTCTCCCTTACTGCCTGGAGCTCCTTCATCTTCTCTTCATGCAGCTTGGCTTTCAGTTCCGAAACAGTTGCAGTGTGTTTGTGTTGTTCCTGCTCCTTTATCCTTTTACTCTCTTGATTTTTCTCCCTTTCAAGCCTAGACACCTAAATACCATCCAAGAAGGGCAAGGTTATTTAAGAAAACAATTACAGTATAGAAATAGAAGAATAACAATAAAGTCACATTTTGGCAAAGGAAAAAAAAGCATCAGAAAGGAGCCCATACATTTCATGAATGTCCATTGAACTAACGCGTTTCGGCCTCAGCCTTCCTCATAGCCGAAACGCATTAGCATCCATGGACATTGTATCTGCTGTTGTGCATTAATAAAGAATCTTTTAAGAAGAAGCACCGAGTCACCGGCTTTTTGTTGGATTTATCTACAGTGGAATGGTTGGCATGAGCACCGGCACTCTTAACATCATTCACATGGCAATAGAGCTTGGGTGAGTTTTGTATATATTTAGTGTGTCTCAATATTGCATTGTAGGTACAATCTTTATTTGTTTAATTGACTTTTATCTATGTTCACCTATCATGGAAGAAGTATGAGGGCTGCATTTGTTGGCCTTTTTCTAAAAATGCATGTTGCTTACCTGTGTTCAGGTGCATACTTTTTAGGCCTTATGCATACAGGTGTAAAAACTGACAAGCATGCAATGCAGTTCTGTGCAGTGCGATTTCAGCCCATTCATTTTGAATGGACTGAAATTGCACTGCACAAAAATAGCGCATATGCTACTTTTGGAAACTCATTACAACTGGATCGCATAGTACTTCTGTTTGCGTTTGCGACTGCATTTGGGATATCATTAGTTAATATTGACACCTGCTGTGGATTGCAACTGCAGTGCCTTCTGAATGCGCTGTGGGAAACGTGCACAGAATGTGGGTTTCCCACACTACATTCTGATATAAACTGGCTGCTTTGAAGCCGATGTATCAATATGACAGCCAGGCAATTAACGTTTTTGTAAAATTAAAGGTCAGTAATGGCAGCCTATATAATTCTCTCATTTTACCTGAATGTTCTCTACTGATTGCTCTACATTTAACAACAAAGCACAGCAATCTATTATATCCAGACAGTAAACAGCATTATCCTGTATTAAACTCATCAATCATGCCGTGTGACTCTATTTAATGGATTACTGCCATTCTATTCTCTATTTCCAATACGTTATTATAGGTTTACTAACCTAGAACTAGGCACATCGTCATTAAATAAAATCACTCACATGAAAGTTAGCACCTGAAGGCCTATGCTGATCTTATACTTGCACAATTTTGAGGCAATTTCAACCAATTTTAACCAGCTCTTGATCGAAAAAAAAAACCAAGTAAATGGATCAAGCGAAACCTACCAACATTTTCTCTTAAATAAAATGGCTGAAACTGTTGGTGACAAGTTGACTTAATCCATTAGATCACATTTAAAATAACTCATATAGTGCAGCGCCACTGAATATACCACTTCAAAATCTCATATATTCTGTGCTCTAAATAAAGACCTTAACATAAAAATCAAAGTCTAATGAAAAGTGTCACAAAACAAAGTCTATTAATATATATAATCCACCGCAGTGCTCTTCAATCACTAATCGGCTTATAACACCAAAAAGTGAACACCCACCACCGGTTAAAAGCCCTGCTCACCTCAAAGATGAGTTCAATAGGCTCTATGTGAAATCACTATTGTGGTATACCCTGCTATGGTCTCCTTACTATAGGAGGGAGGAGCCAAGCCCGTAGCGTCATGAAGCAACTGCGGTCCTTGTTGAGTGGTGAGCCAACAGACGTGTTAGACATACAAGATATACAGAAAAAAAAAAGCTCTTATAAATTTGTTTTTGGGGGCATTTTAATCAATTTGTTATAATGGAGAGCACTATGTAGTCTGCCTTTTTGATTGCATGTGATTCACTGAGCAAAGAAACGTGCTAACAGAGCTGGATCCCAGGAAGGGAGGAAGGAGACCATAGCAGGGTATACCACAAGTGATTCACATAGAGCCTATTGAACTCATCTTTGAGGTGAGCAGGTCTTTCAACCTGTGGTGGTGTGCACTTTTTGGTGTCATAAGCTGATTAGTAATTGAAGAGCACTGTGGTGGATCATATATCTTAATGAACTTTGTTTTGTGACACTTTTCATTACACTTGGATTTTTATGTAAAGGACTTTATTTAGAGCACAGAATATAAAAGAGTTTGAAGTGGTATTTTCAGTGGTGTTGCACTATATGAGTTATTTTATGTTATTTGGTGTAGTGAAATCACTAGGAGTGTACAGCAGCAACTGAAAACACTTGAATAATATTAATACCGACAGGTGTAGCACCCTCCTAGGTTGGTCCTAGTGAGAAAGTATAGTTTTGAGCTCTGTCTGCTTACCAGAGGGGCTGCAGGTAAATCTATTTTGTTCTCTGCCTACTAAAGAGCAGGATCTGTTAGTGAGGTCTGCTCATTGTGCTCAGTATGCAATTTATTCAGTCTAGAGAGTGTTTCACGCTGGTCCAATAGGGAAGCATGTTGGCCAGTGGGAGGAAACCTGACGAATGGTTTCTTAGGCTTTATATACAGTCCTGATAACTGGCAGAGGGCAGGCTGCCTCGGTGCATGTTGGGATAATGTATAAAAGCCAGGAGCACATGTGCTTAGGGTCTTTCGTTGGAGAGCGGAGTCCCGGAGGGAGGGGGCAGCTGCCTCTTCCTCTGTAGAGGTGCAATGCGGTCTCAGGAGGTCATTCTGAGGGCTGTAGGAGTGGGCGATAGGAGCTGAACAAAGAGGTCCAGGAAAGCTGACTGAGAGGTAAGACACTGGAGGTCCTGTTTCTGCAGTATCGTGAGTAAAGGAACTTGTGTCAAGGGGCCTGACCTGGGGTGGGGCACTCCTGCTCATAGGATAGTCAGTGGACGGGTGTCAGCAGGAAGAGCATGCTAGGGAAAGTGTCTTGAAGATATGTAATCATCCATGAAGTCTCTTTGTTAGAGAGAGAAAAAGAAAACAAGAGACTGAACCCCAGTCTTCCCAGTGGCAGGGTGAATTAACAGCCTGGCTGTTCCATATATATCAGCAGAGATTTGAAGATAGAAGTCTTCAAATGTTGTGAATAGTTCAATTGGAATATCCCACTATTCCCTTCTCCTATCCCAAATACCAATAAACTATAAAAAAACCAACACCCCTAGACTGTTTATTTCTGTCAAGAGCCAACAGGAGCAAGGAGGGATCCAGGAGCTTTATCTAATCATAACTGTGTGTTGGTAATCAAGGGAGCCCGCAGAGCCAGTATCCTGCAGTCCTTATGGGGGACAGTGCTACAGAGGTAGCGGTGATTGCATTTCATACACTCCCTACCCTAGATCACACTGGCAATTGAATGTTATTTGAAAGAGGTTGAAATTGCCTGGTTGCCTCTCCATAATTGTGGCACAAACCTTAAACAAGTCTGCTTTGCCCTGGTATGGTAGCAAAAAAATGAATGCTAGGACAGGCAGTGCTTATCATTTATCTAAAATACCACATACCACATTTCCTAAAGCCAGCTTGAAAGAGTAGGGATGTGGTTTTTGCAGTATTAAAAGATGTATGGGATTCTTTTTTTTCCCCATTTCTACTTACCTAGTTGGATGCAGCATCGGTCTGATGCTGCATCTATGACCCGGCGCCTCTACACTGAGAAACAAGTAATCGAACACTGTCGATCACTCGGTTCTGACAGCTCCCCAAGCAGGGAGCTGCTGCCTGTCAGACAGAAGCTCTCTGCTCTGCCCTCTCCTCGCTCACTGGAGTGCTGGGCTGTGGAGGGGGCGAGGAGTGACTGGCTCAGGCTCTCAGCGGCTCACTGAGAGGCTTATCCGGTTGTTGGTCCAGACACCTGGCAGGTCCTGACTCCATGTTCGTGCTTACGCGGTGCCTGGACCGACTTCTGTGACGGTGACTTCAGCAGAGAGCGGACTTCAGCCCACTCTCTGCTAAAAATGTGTCACAGGAGTACAGAACAAACTGCACTCCTGTGATCCATAGGAGATGTACAGCCATACAAGCTTTTGCTGTACATCTCCTTTAGGGTGAAGAAACCTAAGCAAAGACCCATTTTATATTTTTTTGCCACATTCTAAAACTAACCCATCTAACCCTGTAAAGCAAAAATCACTGTACTTACCTTTTCTTCACCCACTCCAGTTTGGCCTGCAGCGACGGAAAGTCTGTGCAGGACAGGACCGACAACAGCTGTGAAATTAATAGGAAGTGACGTTACCCATAGACTTACTATGGGGCTTCCGTTGTCGAGTGCCTCTCCTGTACCCGCCTCCAGGCTCTAGCCGCCGCTGACAGATAAGCATGGGAAAGGTAAGTACAGTGATTTTTGCTTTACATGGTTAAACAGAATAGTCTTAGAATGTGGTAGAAAGCAGGTTTAACGTTAGTTAGTTTTTGACTGGACTTATCTTTTAAAAAGGATTGTGGACAATTACAAAAGCACATCTTTTGTAATGTGTCAATCCATGAGCACAAAAGATTTCATCAACTTCCATCATTTGGTAGGCAGACACTAAGAAGACATGCTCAAGAATCAACATTACCTCTTAAAGAAGAAAAAACAAGAAAAAAAGGGTCGTATGCAGCCAAGTATAATTAGCATTTAGCCAGCTAAGACCGTGCAGTGCTCACTCCAGAGGGAAAGCTACAGGACCGACTCTGCCAGACTCTGCTGGAGAAGTCCTAACAGGGTATAAAAAAATATTATTGACTTCAAGTATCTGGCACCTGTTGGATTCCCAAGGACCATATCAGAGCATCTGTCAGTATGTACACCACCTGTAGGCGTGCCCTCTGGTTTGGGGTTTCATACCTTGGATTTCTCCTGGTGTAGCTCAATTTGAATGTCTGTTAATTTAGTCCTGAGATCTTCATTTGCAGCTTGAAGAGCAAGTATTAGGGCTTCGGGCTTCTCGCCCTTGTTGCGCCCTTTTTTCGCCATTCTTGGTTTAAGCGTCTCTGACTTCACAACTTTCAATAGAAAGCCATCATGGTTGGATGTCGGAACTCCTGTTAGGTTAGGATTCCAGGAAGTACAAAGTTCTGCTCTGGTGGAAGCCCTTAAAGAAAAAAAATGCATGTAGCGTAAAAAATTATATAGACATTATGTATTGTCCATGTAAATTCTATTTTTAGAGTTAAAGAAGAACTATTGATAAATGTTCTTTAATTTAGTTTAACTCCCCAGGGGACCAAGTGGATATAGGACTGGGTCTCATTCTGACTGGTGGCTTGTCACCTAAACACATCTCTTAATGGTGGCTGTAGATCCACCCCCTTTTGAATCCAAATGATGGGCATTCCTGTGGGGGGAGTCCATACGAAGCCCTACTCCATCTCTAATCTGAGTGATGCATCACTAATGAATGAACATTGTTCATTCATAATAGTATAAGGTCACTCAGAGGTTTGGCTCTGTGTAAAGTATCTGCCAATCCCCTGTAAAAAGTAAAAGCAGACGCAGATACATTACACAGAGCCAGACCTCTGAGTCATCTTTTATTATTATGAATAAACAAACAGGTCTGATTGCTCATTCAGAATAGTGACAGATCATTCAGACTGTTGTGACTCTATCAGGTGCTGCATTTACACATACACAGCCCGGCTGGTGGATCACACAGTGTCGGAGAGATGTGTGAACTTCCACTTTCATGAATGAACAATCAGTGATGTTGGGACTTGTGCCAAATTTAACACAGCTTGACATCGGCGATCACTCATTCATAAAACTGAAATATCACACAGGGCTGCAACCCTATGGAATCCATCAGCCGTGATGTACATATGTGAAAGCATTTGCTGATAACGGTGGCGTAATTTTTTTGTGAATGGCAGCGCTGGTCTCTAGAGTATCTCTGCTAGCAGAGACCAGAGCTGTCAGTTACAAACCCATCTCCTTTCTAGCTGCATTCTCAGATCGGGGGGGGGGGGGAACTGTCCACCCACAGTGCTTAAAAAATAAGAATGCACTTGGCCCCCCTGGGGAGTCGTAACAGTTTTAATGATAGTTCTTCTTTAAAATAAAGGACCAATTTATTAGTTTACGCAACAATTGGTGGTTTAATATTACCCTTAACATTCAATCAGAAAACATTTTGACAAGGTAAACCAGGCAGATTATTGGAAACTCAAATCTGAATACTATGAATGAATTACACCATCATTAAAACCAATTAGTATTCAAAGAATTTCCTTCATTGTCAACATAACCTGACTTTCCTAAACCTTTTACGCCAACCTAAGCCAACGTATGCTATTTCCTAATTTAGTCATCAGGCTTTTTTAGTATCATTCTAAAAAGAACAGATTTTATAACAGAGAAGTAATACAGAGGCTGGAGGCAGGTATGCTGAAAGAGAGAATTTACCCACACTGCCTCAGTACACCTAGAACCAACAACACGAGGAGTTGAAACTGTACTGCTCAAGCTGAGGCAAAAGTCATCTAATTTGGCTAGCAGTTACAAATTGTTATTCAGGAAAATATTAAATCTTTACAACAAAATGAAGTACCAGAAATACCTTGAAGGCAGTGTTGGTAACTCACCTCTTAAATTACTGAGACATGAATTACATAGGCGCTAGGGGTTATGTAATGTAGGCAAGTCGCTGTTTGAATTTAATTAACCACAAAACCTGTATCACTCAGGTATCTCAGTAATTTAGGGGATGAGTTAAAAACCCTGTTTTACACGCCGCACACATAAATTATGAACTAGGTTCCAATGCAACAGCATGTTGATTTTAGTTTTTAGGATCTAGACATACATTAACGATCTGATAAATTTGTAATTTGTGACATAATTAAATTCACTGACAACGAGAATATCACTGCATGCATGTCTACATAATCTTTATTTGGAATTGTTGTGCCTATTGGCCTTTTTGATTTAAAATCACAATTTAAATGTTGGAAGTCCTAAAATCATATGATGTTTACTGGCTACAGGTTCACAAATGATAACTACACTTCTCAAAAAAGTTAAGGGAACACTTTTTAATCAGAGTATAGCATTACGTCAATAAAACTCCTGGGATATTGATCTGTTCAGTTAGGTAGCAGAGGTGTTTGGTAATCAGTTGCAGCTGCTTTGGTGTTATCGAAATTAGCAGCAGGTGCACTAGATGGAAAACAATGGGACAACCGCCAAACAGGAATGGTTTTACAGGTGGAAGCAACTGAAATATTTTTCCCTACTCATCTTTTCTGACTGTTTTTCACCAAGTTTGCTTTTGGCTAGGGTCAGTGTCACGACTGGTAGCATACTGGACCGACTGGACTGGGGCGATACCTGGACCCTATAGAGGTTGCACAGGCAGTCCAACTCCTCCAGGGTGGCACATCAATATGTGCCATTGCCAAAAGGTTTGCTGTGTCTCCCAGCACAGTCTCAAGAGCATGGAGGAGAATCCAGAAGAAAGGCAGTTACTCTGGGATAGCTGGACAGGGCTGTAGAAGATCCTTAACCCATCAGCAGGAACTGCATGATCACTGCCAGAGGCCTACAAAATGACCTCCAGGAGGCCACTGGTGTGAATGTCTCTGACAAAAAATAAGAAACAAACTTCATGAGGGTGGCCTGAGGGCCCAACGTCCTCTAGTGGGCCATGTGCTCACTGCCTGTAACCATAGAGCTCGATTGGCATTTGCCATTGAACACCAGAGTTGGCAGGTCGGCCACTGGCACCCTGTGCTTTTCACAGATGAGAGCAGGTTAACCCTGAGCACATGTGACAGATGTGAAAGGGTCTGGAGAAGACATGGAGAACGTTTATGTACCATTCTTCAGCATGACCGGTTTGGTGGTAGGTCAGTAATGGTCTGGGGAGGCATATCCATGGAGGAATTCACAGACCTCTACAGGCAAGACAATGGCACCCTGACTGCGATTAGGTATCAGCATAAATTCCTTGGACCAATGCTGGTGCAGTGGGTCCTGGTTTCCTTCTGGTGCATGACAATGCCAAGCCTCATGTGGTGAGAGTATGCTGCCAGTTCCTAGAGGATAAAATAATTGATACCATTGAATGGCCCCCACGCTCGCCTGACCTAAATCCAAAAGAACACCTCTTGGACATTATGTTTCGGTCTATCCTACACTGCCAGATTGCACCTCGGTCTGTTCAGGAGCTCAGTGATGCCCTGGTCCAGATCTGGGATGAAATACCCCAGAACACCATCGGTTGTCTCATTAGGGGCATGCCCCCAACATTGTCAGGCATGCATGCAAGCACATGGGGGCCATACAAACTATTAAGTACCATTTTGAGTTGAAGCAATGAAATTTAAGCAAAAAGGACTAGCCTGCTGCATCCTTTTTTTTTACTTTTATTTTCGGGGTGTCCTTGAATTTAGCCCTCTGTAGGATAATAATTTTCATTTCCATCAAACAATGTGGCATCCTTTAGTTCCTAACACATTACTTAATCCATATCAGCATAGATATGCAGCATGAGATTTTTCCCCATTGAGATCTGATGTGTTTTCAAAGTGTTCCTTTAATTTTTTTGAGCAGTGTATATCAGGAAGAAAAAAAAGTAAAGCAAGAAGTTAAAAGGCTACAGGTAATAAATGGTCTTTTGTGATCAGTACCTCCATCCTGTTCACACTCTGCGTAGCAGGAACCTACGTTCCCATTTGCGATTTTCTGCGGGTGTTTGTCATGCACAGGGTAGCCCATTCACTTAAATTGGTCGCCCTATGGACGTTTGTCGCTGCAAAGAAGTTCAGGCACCAAATTTTGGTTCTGTGCCAGAATCATTTTTGCATGTCAAGTGGCAATTGCAGTAAATTCGTACTGCATTTGGGGTGCCATTAAGGACGAATGGTGCCCATATGCACGTCCCGTGTGTTGGTGTGATTTGGAATCGTGAGCAGAATTGCAGAGATTCTGCCAGCAATTCCTAATCGCCTGAGTGTGAACAGGTATCCTGGTAGAGGTATGACTTAGCTTTGTCTCAAACAAAAGGAATAAAAATGTTGAGCAATTTGGTAGCTACCCCACCTAGTGCACTAGCATCTATTTGTCACACCCTGTCCATACATTTTCCTAAACTTCACAGGCTTTTAAACGCTTATGCACCCCTTCACTGCTATATTTTTCCCAAGACCTAAATGAGCTGATTACGTATTAAATGCAATATACAAAACAGTATCTATAAAAATTTACATTTTCATTCATAATTCTGGGTATATTCAAAAATCTTCTCAGACTACAGCTATGTAAAAAAGCTCTATTTAGAAATAAAAGAATGTTTAAAAAAAGTCACAGGTTAGTAAAGTTATTCATTTTATGAGTAATATATAATGAAAATCTCTAACCGGATACAATATTATGTTATATGGATGAAAAAATTATGCTATATGGCCAAATAAAGTGGACTTAAACTCTGAGAGAAATATCACTATTTCAAACCCAATTTAATAAACCAAAATACCAAACACTCTGGAGTAATACTTTGCACAAATGAGTGTATTGGGCTCCATCTGGTTACTGGTACTGCTGTTAGCTATGGTAGAGGGAAAGGATCTGTGTGCAGGCTCCGGCAGAGGAAGCCAATCTATGATTGAACCCACATATAGAAGCACCCCACCACCACTGTTATGAAATATTATAAAGACACTTGATTGGGCGCTTCTGCTCGAAAGACAGTCCTCAAAACGTAACTTATCCTAATGGGGGAAGAAGGAAAGGGGATGGATGGTCTGACGAAGGAGCACTACTGCGCATGCTCCGAAATGCATTACCTCCCCCTGACGTCATCACACCCCGTGTGGTCCACGGGCAAGGCATGCGTTCCACCCCAGCCTCGGACTGACCCACGGTTACTGATTGGGCTTCTCCATCTTCGTCATCTCCAAGCTGCTGGATGGTCTTAGGAGGGACGAGCCACGGGATCGGGAAGAGACCCCCAGCCATGACGCTACCTTTCATTCAAGTGCGTATTAATCGTGTGTGCAAATAAAGAATCACTAGCTGCACTTAGAGGCGACTTTTTCTTTTCCTTGCTATAAAATATTACACTAAGCTTTTCAGCCCTTTCTTATAACAAAATGACAGGGGATGTTACACATAAGTTATTAATTGTACAGAAACGACTGAATATTGACATATTTGTGAATGCAGTCTCACCTGTGACTTCAACCATCTACATCCATTGTCTCTAGCCCTCCAGTCCATATCTGTGGAAGGAAAAAAAAAGAACAAGGTGAGAATGTGCATTCAACATGTCAACTGGTTCTAGATAATTAAATAGGAAGAACTGGAGGAAACTAAAACCTGAAACAATTGCTTAGAGCTCTAGATTTGACCACACTCTAGATGACTCTTGGGTGTTTCGAACTGATCTGACAATTGTTTTCCTTAATGGTAGTGGTAATGGTAGTGGCCAGATGTACCTGTACTTTTATGGCACTGGTGTTCATGTCTGTGCTCTTAACAGGCACTCCCAGTGCCACTATCATCTATAGAATAAAGTTACCAAATTGTAAAAGAAGGATAAAGATCTTAATTTTGGCTATATGGCAGTTTTTAAATCTCACTAGACTAAAAATAAAAATATAAAAAGCCACTTTTTAAAAAATAAAGATCTATATAATAGTGTGTTAGCTTTGTGAATTGTGACCATTGACTGTGAACATCAACCCAGCCAGTTGACTTATCCCTTAATTCTGTATATGTCTGTCTTTGCACTGGCTAATTTAGGTCACAAACACAATTCAGGGTCTTGGCTCTAATATGTAAAGGCCTACATACTTCCTTTCTTTAGTATCTAGGTGTGCCATAGACTGCTGGAACCTTTACTCGTTTCTACATTTTCCCTGGTACTTCTCTCTTCGGTCTGTTTGTCTGTCTGTCTGTAATGCTTTTTCACATCCTTTCAGGTCCTTAAATACCACCAATAAAATGTATCTCTTCAGAAAGATATATTATTTTGTCCAACACCACATAATATTCCTGGGTGACTCCTACAACGGTTCCTACAATACGAATGTAGCGATATCTAACCCTTCTCATTTTAGACTGTAGGCACATATAGGCATGGTTTTCATTTTTATTGTTTTATGTACTTACTATACTGTGTTTAATTTAATGTCATTGTTATAGTTTATATATGTCTGCAGATCACAGTTGAGGATGCTGGTGCTATACACAAAAAAACAATATTAAAATTACAAAAGTATTTGTGTATTGAATTTCTTTTACCTAAACCCACCAAATGATTCGATTTTCAGTAGTCAAATTCTGTTGTTAATATATATTTTACAAACATGGGCAGCTGATTTAACTAACCAGTTGACAAGGTACGTAATCAAGCAGGGAGCTAAAGATTTAAAGTAAACCTGTCTTCAACCAAATAAATACAACCTCCCACTGTGTACAAGGCACCCTGTGGTATCTTAAAATTGACATACACTTGGTCTCTAGAGAGCAAAACAACGGTCTCCTCGAATTTTTCCTGACTAGAGAACCACATACTTACCCTCATTTTAGTCCCCTGATGAAAAGAGGAAACCCTGTTTTTTGTAAGTTTGGACTTAACACAGGTCTCTCCTCCAATGCCCATAAACTCCGCCAGAATCAAATTATTTGGTATGTACTGTATGTCATTAAAACCAATGAGCCAGCCTTTCCTTGAAATTGAACTACACTGCATCTGAACACCACAAACCAAAAACACTGTTTAATTCATTTATAATATTTAAAGCAAACTCTCCCCTTCATCCATGTCTCTGTGCTTTATTTTTCTAAGAAATTCATTTGAAAAAAAAAAAAACCCTGCTTTTTCAGTCCATGGTCATGGACCGTGGTCCATCTGGAGAAGAGGCAGATAGTTCATGTAGCATTTAGTTCCTGTAATCTATCTTCCCTTAGCTCAGGCAGGATGATGTGCTTAGCTTAGAAAACTCTTCCTCCCCTTCTGAAGACTCCTGTGATGTATGATATCATTTGTCTAGACCTGAAAAAAATTTAAAAAAATATACTTTCCTATCTATTTACTAATGCTAGCAGTATAAGGATTAAAAATAGTCAATATTGATTGAGACTGGGAAGCTCTGCTTTATCCTAGCAACATTGCATTGTTATAAATGTAATACTGGTTGCTATGGGTTACAGCACCGCATTGCTCTCTGAATTATTACTAAAGGGACCGTGTTACAAAGAAAAAAGAGCAGACTCACTGATTCCAAGACCCATGTATCACATAGTAGTTCTGTGGCTATGATTTAGTGACGCTAACCTCTAAAAGCTGGAGTATAGAAAGCTGAAACAACAAATGGCAGTTGTCTATAGTAACAAATCATGTCTGAGATTTCTAATGAAGGGAAGAAGTTGATTGGTTGCAATCAATAACGTCACTATTGCTGTAATTTACTTAATTACAGTTTTAGTGACTCATCCTCTGTGAATATATTTGAATTCACTGCAAATATTAGACACAGAATTGCTGTTTTTATAAGAGCCTTCTCACACATGCTTGGTTTTATGAGATTCTTTTTAAATTCTTCTACTGAATTTTGACAAAAAAATTTTTTTTTTGTAAAAAGAACTAAAATGTTTTTTTAGGTGCTTGAGGACAGGACATACCGTGCGTTGGTTGCGCACACCCAGAATCTCACAAACAAGAATTTGGCTTTGATCCCTACCCATGCATGCTCAGTCTGCTCCATTCTAGCACACTGCATGAGTGAAAGAGAGCAGACTGCACATGTGTATGTAGGTAACTAAGCTAGGTGCTCATTAGTGAGTTTCAAATGTTCAGTCTGTCTGACCACCTGCAGGACAGGAAGAGTAGAACACTGTAATGAGCATCTGCAAATTTGAATTTTGGTTTACCTGTAAAATCCTTTTCTCGGAGTACCTCACAAGACACCGAGGACCCAGATATTCATGACTATTTGAGGTATGCAGCCACCTTAAGGTGAATAGACATTGACCATAAAAAAGGCAGGAACCCCCGCCCAGGCATAACCCTTCCAAGCTCAGCTAAACCTTTTTTTTGTAGAAAGCGATAAGGAACAGTCAAGAGGGTAGGAATCTCCGTGCCTTGTGATGTACTCCAAAGCATTTTACATGTAATTCAAAAATCTTAATGTCTTAATAATAATACATATTACATAATACATAATACAGAGATATTCATGACCACTTGAGATGTCCTGAATCAATGAACATGGGGGCAAGGTAATGAAGCAACAAGGCCAACATGTCTAAAACCCAAAAACAGAACATGGGGGAACCCCACTACAAAGCTGTGTGCAATGTGTAGCCATGCCTGCCATTTTTACTTACTGTGAATTAAACATGTGAGTATTTGTATATCTTTGTGCCAATAAAGTGTTTAACTTATTGCTACACTTAGTTGGCACTTGTCCCCCTCCCCTTCTTAAAGTTATATGCATACCCCCCCAGCCCCAAACTGTCATCCACTGAGGGGTAACCATCTACCTGATAAAACGTAGTAAATATGGAAAAAGAGGACCAGGTGGAAGCCTTATAGACTTAAACAAAAAAAGTTGGTTGCTAATGCCTCGTACACACGCATCGATTATTGGCCGGGAATTTTCGGCCAACGTCCGATCGGCCGATTTTCGGCTTGTTAGTATGATGCTTCCGACAACCGACTCCGACTTTTCGGCCTAAAAAAATCTGGTGTGCAGGCTATAAAATTTTTGTTGGCCGTCAACACAACGGCCGATTTTCCGTCAGTCAGTACAGATTTCGGCAGACAAAAATCGATGAGCAAGTCTGGGCATGCTCAGAGATGAAAAAACACACGGAAAGTAAACCAGCACATGACATCATTTCTGAAGTAGATTTTTGTTGGCCGAGAAAATTCGTGTGCAGTCTAGGCACATTCCAACCAACAAAACACCACTCTGGACAAAAGTCGGACGATCGGTCGGCCGATAATCGTTGCGTGTGTACGAGGCATAAATGGCCAAGGAAGCACTAACACTGCTGGTGGAATGGGCCTTGATCGAAAAAGGGGGAACCTTGACCTTAATGCCACAAGTCTGAGAAATGAGCTGAGGAATCTACCTAAAAAAAATATGTTGGATAGAGAGGCAGCCTGACTCTAGTGAGACCCTAACAAGAGCTCTCAGGCAGAAAAATAGGGAATAAAGAGAAAAGGGGCTGAATAGCCCCTTTTATTTATGGGGCAGTGGCAGGTAAGGATAGTGTAGTTTGAATTATAAGGAAGAGATGCAGTTGTTAGGCAAAGTTTTAACCTGTCAGCTTATCCCTAAGCTGATTGGGTGGTCAGATAAGGGGTTAGCTGCCCATGTATCTAGGTAGATTAGGGTCCTTACTTGTTTTATCCTGTTTTTCCCGCCGGTAATCCAGGTCCATGATTGGTCCAGAGCCCTCCAGCAGCTACATTTAAGGGGTCCCCTCACGGACGGGACTTCACATCGCCTCAAGAAGAAGAAACCGAAGATATGAGTCTACTTCGCCGACTGATCGAGCGTGCCGGGGAGGAAGGAGGAGAAGATTGGCTCAGAAGATGCCTGGAATTGCCTCTCGTCGCGGGTCAAGAGGAGTCGCCGGGAGTCGGGCAGGCCGGAACACCATCGCAAGGGACGCCAGGAGGAGGCGGAAAGGTGCGGACCGGATGACGCGGACGTCGGCGGAGGAAGAGCGTCATCACCATCAAGACCGGAGGAAGAAGACGTCACGGCGGGAGGGGTGCGCAGGCGCGTCACCCCCGGAAGATCCGAATCCGAGGCCGGAGCGGCGAAGAGGAGGCGCACCCCGCGCCAACGGTTCTCTCCTCCGGCCGGCACCAGGCACGCCGGGAGGAGCGGCGGCGATTCCCCGGGAAGACGAGCGGCGAGGAGACCGGCACACGGGACCGGAGCACGGAGACAAGGAGCGCGGACAGCTACACCCGTCCAGACGAGGAGTCCAGAGCGGAGCGTCCATCCAGGGGCAGGTGAGGAAGAATTTCACGCGTTTGCCTCTGCCCCGGAGTTAGTCTCACAGCCCCCTGCAGTGTCTCAGGTTAGGGCAGCTCAGGCTTGTGGGGGTTCTGTTAGTGCAGAGAGCTCTGTCCAAACTTCGGCCATCACTAGCCTTTTCCAGGGTTTTTTAAATGACTTTAGATCCCTAATTGATGCCTCCAATCCTTTACCTGCAAGCAGCCCAAATGTCACAGCTCAGTCTGTCCCTTCTCCAATGGATGTATGGGTGCCACCTAGTGGAGGTTTAGAAGTCAGCCACAATAGGCCACAGAGTGTTCATTCTGAGATTTCCAATTCCTTTTTGTTGGCAAAATCCCAAAATTTACCCGAGACAGCATTGAGGGAGTCAATCACCTGTGAAGTTTCTCCGTTAGGCTTTCACTTGTCTGAGGCTGTTAAGGAGAAAATTTGCCAGGGTAATTTTATTGACGTTCTGTCTCTGTTGCCCTCGGCTAGGGATTTTGTCTCAAAGAGTGACAAGAGAGATGAGGATGAAAGGAGGCGCCCTGTAACTAAATCTTTTAACAACTGGCTGCAGGCGTTTTTTATATTTTCGTCTGCGATGTGTGAAAAGTTTCCTGCCAAAAGTATAGGACTTTTTCAACATCTGGACATAATCCTAGAGGCGTACAAAAATTTTGGAGGTACTTCATGGTTCCAGCATGATGTGGCTTTTCGCCAAAAGCTGGCAGTTCAGCCGGCTCTGAAGTGGGGAGTGAAGGACGTCAGCTTATGGCTGGACCTTTTTCTCCCGCAAAGGTCAATTTTTTCCAGACAAAATTTTCCCAATCAGCAACCCCAGCCTTCCACTTCAGGATTTAACTTTAAGAAAGGGGTGTGCTTCAACTATAACGAGTCCGTCTGTAAGTGGCCGGGGTCGTGTAAATATAGACATGAGTGTGCCTTTTGCTCTGGGTCTCACCCCATTGCAAAATGTTTTAAAAGACAAGGGGGTCAGGCCTCAGGTCTTGTGCAGAAAGGCAATAACCCCGGTGAACCTCACCGCCATGCTTCCTTGGCTTCAGCGGTACCCAGACAAGGCGAAGGCCACCCTCCTAATTGAAGGTTTTAGCGACGGTTTTGCTTTGCCTAGGTTTTCTGGGCATGGATGTAAACTGGTCGATAATTTGAAATCTGTGCATAGTCTGGAATTTGTGGTGGTTGAAAAGATTAGCAAGGAATTAGAATTGGGTAGATTTGCTGGCCCCTTTTCTTCTCCTCCATTTTATAATTTTAGGATCTCTCCATTGGGCATTGTCCAAAAGAAGGAACCTAACACTTATACATCATTTATCGTTTCCCTTCGGGGACTCTCTAAATGACGAGATAAGCGAGGACTTGACTACAGTACAATATTCATCTTTTGATGATGCGTTAGTGAAATTGAGAAGTCTTGGTAGAGGTGTTTTGATGGCTAAAACGGACATCAAATCTGCCTTTCGCCTGTTACCTGTACACCCCGATGCTTTTAACTCTCTGGGTTTTTTCTTTTCAGGTAAGTTTTATTTTGATAGGTGTCTCCCTATGGGATGCTCACTATCCTGTTTTTAATTTGAATGTTTTGCCACGTTTCTGGAATGGGTCGTTTCTTTCACATGTAACTCTGATGCGATCATCCACTATTTGGGCGATTTCTTGTTTTTAGGGAAAGGGGGGTCTCCCGATTGTCTACACTTATTGAATAGTTTTTTCGATATGTGTGCACAGTTTGGGATCCCCCTGGCGCATGAGAAAACAGCATGGCCTTCAACATGCGTCCAGTTTCTGGGCATTACCATTGATTCAGAGAACATGGAGTTTAGGCTTCCCCAGCAGAAGATTGCGAAGCTGAAGGTATGTTTATTAAGCATGATCCGCAGGCGTAAGGTATGTTTGAAAGAAATGCAGTCTTTGCTTGGTTTGCTGGCATTTGCCTCCAGGGTTATTCCCTTGGGCAAACTATTTTCCAGAAAACTGTATGCGGCTATAGCGGGTTTGAAATCTCCCACTTCTCATATTAGACTAACTCAGGAAATCAGGGAGGATATGTTGGTGTGGGTTCAATTTTTAATCGATTTTAACGGCAGAAATGTTTGGCAGGAAGAATTTATCCTGGACAAAGATTTCTGTCTCTTTACAGATTCGGCGGGTTCAGTTGGCTTTGCCGCTATTTGGCGCACGCATTGGTGCGCCGATTACTGGTGTCACAGGTGGGTCCAGTTGGGGTACACCCGCAATAGTGTATTGCTGGAGCTGTTTCCTATTGTGGTGGCCCTGGAAATCTGGGGTCATCATTTTCGAGATAAGCGACTAATGGTCAGAACAGATAACAGGGGGGTTCTGTTTGCAATCAATTGCTTATCTTCTAAATCCCCCCCCGTTATTGCTTTGCTAAGGTATCTGGTATCTAAATGTTTGTTGCTGAACATATGGATTAAAGCTACGTTCGTCCCAGGCAGAGATAACGTATTGGCGGATGCTTTATCTCGCTTGCAGATGGAGCGCTTTTTTACGTTGTTCCCGGGAGCAGACAAGGAGAGCTATCGGTACCCGGCCCATCTGTGGAGCATAATTTAGATTTGGTTACTAGAAATATTATGCATTCGTTGGCCCCGTCGACCGTTGCCAGATATCAATCGGCATGGTCTCTTTGGTTATCCCACCTGACTTCTTTGGGAGAACCCCCGGACAATTTTTCTGAGCATTTAGTGTTGTTATTCCTGAATTCTTTATTTCAAAAGAGATATGCATGGGCACATATCAACAAAATTTTAGCGGGTGTGTCCTTTTTTGCTAAACTTAAGAATTTTCCTCCTTGTTCATCGTTTTTTACTGTACGTCAAGCCCTAAAGGGTTATCGTAAAGTCACTTTTCAGCCAGATTCTAGGAAGCCTGTCACTATTTCCATATTGACTAGGCTATGCGCGGTTTCCGTTTCGGTTTGTTACTCCGTTTACGAGTCGGTCCTGTTTAAGGCGGCTTTTTCGTTGATGTTCTTCGCGGCACTGAGAATTTCTGAACTGGTGCCCGCTAGAAGAATGCACAATTCTGGGCTTTTATTTTCGGACGTTGTTTTATCAGTTGAAAGTATTAGCATTTTTATTTGTTTTTCGGTGACGGATCAGCTGGGTGTAGGGAAACGTGTCCATTTGCACATGTTCAAGGAATCTGCGATATGTCCAGTTCGTTTGTTGAATGGATTTTTGGCAATACGTTCAGCCGGTTCAGAATTTTTGTTCACGCACAAGAATGGTAGGCCATTGACTGGCTATCAGTTTAATGCAGTTTTTAAAAAATGTCTCAATTCCTTGAATCTGGATAATGAGAGGCTGACCTCTCATTCATTCCGTATCGGTGCAGCCACGGAAGCTGCCAGGTTGGGTCTGGGCGAGCATTTACTTAAAAAGCTGGGTAGATGGAAATCTGATGTTTTTCAGTCATATATTCGCCCTGATTCTTTCTGTTAATGTTCCAGGGCGCAGAGTTGCTGTATGGATCATCGGACATTCATTTGTTCACTGGGCCCGTGCCAGAGCCAGAAGGAGGACGTACGGCGAAAGTATTGGCCTTTTCCCCAGAGGGGCCAAGGGGGGCCCCCAGCGAGAGGGAGAGGGCAGACCCAACCACGGGGGAGAGGTGGACAGGCCAGGAATCCACCGAGAGAGGAAGAGTGGACTTCATGGCAGTATACGCCAGTACCGAACAGGGATACAGAGAAAAGAAACAGAGAACCAGAGGATGCCGAGGAGGCCGCAGGAAAAAGAAAAAGGGAGCATTAGGCCTAGGGATTTTCAACCTCAGTAATGCCACATTTACTGAAGAGGAACTCAATGTGTTAGAACTAGGCCTCAAGTTTGCTCCAAACAAACAAATTAAACAAATTCAAAGTTTTTATAGATCTGCAAAAGTTTTTACGGAAAATTAATATTAAAAAACATTTTTTTAACAAAGGAGAATTTAACCAAGTTAACAATGGGAAATACAAATACACAGAATTAAGGAACAAGTCCATTTTTAATCCTAAAATTAAGAATCCTCAATTTAGTGAGGTTTTCAAAACCTTAGTAGAACAAGAGATTGAACTACTTAATACAAAGGCCGGGAAGAAGCAAGCAGACATAGACCTTGGAATTAAAAAATTAGAAAGCAAAAAGAATGTAGTAATCAGGCCCGCTGACAAAGGGGAAGGTCTGGTCATTCTTAACAAACAAGATTATCTTGATGAACTTAATAGGTTGGTGGAAGACCAGGAAACTTATGAGAAACTTAAAGGAAACCCAACCAACAAAAATCAAGCTAAACTGAAGAGGATGATTAAGAGGGCGTTACATGATGAACTTATCACTAAGAAAGAAGCAAAATACTTAGTTCCAAGTGCCCCTCGTATACCTGTTATCTACCAGATTCCCAAGGTCCATAAGAACAAAGATAAACCCCCGGGCCGACCAATCGTCAGTGGGATTGAATCTGTTTTTAGCAGATTAGGTGAATATTTGGATTGTTTTCTACAACCCCTGGCTAAAACCTTTCCGGCCTATCTACAAGATAGTAAGGAGGTTATACAAGTATTAGAACAGATTGGCACCAACCCACAACAGATTTTGGCAAGTGTGGATGTTGATTCTCTATATACAAACATACACCAATCACACGCATTGGAGGCAGTAAGATGGGCCTTGAATAGATCCGAGATGTCTGAGGAACAAACCGAATTTCTTTTGCAAGCCTTGGAACTGGCCATGAGCGAGAATTATTTTTGGCATAGTGGCAGCTACTACAGACAAAAAAAGGGCGTAGCCATGGGCGCCAAATACGCCCCCTCGGTAGCCAACATTTTTCTCAGCAAATGGGAGGAAGAAGTCATCTATAGCAAGGAGAGACCGCAACTACGTCTATACAAACGTTATATAGATGACATCCTAATCGTGTGGGAGGGGAGTCCTGAATCCTTCCAGGAGTTCATGGAAGAGATCAGAACTAATGATTACTCCATCTCCTTCTCCGACACTTGGAATAAAGAAATTATCAACTTCCTTGATTTAGCTATCTATAAGAACGATGCAAAGCTATGCACCAGGACTTATTTCAAAGAGGTGGACCGAAATGGGTATATCCCAAAACATAGCTGCCACCATCCTAGGTGGCTTAATGCGGTACCCAAAAGCCAACTGATAAGAATCCGACGGAATTGTAATGATGAAAATGATTACAATGAACAAGCTGACACAATTATCAGGAGATTCGAAGAAAAAGGATATAGCTTGCAGTCCTTATTAAACACTAAAGAAGAAGTACGGCAACTTGATAGGAAGGAGATGATTAAAACAAGGGTTAGGAATAAGAACAATACATATGGTACTGCCTTCATGACCGGTTTTACCCGACAATTTAGGGATATAGAGAAACTAATCAACAAGCATTGGCATGTATTACAAAAAGATACTATTCTAGAAAAAATATTGCCCAAAAAACCGCACTTTATTTACACCAAACCCACCACCCTTAGACATAGGCTCGCCAAGAATGAAGTCAATCCCCCCAAACCCCCAGGGACATTCTTGGATTTGGTGGGGTTTTATTCATGTGGAAGGTGTGTTATGTGTAAAACCTCTAAAAATAGGGTTAGAAAAACTACACAATTTGGATCTACCAGCAATGGTAGACCCTTTGAAATTGACAAATTCATCACATGTAACACCACACATGTGACCTACCTATTGGAGTGTACATGCAAACTCCAGTACGTGGGCCGTACCACTCGCCCACTAGGAGTCCGGTTAAGAGAGAATGTGACCAACATTAAGAATGGGTTTAAAAAACATAGCCTCTCTAACCATTTCCGATTGGTTCACAATAAAGATCCCACCGGACTGAAATTTTGTGGGATTGACAAGGTGGTACCCAACTGGAGAGGGGGCAATTTAACCCAGGGTATTTCACGCAATGAGGGAAAATGGATATACTCTTTAAAGACCCTTCACCCTTATGGGTTAAACAAAGACTTTGATTTGAATTGCTTTTTATCCAACTGGTAGGGAATACATAGCTTTTTTTCTGTGGTTTTATATCTATTTATATATATATATATATCCCTAATATATATATTTTTTATCCCATATATACTTTTTGTCCCACGATCATATCTTGGGATCTGATATTTTTGAGACCCGAGTTCCCAAATAGGGGTCCAGGAAAAGCCCCTAGTGTTCTTTGGATCCCTTTTGCACTTTTTTACTTTTTTAATTATAAGATCAATTTTACTAGTTTTTACTCATTCCTTTATTCATTTTATAATATACATGTTTTTCCGATATTTTAGCAGACATATAGTAGCAGTGTCCTTTGTAATCACTATGGAATAATATGTGTATACCTATGGATTTTTGTATATTTAATTGAGATGGGCATTCCATACCAGAGAGCCTATTTATTAAATTCATATATATTATATTATTTATTGATATTTCATAGAATCAAATTACTAATATCATTATTACCTCTGCCTCCCTGGTGGCGGAGGAATGTGTCCCCGTCTGGGCTTTAATTTTTAACATTTAATATGTAATTTTTTCATTTTAATCTTTATCGATGGCAGCCTCGGAGCTGTACAATGGCCATTATTCGATACAACATATGTGCCTTCGGGTGGGATACCCATGCCCAAGTATAGACTCAGATTGGAAGGAGTTTCGTTTGATTACTTGTTTTTATATAGATGTTTTTATTGATTTACATTTACCTGCATGTAAATAGTACCTGTGACGACTTCCTGTTTGGGTGTACATGAAGCTAGGTACACCCAACAGGAAACAGGAAGTGTACGATTAGACATAATACGGAGGGGTATAAATTAGATGACCCGTCCTGTAGCTGGAAATACGTCTTTGATAACGCCCAGTGGGAGGCGAAAAGCGTTGACGCAATTTCCGGCTACGAGCCCTTCGCAAGCGTCACTTCCGGTAGCGGTGGAACGCACGCCGGAGCCAAGCCAGCCCCGCTGCGCACCGTCACTCACCGGACTCTGCTTGTGAGACCCTTACGCTATAAAGTCTGAGGGTCCACACTGTCCGGTAAGTGTCAACTACCTAGGGGAGAGGAGTTAATCACCACCATCGCACCATTGCAGCATGCATATAATTTCCAGCACTTGAGCACTATTTCGGGCTGTTTCTCAATCAAACGACTTTCACTGGCTACTTGCTGGCTATTGCACTTTGGGATTTTTTATTGATATTGGACTTTACATATGTTATTTATTTCCTCTATTTATGAATTGCACTATATTAGTTGGTGATTTTCACTTTTAGCATATATGTTAAGAGAATTTATTTATTGTTTCATATTTGCATTTTAAAAGTATATGTGGTTTATATCTATACATGCACCAACCATCATTACTTACAATTCTTTCATCAGCACATTGAGCACTTTATAAGTATAGTACACCCAATCTGCGCTGTTCTTTTTACACTTACACATTGGCCTGGATCCTGCCTATTTTCAAGTACAATGGTTTAGTAAGAGAGGGATGTTATGGTCTGAGTTTCGCCCTGAAGTCTTTAGGCTATTGCAGTTCCTTCCCTCCCCCCTGATGTACTCATCGTACATCTTGGGGGGAATGATGTGGGTAGGGCCAAAACTCTTGATCTAATTTTTGCCATAAGGGATGATCTACAGCTTCTCAAGTTGTCATATCCGCATATGACTGTGGTATTCTCTGAAATCATACCCAGGCTAGCATGGTTTAAGCATTGTTACCTAAAGCCATTGGAAAGGATTCGGAAACGAGTGAACAGGGCTTTGGAAAAGCTGCTGCGCACCGCGGGCATTTTGTCTTTCAGACACAGGGAACTAGAGGGTGGTACTAGGGGTCTCTATAGGATTGATGACACCCATTTGTCGGACATAGGTCTCGACATCTTCAACGCCAACTTAGGGACTTGCATTGAAGAGGCCGCGTGTTGGGGTTGTGCCAGGCGGGCATAAGCCGCCTGCCTTGTGGATAAATTATTTGAAGTATTTAAATTCTGCTAATGGCAACCTGGGTCGTGGTGACTGGGTTGTTTTATTCTGATGTATACTGATATTTTAAAAGAGTTATTGGTTATATTTTTTATTAAATAATAAACGGCCGCGGCCTCTTCTATTCCAAACGTTAACATTTGTGGTGTCAGTTATTTAATTAATTTAAGTTATTTATACAGTTAAGAAATCCTGCCTACTGACCCATAAAGAGAAAAGGGGCTGAATAGCCCCTTTTATTTATGGGGCAGTGGCAGGTAAGGATAGTGTAGTTTGAATTATAAGGAAGAGATGCAGTTGTTAGGCAAAGTTTTAACCTGTCAGCTTATCCCTAAGCTGATTGGGTGGTCAGATAAGGGGTTAGCTTCCCATGTATCTAGGTAGATTAGGGTCCTTACTTGTTTTATCCTGTTTTTCCCGCCGGTAAACCAGGTCCATGATTGGTTCAGAGCCCTCCAGCAGCTACATTTAAGGGGTCCCCTCGCGGACGGGACTTCACATCGCCTCAAGAAGAAGAAGCCGAGCGGTTCCCCTCCCCCCCCCTGTTTTTGTTATCTTGTTTTGTCGCGTTCAGTTTATTATTTTAGGGTCACCTTTGCTTGTTGCAAAGGGGGACGTTCATGTTTGTGAAATATGGTTTTGTCAAGTTGGATAAATTATTTGAAGTATTTAAATTCTGCTAATGGCAACCTGGGTCGTGGTGACCGGGTTGTTTTATTCTGATGTATACTGATATTTTAAAAGAGTTATTGGTTATATTTTTTATTAAATAATAAACGTCCGCGGCCTCTTCTATTCCAAACGTTAACATTTGTGGTGTCAGTTATTTAATTAATTTAAGTTATTTATACAGTTAAGAAATCCTGCCTACTGCCCCATCAGACTGTCAAAAAGAATTTGAAAGCTTGAACAACATTCAAACAGTGAAGCACATTTTCCTTAGAATGTTTAGGATAAGGACAAAAGGATGGCAAGACAATGTTCTGATTCAGGTGCAATGACAAGGGAATGTCTCGGAGAGGTTCCAAGGGAATGCACATCCATCACCCAAAGATACTAGCATAAAACTAAGGCTTAATGGAGCTGGGATCGCTTATGCCTGGGCAGGGATTCCTGTCTATTTGGCCAGAGTCAATTCACGTGAAACTGGCAACATAAAGTAGCCATGAATATTTGAGCCCCCTGTGTCTTGTGATGTATGTTTAAGAAAAGTAAGCATTCTTTTGTCAAATGGAGCACTGAATGTTAATGTATTGAGGACTCTGTAATGCAAAGGGAGAATTGTTTTGGCAAAAGTGAGTAAGTAAAGGTGATTTAACTCTTTAGGAACCAGAACAATGTTGAACAACACATGATCACCTTGATCACACTGTACATTTTTTTAACATACACAACTCATAGACTTCTTAAAATGTAACAGAAAAATAATGTATCGTTGTATATTTAAAATAAATCAAAAGCAATAAAATAATTTGTATAGAACTGATACATGACCTTAAGTGGAATGCAATCCATAAAATACCAAAGGGATCAGCTACCAAGAAACAGCAGCAAGTGGGAGGGAGCAGTGAAGCAGACAGAAAGGAGGGTTCAATCACAGCATGTGGTTTACGTTTATAGAGAAGATGCTGACACTGCGCTATGGCATGCCGCAGGACCGATTACAGCTGTCTTAGCTAGATCAGCCAACAATTCATAGAACAAAAATCTATAACATTTCCTAATGTTAGATGTGCCACACACATTCCCTGTAGTGGCTCGATACAGATGCTACATTATCTTTTATAAACGTTAAAACATTCCTAGCATTGCTGATGAAAGAATTAGTCACAAAACAGATCTGTAGATAAATATAGGCTGCTTTTACATAGCCGGGGTTGACAGAAGCCAAAATATATATATATATATATATATATATATATATATAAAACGCTTGCTCCATGCACATTTTAAACAAGATTACCTTTAAAGTGCAAAATCAGATGAAGTTCTGGTAGCAAATCAGTGTATACACTAATAATATCTGGACATTATAAAGAACCATGTCCATTAAAATGACATGGGCAATCCAAGGAAGAAAGACTCTTTAAAGCAGGGGTCTCCAAACTACGGCCCTCCAATTGTCCGGGAACTACAATCCCCATCATGCCTAGTCATGTCTGTGAATGTCAGAGTTTTACAATGCCTCATGGGACATGTAGTTCCACATAAGCTGGAGGGCCGTAGTTTTGAGATCCCTGCTTTAAAGCGTAACTCCACTTTTGTTGAGAAAAAAACATTCCCCTCTGGGTGATCTCTGTACATTGCAAGGATTATAACAAACTTTGTTGCAGATTCCTACCTTTTGTTATTCTGAAGAAATCACTGTTTGTTCCTCTGTGCTGAGTGGGTCTAATGGGAGCGGTTTCATAATTATCAATCTGCTTAGCAGCTGCAGGGCACTAATGAGGAAAGCTGCTGGGCCTGCATCCCTTTAGATGTAATTTTCTATAGGAAGTATCTCACAAAAATGACATTTTTGTTTCAGGGGAAGCCTGAAATCTGACTCGTATCTTAGTGCAGACTTCTGGGAAAATTGGTGAGCCAATCACACAAGCAGGAAATGATGTTTCTGGGGTGTGGTCAGTACACGTTCTGACTGAGTACAGAACAGCTCCAGGTAGCCATATTGCATTGCATTTTACAGAAAATTACAACAGCTGCAGATTGAAAAGGAAAGGTAATTTTTAAAAAATGTCGATTACAATATGATTTGTGTCACAATTGCATATGCTATATTGTTTTTTCTTTATTTGCTTTATTTCCCCCATAAAAGAGGAGTTACCCTTTAAGTATGAAGATAGTAATAAGATCAATAAAGTGTTCCAGAAACAACTTCATCTGACAAGTGCAAATTTCTTCAACAAGGTATGTGCCAAAATGAACTCAGCAAAGTGATTTACCAAATTTGCTCCCCCTGAACACCCCAAAAAGTGATAAACTCACCCTTGAGTTTTGATCCCTTAAATGAATAAGCTGGTCACAAAGTGCAGGTACATAGCTCTCATTTACACTCCAGGAAAGCAATGAGATTTATGTAGAAGTTTTTCTTACCTCTGCCTACACATGGGTATGCTTGTTGCACATATGCCTTTATTTATCATCTCTTATTTGTTTAGAGCCTCCTTTTAAGCCTAATCAGGACTCTGGACTCCACAGCCTATGTACCCTTTGAAAAACAAAAAATCAATATACATCCTAATTTACCACCAAAGAACAACCCAAAATAAATCCTCTTGCTCCTGACGATTGCAGAGATACCACATATGTATTATATTTGTTGTATGTACCAGTGTTAATTTCATTGACTAAAACCGACTAAAACGTTTTCGTCGACTAAATTAACACAATTTCAGTCGACTAAAATACAACTAAAACTAAAACAATTCAGATGACTAAAATACGACTAAAACTAAAATGGCATTTTAGTCTTAAGACTAAAATACGACTAAAACTAAAATGGCATTTTAGTCATAAGACTATAACTAAAACGAAATAAAAAATTGACATCATCAAAATTAACACTCCTCTGCTGGCCATTTCTATATCGGCAACACAATTCCATCCAGAGCATGTAATAATAGCACATTAAAGTTTAAACATGTATTGCACCACCGCATACGCATAAGTAAGGAGCATCTACTAAGCTGCTGAAAACTAAACAATTAAGAAAAAGGCTTTTCTTATATTTTTCCCTAATATTTAATGTTGGTAATATATTTAGGTAATATGTGCAATGACATTACAGCCAATGGAGTTGTCAGCAGTGTTAATTTCGTCAACGAAAACATTTAAGTCACCGCTTTCGTTACCGGCATTTTTCAACTGACGAAATGAGACGCAAAGTATAGCACATTTTCGTCAAATGATGACAACTATGACGAAAATCAAATCCGTTTTTGTTAACGAACGAAAACTAAACGAGACGAGGCAGGGACGTTTACCCCACTTCCGGTTTTCACGGAGCTCCGCCTGTGTGGCGTCTGGTGTGGCGTGCCCCGTGACGTCCGACGTGAGGAGTGGACTACTACAAGAGAGTCGACTCGAGACCAGTCTCCTGACCTCACCAGAGCACTGCAGCTGCAGCACTACAGCCAGATGCGCCAGGCCCGACTCATCACACGGCACTGGCACCCGGCCACCACCACATCCAGAGCAGAGCACCCACTGTGAGTTAACAGCCATGCCAACTATTTCTGAGTTCCCTCAGACCGCTCACCAGTCACCACTGGCATCCGATTCCGCCATCCATCCAGGACTGCGTGCGTGCATATAGGCCGCTGAGGCCCACCCGTCCCATCCTGTTCAACAACTTCAGTTCAGAGTCAGACCAGAGACCACCCTTAAACCTGAGACCCCCATCCAGGACTCTGAGAAGCACTGTGTGCACTCACTGCACTGACTGCGTGCAGCAGTATTACAGGCCTCCTCTCTGACCTGACCATGACCATTTAGATGACTAAAATTAGTTTTAGTCGACTAAAATGTAGGACGTTTTAGTCGACTAAAATGTAAGATGTTTTAGTCGACTAAAATGACTAAAATGGGACTAAAACTAAAATGCAATTTTAGTCCTAAGACTAAGACTAAAACTAAATTGAAATTTGCTGCCAAAATCAACACTGGTGTGTACCTATAGTAGGGCCCAGAAGCTATAGTGCTCATTTGACCTAGATCAAATATTGATCTAGCTTTTTCTTTTTTCTTTTTCGTTTATATTATGATTTACCTTTTACACACTTGTTTGCTTACATCTTTCTTCCCTGACAAGGAGAGAGATACAATGTATGTTGAGAGATACAACTTATGTTGAGAAACATACAGTGTATGTTTCTCTCCATTCAGAAGAGAAAGAAAACACATGGACAGGCTGTACAAAGACTGATCACTGTGATAGCCAAGCAGAGGTAATCAGGTGAACCGGAACTGGAAGTCCCTCATCCTGATCATTAATACGGGACCTGGGGGTCTCTGTGCTGGGAGTGCCCTGTGTGGCATGCTCCCAGAACAAACACAAGAACACATAAATGTGGAGCCCAGGTTTAAAGTCCAACTGGATGCTGCATGTACTGTATGTGTTACCATGTTGTAAAGGGGTTACAGTATAACTAAAGGCAAAACTATATAAGTTTTATGTAAAGGCGAGAAGGATAAGAACAAGAGACATATCATTGTAATCAGTGGACCCGTGTGCGAGGCAAAAAGTGTGGTTTATTAGAGTCTGAGATTATTTACATGCAGAATGTGGTAAAGTTAAATAGGGAATGTACATTGCAGAGTGAATGGCGATGGGTATTAAGTGCATTTTTGTATTTCTTCAATTTTTTCAAAATTCTTTTTGGGGGCCAGTGGATGGTGATAGTAGGGCAGTGGATGGTGTTAGTAGAGCAATGGACAGTGTCAGAATAGTTTTTTTTATTTAATATTGTTTACAGTGTTATTTTTAAAACATTTTTTACATATTATTTTTGTATTTTGTTTTTCACAATGATTTGAGGGAGGGGGGGGGGGTAGTGGAAATGTCAGTAGGGCAGTGGATGGTGCCAGTAGGGCAGTGGACGATGTCAGTAGTTTTTTTTTTTTTTTTTTAGGTTTTTTTTCTATTTATTACAATTTGTTTTTTATTATTTTTTTACATTTTATTTAATTAAAAAAAAAAAGACAGAGGCTCCTGTTTATCTATAAACTGAAGCATAGTAAACAGTTTACTATGCTCAATTATCAAAGGACACAGGAGCGATCGATAGTGATCGCTCACTGATTCCGATTGAGAGAAGGAAGGGGCTGGTAAAGGACATGTTTACCGGCCCCATCCTCCACTCTCCATCCTGACTGATCATCCACAGCAGCCGGCGGGAGAGGAGGGAATCTGGCTATGATGGGACGAGGTGGGTGGGGTGGAGGAGGAGCAAACAGGGGGGCCCGAGGAGAAAGACATGGGTGGCTTGAGGAGGAGGACATGGAGGGGGGCCTGAGGAGGACACGGAGGGGGGGCCAGAGGAGAAGGACACGGAGGGGGGCCAGAGGAGGAGGACATGGAGGAGGTCGGAGGAGAAGGACACAGAGGGGGGCCGGAGGAGGAGGACACGGAGGAGGGCCGGGGGAGGAGGACATGGAGAGGGGCCGGAGGAGGACACGGGGGGGAGCCAGAGGAGGAGGACATGAAGGGGGGCCAGAGGAGGAGGACACAGAGGGGGGCCAGAGGAGGAGGACACGGAGGGGGACCGGAGAAGGAGGACACGGAGGGGGACTGGAGAAGGAGAACAAGGAGAGGGGGCCCGAGGAGGAGGACACAGAGGAGGAGGACATGGAGGGGGGCCAGAGAAGGAGGACATGGAGGGGGGGCCAGAGGAGAAGGACAGGAAGGGGGGCCAGAGGAGGAGGAAATGGAGGGGGGCCAGAGGAGGAGGACACGTAGGGGGGCCAAAGGAGGAGGACACGGAGGGTGACCGGAGAAGGAGGATGAGGAGGGGGGCCAGAGGAGAAGGACACGGAGGGGGGGGCCAGAGAAGGAGGATATGAAGGGGGGCCAGAGAAGGAGGACATGGAGGGGGGCCAGAGGAGGAGGACACAGGGGACAGTTGGAGATGAATGGTGCGGCGGTGGGGACAGTTGCAATCACTGATCTCCCTGTATAGCTTTTCAGCTTTTTTTCTGGGTTGTTCCCAGAAAAGTAATAGAGGTGAAACCTTACAATGGGGACACTAGTTCTGGTGACCCGGGGATCCCCAAGGATTTCCATTAATCTGTGGGGATTTCCTCTCACTTCCTATGGGTCAGGAAGTAAAGAGAAATCTCTTCAATGAGACACAGATGTTGAAAAAAAAATCTGACAGGGATTGTAACCCTTCCTTGCTCTATCCAAAATGAGAAAAAAAGTTTTACCAATAGTTCTACTTTAACAAGTTGGATCACAGCAATGGAAAGAAAAAGGGATTTGGAGGAGGCTTAGAGCTATAGAAGGTACTTTTTGAGTTTAGAATACATACTTTAATATATATATTTTTTTAAACCAGAGTGTAGTGTCACCTTGGCTTCCCACAATTCAGGCAAGTGTTACAACACTGTATTGGGGCCTGGAGGGGTATTCAGAGAAATGTCATTTATTTCTTCTAGGACACGCTGAAGCTCCATATACACTAATTGAAGGAATGTATAAACATTGTATGGTACCTGCTCAAATGACATAATGCTGGTCTAATTTTACGTCCCCAAAGCGCAGGTCTCACTTAAATTGAATGCTGCAGGGATTGTGTTTGCTAGAGCTAGTCTGATATGTGTGAAAAAGACAAGACTTTTTAAATGAAAAATGATAGGCTGACTAGACAATCAAGTGACATAATGTATGTGTTTACAAGCTGCGAGGTTGAGATGGCGAGCTCGGCTTATACTGCAGCATGTTGCCAGTTCTCCTTTGTGCAGCCTGATCTTAGCACAACTGCAGTGCAGAATTTCAATGAGGAAGTTATCATGGCTGAGCACAGATCTAACAAAGCCATCATCTCAGGTGCCAAAGAAATGACTACCTTCAGTATTGACATACCGAATAAGAACCAATCTCTACAATAATGCCGTGTGCACATCCTAATCTCAGCAAAGAATGTTTCCTGCTGTAACAATCAATAAAAAGCCAAATATTACATCCTAGACACATTTCTGCTATAACCGATTGGATTAGAGGTCATAGAACTGCAAGAGTACAGTCTTCTGTTTATTTGGATGGCAGCCAGTGGAAAACATACTCCAGACCAATCTATAGAAACAAGAAGCATTACCAGCAGGTGTAAAAAAGTTGCCTAACTACATTTTTCTACTATTATATAAACAAATATATATGTAAATATATCAAAGTGAGTCCATCTTTCAGTGCCAGTCCATAAAGATATATACTGTATGTATAAAATCAGTAAATCGTAATCCCATACACCAAAAACAATCCAGTCTGTATCAGCCTTTGTTTACCACGGTGCCCTTCACCCCACTTAAGGGTGTCTTCTCACTTGCTCACCCCACTACCTAAAGGAGGTCAGTATGTGCCTTCGCAGTGTGAAAGTGGCACTGCTTCATCTGACAGATTTAATCCAGTCCACAGCTCTCAGCGTAGTGTCATAAATGTAAGAGGCAAGAGGAAAAAACCATAGTGCAGATCGCCCATACAATATATTTGTATGGGCGGTCTTGGCTAGCCTAGATCTTTGCGAAAGCCCATTGGGCACTACGCGTGAGAGGGGCGTTGAGGTAATCATGCTGGGTGGAGCCAGGTGGAGCTGTGCAAGCCACGAATAGTACTGAAATATGCCTGTATTTGACTTGTATGATCTAGTAGTAGTAGTATTATTATGATTACAGATCTGCATTAATTTGTGTCTTTATAGTTCCCGGAGCTAAGCTTTATTATAAATAAGAAATGTGTGCCATTTTTGGCAGAGGGGGAACCATATTGATGAATTTAATCTAGTGTTTTGGCAAGCTGGAAAGGGACAATTGGGACAAGAGGTGGGCAGGAGGGGTGGCTGCCCTAGACACTAGTATCATGTAAGGTCGGGGGGGGGGCACCACAAGGAGGCTGGGGTGAGGGGATTTGTGTTCAGGAGAGGTATGGGGGGGGACAGAAAATGTTTTAGGAGGGAAAATTTGGGGATGTGCGATAGGAGTGGTGATTTTGGGAGATTAGTGTTGGGAGGAAGGATGGGGGAAGGTGATTTGTGCTAGGATGTGAAATTTTGGGGGGTTTGTGCTAGAAAAGGTAATATGATTTGTGCTAGGAGGGGATTTTTTTTTTTGGGGGGGGGGTGGTGGGGGGATTTGTATTAGCAGGGATGATTGGGGCTATTTGTGCTGGGGTGGGGGATTGGGGAGAATTTGTGCTGAGTGGGGGGATTTGGAGTGGTGGGGGGGAGGGAGAGGATTGGTGTTTAGAAGGAAAATGTGAGGGGTAGAGGATTTGTAGTAGGAAGGGGCATTTTTTTTCAGGGGGGTGGATGTTTACCAGCGGCATATGGGAAATGAGAGGATTTGAGCTGCGGGGGTTGGGGGGGCAGAGATTAATGCTGGGAAGGGGATTTTAGCAGGTGGCAGATTTGTATTGGGAGGAGGGGGAACTTATGCTTAGGGTAAGCATGCAGATTACTGCTCGATTTGTTTTGGGGGGATGGGATTTATGATGACACATAATGCTTATAAATCTTGGGGGCGCATGATTTGGCATGTTTGACCTGGGCTCCAGATGACCTTGTCCTGTAACTGGGGACAATAGACAGTGACAGAGTATATATCATATAGCAGAGTATATACAATGGAACAGTGCAAAAGTATAAAACTTTCAGGGAGTGTGCAGAGTGGCATGGTATGGAGTATGTGTTATATACAGTATTATATCTTTCCATGTGACAACACAGAAGAAATTACACTTTGCTACAATGTAAAGTAGTGAGTGTACAGCTTGTATAACAGTGTAAATTTGCTGTCCCCTCAAAATAACTCAACACACAGCCATTAATGTCTAAACCACTGGCAACAAAAGTGAGTACACCCCTAAGTGAAAATGTCAAAATTGGGCCCAAAATGTCAATATTTTGTGTGGCCACCATTATTTTCCAGCATTGCCTTAACACTCTTGGGCATGAAGTTCACCAGAGCTTCACAGGTTGCCACTGAAGTCCTCTTCCACTCCTCCATGACAACATCATGGAGCTGGTGGATGTTAGAGACCTTGCACTCCTCCGCCTTCCGTTTGAGGATGCCCCACAGATGCTCAATAGGGTTTAGGTCTGGAGACATGCTTGGTCAGTCCTTCTCCTTCACCCTCAGCTTCTTTAGCAAGGCAGTGGTCGTCTTGGAGGTGAGTTTGGGGTCATTATCATGTTGGAATATTGCCCTACAGCCCAGTCTCTGAAGAGAGGGGATCATGCTCTGCTTCAGTATGTCACAGTACATTTTGGGATTCATGGTTCCTTCAATGAACTGTAGCTCCCCAGTGCCCCAGACCATGACACTCCCACCACCATACTTGACTGTAGGCAAGACACGCTTGTCTTTGTACTCCTCACCTGTTTGCTGCCACACACGCTTGACACCATCTGAACCAAATACATTTATCTTGGTTTCATCAGACCACAGGACTTGGTTCCAGTAATCCAGCACAGACATATATGGGAAGGGGCAGAGGGGACAGAGAATGGAAGGTAGAACCACAGGACCAATGTTGATGAGTGTCAACGGCATAAGATGGAAAGAGACAGCTGGACAGCACAGGTGATCATGACCAAAAGGACATGGGGACAGAAGATGGACAGAGAGTTAATATGTATGGCAGTTGGGAAAAAGAGGAGATAGAAGGTGTGCAGGACAGGTGTCAAAAGACCAAATCACCTAAAAAGCACAGAGTAAAGCATGGACAGGATGGAAAAGTGAGCAGCAATGGAGGCAGATTTTGGACAGGCTAGACAAGCATAGAGTGAACAGGACCATACTGCAGTGGGAGAGACATGTAGCTCGGGCACTCAGAATTCTAGGGCAGGCCAATAAAATATATAGCATAAAAAAAATTATAAAATAGACATATGACAGTACAGGATGATGGTGGGTCAAAGAGTGCAGGCCAAGAAAGTAGAATGCAAGTGGAGACTGGGGATCAGAGTGGTGCTTGATTAGGAATGAAGAGTGCTCAGCAGACAGATGCAGTACAGGGCACCGAGGGCAATGGGCTTGCCACTGGATGACTGAAAAAGCAGATGTTGGGGAGAAAGAAAGTTGGGAACACAGGCCAACCATAAGTGATGGAAGGCTGAGGCCAATAAGCACAGAGGTAAAAGAATAGGAACACCAACCAGGACAACGGAGAGATGAAGTGTTGAAGAACAGATCATGGGCAGAAGAAAGATGACTGATAGTGAGCAAAGGAGAAGACAGCAACACAAGACATATGAGAGAGTTAAAGCATTAGGAAAAACAGTAAAGCATGGATACGAGAGAATAAAAGGAGAGAAGTACTAAGGGTAACAAACACAACTGGCACTTACAAGACTACATCCGAATGCAGAAGTGGGGAGCAGCACAGTAGACTCAGAGGGTAAAGGTTTCAGTTATTCAAAATTCATGTCAATGTCATGGCTTATGTGGGACTGTTTGATTTGCTTACTATAAAAAGCATATTCTACCAGATGATTTTCAAGTGTAATTCCATGATAAGTGCTCAAGGATAACAGTGGTCAACCTATGAATCATTTCAAGTAGGATTAGTACTCCTTTAAAGACACACAGGCTCTTATAGAAGAATAGAAGATCTATAGAAAACAAGTATCCGTATTTCTAAAAGAGCCTTTCCAGCATTAATTACCAATGCCTGATTGATTATTCATTCATGTGATCTAAAGGTGCTAAATCAATGAAACACAAGAAAATATTTAAGGTAATCTAAAGGTGCTAAACCAATGAAACAGAAGAAAATATTTACGGTAATGTTCAATTGCTGATTCATAATATTAACTGTAAATAAAGAACATCTATATATAATGAATATACAGAACAGTATGTTACCTTGTAACCACAAAAAAAAGGAGGTAGCAATCCTGATTTTGTAAGACTGGTCTGCAGCCAATGCTATCTAATGAAATAGCAAAAAATATCAAGCAGAACAATGATCAATATCTTCCTACATAATACATATTTATGCCAAACATGTGGGAATGCAGTGCTGTAAGCGTAGCACTACTCCCGTAGGAGCCGCAGGAATACTGTCCAGATCTTCCCCACGGGCTTCGCCCTGCAGCCAGGCACACAGGCTCATTCACACGTTTCTTCAATGACCAATCTAGGGGTTGTGTTTTTGTTATTTTTTATTTTTGGAGAACTTAAATAGAGTTGAGGGAATTAGATGGGATTCTCCAAAAACAAGAACTATGTACACTTGAGAAATATAGGTGTAGCACCCTCCTAGATAGGTGCTAGAGAGTAAAAGTATAGTTTTGAATCCTGTCTTTCTCCTGCTGTTCTCTGCCTACCAGAGAGCAGGATCTGCTAGTAAGGTCCGCTCAGTGTGCTCAGGTGTTTAATACAGCCCTGGTGATTTGGCAGATGAAAGTGCCTCAGTGCATGCTGGGATACTGTATAAATGCTGGGACCACATGTGCTCAGGGTCTTTCTTCTGGATAGCGGAGTCCCGGAGGGAGGGGGCAGCTGCCTTCTCCTCTGTAGATGTCATGCAGCCTCAGGTAGTCGACCTGAAGGCCTAGAGAGCTAAGGAGGAATTGAACCCAGAGGTCCTGTGGAGCTGACTGAGAGGGGAGACACTGAAGGATCTGATTCTGCAGTACAGTGAGTACAAAGTAGTGAGTAGAGCAATGAGACTTAACCCTTTCTATACATGTGGCAGTATGGTTAAGCAGTGTGACTGCTTCCACAAGCAACCTGGTTAGGCTAAGTGAAAGGTGTCCTTATCCAATGTACATAGTTCCAGTTGGAGTATCCTACTATTCCCTTCTCCTTATTGAGCAACAAGAAATTGAGAGTAAGGTTGAATGTGTGTACCCTAAGTGACTGTGTGCTGGTAATCAGAGGAGGCCCTACAAGTCATCATACAGAAAGCCCTATGGGGACAGTGCTACATAGGTATTCTACAAGACAAGCTATATTAAAGTCTTTGATTGTAGCAAACAGTAGACTTCAGCTTTAAGGGAGCAGCAGTAGTAGTAATTAACTGTAAACTGCTTTCTCAGAGCCACAAGAGCAGAGTCCCTTCAAGTAGAAGGTTAGCTGGACAAAACTCTTCAGGACATTAGCTGGTGTCCTCTTTAACTAGACCCCCTTTAACTAGACCCTCTTAACACCCGAGGGGTAGCAAAAATACAAAGTTCCCTAAGATCTCTCGAGCGTCTGCACTCACACAAGGCCAAAGGATAGCTGGTTCCCTCCTTCCAACTTCCAAGCGACACATTACTCCAGTGAACCCGCCAGATCTTCAGCAGACAGCGGACCCCTCAGTTCCAAGCCCCTAGGTTGCCCACCTGAGGCTTCATAATAGCATACATAGCAGCAATGCCTTGGAGGGCAGCGTGACCTCCAGGCTGGACTAATCCTCTCTGGGAAAAGACCCAGAGTCTAATGTGCTCACAGAATATATACAGTCTCCCAGCATGCAACCGGAGCCTGCCTCTCTGGCATAGGCCAGGGCTGTATCAATATTCATGCTGCCATCTACATAGCTCCACACCTATCATCCTTAAACTTCTCAAGTTCCCTGGATACAGACTAATTGATCACAGCCACAGTACAGTGAGCAAACTATGCTGTTACCTAACATTCACAGCCACATTGACTACAGTGTGGTCAACAAAATTTGCTCATCAATAGACATAATTATTTGTTCTATCTAATCCTAGCACCTACCTAGAAGGGTGCTACATCCATAGTTTTACCAAAACAGTAATGCTATTTGGTAGGGTCATCTTTTTAGTTCAACCATTTTCAATAATGGTAGCTTTATAATAATTAAAACAAAATGTGCTGTTGAAGTGAAAAGACTACTTGCTATATATACACACACACACACACACACACACATATATATATATATATATATATATATACACATACATATATATATATATATATATATATATATATAAAATTCAGGCTGATCTACAATCAATCAAGCAATCAAGGATCTGCAGATAATACAAGGATGACTGCAAGCCATCTGAACTATACCAACCACCCCTGGATCGCTAAGACTTCAGTCATGGTGTGCCACTCCCTTGCTATGTTAATAAACATGAGAGGTGCTAATTTTGCATGGGGAGTACTAAAGAAGAAATGTACATGTTGTAGGTTTGGCATTACGCATGAAGTTCCAAAAGAGAGGTTTTAGGGTCCTGAGAATCTCCAGTCTTGAGTGACAGCCCAATAGAAGTTTATGAGGACCCACTGCGCTAAACTTTGTGAAAAGCCATAACTGTCAAATTCAGGAATGCATTGAAGGTGGGGCACAGGTGGGATATTTTTGATTGGGGGCCAGACAGGCAAGATAAGTTACTTTTTATGTGGAATGAAATTATATATTTTACTGTCCGCATTGCACTTCAAAATGTGAATATATAGCCAAAGGCAAAACTTTATTTTGGGTTTTGGAAAGAGAAGAAATGGATTAGAACACCATTCAGGGTTTTATTGTTGTCTGTGCCCTCATCAAGGAGCTGTACCCTCTCTATCTGTGCTGTTTATCATTACCTTTGAAGTAAAAGAAAATCCCAAATTTTTGGTTGTCATCACAACACTAATATTTGGCAAATCTTCCAATTGGTGACACACTGGGATTCCCTCGCTTTTTAAGGATTTCTTCTCACTTTCTGTGGTGGCTATGGGACAGGAACATCCTATGTTTGTGAGTATATTGTACGCTACCCATTTAGATTTTAATAAACTTTTTAGTGGTAATGCACAAGGTCGGTGCACCCTTCTCTTGTTATTGTATTAATAACTGCTCGCTGAGCCAAGGGCACCACCTTGGAGGAGAATTAAAGTGGATGTCCAGGCAGATATAAAGGACACCAAATATTGCACCGCCGTAATTATTAATATATCAATAAATGCATTTTGTACATGCAAGCAGTGAAGGTACCCGATTTTGACCTGGTATTAGCCTCTTGCAGTCCCTGCACATCAGGGCTAGAGTGTGAGAAAAAGAAGCAGTACAAGCAGCCAATAAGTTTCTACTTATACAGATAAGTAGAATACTGATAAAAAGAGAAAGCAGAGTGACAGAGGGATTAGTTAATCACTGTGCTGCTTCTTTTTTTACTGTCAGGTCACAGGTTGGGGCGAGTCCAGGACAATCTGGGCTCAGAGGAAGTGGGTTGAATGATGCTGACCATAGGACTAAGGACATCTAGTGGCAGAAAAAAGTACTGTGGGGAAAACTGATGGCTTAAAGGTGATGTTATAAAAAAAGTTAGCTTTGTTATTTTCTGTTTTAATTGGCTATTCATTTTTAATCTCGTTTTTTTGGCTAGAGTTCTGCTTAACCACTTAAGCCCCGGAGGATTTGGCTGCTAAACGACCAGGGGGTATTTTGCGATTCGGCACTGCATGACTTTAATGGACAATTGTGCGGTCGTGCGACGCTGTACCTAAACGAATTTGGCGTCCTTTTTTTCCCACAAACAGAGCTTTCTTTTGGTGGTATTTGATCACCTGTGCGATTTTTTGATCACGCGCTATAAACAAAAAAGAGCGTAAATTTTGCAAAAATAGCAATATTTTTCCCTTTTTTTTATATGAAATTCCCCCCCAAAAAAATGTAAAAATCAAAATTTTTTAACATTTTCGGCCAATCAAAAAAGCGTATTTTGATTGGTTTGCGCAAAAGTTATTGCGTTTACTAACTAAGGGAAAGATTTTTGTCATTTTTGTTGTTTTTTTTTTTTAACGCGTAATGGCGGCGATCTGCGATTTTTTTTGCGGTACTGCGACATTGCGGCGGACAGATCAGACCCTTGACTGACATTTTTGACACTTTTGGGGTTACCAGTGACATTTCTACAGTAATCAGTGCTATACATATGCACTGTTACTGTAAAAATACACTGGTAGTGAAGGGGTTAACTTTATTTGAGAGGGAGGGGCTGTGTGTGTCCCTAGGGGCGTGATTCTAACTGTGATTGGCTGTGGCTTCAGCTGTATGCAGAGTGATCAACGGATCTACATAGTAGATCCATATGATCATCTCTCATACAGAGGGGAGAATGACAGGCAGCTTGTTTACACAAGCTGCCTGACTTTCTCCCTCTCCCCCGCCGATCGCAGAGTGGCCGGCGGACATCGGGTCCGCGGGTCACACGCGCGGGGGGGTCCGTGACCACGCAGGAGCGGGAGCGCGCCTCCGGCGGCGCGCGCTCGCTCCCTAGACCCTCACAAGCTAGTGACGTAGCCCTACGTCACTTTGCCTGTGAGGGGCTGACCGCCGCCGTAGATAGTCGTGCGGCGGTCGGCAAGTGGTTAAGGCTTGTTCACACTTATGCAAATTGGATGCAGGTTTCGCCGCATCCAATTTGGATGACAGGAAACTGTGCCCCGCTCTCAAAAGAGCCGGTTCACACATCTCTGGGGCAGCTGCAGAGCAGATTGCACGGGGGTCCTGTGGGTCTTTCGCATCATTTCCAGTACGAATTCAAACAAAAATGTGGGCCTGATTCATCCCTGAAATGGAGAACATGGATGCATGGGACCCCTGCTGTGAGCCACGTCCGCACAAAGTGTGAACCCAGCCTAAAGGTTTCATACTAATGCTTGATGCACATCACCATTCAGTGCTTATGGTTACTAGTAGTAATAGTTTCCATCCTCCATTCACCCTCTAGTTTTTGTAAGGCTGGAGAAGACAGAAGATTTAAAGACAGTAAATCTGTGAAGAGGCTTTACTACTATCTTATCCCTAGTCATTACTAGTATAGTAACAGATTACATGGCATTATTGTTGGCATATTTCTCAACATTATCACTACTGCTCTTCAAACAACTGACTGCAACAGCTGGCATATGCCGAACAGCCGTTTACTTTACTACCCAACATATAGAAACATTATAACTGCAATCCCAACATTCAGAAAGCTTCTCACTTCTTCCATAGAAATACAGGTAAATCATTTTGGGCTGTGCTAAATCAGGGAGACTTTTTTTTTCTCAAAGAAAAAAAAAATAGACAAAAGAAAAAAGTAAGCTGTCATTGGACACATTTCTAAATGATCTTACAGAGTTTAGTAAAATGTATAAAAAGTTTCCTAAGTGCTATATCAAACAAACCCCTCAACTTTATGTAATTTATAAAAAAATAACCACTATTGAACATTTAAACATTTTTTGAAAACTATTTGTTAAAATTATTATTATTTGTTATTATTTTTTATAATAATTATAATTATTATAATTATTTTTTAATTATTTGTTAAAATCAATATTTGTTAAATTATGTATTTTATAAAATAAATAAATAAATAAACAAATTAAATAAACTAAAAATAAAGTGGACATTCCCATAACTTAAAGGGTATTTCCACTTTTGTGGGGAAAGAAAATAGAAAATAAAGAAAAAACAATATAGTGTATACAATTGCGACTCAAATCATATTGTGATTGAATGTTTTTAGAAATGACCTTTCCTTTTCGAACTGCAGCTGTTGTCATTTTTTGAAAATGCAATGCAATATGGCTACCTGGAGCTGTTCTGTACACAGAATGTATACTGACCACACCCCAGAAACATCATTTCCTGCTTGCGTGATTGGCTCACCAATTTTCCCAGAAGTCTGCACTAAGATACAAGTCAGATTTCTGGCATCCCCTGCAACAAAAATGTCATTTTTTGTGAGATACTCCCAATAGGAACACGTCTAAAGGGATGCAGGCCCAGCAGATTTAATCATTAGAGCCCTGCAGCTGCACAGCTGATAGATAATTATGAAACCACTCCCATTAGACCCACTCAGCACAGAGGAATAAACAATAATTTCTTCAGAATAACAAAAGGTAGGAATCTGCAACAACGTTTGTTAAAGACCTTGTAATGTACAGAGATCACCCAGAGGGCAATGTTTTTTCTTAACAAAAGTGGAGTTACGCTTTAAAGTAGTAGTAACTCTGTATAAGGCTTACCTGTAGGTACTGTGATTATCTCCCAAACTTGCACAGTTACGGAGATATTCAGAGTGCATGAAGCCGATGACATCACTGGCACATGCGCTCTGAAGGTCCGACTTACAGTGGAAACAGCAGCACACGTGGGAGTGACTTCATCGCTCCCCCAGCCACTTGTGTAGCTGGAGGCTGTGAACCGGGAAGGAAGACCAGGGGAAGATGTCAGCCCTCTCAGCAGTGACAGCACTGCACTGGAGGGCTTCATTCTCAGGTAAGTCTATCATAATGTGCTAGTATGCGATGCATACTACCACATTATGACATTGCCTTGCAGGGAATTTTTTTTTTTAATCCTCTGCGATTTACAATTGCTTTAACAAGCCATCTTAAAGGGTAAGTTTACCTTTTCATAACATGTTTTTTTAATTCTATATGTCTTACAGTTTGACTGTATATGAAATTGCTGTCCTCCATTTCTAAAGATAATTAATGTATTTTCTAAGTTGCTTCCCTTGTGGGCTCCCCCTCTCTGTCCTACTGTTAGATGTGTGGCCCCAACACCTCATAAATAAGTGCTTGACCTCCAAAATGTGGCTTACCTAATCTTGCATGCGCAGTCTGAACTCTCACTTGCAAAACACTGAGCTTAGTTGCTGCGCAAGAGAGTGGGCAGCCAATGCATGGTTAGGCAAGCTGAGTTCTCTTAGCTGAGATCTTGCTCATGAGGTGTTGGGGCTTTGCATCCAACGGCAGGCTGGAGGGGGGGGAACCCACAGTAGAAGCCACTTTAAGGCCTTAGGCCACATCAGACCTTTTTAAGATGTAGTAGTTGGATTTGAGTTCGGAAAATAAAAGAGGGCAGAGAAAGGCTGCCAAACACTAACGCTGCTAAACGTGGCTAAAATGTGCATTACAGCTGCTTTTTCCTGGCATCAGAATTGGCTTTGCAGCTAATTCTTTTCAAATGTGTGCTTGAGGTCTAAAAAAAAAAAAAAATCTACACTTTGAAGGACAGCATTTTAATGTACAGTTAAAGCAGTAATGCTTTCATTTTTTATGTAAGTAAAGGTGAACGAATTATTTAAATTTAAATGCCGTACCACGGTTTGATGCTTTTGTGATTCCAATCCACTTTTACACTTTTAAACCTATTGGGACTGCATGTATTTGAAGTGACCGGGGGTGTGCAATAAATTTAATATTTACATACAGTACTGCACTATCCGGGTTTTTATTCCCTTTTTACCCCGTGGCTGGAGCTGACCCTATACAGGAGGACCATCTATCCGCTGAGCCGTGCTGGGATCATACCCCCTCGGAGAGAGCTGGCAGCAGAAGTGGTACTGTAGAAGGGATATCTGGGTCCGCCAGGAGGGACGTTCCTGTATCTGGAGATTGTCTCCAAAGCAAGGTTGGTCTTAATGCGTAAGGCATATAGGACCCACGTTTTCTGGTGAGTCTGAATTTCACTTATTCTCCACGGTGAAGGGCCACTTTTTTGGGAAGAAGAAAAAGGAACACTGGCACTTTATTTATTTATCTATTTAATTTTTATACCATTCACTGGACTATTTGATAATTTATTATTTAAATTTTTGGAAAATTTTAACTCATGGACTTGGTTTGATAATATTTTTGTGTGTAGACTTATGTTTTCAGTTTTACACAGTATTATATTTATTTTCTATACGTATATTTATCACAATTAATTGTGTTATAGCAAGCGCTATAGGTAATTGATTTAAATTGATTACTACTTTCCAAATTTTAATTGGTGTATGGGCTTGACAACGCTAAAGCTTTGGATTTCATATATTTTCTCTCTCAGTGCCAATGGTCACCAGGACAAAGTGATGAATCTCTGCAATTTAGAGCCAGAGTGCAATAAACATTTGGTAGAGGGTCTAACCTTTTTCCATCCCAAACTAAAAGAAAAAAAAATTCCTTTACATACACTTTATGTAAAACTAGGCCCTGCTTTTTCATTAAGATACCTATTGTACAGGACACCAGGAATGGGTCCTGGATGGCAGGTATATTTCCCCACTATTGTTGTGGTCACTTTAAGGGGGGGAAGGCTTGAAGGTTATGTTGAGTACTGAAACCCGGATTTAGAGTTTGAAAAGTTATGGGAAGAACCTTCAAACCCTGATTACAGAGACTCTGGTTCTAATAGGGTTATTCCACTGGCAAGGTGAGTCTTGAATAGGAAGAGGAAACCATGACGTCAAACTAACTGGAGGAAAGTTCAAAATTTTTTTACTGAAAGGGTAGTTGATGCTTGGAATAAAACGTCCAGAAGAGATAGTGAGCCAGTCAACAGTAAAGGGCTTCAATCATGCTTGAGACAAACATAGATATATATAAAAAAGTTAACAAAAAAAACAAACAAAACAAAAAACGGGCAGACTCGATGGACTATTCGGTCTTTTTTCTGCCAACACTTTTCTATGTTACTAAACTGAGCAGTGAGCTAGAGCTGGACATATTGTACCTGAATGAAAAGGGTGAACCAAGCTTTTGATTGAGCCACAATTGCTAAACCTCTACTTTGGGACCCCTGAAGCAGATGGGAAATCCCAAAACCCCAATAGAGCGGAGCCATTGAACCAGAGCTGTGAACTATATTGTGTTGGTTTTGCTGAAGTAAGCTGTTTGTTTTTCTGGACTGTTTAAAAACACCAATAAAGACGGTCACATTTACAAGCAGCTGGCGGTGATCCTGGGCTCCCATAGGACACCATACACAATTTTAAGCTGTTGTACACTCCAACCAATTGTGCTGTTATCATCCAATCAAATGCCCTTGAGTAATCTTTACTAGTGTGGATAAAAGGAAGCATCTAAAGGCCAGTTCAATAATTGTATTGCTTTAGTGTTATATCTGGGAAATGCTAAATGGTATCACTGTCTAGATCTGTTTTAGTACTATGCAAACAGAGTAGTATAGGTGTTGTGTGTGGGTTTCTCTGAACTGTCCAAGCATTGGCCTCCTTTGTACACAGAGCTCCTGAATGCACGACAATGGTGATCAGTAGTCTCTGTGTTTCAACCTCTTTGACACCCATCTACACAAAACTTTGCTTGACCATAGGCATGGTACTTTTCTGGCAATTTCAAACACATTCATCGGGCCTTTAGGTGCCAGAACCATCAAACGTATTAAAGTGACAATAAACGATATCCTTATTTTCAAAAATAATTCTTACATATTCACTTCTTTTTTTTTTTTAAACATACTTTATTGATTTTGAAAAAAACATGTCACAGATATAGCAGTGCATAAAGAGCCGTAGAGTGTCAAGCATCACAAACATGCGTGTACAGAAGCCATATCAAACAGTTCTCAAAGCAATAGGCCCTTGCACTACGTGCAGCTTCTGGAGGTGAGGCCAAAAGATCATATATGAATGCATTGCAAACACACAATATAATATTATGGGGGGGGGGGATGGGAGGTGTTGGATAGAGTAGAGTAAGGGGGGGGGGATAGGGGTTTAGGTAGGGGGGAGAAAAGGAGGAGGAACACCATCACATGAAATGCAGAGCAATACGATAATAAGTGACATCCTAGAAAACAGCAAACCAGTTTTAGGAGTTTAGGAAAGTGTCTCAGAGGACGAGGACGTGGTGTGGCATAAGTCCCTTGAGACCAAGTGGGTAGATGAAAATAGGAAGATGTCCGATCTGCGGATTCATCAATTAACAAGGTTGCCAGCATGTTGGAAGAACAAGAATCCAGATGTTACCAGAAGCAGCAGTGTAGATTTAATTGGAACACAAGAGTTAACAAGGTCGTTAGTAGCAGACAGGCACGTTGTGAGTCAGAGTGTAGCCGATCTGTGGCTAATGTTGGAACTGCTGGTTGTCCAGTGTATGTTTACAGTCGGTAATGTGCACATGAAAAAGGTTCCATTTGTGGTTAATAGGGCCAAGCTTGGGGGAAGAGGAAGTCTTGATCGTGAGGGCTTCCCGGGCATAAAGTAGTTGCAAGCCTGAGATCACTTCAGCTAAGGTTGGAGGAGAATCTTGTATCCACTTGGCCAGGATAGCTCTCTTAGCAATCATACAGCAGGTCAAGACCCATGTTTTGTGTGTCTTGATGAGGAGATATTGGCTCTTTTTAAGGTTGGTAAGAGGAAAGTCTAAATTTCCAAACAGGAGTGGGTAGGGGTTGTTTAGGGGGGTCAGGCCTAAGACAGTGTTGATGTAGGCTTCAACTGAGGTCCAAAAGGTAGAAATGCTTGGGCAAGACCAGAGTCTGTGTGCGAGGCTGGGTTTGGAGGCCTTGCAAAGCGAGCAGCATGCTGAATGGGGGTTTGGAGAGTTCCTGGAATACGGCACATAACTGCGGTGCATAATCTTGAACTGTTGTTCCCTCCAAAATGCATTGGTGATGGCCTTGGGAATGGCCAGGTAGCCCGTCAAAATATACGCGTGTGTGTTGGGATCAGGGAAATCCTTGTTCCAGTTAGAAGTATGAAAAGAGGATTTGCTGATAGTGTGTTGAAACCTGTGTAAAGGGTTAGGGCATGTTTTGACCACAAAGCTGATAGCCTGTAAGACGCCAAGGGTGTGTCCCTTGGGTAGATGAAAACTGTTCACAATCTCTGATGTGGGCAATGGGGTACCCTGTATAGTGTCAAACAGCTGTGCAAAACGGTGGAGGTTCCGGGTGTGCCAGTCCCGGAATGGAAGGTAACGTTGTGCCTGTGTGAAGAGAGGATGTCCACATATAGGCAGGTGGCGGGACATGTTAGGAGAAGAATTGGTTTTACGATGTATTTCCCTCCAGGCTATATTGGTGTCCCTGATAAGAACGTTATTCTTCAGTGCTGGCGGCAGAGCGCTGTGTTTGCATTGTAGAATGGCTGCTAAGTCGCAGGGTGAGGATTGGTGGGATTCAAGTAAGAGATTATTGTACCTGGAAGTTTTGCCAATCCAGTCTAGCCCCACTCTGAATACGCATGCGAGATTGTAGAGGCGGGCGTTAGGGAGCGCCACCCCACCCTCCCTCCTCGGCAGATATAGTTTCTCTTGCCTTGCCATAGGAAGGCGGTGACAGCTTTAGTTAGTTAGTTTCTGCATGTCTGAATGTTTCACCAAAAGTGGAATCGTTTGGAGAGGATACAACAGTTTAGGGAAACCCACCATCTTGTAAAGATGACATCTGCCGAAGAGGGAGAGGGGAAGACCCATCCACGTGTCCAATGTTGAGACAATTTTTGAAATAGTGGGGGGGATGTTCAGATGGTTTATAGACGATGGTGTGCGTCCAATTTTGATGCCCAAGTATGTGATAGAAGTTTTAGCGATAGAGAAGAGGGGTGTGAAGGGCCAGGGATTGTGAGCAGTATGACGGAGGGGAAGGAGTTCGCTTTTGGAGAAGTTGATTTTCAGACCCGAGCAAAGACGAAAGTCATTGAAAATGTCGTATACTGTATATATTCACTTCTTAACGGTTCTGTAATCTATTTTTCATGAAATTGTTTCAAACTGTATGTTTCTGGCTCCTTGTAATGTCCTCTTTGAGCCCCCAACCCCTCCTTGTACCCCTCCCAGATTGCTTGAAACAAGCAGTGCAAATTGCAGTCATGTGTTCTATACACACTACAAATCCTGTAGTCCCTAGTCCAGTGATGGCGAACCTTGGCACCCCAGATGTTTTGAAACTACATTTGTCATGATACTCAACTATACTGCAGAGTGCATGAGCATCATGGGAAATGTAGTGCCAAAACATTTGGGGTGCCAAGGTTCGCCATTGCTGCCCTAGTTCATCTTGAGAGCGAGCAAGAGAGGTTTACTATGTTCCTAAATACAATGAGATCATGGAAGATGAAGGTAGCCAAAAAAGGAATTTAGACATTTGGAGGAGGCAGAGAGAAATAGAAGGTACTTCTTTGAGTAAGGAATACCTGTACATACTTGAATCGCATTTTTTAAAGGCAACCAACCACCAACATTTTCAGTATTTTCATGTTGACAATAAACAATCAGCCCTGTGGACCGTATGCCTGTACTGTATGAAAAAGGGAGCTCCAGCAAATGCTGCATTCCAGAGAAGTTTAACTGAGGCTATCATTATCCACCCAGAAAATTTATCCACAACACTTGGTGGCTTTTTAAATCTATTCTTAGATGTTAAAAATGGTATTTAGGGAATGCAGTGCTCTCCTGATTAACATTTATCACCTGTTGATGTGTTAGCATTTTTACATCCCAAAGAAAAACCTCATCAGTTATATACTAAATGTTTGTTCTTTGGTTTAGATGCACTTGCTGAATTTCAGAAAACCAGCTAAATATACCAGTATAATACATTTTATAGGAGATATTTTACCTGCCAAAGTATTTGTATTTTTGTCTACCCATTTCTTAGATTAAAATGATATTAAAGTTAAATATTTAAAGTTAAATCTTTTAATAAAAAAAAAAAGCAAACAAGTTATACTTACCTGCTCTGTGCAATGGTTTTACATAGAGCAGCCAAAATCCTCCTCCTCTTGGGTCCCCCGCTGGCGCTCCTGGCTCCTCCTCTTTCCCGAGTGCCCCCATAGCAAGCCGCTTGCTATGGGGCCACTTGTGCATGGTCGCTCCCAGAGGCACGCTCTGTGTGTCCATAAGACACACAAAACAGGGCTTGGCCCCGCCCTCTCTTCACTAGCTGTGTCTCAGCCAATGAGGGGGCAGAGACCCGGGAGAGCAGCTGCTCTCGCGCACAACGCTGGATCGTGATCCGGCTAGGGTAAGTATTAGGGGTGGCTGCGGGTGGAGCTGCCTACTGAAGGTTTTTTACCTTTATGCATAGAATGCATAAAGGTAAAAAACCTTCAGCCTTTAGAACCACTTTAATGCAGCCATGCTAGACATTATAGCTAGGTGGGTGGCCTGATTTTTTTCTACACCAGTAAGGCAACACCTTGCTCTGCCCCTCAGCCTATGATTGGACCATGAAGGTGAGGCAACAGCCTAATAACATCATCTCCCTACTTTTTTCTCCTGCCAGCGTGTTGCTTGTCAGCACATGTACATGCAGGTACACTGATTGGAAACATGTACAGATTTATAATAGTTGTATTTTTAATTTTTTTTAATAAAATTGTATTTCTTGGTGTATTTTGTATATCTGTAGGCAGGACATCATTAAAGTATATGTGAAGTTACCAAATAGAAAGCTAGCTAGTGTCAAATAGTAGGCTATGTTTTAAAAGCAGCTCTAACTACACTTCTCAGTCCATCTCTCTTCCTGTCTGTGGGGGGGGGGAGGGGGGGCAGTAGCTGCATTTACTGAGGGTAGGCATGACATATAGGGCAGCAGGGAATTTGTTCCCTATCTTCTCAGGTTGTTTTCCACAATGAGACCCAAGGAACCCAGCTGCTGCTTTGACAGAGAGGATCCTGATGGGAGCCGCTGTCAGTCATCCTGAGCAGGTCTGGGGTGCTTGTCAGCTAGGCTGAATATAGGAGTACAGGTATTAGGAACTAGGAAACACAAAATGAACATGTCAGCTTCCGTGTGCTTCCGCAATGCACAAGAAATGAAGGAGACTGGCAAGATTACCAGGTGTTTGTAGCTAAAGTATGAATCTTACAGAAAAAAACACCATCGACAAAGCTAATAACATAAAGAGAAATGCAATAATAGGATTTCAGTATTACGGTTTACGTATGATATGCTTGAAGGGATTAATAGGGATTTGTGTTAGGGTTAAATAAAACATTTGCCTGCCATTACAAAAATATGTGTCTCAGCACTTAGTTATAGGTTAATATGCACTTACATTTGTCACTTAGTTGTCCTTCAAAATCCCACAAATACCTGTTGAAGCTGCTAGTGAAGTCCATCTAATTCAGCTTCCTGTGATGGTTTGGCAATGATGCTGCACTGCTCTTGAATTCAGAGCAGAGTTGCCTCTCTCATGTGCCTAGTCACACTGCAGTGGAATTATAAAATGTTGCAGGTGGCATAGCTATCAGCAGCTGTCATTAATTCCTAAACCTATAGTCACAATTGCCACCTGAACACACCAAACCCCGCCCTGTTTTGTGGATTGACAGCACTGCTTCTGTTGATGAAACCCTCCCACTGTAAGGTGCAGTGCCTGTAAGAGGGAGCCTGTGAGACAAAAATGAAGGAGCATTTGGCTCATTAAGGGAAGTTTTTTGTTTACTTTATGATAACTCTTCATTAGGGTAAAAAAAAACATCTACATGCAGCCCCCCTTATACTTTCCTGAGCCCACTCACGATCCAGCAATGTGCACGAGAGCTCTCTCGGCTCTCTCCCTCCTAAATGGTTCAGAGACAGCCAATGTCAATGGACACATGGAGCCGGGCTTAGGAAGGATCATGCACGTGTGCCAGCAGAGCAAGTGGCTTGCTCTGGGGGGACTTAGCAGAGGGGATGAGCCAGGACTGCCATCAGAGGACCCCTGAAGAGGAGGATCAGGGCTGCTCTTTGCAAAACCATTGCACAAAGCAGGTAAGTATATCTTTATTTTAATTTAAAAAAATCCAGCATTTACAATTACATTAAGATAAAGAGGAGGATTAGGGCGAAGTGTTAGGGTTACGTTTTAGAATTTAGGTCAGGGAAGAGTTACCTGTTAAAGCCCAACTACAGGTAAATTCTATTTATTTGCTTGCCTCCCACCCAATCAATCCAAACCAAGCTTACAGCTGCTAACTTTTACTTACTTGGTGAAGCCAGTTATACTCACCTATCCAGGTCCCTTACTGACACCATTTCCACCTGTGGGGATATCACATGATCATGGCTTTAGTTAAGTGAAAACAGGAATTCAAAAGTCTGAGAGAGGGGGAAGGGGGGGGGGGTAACCATATTCCATAGTTGGGCCTTTAAGAGAAAGTAAAGTCTTAATTTTTAATTTTAATTTTAATTTGAATTGCATACAGGTAAGCCTATAATAAGGATCACCTGTAATTACTGTGAATAGCTCCTAAACTTGCACAGTTTAGGAGATATTCAGAGAGCATGCAGCTGATGATTTCATCGGCGCATGTGCTCTGAAGATCTGGCTTACCGTGCCGTACCTTCGGAGCCCATGCTGCAAACGGCGGCTACTGCAATGATGCTATCGCGGCTCCAGCCATTCGCAGAGCCAGAGCTCGCAAACCCAGAAGAAACACCAGGAAGGTGTCAGCTGTCTCAGGGGTGTGCAGGGACCACTGGAGGGCTTCATTCTAAGGCAGGCATGTCCAACCTGCGGCCCGGGGCCGCATGCGCCCTGGAACCGCAGGCAATGTGGCCCACTGCCCCTGACAATTTTATTTTTTTTTGCTGGGGAGGAAGGAAGTCGAGTCAGGGGCACGGCCACAGAGGCTGCCTCGGAGGGGATCATCCACTAGTTGTGTTAAATTAGTGCTGGGGGGCTGGGGAGGGCACGGTGGCATTTTATTACTTATATACATTAAATATAGTATATATTTTATATGCGGCCCGAGAAAATTTCTCTACACTCAATGTGGCCCAGAGAAGCCAAAAGGTTGGACACCCATGTTCTAAGGTAAGTATTGCATACTAGCTCATTATTTTTTTCCCTCAAGGATTACAACCTCTTTAAGGTGAGATGAAAGATAAGGAAGAGGTAATGGATCAGAAACATGGCTGCACACATATAATATCATAATACATAATATCATTGCTACACTTTTTTTGTGTGTTTTTTTAGTTATTCAAACCTAGGTCCCAAGATCTGAGATGCTGAAAAAGGCAGATGAACTACTGAAGACAGAGTAGTTATCCTGTACTAGTAATTTCCTGCACTGATGACCCCTTCTACCCTGACCACAGCACTGGTCTATAGTAATCTACTAACTATGCTGATAACTCCCGTTACCTCTGTTGCTTAATATAGACATATTTTATGCTAAGATCAATGACAGTAGGTAAGTTGCCGAGGGTCCCATCAAAATTTTGCTATGGGGCCCCATCTGTAGTTAAGCCCCTGATACTTCCCATAGGAAGCAAAACCTGTATCTGCATTGCCTGTCTACTTTAATTGCTCCTAGACATTTGTCATTGTGATATATGAGGGAAGCATGCTACAGCACTTTCTCTGGATCAATTTAAATGTAGAATAATGATCTGGATAGGTTTATTTTTATCATTGCCGCCAGTGCTTTAATGCATGAATTGCTGGCGATCAGGCTGAGTGTATTTCCAGATAATGTTAGCACGCTCTCCAGAGCTCATCTTGTGATAAAGGACTACACAGAGCATGGTATTGTTCTGCTTCTTCCTTTACGTCTTTTCACATTGTAGAAGCTGTAAATCAGATAGCTCAGCTTTACGGGGTTTGTATGCTATAAAGTGTGCTTAAGGCTACTGACTGCTGAGAACACGGTACAGTGTATTGTATTCTACCACTAATGGCAACACTAGTTTATTAAAGGGTCAGAAATAAAAACCTGTGGGGGGGCTGCCACTGTTAATCCATACCTCACAGCATTCTGAGAATAGAAAAAGATGCTTTTTAGTCTATAGTATGTGAGCAAAAGACACACCTTTACCATGCCACGAGTTATGCGGACCATAGAGAATTACAGAAAGAATATACAGAATAAAAATATCAGTTAAATCCACTGATGCTTTTGAATAATATTTTTCCTTATATCAGTGATTAAAAATAACGACTGCAATATTGCAGAGTATAAGTGAAAATCATAGTGCAATATAAACTCCATTGATAGGTAAATAGTACATTGGTTAATAGAAGATTAGAGATCAGACCAAAAAAGCGACAGTTACGGATGAAAGAGGGACAGGTGGATTTGTCTGAGGCATTGTACCTCCAAAAATGGACATTGAGGAGCTATCTTAAAGTATACCAATGCCAAAAACATTTTTTTTTCATTTAGAATAGAGCAAGGAATGGTTAACTACTTCAGCTCCAGAAGGTTTACTCCCCTTCATGACCAGGCCATTTTTTGCGTGGTCGTGCAACGCTGTACCCAAATATTATTATTAATATTATTATACAAAATGTATATAGTACCAACAGTTTGCACAGCGCTTTACAACTTGAGGGTAGACAGTACAAATACAATACACTTTAATGCGGTAGGAATCAGAGGGCCTTGCTCGTTAGAGCTTGCAGTCTTTTCTTTTCTTTTTTCTTTTGGGGGTGCTTTATCACCTCTGCAGTTTATTTTTTGCGCTATAAGCGAAAAAAGGACGACAGATTTTAAAAAAAAACAATATTTTTTACTTTCTGCTATAAAACAAATCCAATAAAAAAAAAAAAATTAAAAATCTAATTTCTTCATCAAGTTAGTCCAATATGTATTCGGTTACATGTTTTTTGGTAAAAAAAAAAAAAAAAAAGGGTATATTGATTGGTTTGTGCAAAAGTTATAGCGTCTACAAACTAGGGGGTAGATTTATGAAATTTTTATTTATTTTTTACTAGTAATGGCGGCAATCAGTGATTTTTAGCTGGACTGTGACATTGTGGCGGACAAATCTGACACGGGTGTGACACTTTTTGGTGACCAGTGACTCTAATACAGTGATCAGTGCTAAAAAAAAATGCACGGTCACTGTACTAATGACACTGGCAGGGAAGGGGTTTACATCAGAGGTGATCAAAGGGTTAAATGTGTTCCCTAGGAGTGCTTGCTAACTGTGTGGGAGGATGCTTTGACTGGGGGAAGGCAGAGATTTGTTTTCCTGCCTAGCAGAAACACAAGATCTCCATCTTCCCATTTGACAGAACGGCGATATGCCTTGTTTACATGGGCAGACCGCCATCCTGCCTCTCTCGGCAACAATCACCTGGAAACTATTACAGCGGGAGCAGGTCACCGGCGATGCACATGCGTGCCCCAGACCCGGAGATGGAAATGACGTAAAGGTACGTGATTTCGCCCTGAATATATGTACGTGGGGCTGTCCGGAAGTGGTTAAACTTCTGGCAATGTTTTTTTTGTTTTGCCATCTGTGTTCCATTGGGGAGATTTCCATTGACTTCCTACACTGTAGAGAAATCTCTCCAACATGAGGGAAATGCACATTTGGACAGGTATCACTGGAACAAGTGGCCCTATGGGAAAATGTTAACAACCTACTGTTCTGGTTAAAAATTTAAAAATTTGAATTTTCTCTTACTTTCCTTCTTTTTTATTCCTGAGGACAGTAGGTACCAAGACAAGTAGTGAGGGTGAACCTCCGAAATGGGGACACATGGGTTTCCTATCCCTCACCACTCCATACAAAACTTAGAGAACAACAAAAAAAAAAAATGTTGACTTTAGACACACTTTGACCACTTTCTAAAAGTGCTAGATCGCCATGTGGCTTCAGTACTTTCTGAGTAACTGATTGGAACAAGTATGCACATTAGGAGAGTCAGAACAAAGGCAGAAGTCTTCATCTACATACTAAGCCCAGGTTAGTGACTCAAAGTATTAATGCCAAAAGGTCACCATGATGGCCAGACATTCTCAGAAGGACAGGTCAGCAATTAAACTGTTACAGCAATGTCTAGGCCTTACTTTACATCCTTAGTGCCAAACCTACTTGTTTTGTGACCTATGGACCCCAGCAGTTAGTAATAGGACCATTATGGGTGAGTTGTAAAGGGACTGTAATGAAAGTGATGTCTAGCAGTCTCATGTAACATAACCTACTGCAGCATGTTTCCAGTCTTCAACCACACCTGTAGTGTGGTCACACTCTCTGTTCCCTGTACAAACCCGATTCCAAAAAAGTTGGGACACTGTACAAATTGTGAATAAAAACAGAATGCAATGATGTGGAAGTTTCAAATTTCAATATTTTATTCAGAATACAACATAAATGACATATCAAATGTTTAAACTGAGAAAATGTATCATTTTAAGGGAAAAATAAGTTGATTTTAAATTTCATGGCATCAGCACATCTCAAAAAAGTTGGGGCAAGGCCATGTTTACCACTGTGTGGCATCCCCTCTTCATTTTATAACAGTCTGCAAACATCTGGGGACTGAGGAGACAAGTTGCTCAAGCTTAGGAATAGGAATGTTGTCCCATTCTTGTCTAATACAGGCTTCTAGTTGCTAAACTGTCTTAGGTCTTCTTTGTCGCATCTTCACTTTTATGATGCGCCAAATGTTTTCTATGGTTGAAAGATCTGGACTGCAGGCTGGCCATTTCAGTACCCATATCCCTTTTCTACGCAGCCATGATGTTGTAATTGATGCAGTATGTGGTCTGGCATTGTCATGTTGGAAAAAGCAAGGTCTTCCCTGAAAGAGACGACATCTGAATGGGAGCATATGTTGTTCTAGAACTTAGCTATACCTTTAAGCATTGATGGTGCCTTTCCAGATGTGTAAGCTGCCCATGCCACACGCACTCATGCAGCCCCATACCATCAGAGATGCAAGCTTCTGAACTGAGTGCTAAGAACAACTTGGGTTGTCCTTGTCCTCTTTAGTCCTGATGACACGGCGCCCCAGTTTTCCAAAAAGAACTTCAAATTTTGATTCGTCTGACCACAGAACAGTTTTCCACTTTGCCACAGTCCATTTTAAATGAGCCTTGGCCCAGAGAAAACGCCTGCGCTTCTGGATCATGTTTAGATATGGTTTCTTTTTTGGCCTATGGAGTTTTAGCCGGCAACAGCGAATGGCACGGTGGATTGTGTTCACCGACAAGGTTTTCTGGAAGTATTCCTGAGCCCATGTTGTGATTCCCATTAGAGTAGCATTCCTGTATGTGATGCAGAGCCGTCTAAGGGCCCGAAGATCCCAGGCATCCAGTATGGTTTTCCGGCCTTGACCCTCACGCACAGAGATTGTTTCAGATTCTCTGAATCTTTGGATGATATTATGTACTGTAGATGATGATAACTTCAAACTCTGCAATTTTTCTCTGAGAAACTCCTTTCTGATATTACCCCAACGCTGCGGCATTGGGGTAATTGGTGATCCTCTGCCCATCTTGATTTCTGAGAGACACTGCCACGCTGAGAGGCTCTTTTTATACCCAATCATGTTGCCAATTGACCTAATAAGTTGCAAATTGGTCTTCCAGCTGTTTCTTATATGTACATTTAACTTTTCCAGCCACTTATTGCTACCTTTCCCAACTTTTTTGGAATGTGTAGCTCTCCTGAAATCCAAAATGAGCCAATATTTGGCATGACATTTCAAAATGTCTCACTTTCAACATTTGATATGTTATCTATATTATATTTTGAATAAAATATAAGTTTATGAGATTTGTAAATTAGTCCATTCCTTTTTTACTCACAATTTGTGCAGTGTCCCAACTTTTTTGGAATCGGGTTTGTAAAATGTCCACAATCTTTGACAGTCTTTTGTAGCACTATATATACAATTTTGCACAGACCTGTAGTAATGTCAGGAGCAGAAAAAACGGGTCTTGTAAAAAAAAGTTTAGTGCATTATAACACTTTTTATAAATTAAATGATACAAATCGATTACAGAAGTCTATACAACAGACCAGAAAGAGTGACAACTGAGGAAGAAAGAGCTATAAAGGGATCACTAGTATGCCTGGCCCAACAATCAATGTCATTGATAACTAGTAACTGCCAGAAATAGGTATACTGCATGGCCGAATTTCCCATTAAATGCTGTATGTTGCACCAACAAGCAGAAACCACGTGAACACATCCATTACTGTACAGGGTACAAATCCACAATACAGACTAGAAGCAAGCAATAAATCTGAATCAGCAACATAAAAAGCTTTATGCCATTAGGAAAACTGGCCTACCTTGTGCAAAAATAAGGTCATGGTCGGTCAGACTCATGCACTAACTGTCAATGCAAAGTGAGTAAACGGAGAATTGAAAAACATGCAAAGGCCAGAGTTTGTGAGGATAAGTTATTGCACAAGCAAAAGACACACATGACATAAGAAAATGCTATGGAGTCCCAGAGGAGGCAGAAAGGGAATGCTGGGAATCGCACTACTTTAGATAATTGGAACTGTGCTCGCTGTCATATTTATCTGATGGTTATGCTGAGTTCAAAATGGACCAACTGCACAACATATTTAATAATTCACACACTTAACATTCATTCTTACTATGCTGTGTGACTAGGAAAAGAAAAAGAACACAGGTTTTTTACATACCACTGTCTGACAGAATGAAAATGGATGAACAAAAGGAGACTGGGTGTTATCAAATAATGCTTTTATATATATGTATATATATATATATATATATATATATATGGGTGTTATCAAATAATGCTTTTATATATGATATCAAGCATACCCATACAAAAATATTAGGTGTGCTATGTTGTTGTAACTCTAGATTATAATGATATGTTCACTGTCTAGCTGTGTTGGATCAAGGAAGATCAATAGAACAGCTGGCCATAGCGTTGGGTGATGCAACCAGCTCTGAAGAGAGCTTGAACCAGATTTTAACTAGAAAATCTCTAGAAAATCACTAGAAAAGAAAGGTCTTACAGCCCTTCTTATTACTATTACTTATCTATAACAGAAAACCTGTTAAAGTGGGAGTAAACTCCCTTGGTTTATTTCTACCTTTAGGTAGGCTTCTAATAAGGCTTACCGATAAGTACAGTAAATACCTCCTAAATGTGCACCGTTTAGGAGATGTTTACTTGTGAAGCCACCAGTGACGTCAACGACGCATGCCGTTCCAGAGTCCTGTGCCGTGAACAGCAGTTCTCGCGCACAAGTGCGGGAGTGATGTCATTGCGGCACGTCCAATCAAACGACCGGAGCCCGCCAACCTGCAGGAAAAACCGGGTGAAGATAGAAGCCCTACCACTTTAGCAAGTTTTTTTTTCACTCTAGCACACAAACAAATGATTGGTGCCAAGGTAAGTGACAGCATGAAAACCTGAAATCTCAAGGAATAAGTATCCATTTATCAAACAGCTTAAAGGTTCAAGAAGGGATTGGAGACATCTACAGGAAAAAGAACATAAATCCTTAAAGTGGCACTATTTGTTATCCTTATTCGCCAAACAATAATCCATACACATCCACCACTTAGTGGCCCTGCTCTCATAAAATAATTTCTTACTGTGTTTTTCTGCCTCCTTGTTTTGTCCTCTATGAGATTCTGAACCTCTCCTTTTCTTCCTCACTTCATTTGCACAGCTCTACACACACTACAAATCCCATGGTCCCTAGTCCACATTCCTACATACAGTGAGACCATGGAGAATGAGCAAAGCCACCCTCTATCAGAAGGTCACAGCAGCAAAAAGAAAAAAGGACTTTGGAGATCTGGAAGAGGCTGAGTGAAAAAGAATGTCCTTTTTTTTCAGTTAGGAATACAAACTTGAATAGAATTTTCACTTTAAAGGGGGAGGAAACGTTCACAGAAAATATTTTTTTACGGTTTTGCTGTCACCCACTTGAGAGGATGTAGCCTACCCTAGCCTCTCAAAGCTCTGTGCGTACCTACATTTCACGCTGAGGACCTACAGCTTTGTTTACATTGCTCTTTTGGCTTCTTTACCAGATGCCTGTGCATGTGTAGTTCAGCCCCATTGACCTTTTCAGGTCAAATAGATAGATAAGAGTCTATCTGTCCTGCTGCCCCAGGAAACGCTATGGGGCTGCACACTTTCTAACATTTGGTGAAAAAGCCAGCAGAGCAATGTAAACAATGCTGCAGACCTTGGTGTGAGATCTAATGCTGGCCATACACTGTGCGAAAAAAATTTGGTCATTTGGACAGTTCTTTTGTTTTTCAGCCAGTTAATAGGCACAAATCGGTAATCATTTGTGAAGTTTTTGAGTCGAAAAAATGAAGGGCACGTTTGTAAATTTTCTGCTGAGCGAATGATAAATTGAAAGGTTAATGTGTTTCTTGTCCAAACTGTTTGCACTAGGCATATGTGAAAAAAACAAACAAAAACTGATTCATTTATGTCCATTGATTGATTGAATGATTTATCGGTCATTACATGAAGGCATGATTGTTTGCTCTCATGGCCGAATGTTCTTTTGCAAAAATGAGTTTGAACGATTTTTCGTATAGTTTATGGCCAGCATAAGTATAATCCTTTGAGAGGGGACTGTGGAGTTCATCTGCTTAGGGGGTGGGAGCAAAAGGGTAATAATAGTTTTCTTACCCTTTAAAGTGATAAAAAATTAATTGTTAGACTTGTTTTCCTTTATTTTTTACATAAAGTCGCTGGGATGTGGTGGTAGCAATGCTAAGGGAGCACAGGCCCATCCTTCAAAAAAACAGATAAAGGAAGAAGCTACAGTTCAGAAACCATAAACTGAGTCATTCTTCATTTGCCAGTAACAAACCAACAAGCTGAATGATTCATGCTGTAAGTTAATACAATTCGTGTTTTTCACGTTGCCACTCTAATAAATGTTTAGTCAGTTATATTGTTCAGGAACCAAAGTGATTTCTTAAAATTTATTGTTAGTAAATTAGTTTGCATGTATTGTTCTATTTTTAGTACTCTTACTAAACTTAGGAAGTCAATTCATGGATGTGGAGGAGCACCTTGTACAAAAGTTAATCTCACTTGAAGGAATTTATGTTAAAAAAAAATAAGGATGGCCTTAATGAGTCAATGTTTTTCATTCAATCAGTGGGTGTGAGGATGGGGGAATCTCTCCCGTTGAATCTTTGTATTCTGACAGCAGGGAGATTTTCCCGCCACCAGAATATACTAAACAGCATAACATTTAGAAAAAAATTTCTAGCAGGCTGGTTGTAAACAATTTGATCGATAGATCGACTGTACAACCAGCCTGCCAATACAAGGATCGAAATTTGGCCGGGCCTTGCTGAACCAACTGAATTTCAGGCCATATATGGCCGGCTTAACATCTCAGCCAGCTGCCTTTACTACCACCAGGAGACATTAGTCTTCACCAAGTCTTAACGCATGTCCTTCTGTCAAGATTTGTTTCAACATCCATCATCTGCTCAAGCCATGAAGAAAGGGGAGAGTGCTTTTTCCCCCCCAAAATGCATTGTTCTGAGCGCTCCTCAGTACACATCCAAAATCTAAAGTCAGACGAGTGCTTCCTTTCTAGCTATCAAGAGACCAAGGTTAGGACCAGAACATGGTCCACCTGTATTATATTTTAACCACAAATCTGCTTCTTTGAAGGAATAAAAATCACAATAAAGTAGATCCTTCAAAACTAACTTTTACTTCTGTCAGTCCAGCGCTATCACACGCACATAGGCAGAGAAGTCATGCCCCACAATTCACTTACAGTCGGTAATTGATATTTATTCTTTAGAAAGTTATCCATCCTTGGAATGGTCCTTCAAATGCCCAACACAAGCATTTAGGTCTCTATTTCATATGGCAAAGAGAAATGTATACATTCTTTAGCAGTGTTTTTTTTTTCATTTTTCTTATTCAAAAACGTTTCTTAAAAGTACAGCATAGTAAGTCTCCATTCACACTACCGCGACTTGTCAGGCGACTTGTCAGGGTCCATGCAGTGCTACAGGACCCGTTCTAATAGGAGCGACACAAGTCGCTCCGACTTAGAAAAAGGGTCTTGTACAACTTCAGGGCGACCTCGGAGCGACTTGCATTGACATTCATTATATGAAGTCTGTGCAAGTCGCGCCGAAGTCGCGGTGCACGCGACTTCACAGGTCGCTCCCGAAGTAGTGCCGCTTCAGTGTGAATGCGGTCTAAACAGGAAAGCTATACCAAGAAAATAGGAGAGTCAAACAAAACTTCCAGCGCATGGATGATGAGTGGGTTGTACACAAACATAGGAAAATAATTCATCAAGTTCACAATACTATACAATCGTCAGGAAGTATTCCACTCCTTCTTCTACTCCGGTCCACTCTCATTAAGAATAGGACAAGATAATACTATATCTAAGAACAGCATGTAAACAAAGAAGATGGTGAAGAAAAAGGACTAAGGAAACAATAAACAGGGAAAACAAGGGAGGAAGAGATGAATAAGAGAGGGCAAAGTGGAACATCAGGACAGGAGGAGGGGGAGAAGGAAGAGGGACATTCCAGGGGCCGCGCAAGCTGTAGCATTTGACAAGACCAATGTTGCAAGGTATTACCCAAAAGTATCAGGGGTCAAGAAGAGAACAGTCAAAATTTGGGGGGAAAAAAAAGAGATCAACCTAGGGCCGCCAAAGAGAGTAGGTGCCTTCCAGGCTCTGGCTATTGTTTGCTTAGAAGAAGTAGTGATTTGAAGCAAGAATTTGAATTGCTCCATGGTCAACTCCGGTGGGTGCTTGCTTAGAAACAATAAATGGGGATCTGGTCGGATCTTAATACCAAATAACTGTGAGAGAATTTGGAAGTTTTCGGACCAGAAATAATTATTGGGAAGGTCCACCAAATATAGAGATATGTTTCCGAACCCCCACAATGCCGACAGCATGTTAAAGGGTAATTCGGAACATACTTGGTTATCTGTGCTGGAAATAAATACCATCTTGAGAGAAATTTAAAGATGGTTTCAAGTGCCGAGATGTTCTAGGACATCTTGTGTGTGGTTTGCCAGATCTCTTTTCATTCATCCATTTTCAGCATTGACAGGAGAGTTTTTTTTTTTTTTTAAAAACAGCCCAACAGGACATAGGCTATGATCCAGAAATACAGGCTATGCTCATGAGCTAAAGAATTTACTCCAAGTGGTGATTGGAGAAATGCTTTGTGGACAGGTGAATGTTTCTTGCTCTTTTATGGGCCATACATACTATAAGATCTTCTGAAGACTTTTTCCTTTATACTTACCAAAACCATATATGAGGTCAAACCTAAACATTTTCAATTTGTATGCAATCTGGCAGGCCCTTGCACTACATAGAAAAGGTAAATCTGATGGAAATCTAACCACAAAAGTTGGATAGTGTGAATCAAGCTTAAACAGTAATCACAATATCAGACTATAGGAATCATCCTTGTTTAAATACAATCACATTTATAAGCAGAAATTATTTTAAATGGTTAGCACATAGCAGTAGCAGTTATGTTCAATATAAATGGGGAAAGGCAGCACCCATGATAACACAATGTTGAATACAGTATTTGTACGCTGCTAAGTAATAAAAAGGCTTTTTTTATAGAAGAATTAGGAGGAGTAAATTCTGACAGGTTTTCCTGACACCACGAGGTGAAAAAAAATGCCAAAATAATGGAGAATATGTTTAACCTTGAAGAAGTTTCCTTTTTTAGCTTCTACTCTTTGAACTACATCAGAATTAGGAAGGGGTAAATTGTCTGGAAATTTTTGGTGGATAAATGTTTCAAAATGAATTCCCTTTATTCATTAACGTATTTTTCAGATACCAAATATATAAAAAAAATAGAGGAAACATTTAGTCCAAATATCTTTATAAAGAGGTAACCCTGCCACAATTAACAATTCCAATGCAAAAAATGTGTATCTTTTAGATATAAACTCCTATGGAATGATTTCATGCAATGCTTAAAAATGAACAACGCTTCGAAGAATATAACAACGACAGAGGCACTTAATACCATGTACAAATGGTAAACAGTTCAAAAGTGCATTACAATAGTTAATGCGTGTACTTAAAATAATTTATCCACATTTCTAGAAAGTATATGATGAATGGGGGCATGCCAACTTTCCTCACTTTGTGCTGTTTAATCATATTTTGTTTCATACAATTTGCTATCACATGACTGAGGATTTCCATAATTTACATTTCACCGGGGACAAGCTGAGAAGATGAGATAACTTTCGAACACGCCTAAAACATTAAGGCAAGAAAGAATTTAAATATGAAATGTACTTTTCACTGCCTGGGGATATCAATCCAGTAGAGTATGGCTTATTATTAATCAGCTATTGTTAAGAACCAGTACAGTACGTCTATTGTTGGCTGTACCAGAATCCTCCACAGAGAACAATACACATGCAGAAATTCCTTCACATGCCACATTCTGTTACATACGACACTGCCAACTTCATGGCGTTTATGGATAATGTATTACCTATTCTATAACATAAGGATTTAAAAAGATTTAGAGGATCTCAGTGACTATTAATATAATGATTGATTCATATAGTGCCAACATCTTCGGGTGTGTTTAGTATGAAGCAGTGGAAAATTTAATATAAAAGAATCCTGGAAAGCTATCTGGATAGGGAGCTTTGGATGGTTTTGTAACTCTAATCACTTGTAATGTCTTTATTCTTGAAAGAGAATGTGTAGCAGTTCAGTATATATTTTCACAAACATATTTTCGGGCTAAGTAAATATGGAATATAACATACATTTTTTCAGCTGGTAGAGATCCTTGTTCTTTCAACTGTTTCCCAGGTAGACTTTATCTGCCTATTTTTACAGAGCTCAGTAGCTCAAGTGCAAACCCCACTTGTTCAGAATTTACTCTCTATATGACAGCCAGACAAATATTTTCAGAAGGTGAAGAGGCTTACCTGGAAGGGATCTGGTTTCTGTCATCAGTGCTATAATATAATGGACATCTTGTAACTTACTTTTTTAAAAAATGTGCTTAAGGGCAAAGATTAAAAAATCAATACTGTCTATGAAAGATCTGAGTGTGTTTTATGTCAGTTTTTGATTCAATTTATTGGCTTATAGGGTATTGGGCTTGTTTCCCTTTGTGTAAAATAGTTGAACTACAAAAAACTGGGCCTTTAGGTAGAGGAAGAATACACGTCAGCTTTTTGTATAAGATCTTAAATCTTGGAGGTTCCACAAATCACAGGATACAGAGGGAGTTTTTCCAGAAAACAAGAGAGACTAAAATACTGCCGGATATGGAGTGCTATCCCTAGTAAAAAAAAGTGGAGACTGTAAAGAAGAAATGGAGTCTGAAAACTAAATTTGTGCACTAGGAAAAGGGAGAGGGAGGAAAGAGCATTCTTATAAGGCTCATAGGAATGGACTTAAGTTGAAGACAAGTGTGATAATGAAATCATGAAAAAAGAATATTGTGCAGCAAATGTGAAATTTCAGATACATACCAAGATGGAAAGTTTACATAATAAAAAAAAGTATAAATGAAGCAGTGTGAGCACTTGAAAAACACGGTGCTTCTATTATGGACTTTTTCAATTAATTTCTCCACAGTGCTTGCAGCTACAGAGGACAGAGAGGACTTATTTTTAACCACTAGTGGACTGCCCCATTGCAAAAATACTGCAGCAGGGCAGCCGCTCTGCGCCAGATCATGTACATGTACATGAACCAGCATTTCCGTGTAGGGGTTCATTTACGCACGCATGCTACCCCATCTGTACTGTGATTCAGTACAGCACAAGTTGGTCAGCAGGTCCCAGCCAATGATTTGTGGCCAGGACATGCTGATCAGCTTAGCAAATCACAGTACAGAGCCCTGTGTTTTCTAACAACGGAGCAGTGATGTAGCTGTATTTTTTCTCCTTGCAAAGCAGGGAGAAAATACAAACACATCAATTTGTAAGAGCAGCACACATTGCACATTGTTAGGCTTTCCAGGCAGTCTCATTTGTACAGTGACAGTATATATTATTAGCACTAATCACTGTATTAGTGTCACTGGTGATGTCAGTGTCATTTAGTCAGTTCCCACCCAGTGTCAGTTAGTGCCAGATTGCCCTCCTCACGATCACAGTCCCACTATAAGTCACTGACCACTGCCATTACTAGTATAAAAAAATTATAAAAATTCCAATATACAGTATCACAAAATTGAGTACACCCCTCACATTTTTGTAATTTTTTTATTATATCTTTTCATGTGACAACACTGAAGAAATGACAGTTTGCTACAATGTAAAGTAGTGAGTGTACAGCTTGTATAACAGTGTACATTTGCTGTCCCCTCAAAATAACTCAACATGCAGTCATTAATCTTTAAACCGCTGGCAACAAAAGTGAGTACACCCTTACGTGAAAATGTCCAAATTGGGCCCAAAATGACAATATTTTGTGTGGCCACCATTTTCCTGCATTGCCTTAACCCTCTTGGGCATGAAGTTCACCTCAACTTTACAGGTTGCCACTGTGAGTCCTCTTCCACTCCTCCATGATATCACGGAGCTGGTGGATGTTGTGCTCCTCCACCTTCCATTTGGGGATGCCCCACAGATGCTCAATAGGGTTTAGGTCTGGAGACATGCTTGGCCAGTATATCACCTTTACCATCAGCTTCTTTAGCAAGGCAGTGGTCGTCTTGGAGGTGTGTTTGGGGTCAATTATGTTGGAATACTGCCCTGCAGCCCAGTCTCCGAAAGGAAGGGGATCATGCTCTGTTTCAGTATGTCACAGTACATTTTGACATTCATGGTTCCCTCAAAGAACTGTAGCTCCCCAGTAGCACTTATGCTGCCCCAGACCATGACACTCCCACCACCATGCTTGACTGTAGGCAAGACACACTTGTCTTTGTACTCCTCACCTGGTTGCCGCCACACAGGCTTGGCACCATCTAAACCAAATACCTTTATATTGGTCTCATCAGACCACAGGGCATGGCTCCAGTAATCCATGTCCTTAGTCTGCTTGCTTTTAGCAAACTGTCTGCGAGCTTTCTTGTGCATCATCTTTAGAAGAGGCTTCTTTCTGGGATGATAGCCAAGCAGACCAATTTGATGCAGTGTGCGGTGTGTGGTCTGAGCACTGACAGGCTGACCCCCTCCCCCCCTTCAACCTCTGCAGCAATGCTGGCAGCACTCATACGTCTATTTCCAAAAGGCAACCTCTTGATAAGACGCTGAGCACGTGTACTCAACTTCTTTGGCCCACCATGGCCAAGCCTGTTCTGATTGGAACCTGTCCTGTTAAACCACTGTATGGTATTGACCACTGTGCTGCAGCCCCCTATCAGGGTATTGGCAATCTTCTTTTAGCCTAGGCCATCTTTATGTAGAGCAACAATTTCTTTTTTTCAGATCCTCAGACAGTTCATGAGGTGCCATGTTGAACTTCCAGTGACCAGTATGAGAGAGTGAGAGCAATAACACCAAATTTAACACACCTGCTCCCCATTCACACCTGAGACCTTGTAACACTAACGAGTCACATGACATCGGGGAGGGAAAATGAAAAATCGGGCCCAATTTGGACATTTTAACTTAGGGGTATACTCACATTTGCTGCCAGCGGTTTAGACATTAATGCCTATGTGTTGAGTTATTTTGAGGGGACAACAAATTTACACTGTTATACAAGCTGCACACTCACTACTTTACATTGTAGCAAAGTGTAATTTCTTCAGTGTTGTCACATGAAAAGTTATAATAAAATAATTACAAAAATGTGAGGGGTGCACTAATTTTAGTGAGATACTGTATATACCCTTATTTGTAAACACTAGAACTTTCACGCTAATCAACCAATATACACTTCTTGGGACTTTTTATTTTATTTTACCAATTTAGCAGAATACATTTCGACCTAAATTTATGAAGAAAGTTGATTTTGTTTTTTATTGGATATGTTTTATAGCAGAGAGTAAAAAATATTATTTTTTTGGGGGGTTTTTATTTATTAAAAAATAAAAACGCAGTAGTGATCAAATAGCACCAAAAGAAAGCTCTATTTGTATGACAGAAATTCTATAAATGTATTTTGGTACAGTGTTGCTTTTAGTGCAATGCTGAATAGCACAAAATGCCCTATTTATGAAGGGGGTAAAATCTTCCAGAGGTCAAGTGGTTAAATCTCTTTTACTGCTTTGTGAAGAATATTTAAAAGCGGAGTTCTATTTTTGTGTTTATTAAAAATCAGCAGCTACATAAAGAGTAGCAGCTGACTTAACAGCCACTCACCAGTCCCACGATCCAGCGGTGCACTCACCCCAGCTGTTTTCTCCCTGTGTCCTCCCTCGGCGTCTCCGGTGTTCTATCAAATAGTGCATCCCGTCAGATAATGCCTCCGACGATCTGCGCATGTGCAGTACGTAACCTCAGTCCAGCTGATCTACTGACTTGCTGGCGTGACATCAACACTGAGCTTGCGCAGATCGTTGGAGGCATTATCCAACAATCTGCAAAGCGCAGAGGGAGAATCTAATTGTTAGATTCTGCCTCACTCTCTTTGCGCATGCGCGAGACTTGAACAACATCATAGGCGGAGTCACAGGTGGAATACTATTGTTGTTGAGCAGATTTTGATGTGTTGTAGGGCGGATTCCGTTGCTCAAGTCTCGCACATGCGCAGAGAGAGTGAGGCAATTCAAATCTCCTGCTGCACTTTGCAGATCATCAGCTAATGCCTTAGACAATCTGCACAAGCGCAGTGTTGACATCGTGGCAGCTGATCAATAGATCAGCTGGAGTGATGTTACGTACTGCCCATGCGCAGATTATCGGAGCCATTATCCGACGGGATGCACTATTTGACAGAACACCAGCATCTTTACTATGGTCGCAGGCTGTCACAGTCGGAAGCCCACTACGCATGCGCGAACAGTGCTGCGCTCTGTGAATGGTCCCGAAGTCTGCTGGGACCTGTCCCAGAAGATACCGGGAGGGAGGGGAAAAGGAGAACTTCTGCTTCTGATTGCCTAGGGTGACCGGAGCAGAAGTGGGAGCGGGTACCTGTCAAAATTAGGTACCTGCTCCCCCCCCCTAAAAGCTCAGTTTCAGAAACAGGAACTAGCGAGGAGGCCTTAAAGTGGAACTTCCCCTTTGGGTGGAGTTCCGCTTTCTGTACCTGGAAGACCATAGCCTGAACAGAGGCTCACTAGCTGAATTTAGGAAAACTAAGTCCTCCTGGCAGTAAGGCTGGGTCTGCATTGCATGTGTAACTACTTGTTTTATAGGGCACATAAAAAGCACCTTTACTTACCTGATCCTCTGCTCCAGTGGAGCTGTAGATCAGGAAACAAAATGCTGCTGGGAGCAGTTTAGTAAAACCGCATTTCATGGTCCCCTAGGCATAAACAAGCAGCTAACCCTTGCAGTGCGGGCACAGCCCCACTGCATGGGAGGACTTATTTTCTGGAGTTCAGTTATAAGGCAAACACTACAATAACTCAAAATCCATGTTTGCTACAAGTATATTTTCTTTTAAGATTGTATAAAAGGGCAACATTTTCTAAGTCCTCATTCCTAAGTGTTAGACAAAAAATGGAATATGTGCTACTACTCTTGTAGTTGGCACAATACCCAATGGTCTAGATCTACTGATATGATTGTGTCCTTCAATGAATAATAGGTAAATGCTATATTTTAACTTTACTTTTTTCTAACTGCAGAGGTCAAGTGGGGTTATCTCTCCCTGGAGCTCTTAAAAGTCTGAAGTATCATATTCAGCTGTTTCTAAGATATCCATTAGACCTCGATAAAAATAGCTTTGTGATGCAAGACATTTTAAAGAAATGGGGTCTAGGGACATTCACAGTACTGGCATGCAATGGGCAAAGATTATGTCGGCAACTTTAAGGATACATTTACATGACTATAAAAAAAAAAATGCAATTACAATTTTGGTTTCCGGATCTGAATGCAGGTATATTGCTTATCCACTTGCCACTAAATCACGTATATGTACGTGACTGGCTTGAAGGGGTTATACCGGGATTATGGCTATAGCTGTATGCCATGACCCTGGTATTTTTGTTTTTCGGCTGGCGATGCGGTTTAATCTAAAAGCAATCCTAGCAGCTGGATTGCTTTTAAAGGTGGCAGGAGGGGACGTTCCCTCCCCCCTCCTGCGGCCCGCCAGCGCCTCTATGGGCTCTCCTGTGTGATCGGGGATCCCGGTATCCAATCCAGCAGTGCTACTGGGTTAGCAAAGAGTACCAGAAGGTCCCTATAGTCTCTATAGTCTAGGAGCCTGGAAACTTTGGCATTACGGCACCTCCGGTTAGGGCTGATCTAATCACTGCCATTTTTTTTTAATCTCATGCTTTTCAGGGTAGAGGGGAGATCTGGGGTCTTATAGACCCCAGATGTCTGCATAAGGAGGACCTATTATGCCTTAATTCTATCACAAGGGATGTTTACATTTCTAATGATAGGAATGAAAGTGATTAAAACAAAATGAAAGGGACAGTGTAAAAATGAAAAAAAATAAAAATAAAATAAATAATAACAAAACACATTTTTTAAGCATCTGTCCCTCAGAAGAAAGTGCATACGTAAGTCACGCACACATATGTAAATGGTGCTTGCACAAATGTGAGGTATCGCCACAAAAGTTATAGTGAGAGCAATAATTCTAGCACTAGACCACCTCTGTAACTCTAAACTTGTGTAGCCTGGTCACAAGTTCCAGCTGAAGTTTTCAGACTGTTTGTTCTGTTATTACAGTTTCTACAAAGCAGTGCCCAGCCTTATGGAGCTCTCTTATGTTTAAGTCACCCTGCATCTGTTATGGATGCAGGGTGACCAGGAGGGTGGTGAAAACTGAGAATATGGTTTGGACTACTACAAATGGGACAGTCATATTCAGGAATAATATCTCCCTTGTAATATGAAGATTTTATTCCCTGTACAGTATGAGGTCTCTGACCAGGAAGTACAACTCCTAATATGGTCATTCCAGGAAGTTCAATGAGGAGACTGACTGTCTAACAATGTTGCTTTTGTTGGAGGTGGCTTTCCATTCACCTATTGTCGGGTGTGCTAATGAACTCACCTGTTGTCTGCTAAGGGATGTATTGACACTCAGAGTAATGTGTATTGGGGGCTCGTTATGGAACCATTGTTCTGTGTCTGGCTATTGTGTACATTGATTGTCCCCTGGGGGTTTCTGTCTCATTACACATAACAGTCCTTCTGGTCAAGCTATCGGACCAATCCCTGCTGACTCATTTTCAAGTCCTCATTTGCATGGCTAAGGAGGACCTGAAGGAGAAACAGCATGTACTTTGAAATTGACCAATGGGAAAGCGGTTGTTGGGGGCAGGATGTTCCAAATTCTGTATATAAGTGTGTTGTGTACTTCCAATAAATCGTCTTCCTGTTTGAACTTACATACAGCCTGCCTGGTGTTTGTTCTAATGGATTCCGCATGGCACATAGCTGTAGTTCGGATCCCGGAGCCTTGGTTGACCGAACCATCAGACGTTGCGATCTGCAAGCTGACTCACTAGAAGCAGAGGAGTGTCGGGAGAGTGGAAGCGAGCGAGCGAGCAAGCAAGGGTCTCGTCACAGGCACTGTCCAGTTTTGGTTGCGGTTGCAACTGTTAATGGTAATATGTATTGTTTGTGCAAAACCTTTAATCAATATATCTTTTAGAAAAAAAAAACACGTGGAGAAAGACAAAGACTATAGAAAATGGTCATTAGAAAATCTCTATTATTATTATCATAATACAGGATTTATATTACCAACCATTTGCGTAGCACTTCCCAAATTGAAAGGAGACAGTTATAATACAGTTCAATACAGGAGGGTTTAGAGGACCGTGACTGATGAGCTTACAGTCTCCACAGTAATCCCAAACTGAAAAATAGTTGTTTAATATCCATTACTTGACCTTCCAACATTCCAAGATGAGAAAAGACAGCTCGGGGAAAGAAAGGATCCACCTGTGGCATATCCACACATCCACATCCAGTGGATGCATTCCCTATGCATGTCCCTGTCTACACACATCTCTCTCTAAGCCCACTTTGGTAATATTTGGGGTGGTCAATGACCAACATGCGCCGCCTGGTGCAGGGCCCCCACCTATCCCTCCAACACTAACACAGGAGGCTGCTTGGATGTGGTGAAAGCTTTACTTTTTTTGTTTCTATACTGAGATCAATCATGCTAGAACGCTGGGTACAATCTACCACAACATTATTACATTGCAGAGATTTCCCTGAGGAAGGAGTCTCAGAACTCTGAAACGTGTCGGATTTGCTTATTGCAACCTCTGCATGCCGATTCGAACAGTAACATTATGTGATTGTGTTGTAAGAAATACTGTATCCCACTTTTATCATACATAAATCTTTCTTTTGTACTGTGAAAAAAAAAATCTTTTTGATGAAAAAAAAAAAAAATAATAATAATAATTATAATAATAATAGTTTTTAATTATAAGTTTACTCTCTGAGCATTTAAAGTTCAATTTTTCTTTTGGAGGAAGCTCTTTTTCTATATAAATGAAGGGATGTGGCGATATATAACAGATTAATTCCCCCCAAATAATTTTTCTGAATATCCATTACTTGGAACAATTATTGCTAGGGACCCTCAATGTGGCCGCAACAGTAAGTAAAAATTATGACTTGTCCACAAATTTGCATGTTTCTTACTAATGATATTTCAGTGAATATTGTGTAAACTCAATCCTGCTGAAAGTGAAACAAGCCCATTAAGTATCTTGCCATATAAATGACCTGAAAATTCAGATTAGCATTAATTACTACGCTAGACAGATAAGCCTAGAGAACTAGACTGGGAGCATGCAAAGCAAGGCAGAACGTTCTACTTCCAAATAATCATTTTCTTTAATACTATCCCATAGGTTGCCTCTGGTAATGAATTTTGATAGAGAGTTTTGAGATTGCAAACAGTGAATTTCAAGAATTAATTTACTTCAAAGGCCTAATATCATGTACACTGAGAATAACAAGAAGTTCATTTAAATTCCGTCCACAATGAACATAAATATTTCTTACTTGTTTTCTCCAGAACATACGGATGTTCATAGATCTACTTGCAATTTAGAAGGGAGAAAAAAAAATTAAATCACTAGAAATTTATAATAAGAATACTTTGTTGGCACTAGTGATGAGCAAATCTGCTCAAGTTTGGTTCCTCAAAGGTTTGGTGAATCTTGATCGAAATTCAGTTAACCCAAACTTAGATGCAAATTCTATTGAAGTCTAGGGGATGGGGGGGGGGTCAAATCTTGGTGGTAAATTCTTTTAGGAGTAGTAGGAAAACTATTGTCAAAAAATGGCATGGGAAGCTGGGCACAGCCATGGAACACGTCAAGGGTAAAAAAAACATATAGCGAGGAGAGGGTCTTCATGAGGCTTTGAGGGCACCATTAAAAATACGGAAGTCCTTTAAACAACATGCAATAAAGCTGTACCTGATATTACAGAAGAGGTTGATTTTGACAAAATGGTCTCAGAGACAATGTACACAGGCAGTGCATATTTGGCTATGAAATTATTCTTAATTTTTTCCATTTAGCTTGGTTTACATGGAAGTTGGCCCTCCTATTGGTTGGAAACATTTTTGCTGCTTCTATGGATTGATATGCGAGTTTTATACGTATGTTTGTGAGTACAGTGGATAATTTTGAATACATTTTTCGAGTATCAGTAATACTGCACAATTAAGTGTTCTTTAGCTATCTTCGTACCCCGCATGAGTTGAGATCCTTTTTCCGTTGGAGTCCCTCCTGTCAGTGAGGTTAAAGCGGAGTTCCACCCAAAAGTGGAACTTCCGCTTTAGGTATTCTAGCCCCCTGACATGCCACATTTGGCATGTCATTTTTTTTTGGGGGGGGAGCGGGTACCTAGTTTTGACAGGTACCCGCTCCCACTTCCGCTCGGAGCGCCGCGGCGCCCTGAGCGGAAGTTCTCTTCTCCCCCTCCCTCCCTGCAATCTTCTGGGACACGCCAGAGGTCCCAGAAGATTGCCGGCCAATCAAGACACGCAGCGTGACTCGCTGTGAAGCCGCAAACTGTCACAGCTGGGTGCCCACAGCAGTGATGCCGGCGCCAAGGGAGAGGATCGAGGCTTCGGGCGGCCGCATCGCTGGACAGGTGAGTGAAATGGCTGGAACTCCGCTTTAAGCACATCCGGTGATCCTGTGGATCTTGTGGCTTGGAGCTGGGTTACCTGAACCATTGTATAAGATGGTCCACTAGAAGGGTCAGTGTGTGCTTTGCTCTTGGTGGAGGACCTCTATAGCACCTCTTGTGTGTGAAAATTGCATGGGTTGGATCCCATATTTTGAAAAGGACTCTCATTGGGAAATATATATGAAAGAGTTGCACCTATGATACTATTGGTTTAGATAATGTACAGCATCAACACCTCAGTCTGATTCCTCAGTCTGATTCCTTTCAATATAAAAAAAATGTTTTTTTCTTAGGTGGCTTTAACAGCAACACATGCTTTTTCTTCAAACAGTAGTAGACCTGCTTTAGCTGACAAAAACAAATTTGCCAGTAGCTTGCTGTGGCTGTCCCTGCTCTAGCTGATGAAAAACTAGGGGCCGTCTTACCGCATGGGCACGCTGGGAAGTTGCCTGTGGGGCCCCACCTGCTCAGCGATCCAGCCCCAGCCAAGCATTAGCAGACATCCCAAGTCTCCTGCATGCAGCCTGCGGTTCCCTGACACCCGCAAGTGCTGCGCGAAATCCCGGCTGTCTGTGTCAGCTGAGCTGTCAGAACAAAGCCGATGCTTTCTGTATAGTTCCGGGTCTGTCCTGGCAGTCAAAGGTGGAGTGATATCAAATGCAGTCAGCCTGTGAGGAGACAGAGAGTTACAGGAAGCATCGGCTCTGCATGCTTCCTCCAGCGCAGCGTCACTCCTCACACTCGCTCCGTTGATGTCATGTGTCTCGAGCCAGCATTTCCTGCCAGCAGTACCAGCCAGCAGTAACCACCAGCAGTACCTACCAGCAGAAACCACCAGCAGTACCCCCCAGCAGCACCAGCCAGCTGTACCCCCCAGCAGTACCAGCCAGCAGTAACCACCAGCAGTACCCGCCAGCAGTAATCACCAGCAGTACCAGCCAGCTGTACCCACCAGCAGTACCCCCCAGCAGTACCCCCCAGCAGTACCAGCCAGCAGTAACCACCAGCAGTACCCGCCAACAGTAATCACCAGCAGTACCAGCCAGCTGTACCCACCAGCAGTACCAGCCAGCAGTACCAACCAGCAGTACCAACCAGCAGTACTAGCCAGCAGTACCCACCAGCAGTACCAGCCAGCAGTAACAGCCAACAGTACCAGCCAGCAATACCAACCAGCAGTACCCACCAGTAGTACCAGCCAGCAGTAACCCCCAGCAGTATCTGCCAGCAGTAACCACTAGCAGTAACTGCCAGCAGTAACCGCCAGCAGTACCCGCCAGCAGTAACCACCAGCAGTAACTACCAGCAGTACCAGTCCGCAGTACCACTCAGCAGTAACTGCCAGCAGTATCCACCAGCAGTACCCACCAGCAGTACCAGCCAGCTAGCAGTACCCGCCAGCAGTAAGTCACATGTGCTAGGGGTGCATCTAGCCCCCAGCACATAATTGTAAATACCCCAGCATGTGCAGTGTTTCTGACTCCAACCACCATGACTTCAAATCACTGAAGTGGTCATGGTGGTTAGAGTGTTCCTTTAATATCTCTAAGAAGAAGTAAACCTCTGTATACCGATTGCATTTCATTTGATCATCCTGTAATTGTGTTAAATTGGTGGGGGGAGGGGGGGGGGCGCAGAGTGCCACCTCCCTGAAATGAGTTTGCCACCTCCCTAAAATTAGTTTTTGCAGGTTGGGATGTCTGCATTAGTCCCGACTTCCTTGTGCATCCCGCCGCCGAACTTAGCAGGTGGCAAGCGCCTGTCGGCCCTGCGCTGCTGTCAAGCTACTTGGGCTGTAGAGGGGGAACCCCCAACTGCAGGAATGCCTGTCCGCCTCCACGAAAAAAGGCACACACAGGACAGTCGAGTCTGACTCTCGTCCATGTGTGTATTCGCCGGACCCAGCCGCAGAACTTGGAAGCGCTCATTAGCCTGACACTTCTGTCAGGCTAATCGGGCCATGGAGAGGTGCCCACAGCAGCAGGAGTGACTGCCTGCTTCCAAGGTCCGCCGGGAGACAGGCACACACTAGGACAGCCGCAACGCAAGCTGCAAGGGTGGGGGCATTGCTGTAGAAGCCTAAAGTGGAGGCCAGCATGGCAGAAAGGAAAGAAAGACAGAAAGGGTAAGACTAAGTACTAACTTTTTTTTATGTGCAGAAATTAATATTGTCTTTGTATGTTCAGAAAACCAAAACATCTGCATGTAACTTTCATTTTGTATACAATTGATGCCCAAATTAATAAGGATATCAGTGCAATTTTTTTCTCGTGGGTGATTGTGTAGGCAGGGCCCCAGTGCATTGCATTGCCCAGGGGCCTATAATGCTCTTAAGATGGCACTGTGCAAAACTGTCCTGCTGCTGGACAATTTCTACAAAACTCTGAATAAGAAATAAGGCACGGTTTGTTTGAAAACCTCTGAGCGCTGGAACTTGACAGCTAGTAACTGACAGTTAAAAACATCAGTTTTGCCGCAGTTACATGGCGCGTTTAGCGGCGTTTGCGTTTAGAAGTGTTTTTACATTGTAAACTGGTCAGAAATGTATCCCCATTGAAAACACCTATAAACGAAACACTTCTAAACGTGAGTTACCGCGTTTAGAGTTGTTTGCACGCTGGTTCAAGCATTTGGCGCTTCAAATGCCAACTAAAAATGTCTCAGTGTACATGGACAGATCAGATAAAAGAGGAGAGTCCAGGGGCTGCTGAAAAAAATGCCCAACTGCTCCTAAAAGTCTGTTTATCAGCAGCAGTGTACATGAGGCCTAAGTGCGATATATATGCGACATATATGCGATGCGGGAACCCTGCGAATCCACTGCGGGTTCCCGCATCGCATTCAACTTGCAGGCAGATTACACTGCCATATGAAAATTGCTGGGGGTGTCAATACAAAGTTAACGACACCCCCAGATCAGTTTGCATATCGCAGTGCAAACTGTCAGTTCGCACATGAATCGGATCGCATAGGTGTGAACACCTATGCAATCGGATTCTGGTGCGGACCCAAAAAAGGGTCCTGTGCGAGTGTTGTCCAAATGCGATGCAATACAATCTGTACGGCTGAATTTGCATCCCACAGACATCGCATGTGATTTTCAGAGCAGTGCGCTGTGAATCAGATGCGATGGGTGTCATCGCACATATGTGAACTGGGATTAAGAGTCTGCAGATGATACAACAGTATAAAACCGGCCTGCAGCATCATATTTTTAATGAGGGAGAATAGGCCAAAATATACTAGAGACAAAGGGCACAGACAGGACTGAGGATCTTCACTACAAGAATTAGAATACTGCAGAGGATACAGCAGTATAAATTTGCCAGCAGCAGAACAGTTTAGATCAGAGATAATATTCCTAACTGGTGCATTTCATCTATTAGGCCCTGTTCACCCCTGAGCGTTTTTCAGCTCGTAAAACGCTCATCTCTAAAGTCTCAAACGCCCAACAAGCAAAGGCCCATTAATTTCAATGGCCCCTGTTCACATCGCCTGAAGCAAAATGCCTGAAGCTCAAAAAAGTACATGAGCTTATTTTTTGGCAGATTACAAGCGTTTTTAATAAATGTCAATGCCTGCCTCCAAACACCTGCAAAAAACGCCTGAAAACACGCCCAAAAAAATGCCTAAAAACAATACGCTCAGGTGTGAATGGAGCCTAAATATATACTGTAGGTTGCAGTGAATGTGCGTGATATATTGTGAGGCAGGTTAAGTGCACACAGTTCTTGCACAAGTCAGTAACAGGGAATGTTCCACTTTGAGCACTCCAAACATAAAAATCATGTTTTCAACATGAGCATACTCACTCCCACTTCTGGTCAGATCGCCAAGGCAATCTGTGCAAAAGTTTGGCCCTCTTCTTCTTCCAGGGACCTGTAATATGTCCTGGCACCTGCACCCAAAGTCGATTGAAGTATCAGCTCGGGTGAGGACCTCGCTGGATTCCTGGACAAGTAAGTGTCCCTATATTAAAAGTCAGCAGCTATTTGTAGCTGCTTATTTTAAATTTTTTGTTTATGGGAGACTGAAGCTCCTCTTTAACCCTTTTACTGCCAGGTCTGTACGGTGTACAGACCTACAGCACTGCCTGCAGCAGGCCAGGTCCTTACACTGTACAGACCTCATATAAGCTCATGGTTACTTCAATGACCATGAACTTATAACTGATGGCTGGTACTGCTGGCTGGTACTGATGGTGAGTACTGCTGGCTGGTACTGCTGGTGGGTACTGATGGCTGGTACTGCTGTGGGTACTACTGGCGGTACTGCCGTGGGTACTGCTGGCTTGTACTGCTGGCTTGTACTGCTGGTGAGTACTGCTGGCTAGTACTGCTAGTGGGTACTGCTGTGGTACTGATGACTGGTACTGCTGTGGGTACTGCTGGCAGGTACTGCTGGCTAGTACTGCTGGTGGGTACTGCTGTGGGTACTGCTTGCTGGTACTGCTGTGATACTGCTGACTGGTACTGCTGGTTGGTACTGCTGGTGGGTACTGCTGGCTGGTACTGCTGGCGGGTACTGCTGGTGGGTACTGCTGGTGGGTACTGCTGGCAGGAAATGCTAGCGGAGAGTGTGAGGAGCGGCGCTAAAAGAAGCATGCAGAGCTGATGTTTCCTGTTTTTCTTGGTCTCCTCACAGGCGGAGTGCATTTGATATCACTCCGCCTGTGACAGGACAGGGCCGGAAATATACAGGAAGCATCGACTCCGTTGTGACAGCTGACACAGACAGCGCAGGACTTGCGGGTGCCAGGGAGTCGCAGCCTGCATGCGGGAGACTTCCGCACCTCATGGGAGACTTGGGATGTCTGTATATATAATGTGATAATTTTGGAGAATTTTAACAGTGCACAGCACTGCAGTTACTATTGCAGTAATGACACTGTACGAATTTGTTTAGGCTATCATTTTATTACATTGATTTTTAAGCACGGTTGTGACTATTTATTACATAATGTTTATCATTTCATCGCACAAATGAGTCAACGTACTGAAACACAGTAATTTGTTATACGTTTTGAGGGCACAGGTGCTGCAGTCTACCTTTAGATAGCTTTTAGGGGTTTTTAAATCACCTTTTTTTGCTGGCTGTCTTTTTACCACTTAGCACTGACTCTACTAGGCCCGGGCCTGTGTCTGGCACAATGCTGACTAACTGGATTTTCATGGTATCTTCAAAAATGTCAACGGCCTTTATGTTTTGCGAGGCAAAACCTAGGTAATTGATTTTATTTTTCTTTTAAGACAATTTGGGGTGGTTATGACAGCATACAAATTGCAGTAAAGGATCCACTGATCCTACATTCAATTGTTTCAAACATTATTTTATTCATAAATCATTGTTTGGACAAAATAATTGTCAAATACAATTGCATTTTCTGGCAGAATGGAAAATAACCTTTCTGAACGGAACCACCCATGTTACAAATTAATTATCCAATGACAGTTCTTTTACGAAAAAAAGACTATAGTACCATTATATGAAAAAAGTCATCACTGCACTCATGTCCACGTGTGGGTTAGGCAAACACTGCCAAGAAAAAGCCTGATTTCTAAGTACATCAGAACCAGGATGTTCCCATTATCAAGGGGCAGAGTACACCATTACAAAGCAATCTCTCAATATATGCGGAAACTGACAGCTGCAAGAAAGCGAAAAAGCACACGTGATGCCATTCACTGCCGCTCTAGCAACTCTCAAGAGACATCAGTCTTCCATTTTATCGTTTCAATTACTATGGCAACAATTAGAAATCTTCCTGAAGCAGTGTGTTTGTATTCAGCGTCCATAATAATCCGTGCCTTGAGGTTTAAACAGGTCAAATAATAGTGACCTTGTTTCACTAGCATGCTTCTATCAAACATGCAGGTACTGCGAAATAAAGTGTGTTAAGCAGGGGGAAGTCATTTGGAAGGATAATAAATCTAATATGAGTATGTGCTTATTCGGTAATGTGGCCCTCCAGCTGTAGCGGAACTACAAGTCCCATGAGGCGTTGCAAGGCTGATAGCTACAAGCATGACTCCCAAAGGCAGAGACATGATTGGGACTTGTAGTTCTGCAACAGCTGGAGGGTCGCAGGTTGAGCACCCATGCATTAGGGCCTTGTTCACATGGGTGAACTACAGTGTACACACATCAGAAAAAACTGATGAATAGGGAATCAGTTTACATCAGTTTCCACATCCGTCTTCAGTTCAGTTCAGTTTATATCAGTTTGCACTTCAGTTCAGTTCACATCCATTTTTGCATCCTTTTTTTTTTGGCCCCATGCACACTGCAGCTGACAAATGCCTATTTTATAGTCGTTTGACGTTTTTATTTCTGCCCCTAAACACTCCTCTCTATTAGCCTATATATCCATGCACACATAAGCTTTTAGAGGAGTTTACAGGCATAGGTGTTTTGGGGCAGAAATCTGAAAGCACCAAAATCACATTTGAGAGAGGAATGTTTGGGCAAAAAAATGTGTCTAGATGCATCTAAACACTAGGCGAGTTTAGCGCTTCAGTGTTTATTCATTTCAATAGCCAGTTTAAACTATTATTCTGGCCAATGAAACGAAAAAACGTTCAAATGCTTTATGTGCCTTTGGTGCGTTTTACTTTTTTCACATGCGTTTTTGATACACTTTTAATGCATTTTTGAGAGGTGTCTGTTGTCTTGCGGGAGAATCCAGTAAAAATGCAGCAAAGACGCATCAAAAACACCAGCACTGCATTTCTGGTACATTTCTGCCGCGCTTCCATTGAAGTCTATGGAACCAAAAATGCAACATGCTGTGGGAAAAAAATACCCTGACACTACAAAAAAACACACCAATGGAAAACGCAGAGATGTGAACGTGACCATAACGTATAGGAAACCATGTTAAATGGCTGTGATGATGTCATGTGTGGTGGTGATGGGTGTGGTTATGCACTTCAGGGTCTGGCCCCCTTTGTCAAACCTCCACAAAATGGGCCAAGCCCCAAAATGCATAACCACGCCCATCTACACCACACATGGCATCGACGCCATTTTGTGGGCCTGCAACACTTATCTGCTGTCCAAAGTGGTTCTCATCCATGGTGTTCCCCTGGTCAGCCTTCTGGTTCCAAGAACCTTACATCATATCCACATGGAAGGGCTTGCTCCATCGACCACCTGGAAGATTGGCACCTGATGAAGACTTGTTGATACGCTTTTTAAGGTGTATTTTATTTCAAATGGCTGACAGGCAGGGTATTTATGACAGAAGAGGCCCTATTGGTCTCTTCTGCCATAAATTAATCCCTCTGACTGTCAGCTGTCATGTTCACTAAACCGTGCATGTGTAGCTCAGCGAACATTTACGTCCCGATCTGTGCCACGTTGATGTGACTCCTGTGCACATGTGCGGGAGTAGCGCCACCACTGTCCTGGTCTATCAAGTGGCTGAAGGCAATAGACCGGAAAGGAAGACGGGGTGAAGATGGAAGCGCTGGGAGTCTGCCGAATCAGTCCCAGCGCTGCGCTGGAGGACACCATACACAGCTAAGTCTGCCATAATGTACTAATATGCTGTGCATATAAGTACATTATGGCATAACCCGGGGGCCTTAAAAGAAAAAAAAAATATAGTGTACTTTGCTTCCACTTTAATGTCTTTCAAATGTTAGAGCATATTTATTGTTTTTCATTTTACCAACATGTTTTAATAAATGCTACACTCAGGTAGTGGTGCTTTTCTCTCCTTTTTTCTGTTGAGTTCCTTCTCTTACCTTCTGAGCAGGAGCATACATATACAGAACATCATTCCAGAATAATGGTGGTGAAAAGAGAAGAGTGGTAAGGCATTGATAACTAAGCCACACCCCACATGTGGGATGCTCATGTATGTTCGGCACGGTAGCCACCCCTGGCCTGACTCCCGCTGTGAATGAAAACAGCGGGAGCGCGCCTCCAGCGGCGCGCGAGCGCCGCCTACAGGGGGAGGAGTCTAGCGACGTAGGTCTACGTCGCTAGACGATAACGAGCCACTGTGCCGCAGTAGCAGCACAGTGGCTAGTGGTAAAGAGGTTAAACACTGGACAAAATTATAAACGCAGCACTTTTGTTTTTTCCCCCATTTTTCATGAGCTGAGCTCGAAGATCTAAGACTTTTTCCATGTACACAAAAGGCCTATTTCTCTCAAATATTGTTCACAAATCTGTCTAAATCTGTGTTAGTGAGCCCTTCCCTGTTGCCAAGATAATCCATCCACCTAAAGGGCCATACACACTATAAGATTTTCTGAAGACTTTTTCCTTCAGATTTACCTTTTCTATGTAGTAGTGCAAGGGCCTGCCAGATTGCATACAAATTGAAAGTGTTTAGGTTTGACCTCATATTATATGGTTTTGGTAAGTCTAAAGGAAAAAGTCTTCAGAAAATCTTATAGTGTGTATGGCCCATTACTGGTGTGGCATATCAAGATGCTGATTAGACCGCATGATTATTGCACAGGTGTGCCTTAGGCTGGCCACAATAAAAGGCCACTCAAAAATGTGCAGTTTTATCACACAGCACAATGCCACAGAAGTTTTTAGGGAGCATGAAATTGGCATGCTGACTGCAGGAATGTCCACCAGAACTGTTGCCCATGAATTGAATGTTCATTTCTCTACCATAAGCCGTCTCCAAAGACATTTCAGAGAATTTGGCAGTACATCCAACCGGCCTCACAACCGCAGACCACGTGCAACCACCCCAGCCCAGGACCTCCACATCCAGCATCTTCACCTCCAAGATCGTCTGAGACCAGCTACCCGGACAGCTGCTGCAACAATCGGTTTGCAAATCCAAAGAATTACTCCACAAACTGTTAGAAACCGTTTCAGGGAAGCTTATCTGCATGCTCATTGTCCTCATCGTCTGCAGTTCCTCATCGTAACCGACTTGAGTGGGCAAATGCTCACATTCAATGGCGTGTGGCACTTTGGAGAGGTGTTATCTTCCTGGATGAATCCCATTTTTCACTGTACAGGGCAGATGCCGTCGTGTGGGTGAGCGGTTTGCTGATGTCAACATTGTGGATCGAGTGTCCCATAGTGACGGTGGGGTTATGGTATGGGCAGGCGTATGTTATGGACAAGAAACACAGGTGTATTTTATTGATGGCATTTTGAATGCAGAGAGATACTGTGATGAGATCCTGAGGCCCATTGTTGTGCCATTTATCCACAACCATCACCTCATGTTGCAGCATGATAATGCATTGCCCCATGTTGCATGGATCTGTACACAATTCCTGGAAGCTGAAAACATCCCAGTTCTTGCATGGCCAGCATAGTCACTGGACATGTTACCCACTGAGCATGTTTGGGATGCTCTGGGTCGGCCTATACGACAGCGTGTTCCAGGTCCTTCCAATATCAAGGAACTTTGCACAGCCATTAAAGAGGAGTGGACCAACATTTCACAGGCCACAATCAACAACCCGATCAACTCTATGCAAAGGAGATGTTTTGCACTGCGTGAGGCAAATGGTGGTCACACAAGATACTGCCCCCCCCATACAGTAAAACTGCACATTTTAGAGTGGCCTTTCATTGTGACCAGCCTAAGGTACACCTGTGCAATAATCATGCTGTCTAATCAGCAACTTGATTTGTCACACCTGTGAGGTGGATGGATTATCTCGGCAAAGGAGAAGTGCTCACTAAAACAGAATTAGCCAGATTGTGAACAATATTTGAGAGAAATAGGCCTTTTTGTGTACAAAAAAGTCTTCGATCTTTGAGTTTAGCTCATGAAAAATGGGGGCAAAAACAAAAGTTTTGCGTTTATAATTTTGTTCAGTGTATTTACTAAAATAATTGCATTTCCATGTTCTGTGTACTGTGGGAGACCAGATATTGTGAATGCAGGGTTTGGTAACACTTTAAAATTAACCAGATATAACCAAAAAATCTTAAAAAGAAAATGTTGTCAAGAGGGATAAACTAGGGAAACAATAGTGTATTTTCAGTGATTACAGATTTAGGGTAAAGCCAAGAACACATTAAAGGAATTTCGTCTGACCTTTTTTGTTGTAAGGCTCCATGTACACGGGACGTTGTTAAAAGTCCCTTAGAATGCTGGAATTTTTAGGACGTTTGAAACGTCCGTTCAGTCGCGTTTGTACCCGCGTTTAGCGGGCGTTTAGCAGCGTTTGCGGGCGTTTGCGTTTAGAAGCGTTCCTAGAGGTCAAAAAAATTATTCCCCTTTAAAATGGAAAAACGCGAACGCTAAACGCGGGTCATCGCGTTCAGACGCGTTCGGACGCGTTTAGACGCGTTCGGACACGTTTGTGCGTTTGAAACGCCGGGAAACACACGTTCGAACGCAAATAATTGCGTTCTAAAAACAGTCCCTGAACGCAACTGCCTGCAAATGACTGTAAACGACCTGGTGTACATGGACAGATAAGATAAAATGTAGATGGGTTCAGGGGCTTCTGAAAAAAACGCCCAACTGCTCCTAAACGGCCATTTCCAGCGTCCCGTGTACATGGAGCCTAAGAACGTTTGTTCATTTTTTTCATTTACCATTATTGGGGTCAAATCAACGTTTATTTTCAACTGCAGTGATGAAAAATTTGAAGGAGCAGCATTGAAATTTTTTTCGAACGTACAAAATTCTAACAGTGTATGTCAGGGTTTCTTAAAGCGGTAGAATGCTCCACTTTTTAATTTTTACCTACAGGTAAGCCTATAATAATGTCTAATATTGTTAATGTTAATATTCACCCTGCATGCAGTCGCTGACACCAGCGGCGCATGCGCTCTGAAGGTCCAGCGTATCTTGCCAGACCTTCAGAGCTCCTTGCCGGCTCCTCGCGATGATGTCATCGTGGCTCCGGCCACTCACAGTGCCAGAGCCGCCGAACCCGGAAGAGATGCCGAGGGAACATGTCAGCTTCCTCAGCGGTGTCCGGGCGACCGGGTGGGGGCTTTGTTCTGGTAAGTATTTCATTTTTTTTTTTTTTTTTTTACACAGGAGATACAACCACTTTAACCAGGGTTCCTCCAGAGGTTCCTAGGGGTTTCTTGAGCAAGGTGCAATTTCTGCCTCCCAGATAAGTTCCCACTGACACCAATGATCTTTTTATCTATCTGTAAGGGAGTGATTCTTCACAGTGCTGAGAGGCACAGTGACAGGGGAGCACAATGATAGGGGCCCAGTGACAGGTAAGTAGTATGTGTGCCGATTAATGATGGATTTTTTTTTTGAGGGGAGGTAGTGGGGATTTTTGCTGAAAGGGTAAAGGGAAAGTATTGTGTGCAGGGGGAGTTTTGTATTCTCCTGACCCCCTAAACTGTAAGTTACACACCCCTGACTCCTGCACTATTTTTGTTTTGGACTCTTGACTCCTACTATGCATTGCACACTCCTGTCCCCTGCATTGTGTGCATTACATATTCCTGTCCCCTGCATTCTGTGCATTACATACTCCTGTCCCCTGCATTCTGTACATTACACACTCCTGTCCCCTGCATTCTTTACATTACATACTCATGTACCCTGCATTCTGTACATTACATACTCCTGTCCCCTGCATGCTGTACATTACACACTCCTGTCCACTGCATTCTGTGCATTACATACTCCTGTCCCCTGCATTCTGTGCATTACACACTCCTGTCCCCTGCATTCTGCGCATTACATACTCCTGTCCTCTGCATTCTGTAGATTACACACTCCTGTCCCCTGCATTCTGTGCATTACACACTCCTGTCCCCTGCATTATGTGCATTACACACTCCTGTCCCCTGCATTCTGTATATTACACACTCCTGTCCCTAGGCATTCTGTGCATTACATACTCCTGTCCCCTGCATTCTGTGCATTACATACTCCTGTCTCCTGCATTCTGTACATTACATACTCCTGTCCCCTGCATGCTGTGCATTACATACTCCTGTCCCCTGCATACTGTGCATTACACACTCCTGTCCCCTGCATTCTTTACATTACATACTCATGTACCTGCATTCTGTGCATTACATACTCCTGTCCCCTGCATTCTGCGCATTACATACTCCTGTCCTCTGCATTCTGTACATTACACACTCCTGTCCACTGCATTCTGTGCATTACATACTCCTGTCCCCTGCATTCTGTGCATTACACACTCCTGTCCCCTGCATTCTGCGCATTACATACTCCTGTCCTCTGCATTCTGTAGATTACACACTCCTGTCCCCTGCATTCTGTGCATTACAAACTCCTGTCCCCTGCATTATGTGCATTACATACTCCTGTCCTCTGCATTCTGTATATTACACACTCCTGTCCCCTGCATTCTGTGCATTACATACTCCTGTCTCCTGCATTCTGTACATTACACACTCCTGTCCCCTGCATTCTGTGCATTACATACTCCTGTCCCCTGCATTCTGTGCATTACATACTCCTGATCCTGCTTTATGATTGTCATGTACTCCAAAACCCAAAATTGACTGCAGTTGCACTTATTTTCCCCAGGGCTTAGTGAATGTGGTGAAGCTCTGTTGATTTCTATCATCCAATCATGTGCAAGCAAAAATTATGGTTTTAACACTTTCAGATGCAAGAAAAAATACACATTGAAACATAAGAGGGGGGTTCCAGGATACAGAGTTGTGCAGTTTCTGGTATTCTTATTTTCTAAGTGGCCCTGAATTTGATCCTGCAACTGTGCAGCCAAATGTTCTTGGATACCAGAGAGCAGCCACACAGAGCAGAAATGGGAACAGAGGCCACAATGCTGACATAATCACTGTGAAAATCCCCATGCATCGGACTTCTAAAGATGATATAATATATAAGGCCCACTCATACTTTTCCAATATATGCATTTCAAATGGAAATCCAAAAAAATTCTAAAGGCTCAAGGTTTTTTATGTATTCCCTGCATGAAGGTCAAATACCTTTTGTGGAACAGGATCCCCCAACTTCCCTCTTACCTTACTAGAGCAGCGTCCCTCTCTGCTCTCTCCCTCCTCACAGGGCAGATTGATAGCAGCGGTCTGTTGCTGTCATTCAAATCCTGTGGCGAGGGAGTGGGGGCGGGGGCGGGGCTGAGCTACGCTGTCTGTGTCTATAGCAGACCGAGACCGCACAAGTGCCCTCACAGGAAACGGCTTTCTATGGGGGTACTCACAGAAGAGGAGGAGCTAGGAACGATGGCTGGAGGACCCCAGAAGAGAGGGATCTGGGCTGGTCTGTGCAAAACAATTGCATAGAGCGGGTAAGTAAAACGTGTTTATTATATTAAAAAAAAATTATAATAATAAGCTTTACACTCATTTAAATGTGTTGCTTTATGGCCAGTTTACATCTTTACTGTTTACTATGTATGAACTGTATAATGTTTTTTTTTTTGTCACCTTTTAATTACTACTTTTTTCCTCCACCATTTTGTATTGCACATGAATGGAAAATGCTTAATAACTCATGTCAAAAACACGTGTCAACTTTTGCAAATACATGGTAAATCGTATATTACTTTTGTGGGCATAATTGTGAAAGTCCCTAAGGCTGGCTTTACACCTAAGCACTTAAAAAACACGCAAAAACACATGTATTTAACAAGGTTACCTTCATTGGGGGGGAATTTACCAAGACTGGAGCAGCCAGAATCTGAATCAGCTGTGCATGGCAACCAATCAGCTTCTATCTTAGTTTTCCAAAGGGAATCTGTGGATCCATGGTCATATACACTTTCACTTTTTTTTTTTGTTTACACTTTCATTTTTTAACATTACCATTGTAATAGCAATACGAACAATAGTTATGTTTGACAGTCCAATATAAGCTTACATCTCCCTTAAGGTTGTGAGTTCTGCCTGTCTGTTGATCATCTCTTTCCCCAATTTAAAGAAGTCCCTGCATGCTTTGCATCTTTTCCTTTGCCATTTACTTTCGATTTCTAAGGACTACATACAGGGCGAGGAGAAAGGGTGTCCTGGGCACTGTGGTATCATGTGAGGTGGGAGGGTACAGTGAGATTTTTCTGGGGGGGGATTTGTTTTTGAAGGGGGTGTTTGGGGGCACAGGGGGTAAGAATTGTATTAGAAGGGGACATTTTGGGGTGTGTGCTAGGAGTGGTGGTTTGGGGGGATCTGTGTTTCGAGGGGCAATGGGGGAAGAGGAGTTTTGCTAGGAGGGGGGATTGAGGGCTTTTGTCCTATAAGAGGTCATATGGTAGAGAGTGTGTGTGGGGGGGTGTAATTGTGCTGGGGGAAAGGATTCGTGCTAGTAGGGATTATTGGGGGGGGGGGGGTATTTGTGCTGGGAGAAACATTTTTTGGGAGGGAGGAGGAGGATTTGTGCTAGCAGGGGGGATTGGGGAGAAATTTGTGCTGGGAGAAGGGGATTTGGAGTGGGAGGAGAGGATGTGTCATTGGAGGGGAAATGCTAGAGGTGGAGAGTTTGTGCTAGGAGAGTTTTTTTTTTTTTTTAGGGGGTGGGCATTTGTGCTGGGGGATTTGGAGGATATGAAAGATTTGTACTGGGAGGGGGGATTTCAGCAGGGGGTGGATTTATACTGGGAAGAGGAGGAATTTATGTTTAGGGGTTATCATGCAGCTTAGTGCTCAGTTTTCAACACTTGGGGGATTTTTCCTGGCACATGCAGTTTGGCATATTCGTCCTGGGCTCTGAATGACCTTACCCCAGCACTCAGCACTGACTACATATCCTATGGTACAAGCAGCGGTATCTGTACTGACCCTGAAGCTTCCTGAAACTCCTCCTCTCAGCACCTATGTAGTTCAGAAGTCAGGCTCTGTGAAATGTGTGACACAGCAGTACCTAAACACAGGGCATAGTGAATATGTGTCACAGAATTCAAGGAAGTAAATGTGTGGTGATCTTCAAAGTATGCGAACATCAAGATTACACATATCGATCTAAATTTTTGAAGAAATTTGATTTTTTTACATTTTTTTTTATCGGATAGGTTTTATAGCAGTAAATAAAAAAATATATATATATATATATTTTTTTTTTTTTTCAAAATTGTCGCTCTTTTTTTGTTTATAGCGCAAAGAAATAAAAACCGCAGAGGTGATCAAATGCCACCAAAAGAAAGCTCTATTTGTGGGTAAAAAAGGACATCAATTTTATTTGTATACAGCAGGGGTATTGAATTAAAATTCACCGGCCAATAACATTTTCATCCAGCAGAAGTCCCAGTCTCATGCTTGTGCTATGACTCGGCTTCATCACATTACAGCCCCTCCACATTACATTACAGTTTCCTCTTCTACATCAGTGTCATCAGTACTTCCCTTTACATCACAGCTCCCCCCCCCCCCTTTACACTACAGCGCCCCTTTTACATTGCAGAACCCCCTCTTTACAACCTTTACAATACAGCCCCCATCTGACCTCTCATTACAGAAGCAGAAGGAACCAGGGAGAGCCATGGATACCCAGAGGATTGACACTACCAGAAGTGTCGCTTTCCCAAAGAATTTCTTCTGAACAGAGTGGCTTTTAAGCAGCACAGGCAGCAGGAAAGGGAAATATAAAGATTCTTAGTTTATGGATAAAATGTCTTTAAGGCTTTTTTTATAGTATGAAAGGGTTGCTTTACCGTCAACTGATTTCACCAGGTCCTTCTGTATAGTGTATAATGAATCAGTATCACTTGGATTGTAATAGAAGCAGAGATCATGCTGAGTATTTCTGCCAGTTAAACGGTAAACCACATAAAGAGAGAGGATTGTCAGGGGAAATCTAGAAAACGCAGAAATCGTTGTGTACCTTACAAGCCTTCAGACTGGCAGCAGGGGTCCTAAACTATACAAGCATTTCCACTGGCTCCTCATCCTCCCTTTTAACCTTTAGATCTTCTCCTCTACTGTATTTTTAATTGCCTGTGCCCTTCGAAACTAGAAATATTTGGGTAATGGAGGTTTATAAATCAGTATTATTGTAAACCATTTTGCTGGAGCAAAGACCTGAATTTTATCATAAACTGAAACGTGAATCTTCCCAGGAGAACTGACATTTCCAATTTTTAGATGGAAAAACGGCAGCAGAGATGTGATGTTTTCTTTTTTTTTTTTTTAACGTCAACTGAAAAAAGAAACACGTAGGGCTCATTATCACATGTGACCAGGGAAGGGGGCCAAAAATACATGGTTGAGCCATGTTTTTTTCCTACCCTGACTCCCCCCCCCCCCTACAACCTAAACACAACACAGTAGCTGGCAGGGGGTTGTAAACATTCTTTTCACAGAAAAGGGTATACCCCCGTTCAAGGGAATGGGGCTGCACTGCAACTGCGTGCAATGCATGAGACTGCAGCATGGTGGTGCAGGCTTTTTAGGGTTAAAACGAGTGGTGAAAAGGCCACATACTGACTTCCAGCCACCTGTCAACTGCCTTCTGAAAAGCAATTCAGCATGAACTTCTTTTTAGAGGGGCAGTAAGGACTGTTGCTAGTGTAAACGATCCCATATGGGTCTTTGTTTTTTAGGTATATCCAATAATTGAAAACATTGGAATTGAGTCCATTCGTTCTAATAGGAGTGACACAAGTCGCTCCGACTTAGAAAAAGGGTCCTGTACTACTTTGGGGTGACCTGGGAGCGACTTGCATAGACTTCCATTATGTGAAGTCTGTGCAAGTCGCGCCGAAGTCACGGTGCACAGCGGTGCACACGACTTCACAGGTCGCCCACCAAAGTCGGATCAGTGTGAACCGGCTCTTAGGATTCAAACTGACCACAAAGTTCCTTTTGACTGGTTCCTGATAAACCTGACAAAATTCTCTCAATGGGTATTCCTGCCAGCCCCAGAAGCCTGCTGGAAAAAATTCAGGCAAACAACAGATGCATCTAATCAGCTGCTTTTTGGGTATTCTCACAGTAGCCACCAATGGTTGTAAGAATAGAATAAGGATAGCAAGGGGATTTATCCATCCGCACTGTACGGTGTGGATGGAGAGATCTGTAAAATGTATTTTGTTCAGCTAACAGGCTAATTAAAAGAAATCCCCTTTAGGGAAGGGCCAGTAACCAATATCAAACAATCACAATGTATCCTTTAAATTTAGAAGCAACCATTACCGACAAGATTTCCTCTGAGGCCTCTTTTAAAAAGGTTGAGGGGTGTTCACATGCCACAGTGGTGATGCGTCGTGCCTCTGGCAAAAACTATTAAACGGGTTACGTTCAGCAGGCATTGAGCCCATTGAACAAGACCCATTTAAGCAAATGGGGAAGCATTACAAATTCTCTGCAATGTTTGTTAAACCAGGAGGGGAGGAGTTGTCACACCACCTCCTCAACGCTTGGCAATTGTCTCTGAAAAGCAATTTGAACAGAGATCGCTTTTCAGAGGAGCAGCGAATTTAGACACAGGTCTAAACCTAGCCCTACTGTAATCAAAGCAGCCAAAAACTTTGATGCACTTATTTTTGTATTCTAGGCCCTGATTTTTATTTACATAAAGTGTCACTAAACAGGACCCTGCATTCACTATATCTGGTGTCCCACAGTACATAGAATATGGAAATGCAATTATTTCAGTAAATATAAACTGCTAAATACTTTTTCTCATCAGAAGTATATAGCAATTATGAATACAGAAAAGGGAAGAGGGGCTGAAGTATTTTCTTGGTACCAATAGACACATATCAGACCAAATAAAATCAACATAGTTTTATTTACAAATCAACAACAAAAATATTTGTACAAAATAAGAATGTACATTAAGACACGTTCAAGTTTTTTGGGTAACCAAATCAGATGACCACGGCTAAGTGCACTCGAAATAGTGGTGGGTACTCTCCTAGTAATCCCACCAAAAAATGTCCGGAACCATCGACATGTCGAAGTAATCCCAGCACTAGCACAAATAATCACATCTATTCTTCAGAATATTTTAGCTAATCCAGGGCGATTTTTTAGGCCCAACCACCAGCACTACCCCAAAAATCAAAAACAAGTGAGCTTGGACTCATTTGTTCTGCAAACCCCACACCCAAGCAATCCACCTCTAACACAGACTTGAACATCATAAACCCCACTTAGTATCTTTTTTCTCCAGCATGAATTTCAGTACTCCAATTTGGCCTGGGCTTTTGCCCGACCCAGCCCATTGATGTTATGGAAAGAATTAAAGATAGTTATTATGAATCTTATATTGAAATTTCTTTTTGATGAGGAAAGAAAACAGAGAAAGTTAGAAAGGGACCTGTCAGAGTAGGTCAAACATTACACAATGAAGGAATTTGGAGTCCTGAGAAACCCAATGTTATATTTGATGAAGGGGCAACTCATATCTGCCTCCCAAATTAGGACAATACAATAACCCCCTATACAATCAAGCCATTAAAATACTTAATTTAAACCAAAACTAGCTAATTTTCCAGATTTATTCATCTGCCCCAAATATCTGGTCGTTTGTTGAACAAACGATCCATGATTTGAAAACAACCCAGTGGCAATCAACCCCCACCAACTTGACACTTGAACAATCGATGGCCCTACAATATTTACAATCATATCCTAATCTGGTGATTAAAGCGGAGTTCCGGGCACAGAAAACAATTTTCAGTGAACATACCCCCGGGACAGTCAGGGCTAGTACATTCCACAATGGCTAGCCTCTGATCTGTCCCGGTTCGCACTTACCTGCAAGAAGAAATACTCACTTATAAAATTTCTTCCACAGCGTTGCCATCTCTCTTGTGGGCAGCTGAAGCCGGCTCGATCCTCTTCTGCGTCTTCTTCCGCGTCTTCTTCTCCCAGAATGCGCCTGCACCGGCCCCTCTCGTCACTTCCGGTCCGGCGCCGCATGCCCAGAAGCTGTTTAGCAGGGAATGCGGCGTCGCCCCAAAAGTGACGAGCGGGGCCGGTGCCGTCGCATTGATTCCTGGGAGCGATGACGTTCAGCTCCCAGGAATCATTGCAAGCCAGGAAGTGACGGCGGAGCAGCGGCGCAGAGGGAGGAAGTGAAGAATAGGTGAGTATATTCGATCTACAATTACAAGGTGAGTACAAAAAAAAAAAACCTAACTATGCAATTCTGTTTCAGGTGAAGGAGAACAAGCGGACGAGCACAAAAAAAAAAGATAGATTTTGTGCCCGGAACTCCGCTTTAAGCCCTCCGATAAGGGGGGCAATATAGTTGCCATGACCCATTTGCAATACCACAATATGTGTTTGGAAGTTATAAAAAACACACAATGGTATCTCCCTATAGATTTAGAAATGGTTACCAATTTTCACTTTCATTAATGTTTATTGAAAAAATTTCAAAGGTAAAATACACAAAACAAGGTAGAACGATCAAGTTAGGCATGGTAATACAATTTGAAAAGAAAACAGAGAGTACTGACACTTGAAAATGTGCATACATAGCCACATAAGTTATTGGGAACAATAAGGTCAGGACAAAGATCCGCTGCCGAGAGACTGGGGGCGGGAGACAACATACATAATACTAGTTCCCGATATGGGTAATTGCATAACCCTTAAGGAAAGGGCGTAGGAGAGCCAGAAAGATAAGGCGGGAGGTATCTCCAGGAGGGGAAAGAGAGAAGGACACCATGCCCCCGATGGGTGGAGAAACTTATGGGTCCAGCAAAAGCCCCTGCCGGAGACAGCCTCCCAGATGGGGAGGGCTGGTTACCAATTTTCAAACTGATATTCGATCAATTTGCATTAATGCCTTTCTACAGGAATTAATCAACAAAAATAGCTTGGATTTTCTAAGCCCAAAATTTCCTAGACTACCTACCTTTTATACATTACCTAAGGTTCATAAACACCTAACTAAACCCCCTGGTAGGCCTATTATTTCTGCTATTGGATCCTTGACCGAGAACACGAGCAGATATGTTGAATAATTTTTATTACCCCATGTTTTGCGATTACCATCGTATATACGTGATACATTGGATCTTCTTAGACACAGAGGGGATTCATGTACCTCCGGATGCCATGCTCGTTGCTGTGGATATCGAGGCTTTGTACTCTAGTATCCTGCATGAGCAGGGTATCCGGATGACTAAATCCTTCTTGAAGGAACAAGACAACTCCACCTGGCCCCTTATGTGGTTTGTCTTGGAACTCTTCTTCTTGGATCAAATATATTTGCAAGTTCTTGGAACTTCACCCTTCTTGGATCAAATCTATTTGCAAACACAGGGTGTAGCTATGGGCACCTGCTGCACACCCTCCTACGCAAATCTTTACCTGGGCAGGTGGGAGCAGCGGGTGTTCTCGGATGACACACTTGCAGACTGGTTGCCACACATTCTCTGCTGGTATAGTTTTATAGATGCTCTATTGATGATTTGGAGAGGAACTCAAGAGGAATTACCCCTCCTCTTAAATGCACTTGATGCCAATAACCTCAGTCTAAAATTTACACACACCTACAGTAAAGAGAAAATATCCTTTCTAGACCTGGAAATATTTGTACAGGCAGATGGATGTGTGGCGACCGGTCTGTATCGCAAACCTATTGCGGACAATATCCTTCTATATGCCACGAGTGCTCGTCCAGCCCCACTGCTAGGGGCATACCCTATGCACAATACCTTAGAATATGTAGGAGTTGCACTTCGGAACTGGATTTTAAAACTAAAGCAAGATGCGCCTGCTTGATCGTGGATATTCACGTACAACGCTGAAAAAAGCCTATAATAGGGCTAAAATTCGAACTAGAGCCTCTCTGCTATACAATACCCCTCCCAAGAAGAAGTCAGGCACAGTAAAATGTATTACTAAACATTTAGCCCATGAGCCTCGATTAGGTTGAGACATAACATAACATTGGCACTTAATGACCACTGAACACACCTTGTCTAAATATGTTAGATCCACGCCTGAACTAGTTTTTGGTTGAGCTACATCTTTTAGACACTGGCTCACTAGAAAGCCATATCAGATGACCCAAGACTCCCCGTTACCCAGGGGCACCTATCGGTGTGGCAATTGCAATAAATGTCCCTTGTTCTCGGAGGGTGCTTACTGCATGACACAAGGTGTCATCTATTTAATGTTGTGCCGATGTGGAGTTTTCTACATTGGCAAAACAATACGACAACTTGGTCAAAGAATAGGTGACCATATATATTATTCGGGCAAAGGGAAGATCCTGACATATAAGACTATGTCATAAATTTGACAATTCAGTAATCACATTCTTTGTCTTAAAGGTTATCTCCCCAGACCCCCCGTGCGGGTAACTAGGACAAATGTATTTTACAGCGAGAGACATTAAGGATTGAACGATTGAATGCAATTATACCCCCCTGTGATTAATTAAATTGTAACTTACAAACCATTTTTAGGACTAATACCTTCTTGCCCGTATAGCCCCTGTGACAGTATTCACCGTCACTGGAGGTGAGGAGCAGATACTTAATGGTTTGAATTGCTTCAGATGGGACAGTAATATTTGTCAGCAATATCTTTACATAGAAATATGAAGATTTAATCCTATTTTACACTGGGAGACTTAGACTGTTATAGACAATTGCCATGAAGTCTGACTCCTAGATGATGTGTGTATTCCATGTCCCTGCATGCCAGACAGGCTTCCCTATTGTTTGTGTATTGAAGTGGAATGTGTATTGTGCTAAAGTTTACCTGTCTCATTGTTAAATGATAATGACCTCTCTTGTTCTGTCTGCCTTAAGATAAACTTATTATGGGATGTATATGTGTATGTGGATTGGCTGCTAAGGGGGAGGGGGGATTGTCCCACAATGTATATCTTTGTGTACACTGTATGAGAGTGTAAAACTCTGTTTTCATTGGATTGTGAATCTCAGGGCCTGTCTTCAACAAGGTCCACCTGGGCGGTAACCTTGTGGGGGAAAACTGTATATAAGTCTGTTTCTTGTTCAATAAAGTTAGAGATATACTTCACCCTCAATCTAGAGTCCTGTCTCTCATTGGGGGAATCGGCTACAAGGGATTGCTATGTCCTCCATACTCCTTTGGATAATCACTAAGCTCTTGTAAGAGCTTGTGTAAGAGCTTGTTCTGCTGCACTCTCTGGGGAAAGAGAGGTTCACCCACAGGAACCTGGAGCCTTGTCGTAGGTCCAGGGTGGGTAGGAGACAGCGAGACCCTAACCCAGCTGCGGCGGTTTGTGGGTCTGAAGTGGTTACGGTGTTTGGTGGAGTGCTTGGAGCCCTCAGAAAGCACTAGGAGCATCTGTCAACGGAGGTACTCGGTCGGGGTGCCGGTTGATCCGTTACAGCCCCCTTTGGTGGAGCCATGGAAAAAGGATTCCCCTTTGAGGATAAATCACCAATCACAAATTTCATCTATAGCATACCTAATCTGGTGAACAATTACATGCTGTGTCCTTCCCAATGCATATCAGGTATGAGGTATATACATATACACATATTCTGGTGGTTGGATCACACGCCGTCTGAATTCAACTTTCTGTGTTTAATTCTTTAAATTTTTTGTTTGTTACCCTGTGTATATCTATACATTATAAGTACTTTTTGATGTGTATTTAAGTCATATATTGATGCTATATTTTTAATTGTCACCTTGCTGCTGCAATTCGGCATTGGGCTCTTTCCCTATAGGTGTGAGGAACCTTTTTGGCCACTAGGTGTCGCTGTTCTCTTCTCCGGGCGGGTATGCGGCCCTTTGGAAGGAGTCATAGCGTTAGTTATTTCAATTGCTGCCTCTCAACGCTTTAGCCTGAGAGCCTGGTCTGTCAGGCTAATTTTTGGCTTCCAAACGGCACTGTGCTTGCGCAGTTAAGGACCGGTCCAGCTGACGTTATTTCTAGTCATCGCACCGTGATGACACGCCCAATTTGAGCAGTTTTAAGGGGCTGCTTTACCACAGATGGCTCTGAGATGTGATGGGCCATGCTAATGGAGTCCCTAAAAACAGGTACTGTGCCTTGGATCTTAAAGCGGAGTTCCGGGCACGAAAAAGTTTTTTCACTAAACATACCCCCGGGACAGTCAGGGCTAGTACATTCCACAATGGCTAGCCTCTGATCTGTCCCGGTTCGCACTTACCTGCAAGAAGAAATACTCACTTATAAAATTTCTTCTCCAGCGTTGCCATCTCTGTTGTGGGCAGCTAAAGCCGGCGCGATCCTCTTCTGCGTCCTCTTCCGTGTCTTCTTCTCCCAGAATGCGCCTGCACCGGCCCTTCTCGTCACTTCCGGTGCGGCGCCGCATTCCTCCATTCATCCGGAAAGTGACGAGCGGGGCAGGTGCCGTCGCATTGATTCCTGGGAGCGATGACGTTCAGCTCCCAGGAATCATCGCAAGACAGGAAGTGACGGCGGAGCCGCGGCACAGAGGGAGGAAGTACAGAATAGGTGAGTATTTTCTATCTAGAATTACAAGGAGAGTAAAAAAAAAAAATATACCTAACTATCCAATTCCTTTTCAGGTAAAGAAGATCCAGCGGATGGGCACAAAATCGATTAGGTCGATTTTGTGCCCGGAACTCCGCTTTAAACACGGAATCTTTCACCTTTAGATATAGCTCATTTTTGTCACTGGCTACTGGATGATATTTTGTTTGTCTCTTGGTTTACTACATCTTGTCCTTCCATATCCATGAGTATTGAAACCAATTCATTCTACAACTTTTGAATATCGGTATGCTACTTGTGTGTACCCTTTTTACCATTGAGAATCAGCATACATGTTTGTTAATTTACAGCTTTATAGGCTTACTATAATAATACGTTTATATATACTCTTTATAGGACAAAAGACCCCAGAACAGTATTACAAGCCTCTGATATACAGTAAATCACACTATATCCAATTACAATATGGTATCCACTATACCATATTGATCCATTGCCACTGCCTGCTCTGGGATTGTGGACACTAATCGTGGTATGTATTTCCACTCCAAACCTTTGGTACATCTAAATTATTTATATTAGCAAACCTTATCTTAAATATATGTTACAGGCATCCCCTGGTGGGATCATAATCAGTAACGGGTACCTCCACACATTGGAACCGTCTATCTAAAAGGCTTAATACTTTACCAACAAATCCCCTATAATTCATGTCTGATGACCTTAGAGGGGTATGTGCAATTCCACCTACTGTATGTGTGCCATGTCTGTCTTTGAGACAATTACCTTTAGTCACAGAGCCCAATTTAATGTTTTTTCTTCTGCCTTTCACATATACAGCTGCAAGGCTCTGAGGAAGAGGCACAGCCTCGAAACGCGTCAGCCCTCTGCTTCCAGTAAAGACGTTGATCCTCTGGTAGGAGGCAGGTGTATGGAATTGATGTGCCTGAAACTTCTTGTTTGTTTGTGAGTATTTGATTTTAAACAATTTTATCCAAATAAACTTGCTGAGGATAATGCGCTAGGCTGGTGCGCCCTTTTTTTGCTTTGTATTTTCAGTGTCTGGTCGACCACCCTGGTCGTAAGGGGCAGCAAAGCCTAGCCATCATGGATGCCTAATACCAGTACGAGTTCCAGGATTGAAACAGCCTGAGGACCAGGTTCCGAGCGCAGGAAAGGGGGTGCTGTTCAGCACCTATCTTTTTTGAAAAAGTATGTGAACCCTTTGGAATGATATGGGTTTCTGCACAAATTGGTCATAAAATGTGATCTGATCATCATCTAAGTCACAACAATAGACAATCACAGTCTGCTTACAGTCGGTTCACACTGATCCGACTCAAAGTCGCCCCGACTTCGGCGACTAATGAAGTCGCCCGTGCACCGCGACTTCGGCGCGGCTTGCAACAACTTCACATAATGGAAGTCAATGCAAGTCGCTCTGACTTTGCAAAAAAAAAGGTGCAGGAACCTTTTTCTAAGTCGGAGCTACTTGAGTCGCTCAGATTAGAACGGTTCCATTGCACAGCACGGACTGCTACTTGTCAGACGACCAAGTCGCCTGACAAGTCGGATCAGTGTGAACCGCTACTTAAACTAATAACACACAAAGAATGAAATGTTGCCATGTTTTTATTGAACACACCATGTAAACATTCACAGTGCAGGTGGAAAAAGTATGTGAACCCCTAGACTAATGATATCTCCAAGAGCTAATTGGAGTGAGATGTCAGCCAACTGGAGTCCAACCAATGAGATGAGATTGGAGGTGTTGGTTACAGCTGCCCTGCCCTATAAAAAAACACACACCAGTTCTGGGTTTGCTTTTCACAAGAAGCATTGCCTGATGTGAATGATGCCTCGCACAAAAGAGCTCTCAGAAAACCTATAATTAAGAATTGTTGACTTGCATAAAGCTGGAAAGGGTTATAAAAGTATCTCCAAAAGCCTTGCTGTACATCAGTCCACGGTAAGACAAATTGTCTATGAATGGAGAAAGCTCAGCACTGCTGCTACTCTCCCTAGGAGTGGCCGTCCTGTAAAGATGACTGCAAGAGCACAGCGCAGACTGCTCAATGAGGTGAAGAAGAATCCTAGAGTGTCAGCTAAAGACTTACAAAAGTCACTGGCAAATGTTAGCGAATCTACAAAACGTAAAACACTAAACAAGAATGGATTTCATGGAAGGATACAACAGAGGAAGCCACTGCTGTCCAAACAAAACATTGCTGCACGCTTACAGTTTGCACAAGAGCACCTGGATGTTCCACAGCAGTACTGGCAAAATATTCTGTGGACAGATGAAACCAAAGTTGAGTTGTTTGGAAGAAACACACAACACTATGTGTGGCAAAAAAGAGGCACAGAACACCAACATCAAAACCTCATCCCAACTGTGAAGTATGGTGGTGGGGGGCATCATGGTTTGGGGCTGCTTTGCTGCGTCAGGGCCTGGACAGATTGCTATCATCGAAGGAAAAATGAATTCCCAAGTATATCAAGACATTTTGCAGGAGAACTTAAGGCCATCTGTCTACCAGCTGAAGCTCAACAGAAGATGGGTGTTGCAACAGGACAATGACCCAAAGCATAGAAGTAAATCAACAACAGAATGGCTTAAACAAAAGAAAATACGCCTTCTGAAGTGGCCCAGTCAGAGTCCTGACCTCAACCCGATTGAGATGCTGTGGAATGACCTCAAGAAAGCGATTCACACCAGACATCCCAAGAATATTGCTGAACTAAAACAGTTCTGTAAAGAGGAATGGTCAAGAATTACTCCTGACCGTTGTGCACGTCTGATTTACAACTACAGGAAACGTTTGGTTGAAGTTATTGCTGCCAAAGGAGGTTCAACCAGTTATTAAATGCAAGGGTTCACATACTTTTTCCACCTGCGCTGTGAATGTTTACATGGTGTGTTCAATAAAAACATGGCAACATCTCATTCTTTGTGTGTTATTAGTTTAAGCAGACTGTGATTGTCTATTGCTGTGACTTAGATGATGATCAGATCACATTTTATGACCAATTTGTGCAGAAATCCATATCATTCCAAAGGGTTCACATACTTTTTCTTGCAGCTGTATGGACTGTATACATATATATCTGTAGTTGTAGCCCCTATCTGCTCTCACACACGCCCGGGGGAGTGGTACTGGTGCCCCCCATGCTTCCGGCCCATACACCATCTTGCTCACACACCCAGGGGTAAGTGCCCAAGTATCTTTTTTGCGGCTTACCTTCAATTGTATATCTTTTTTGCATATGTTTACTTGTTCCCATACTGATGACTATATATTTCTTATTATAGAAAAATGTCGTTTGTCTCACCCTTGAAACTCCTGAAGAAGGGCGCAACCGCGAAACATGTTGAGTTTTGTCCAGCTATTGGTATATACTACCATCTTATACTGACTAAACACAATAGACTAAGCACAGTTAAATGTAATGGGTGTAACTTTTTAATATACATTCTTATTTTGTACAAATATTTTTGTTATGTTATGTTTGTAATAAAACTATATTGATTTTATATGGTCTGATATGTGTCAGTTGGTACCAAGAAAATCCTTCAGCCTCTCTTCCCTTTTTTCTGTATTCGTAATTGTAATTTAGGATGTAGGCACCACCTTTTAACCATAACTTTATATGCAAAGAGCACAAAAACAACAAAGCAGTATATAGCAGCCTTATGACTTCTATCAGTGTCTGGTTGGGCTGTAGGAGGATTTTTCATTTTCCTCTGACTGTCCTATGAGGCTGGAAAAAATTGGTAAAGATGCACTGATTAAAGGCAGGGATTGCTGCACTTAAACTTCCTGAATAATGGAAAATGGTAGTAAAAAAAGTGTGTATTAAAGTGACACACTCCATTCCCAGTTGACGCCTGCCAGAGGGGGAAACGCGTCGGACGGAGTAGCCAGCACCTGTCGCTTTACATGGTCAGCACTGCAGGCGGCCGTGTTTGTTCGTTATCTATATTTTTTGCCAGTTTTCCAACGATCTGATGTAAGTGCACTTTTATTCAATAAATGGTATTTTAGAGGATAATGCAGTACGAGTCCCCTTTCTTTTCATGCACGGTTTTCGTCTATGGAGCTCGTCAGCTGCTGTATTGAAGATGGCAATCTGAGCAGAAAGTGGAAGGGGATTAGGATCGTTCTCTGAAGAGCCTGGTCGTTTACCTCAAAATCAGCTGCTTCTGTGTAGATGATGACAGCTTGAGAGCCTAAGCGGAGAGGGATCGTGTTCCTGCATTGGAAAGTCAGGTTATTCTCTGTTGCTTACCCGCAGCCTGCTGGTAAGCGGCCACTGCCTTAATTTATATTTTGAGCACCCGGATTATTTATCAGTATACATTCATTGTGCATCACTGAGTGGAATTTACATGGGACTGTTTTAAAACTTTTTATGAACTTATCATTGGTTTTCAGATACAGTTTATTTATGATCAACACTTTCACAGAATCACAGCACTGTTATTGGCATAGGTTGAAGTAAATTTTTTATTGTTTTTTTTTTTTTAAACAATATTTTTATTGAAAGAATTTCTAATATCTTAGCTTATAATATGTCTCATTGAAGCAATTTGATGATATACATGCACCTTTAGGATAGCGCACTTTAATATACACTTTTGTCCTATGAGGCTGCAGGACTCCTGACTGGTCTTGTGCTGATCCCATGCGCCCTCCCAAAAAAGAAAAAAACTCTCTAGTAATACACACCAAACTGAGCATGTGCAGAGCAAAGGCTCTGTTCTATCAGAAGATGGATTGGGGACAGTGGGAGAAGGCGAGGATCAGAGAAGACAGAATCAAATAGCCTTTTTAAACAAAGTGGAGGATTAACCCCTTAGGTTCCACAGTGAGTATAGCAAGCGTGATTTACTGCATATACACACTGATTTTAGGGTTGTGGGTTTACTACCACTTTGAGGCGTATGCATAGACATTTTTTTTGTTTTGGGGAATGGTTAATGCCCCTGTCAATATGTTTTGCTGATTGTGTCCCATTGGAGAGATTTCCCTTTACCTGTCCTGCAGATGCAACAAACATTCGAGGAAATCTCAACAAAGTTAAGGCCATTCCCTTTTTTACAGTTGTCACCAGAACAGGTGTCCCCATTAGGAGATTTTCCCTCACCTCCTGTTCTGGTGACAGCTGTAAAATTTGGATCTCCCATCAATTGTTGTCTATTCTTCTAAGCATGTGCAGCATCACATCATCGGGGAAGGGGAGGGGTTTGCGCAACTGTCTCTGTTTTTTGCAGTCAGCTCTGTGATGATGCACTGCAGCGCCATTAATGATGTGGGCGGTTGTAAGAACCCAGAAGATACAGCTGGCTCCCTGATGACATCAGAAGAGCGTGACATGTTACTTGGTGTGGAGCAGCAGATCCCCAGAAAATATTGCTGGATTGATTATCATGTGAGGAACAAACTGAAAATGCTATGGTCTTTGTTTAACCAATTGCGGACCATATAACTTACATATACGGCAGCAAGGAGGCTCAAGGTGACTCTGCTGCGCAGAATCATGTACTTAGTACGTGATCCTGCACTTCCAGGTCTGGCTTGTGCGCGCATATGTTCGCTACTGGTGACCCACTACCACTGTGATTATACACAGCGGGAGCTGATCTGCCGGTACCGTGGACTCAATGTCCACTGGCACTCGCTGATCATTAGGCAGAGAGCCAGAACAACGATCTGCCTAGGTAAAAAAAGCCACATTGCTGTTCTGTCAGTAGGGAAGGCCTTGATCCGGTGTTCCTGCAAAGCAGGGACATGGGATCAATGCCTTCCTACTAGCAAAAGCACCTCCCACACAGTACACAAGCACTGGCTAGGCACACAGTTAACCCTTTGATCGCCACTGATGTTAACCCATTCCCAGCCAGTTTCATTAATACAGTGACAGTGCATATTTTTTAGCACTGATCACTGTATTAGTGTCACAAGTCCTGCTATAAGTCGCTGATTTCCGCCATTACTAGTAAAACAGAGAGAGATTTTCTGTTTTATCCTCAAAAAAAAAGTGAAGGGAAACTCCTCCAACTTGACACAGACCACCAAATACACCCAAACAGATTTATAACCATTCCTTTCTCTATCAAAAAAAATGGTTGGGCTAGAGACATACTTTAACCACTTGTCGACCTGCGGCAGGTGAGCTCTGTTGTGCGAAACGATGTACCTGTAGGTCACTTTGTGTAGCAGCTAGTGGAGGTGCATGCGCGCCAATTGGCTAGAGGGGCTAGAGGGGGAGCCAATCAGCGGGTCCGGCAGGCGCAATGTCTGCAGGGCACCCGCGATTGCTCCCCATGGAGACAGAACAGCGGTCTGACGATGTAAAGACGGCAGACCGCTGTTCTGTCAGTGATGAAACACAGGGATCCTGTGTTCCATCTATTTGGGAACATAGGTCTCTGTCTTCATCCAGCAAGTCCATCCCCCACACAGTTAGAAAGCATGCCCTAGGCTCATATTTAATCCTTTTATCACCCCTGGTGTTATCTCCTTCCCTGCCAGTGTCATTGTACAGTAACAGTGCATATTTATAGCACTGATTACTGTAATAATGTCACTGGCCCCCTCAAAAGTGTCAGTTAGGTGTCTGATCTGTCTGACTCAATGTCACAGTCCCGCTAAAAATCGCTGATCGCTGCCATTATTAGTGAAAAAAGAATAAATAAAAATTATATGCATCTTTCCCCTAGTTTGTAGACGCTATAACTTTTGCACAAACCAATCAATATACACTTATTGGGATTTTGTTTTACCAAAAATATGTAGCAGAATACATATTGGCCTAAATTTATGAAAAAATTCGATTTTTATTGGGAATGTTTCATAGCAGAAAGTAAACAATATAGTTTTCTTGTTTTTTTTTTTCAGAATTGTCGCTCTTTTTTGGTTTATAGCACAAAAAATAAAAACCGCAGAGGTGATCAAATACCACCAAGAGAAAGTTCTATTTGTGGGAAAAAAAGGATATCAATTTTATTTGGGTACAGTGTCGCATGACTGTGCAATTGTCAAATAAAATTACGCAGTGCCGTATCGCAAAAAACGGCCTCGTTATAAGGGGGTAAAACCTTCCGGTCCTTAAGTAGTTAAAGTAGTTAATGAGTAGCCTGACCAACCAGGCTACTCAATAAATACACAAAGTAAAATGTGCTTTTTAGCAATGTTTGCTTTTCATTTCTGGGTGCACCTACTGGAAGTAAACAAGTTCCATACACAGCGAGCTTGTTTAACTAAAGGATCAGTGACAACCCAGAAAGTTTCATCTGGCCCCCAGCCTTTCCCTCAGTCTTGAATATTTGTAAAGGCTCCACTCCTGTATGGAAATTGCTTACTCTGATTTCACTGTGAGCTTCTCACAGTGTGCGTTAGAAGCTGCAGCAATTCAGATAGAGCCCGCCTAATTTCCTGGCTGGAGGATGTATCATCTAGCCCTTTTCTACCGAGCCAGACTTTCCCTGGCCCATCCCATTCATTCATTGGATTTTAGCTCCTTTAATCATGGAGGCTCAGCATCACATGTAGGCATTACCTAGGGTGGTCTGAGAGCTCTTGATAGGAATCCCCTGATGGTCTCTCACCAGCCATGATCAGCCTGTGTTGCATAGCAAAGCCAGTCACAACATCACAGGGTCTAAAATTATGTATGTAATTGTAGCATCCCTCTGGCACCCAAAGGCAGGATAGCACCTCCAGAGGCAGGGGTGGGCTAGTCCATGGCTAAAATGGGGAGACCAAGAAAGAATATTAGGCACCAGTCACTTTTGTCTTTTTAAAGTTTTATTGCAGAACAGTATAAGGAGGTGAGGGTTAAGGGTCCTAGATACCATAGCAAATCACTTACAGGCGTTTAAGATCCAGATCAATGTCCAGCTTCATAGTGTCAGAATCTTTAAGCTGACCTGACAACACTGTAAGCACGTTCCCAAATTTCACTGCATCCTCCAAGTGAGTCACTAGATCCTTCTGAGAGTCCAGCCCTATTCCTGCCTCTATCCAGCAAGGTGGCTCCCCTGGAGCTCCTCCTTAGCACAGCTTCCTCCAGACAAGGCTGGACAGCGTCAGGACCACTTCAGCTCACCTTAGGCCCCAAAACAGGGCCTAACAGCAGAGCTCCATCTAGCAGCACCTCCTCAGGCCTCAGCCCAGGGAAAGAGAGTGAGCACATGGCCTGTCCCAAATATTGATATGCTCCCCCAGCATGCACCAGTGGCATAAACCTCCTACTGGATTGGCTGAAGAAAGTATAAAAAATTGGATTTTTGACTTACCGTAAAATCCATTTCTCTGATGTTCATTGATGGACACAGCTCCTGAAATTCATAACCTTTGAGTTATACTTCCCCCTACAGGACTAGGACACTAGGCAGAAAAGAATTCTAGCTACACCCATGGGCAGTTCCAGGGGGTATACTCCCTGTCTCTGCTATAGCCACTCAGTTTTGTTACAAGCAGTGTCAGGGGAATGATAACTCCACAGAGGGATGGGTGCTGTGTCCGTCAATGAAAATCAGGTAAATAGATTTTACGGTAAGTCAAAATCCGATTTTCTCTTTTGTTCATTGACAGACACAGCTCCTGATATTCATAACCATTGGGATGTCCCAAAGCAGTGAGGGGTGGGAACAACAAAAAAATAAATTCCCAAGGCTAAACATTAGCCAACCAGACAACAGGAACTCAACCAAACAAGTGGAGCCCACCTGAAAAAAACAACACACCCTCAAAGAGAATCAGGTCCTCTTAAACAGCAGCCTGCAAAACCTTGCGGCCAAAAGAAACATCCGCATATGCCAACACATCCACTTTATAAAACTTTGTTACTGACGCCTGATGACAGAAAGCCCAGGAGGTACTATGCACCCTAGTAGAGAGTGCCTTGATAGGAAAAGGAGGAACCTGACCCCTGATGGAATAGAACTGAACCACCGTCTGTCTGATTCATCTGGAAATAGTCACAGAGGAAGCTGACAACCCTTTTCGAGGTCCATCCATGAGCACAAAGAGAGAGTCTTACTTCCTGAAAGACTCCGTAGCTGCCAGGTACACCCTAATTGTCCAGACCACATCTAAAGCATGCAAGGCAATTTCCTTCAGATTTTTAGGCCTGGGACACAGGGAAGGCAACACAATGTCTTCATTCAAATGAAAATCAGAGACAACCTTTGGAAGGAACGACTGACAAGAGCGAAGAACCACCTTATCCCTGTGAATCACCAGGTAAGGTGAACGACAGGATAACACCGCCAGTTCCGACACCCTTTCCACAGAGGTGATAGCCATAAAAAAGGCCGCCTTCTGGGGCAGTTTAAGCAGGGGAATCTCCTTAATAATTTCAAAGGGAGGCTTCTGTAGAGCTCAAATTAAGATCCCAAGGCGGCAACAGAGCCCGCAATGGAGGAACCAAATCTCGGACACCATGATGAAAGGTATGCCCCAGGGAATGTGTGGCCAAAGGGCATTGAAAGAAGACCGCCAAAGCCAACACCTGGCCCTTGATGGTACTCAAGGCCAATTTCTGTTCAATCTCCCGTTGAAAGTAGGTCAAGATCCATGCCACTGAGAAGGAATGAGAAAGAACCCCAAGAGACTCACACCATGCAATGTACGTCTTCTGCGTACGATGGTAGATCTTCAGAGAGGTAGATTTCCTAGCTTTCAACAGTGTAGGAATCACCAACTTAGATAAACCCCTATCCTTCAGTACCTGGCATTCAACAGCCAAGCTATCATAGCCAGCGACTGTAAACAGGATGGAAGATCGGTCCTTGGGACAGCAGATCCTCCCTGAGAGGAAGCTGCCAAGGAACGTCGGCGACCAGCCGCACCAGATCAGCGTATCAAGCCCGGCGAGGCCAGTTGGGAGCCACTAAGATGACCGGAATCCCTTCTGCCTGGATCCTGCGTAGAACTCTGGGCAGAAGCTTGAGAGGAGAGAAGGCGTAAATCAGAGAATACTGACCCCATAGGGCCACCAGTGCGTCTGTGGTGTCCGCCAGAAGATCCCTTGACTGAGCCACAAACCTCTGCACCTTTCTGTTGGGCTGAGATGCCAACAGATCCACCATGGAGGTACCCCACCGGAGACACAGCTGATGAAACACTTCCGGATGAAGGGACCACTCACCGTGGTCCAACTCCTGCTGACTGAGGTAATCCGCCAGAGAACCTTTCACCCTGGGAATGTGTAAGGTGGAAAGGACTGGAAAGAACCATTCTGCCCACCTTAGAATGCCAGCTACCTCCAGAGCGGCCAGGACACATCTTGTGCCCCCCTGGTGATTGACATGAGCCACAGCCATGGCATTGTCTGATTGAATGCACACTGGACAACCCTGAAGACGAGTCTGATCGCTCAGAGTTCCAAGACATTGATCGGGAGTCTGGACTCTTCCAGATCCCCTGAGCAGAATGCTTGTCGAGGATGCCTCCCCAGCTGGACAGGCTGGCATCCATGGTGACCACTGTCCAATACAAGGGGAGGAAGGATTTTCCATACCGAAGCGCCGGAGAACAAAGCCACCATATCAGGGACTCCTTCGTGCTCCGACTCACCCAGATCTGATTGTCCAGAGACTGCGGGACCTCGTATGAAACTGTGCAAACAGAACTGCCTCAAAGGTAGACACAATCAGGCCCAGCACCGGCATGCAAGTCCAGAGGGATGACCACTTGTTGGACAGCAGGAGGCGAATTTCAGCCTGCAATGTCTGGGAATTGTCCAGAGGAAGGAGCACTCTGGCTAAGCTAAAGTCCAGAGTCAGGCCCAGATAGTCCAGCTAAATGGACGGAACCAGAGCTGACTTTGAAAATTCAAAGTCCAGCCAAACTCCTGCAGAATTGATATTGTGATCTCTAGGTTCTCCACCAGAGCAGAGGAAGACTCCGCTCACAGAATGAGATCGTCCAAGTAGCCCAGTACCATGATCCCCCATTGGCGTAGCAAAGCTAGCACCATTGCTAACACTTTTGTGAAGACCCGAGGAGCAGATGCGAGACCAAAGGGAAACACCACAAACTGATAATGCTCCTCTCCTGCAGCAAAGCGGAGAAAATGCTGGTGACTGACACATATTGGAATGTGAAGGTAGGCATCCTTGATATTTAAAGAGGGGAGGAAATCGCCTGAAGCAGGGATGCCACAACCGTTCCAATGGACTCCATTCTGAACTTCTGAACCCACACAAAGCAGTTTAGCGTCTTGAGGTCTAGGTTTGGATGCACTTTGCCTTCCTTCCTGGGAACTGGAAACAGGTTTGAGTAAAAACCCTGAAAACATTCCGAGGTCGGAACCGGGAAAATCACCCCTTGAAGGAACAGGTCTTGTACCGCCCCAACTTTTCTCTCTAAAACATTTTGCCAGGACCAAAGATCCCAGCAAGGAAATAGGTCCTTACTCCTGATTAGGCAGAAAAAAACTGAGTCGCTATAGCAGAGAGAGGGAGTATACCCCCTGGGACTGCCCATGGGTGTAGCCAAAATTCTTTTCTTCCTAGTGTCCTACTCCTGAAGGGGGCAGTATAACCCAATGGTTATGAATATCAGGAGCTGTGTCCATCAATGAACGAAAGGGAAATTCATAACTTAGTTTTATTTGTAAAATCTCATACTATGACCAGTAATACCAGTGACATGTAATAGCGACAGTGCGAAAGCACAAGCTTAGGGAAAAAACTGGTGAAAACTATACAATCAGTCTGAGCTAACTACATCCCAGCCAAAAACCATAATGTTGAGGACAAGGGGGCTACATAATGAAAACAAAAAAACATTTAAATAAAACCTAATTAGTTTGTTGATAAGAGAAAGGGAGGAACCAGGGAAGGGAAAACATAAGCAGATTAAACTTCTTTACTTAGCAAAGTAAAATTTTCATTTAGCTTAGAAAATAAGAGAAAGCTGTGTTACAAGGAATGCATTAAGTTAAAAAATGTTTAGGCTTTTTAGTCACTTTTAACTTCAAACTTTCAGCATTTAGGCTCGGGTCACACTATTGCGATGCGGGAAGGCTGCGAATTCGCAGCCTTTTCCCGCATCGCACACGCACCCCCGGCAGTTCACACTGCCATATGCGATACGCTGGGGGTGTCAATGTAATCTTAACGACACCCCCAGTTTGATCGCATATCGCAGTGCGATCGTGCAGTTCGCACAGGATGGGATCGCACAAGTGTGAACCGCTGTGCGATCCGATCCTGATGCGGCTGCAAAAATGCCTCCTGTGCGTGTTTGCACCGGGTGCGATGCGAATTTAGCCATACAAACTGTATGGCTAAACTCGCACCGCACAGCTGATCGCATGTAATGTCGGAGCAGTGCGCTCCGACATTACATGCGAACCCGGCACTCGCATGAGTGTGAACCGGGTCTCATTGATGGCCAGCACAGTCACAGCAAAACCATACTGATCATTTGACATTATGTTTTTGTTGGTGGTTTATGCTTCGGTGGTGAATGGACACGGAAGTGATTGGTACTGATCATTCACTGTGTTCATTCAGTAAATGAAGGGGCTAGTAAATTACATATCCACTTGCTCTCCATCCTGAAACCTCCCCCTGTGTGTTCGCAGCTGCTGCCGGCGGAAGAGGAGAGGAGGGAAGCCAGCGCTATAGGGGAAAGGGGCACACAGGGGGGCCTGGACAGCAGATAGAAGGGATGCATGTGCTAGAACCTCTCTACCTGCAGTGCAGCCAGAGGGAAAAAGAGGAGGAGAAGCTGGCAGTGCTGCAGGGGGAAGCAGAAGAAGATCAGTCTGCAATAAAACAGTACAGCAGACCCTCTTTTGAATTGCTGGGGCCCGGGCCCAGTACAGGAGGGCTGGCTGTACCACTGGCAACAAAAGTGAGTACACCCCTAAGTCAAAATGTCCAAATTGGGCCCAAACTGTCAATATTTTGTGTGGCTACCTTTATTTTCCAGCACTGCCTTAACCCTCTTGGGCATGGAGTTCACCTGAGCTTCATAGGTTGCCACTGGAGTCCTCTTCCACTCCTCCATGATGACATCATGGAGCTGGTGAATGTTAGAGACCTTGCACTCCTCCACCTTCCATTTGAGGATACCCCACAGATGCTCAATAGGGTTTAGGTCTGAAGACATGCTTGGCCAGTCCATCACCTTTAGCAAGAGAGTGGTCGCCTTGGAGGTGTGTTTGGAGTCGTTATCATGTTAGAGTACTGCCCTGTGGCCCAGTCTTCGAAGGGAGGGGATCATGCTCTGCTTTAATATGTCATAGTACATGCTGCCATTCATGGTTCCCTCAATGAACTGTAGCCCCCAGTGCCGGCAGCACTCATGCAGCCCCAGACCATGACACTCCCACCACCATGCTTGACTGTAGGCAAGACACACTTGTCTTTATACTCCTCACCAGGTTGCCGCCACACATGCTTGACACCATCTGGACCAAATTTGTTTATCTTGGTCTCATTAGACCACAGGACATGGTTCCAGTAATCCATGTCCTTAGTCTGCTTGTCTTCAGCAAACTGTTTGCAGGCTTTCTTGTGCATCATCTTTAGAAGAGGCTTCCATCTGGGACAACAGCCATGCAGACCAATTTGATGCAGTGTGCGGCATATGGTTTGAGAACTGACAGGCTGACCCCCACCCCTTCAACCTCTGCAGCAATGTTGGCAGCACATGCACTCAACTTCTTTGGTCGACCATAGTGAGGCCTGTTCTGAGTGAAACCTGTCCTGTAAAACCGCTGTATGGTCTTGGTCACCGTGCTGCAGCTCAGTTGCAGGGTCTTGGCAATCTTCTTATAGCCTAGGCCATCTTTATGAAGAGCAACAGTTCTTTTTTTTAGATCCCAAGAGAGTTCTTTGCCATGAGGTGCCATGTTGAACTTCCAGTGTCCAGTATGAGAGAGAGCGATAACGCCAAATTTAACACGCCTGCTCCCCATTCACACCTGAGACCTTGTAACACTAAGGAGTCACATGACACCGGGGAGGGAAAATGGCTAATTGGGCCTAATTTGGACATTTTGACTTGGGTGTACTCACTTTTGTTGCAAGTGGTTTAGACTTTAATGGCTGTGTGTTAAGTTATTTTGAGGGGACAGCAAATGTACACTGTTATACAAGTTGTACACTCACCACTTTACATTGTAGAAAAGTATAATTTCTTCAGTGCTGGTTCACACTACTGTGGGTGCGTTGATCGCATGTAATTCGGAGCGCACTGCTCCTTCATTACATGCGATCTCCTGTGCGGATGCGAATTCAGCCATACACTTTGTATGGCTGAAATTCGCACTGCACTCGCACAAAAGACGCACAGGACCCTTTTTTTCAGCTGCATCAGGATCGGATCGCACAGTGGTTCACACGTGTGCGATCCGATCCTGTGCGAACTGTCATGTCAAACTGGGGGTGTCGTTAACATTTAATTGACACCCCCTGCGTATCGCATATGGCAGTGTGAACTGCTTCTTGTGCGGATGCGATGCGGGAACAGGCTGCAAATTCGCAGCGTTCCCGCATCGCACAAGTGTGAACCGGCACTCAGTGTTGTCACATGAAAAGATATAACAAAATATTTACAAAAATGTGAGGGGTGTACTCACTTTTGTGAGATACTGTATGTGCAAAGCGCTGTGTAAACAGACAGTGCTATATAAGTACCATAAATAAATATAGCATCCAAGTAGCTGTTTGCTTGATGTGTTGGGCATGTGCAGACATGTCATGAGGGGTCTGCCACACTACTATGGGACCTGGCAAGGACTTGTGGCATGTTGTGGCTTGATCTCCAGTAAAGATGGCAATGCTGAAGCAGATGGTGTATTGTAATAGTGCTGCGCTACCTTTATATAAAATACTGGCTGATGAATACTGTAATAAGGTAAATAAATGGCTGGATTTCCTTATGTGCAAAAAATGCGAATAGATAACAAAAAAAAATTTCAACATAAAAATTCATATATTCATAAACATAATTCTTACTCATAAATAGGTGTAACTCATAAGATGGTGTGTGATGTAGTAAAGTGCTAGTATTTCATAATAAAGTGCAAACATAGGTGATGGTGAAAGTGACTGGAGGAGCAAATCAACTCCACTGATTGTAAACATAGACCATGACTTAAAAGGTGAAATAAATATACAAGGTAAAAAAAATCAATAGTGTTGAACGTCCAAAGTCTATTTATATATCACATCTGATGGTCACTTTATATAGTAACTCACATATCAGGTAAAAGATCATCGGCGTCTGTCTCGGTGTGTGTGTATGTTCTTTCTGTTTGCGTCACTTCCGGGTACGCTCCTGACCTTCCCTACGTGTTGCGTCATGTGTGTCGTGACTTCTTCTGGGGAATACACACACCGAGACAGACATACCTGATATGTGAGTTACTATATTTTTTTAATAAAATCACACTCAAAACTACTACACTATATGAGGTCTCTACTTATACCCCTTACCCTGAGAGTGAGAGAAAGAGCAGTTAGGAGGAATAAGACGATATACCACGCGAGGGCTCCATCACCCAGGACCCCCTGGACCTACTGGTTTACCCCGTAAGGCTCTTTGCAACAAAGTGAGAAGTGAGAGGCCAGGCACACAGTTTGCAGGCACCAGCACAGAAGATCACCCTGACTTTCTGCAATAATTACAACACCTAGATATTTTTTCACCTCATGCACTATCTTCTGTTTGGACTTACATGATCCAACCTGCACGATTGTTGGAACTCGTTTTGGATATACCACAATTATTTTTGTGCACGATTGTTATAACTTGTTTTGGATATATCACAATTATTTTTCTTAAAGCACTACTTTTCAGTTATATATGAAGTGACCATCAGATGTGACATATAAATAGACTTTGGACGTTCAACACCATTGATTTTTTTACCTTGTATATTTATTTCACCTTTTAAGTCATGGTCTATGTTTACAATCAGTGGAGTTGATTTGCTCCTCCAGTCACTTTCACTATCACCTATGTTTGCACTGTATTATGAAATACTAGCACTTTACTATATCACTTGCCGTCTTATGAGTTACACCTATTTATGAGTAAGAATTATGTTTATATGAATTTTATGTGGACATTTTTTATGTTATCTATTCACATTTTTTTGCACATAAGGAAATCCAATCATTTATTTACTTTATTACAGTATTCATCACCCAGTATTTTATATAAAGGTAGCACAGCCCTATTACAATACACCATATTCTCAAGGCTGTTATCTTAAGGATAAGCTTTAAGTGCTAGCAGCAACTTTTAACACAACTAGTTCAGTCACCTACTTCCCACGATAGCGCGAGAGACCCCCACCTTTTTCAAGGGAGAACCTTCTGCTTCAACCAAAACAGTGCTGAACTTCATTGACTAGTATGTATGTTTTTATTTTATTTTGAGACAGAGATCATTGTTAAAGTGGTTGTAAAGCCTTAAGGTTTTTCACCTTAATGCATTCTATACATTAAAGTGAAAAGCCTTCTGTGCTGCAGCTCCCCCCAGACCCCCCCTTTTTTTTCTTACCGGAGCCTGATCCGATCCAGCGTTATGCATGAGTCCAAATTGGAAAATTGGACAGATTGATAGCAGCAGGAGCCATTGGCTCCCATTGCTGTCAATAAAAAGCTGTGACACAGGAGCGGGGGCACAGTGCTGCTATCTTTGTCAATGGATGCCCGAGCGGACCTGCACAGGTGCCCCCATGGAGCACCCGATGAAGAGGAGGGACCTGGAGCGCCGGCGGGAGACCCTAGAAGAGGAGGATCAGGGCTGCTCTGTGCAAAACCATTGCATAGATCAGGTAAGTATAGGCATGTTTGTTATGTATTTACAATCACTTTAAGGTGAGTACACACTATAAGAAAATTGGGGAAACTATTGTCCAATGTTATACAGTAAGTTGGAACCAAGGATGGAAACAATGTACGAAAATTCTCTGACGACAAAGATTTGTTTTGTTGTTGTTTATTGTTTCTGATCATGTGCAGTCTTTTGTATCTGATTTTTGTCTCTTTGGAAATTTTTGTTTGGAATGTCTGAATCGGATGTCGAAAGTTGTGTACGCACTAAACAAAAGTTGAGCGATCATGCCTTGTATGGAGTTTCTTCTGATTTATTGATCGTGTGTACCCTACATTAGGCCTTTTTTCTTGGGCAGGGGGATTTAGGTAGAGTAAAGTTCCTCTTTAAAGTAGAACTAAGGATAGAAATAGTCATCTATGCTCCAAATGGTCAAACCTTGTGAGGTCCCTCGCCAATATCTTCGCTCCGACTTCTTCCGGGTGTTAGTCTTTGGAAATCTTGATTGGCAGGTGCAGTATGTTTTCACTCCTGTGCATGTGCAGGAATGCAGTCATCCTGGCACATGGGCACTGAACTGGACTGTCAACTGACCTGTGCGTGCGCAGCTCAATTGCAAACAGGCAGGTAAGTGAATTCTATTGCAGAGGACATATTGCATGTCTCTTCTGCAATAAAGAGCCTGCCTGTTTTTATTAGTAGCCTTTAGTTCTGCTTTTAATACACAAAAGCTCACAGCTAAATTTTAGAAGTCAAAAATAAATTCAGGTTTTGTGATCACACAAGGCAACATAAAAGATTGAAAATCATAAACAACATATAACATCATTATTCATCTACATTGGAAAAAAAAAAAGGGGGCAAGCATCAGAGGACGACTATGTGTATCTAACACTACACATAGAAATAGCATATAGAGGAGGGCCCCCCTTCACATATATGGCATACCGCCAAGACAATATTTACAGCACAAATCAATAGGCACCAGTAAACGGCAAGCACGTGACAAGCAAAAGTGTTCTGCTACTACAAAGAGGACAATGTAACCAAGAACAGTATGTTCTATCTGCACCATAAAGCTAGAACCGTATTATAATTATTTCTCCTTCTTACATATACACCTTGAAAAACATGCATTTATTTCATTTTAAGTAATGGATTTTTTGAATTAAAAATAAACACCTTTTAATGCAGCATGCCACCGAATAAAGAAAATACCTCAATGGCATGTCGAAACGTCTAGTTAAATTAAAAAAAAAAAAAAAGCAATAAAATGCCACACCATTAAAAAGAGTAAATGAAGACGGCCCATCACAGCGTGAATGAGCCTGCTCAATGGCTGCAGTAGCTGCAGGGCAGATGATATGACATGGGTAAAATATTTCAGCATGCAAAGGGTTCCTTTAAAGGTCACTAAGATGCTGCACTTACTTCCTATAGTGATTGGCTATACATGCGTCAGTAATTTCTCTAAATGTAAAATATCAGAATCCTTTCTTATTCCAATACAGTTGGTTTAGGTTTAGGCGTGCTGCTTGCAATGCTGCTATGTGCTGACGCTGAAACCAAAATTGTTGCACATGACCGGTTAACATATTAGCATAGAATCTCTGGGGATGTCTTCAGAGGAGAATGAAGGTGAGGCCCAGTGTAGCTATCATCAGCAAGCACATAAACCCACAAGTGTATGCACGCCGCATCACCAATATTACAGTATGCGCTATAATAAAGAAAGCTTATGTAGGATGTTAAAAAAAAAAATAATACAAAATTTTATAACAAGCCAGCAGCACATCTAGCTGCACCATTGATGCCCATTGTGATAATGATCTAGAAAAATGCATTGACAATGACATAAAAGACAGAGAGGGCTCACCATGTTGAAGTCGGGCAGAGATGGAAGCTGAGCAGCCTGAATCCTGAATCCATGGCTGGATGAGGCACACATCAGCAGCTGTGCTTGTGTGATGATGCTGAGGATGGCTGGATGGCAGACAGGCAGGAACAGGACCCCTCCCTCCCTCCTTCTAGGGAGGCAGACAGAACATGAGCTCATGGAGCCTGCAACTGCAATCTCCCTCCCTCAGTTCCTATGGAAACAAGGCTGTCATTACAATGGGAGATTGCTGTGTAGGTGCTCAGGCTTTCCGCTCCTAGCTAGAACTGCATGCTGCCATTATGGCCTAGTGAGTGGAAAATGCTTTCCAGAAACTATACTAGAAGATAAAAGCGACATGTACAGCTGACAAATGGCTCGTGTATGGTTTTAAGATAGTGACATGTTGGGATTGATTTACTAAAACTGGGGATGGCAAAATCTGGTGCAACTCTGCATAAAAACCAATCAGCTTCCAGCTTTTGTTGCCAAAGCGTAATTGAACAAGCTGAAGTTAGAAGCTGATTGGCTACCATGCACAGCTGCATCGGATTTTGCACGCTCTAATTTTAGTAAATCACCTCCATTGCATTTGTTTTATGAAAACAAGCAAAAATGGAGCCGATGCTATAGGCACAATGTACACAATTGGTATTACTTCCATAAGAACTTGTTCATGTAGATCAGTGGTCTCCAAATTGCTGCCTGGGGGCCAGATGTGGCCTTTTGCTTGCCTTTATCAGGCCTTTGAAAGACTATTACCCCCACTGAATCAAGGCATAATTCCTGTCACTGACCTCAACAATAGGGTATTATTTCACTGACACCAACATTGGGGACTATTCTTCCCGCTGACACGATTTAAGGGGACCTACTCTTCCCGCTGACACCAATGATGGGGCACTATTCTTCTTGCTGACACCAATGATGGGGCACTATTCTTCCTGCTGACACCAACGATGGGACACTATTCTTCCCGTTGACACCAACGATGGGGCACTATTCTTCCCGTTGACACCAACGATGGGGCACTATTCTTCCTACTGACACCAACGATGGGGCACTATTCTTCCCACTGACACCAACGATGCGGTACTATTTTTCCCGCTGACACCAATGATGGGGCACTATTCTTCTTGCTGACACCAAAGATGGGGCACTATTCTTCCTGCTGACACCAACGATGGGACACTATTCTTCCCGTTGACACCAACGATGGGGCACTATTCTTCCTACTGACACCAACGATGGGGCACTATTCTTCCCACTGACACCAATGATGCGGCACTATTTTTCCCGCTGGCACCAAGGATGGGGCACTATTCTTCCTACTAACACCAACGATGGGGTACTATTCTTCCAGCTTACACCAATGATGGGGCACTATTCTTCCTGCTGACACCAACCATGGGACACTATTCTTCCCATTGATACAAATAATGGGGAACTATTCCTCCCACTGATGCCAACATTGGGGCACTATTCATCCCACTGACCAGGGCCGCTGATAGGGGGGGACCACTAGCCCTCTTGTAGGGGGCCCGAGCACACAGGGGGGCCCACACAGAGAGGGGGATTAGTGATGGACAACAAATACAGAAATCTTCCTCCAGCACCTGAATCTGATCTCTGTCCCTCTCCCTGCTATCAACTTTTATCTGTTCATCTTCTTTTTTATTTAACATAGTTTTTTTTTTTAGATTTAGCAGGAATTATGCGAGTTATGTTATATTTGTGTCTGATAATAGTGATTTTGTTGTAATTTTAGCTAAATATATCTTTAATATTTTCTTGGGGGGGCCCTGCCAGGTAGTCTGTACGGGGCCCCGCGATTTCTAACAGCAGCCCTGCCACTGACTCCAACAATGGGGCACTATTCTTCCCACTCACACCAACGATGGGACACTATTCTTCCCATTGATACAAATAATGGGGAACTATTCCTCCCACTGATGCCAACATTGGGGCACTATTCATCCCACTGACACCAACAATGGGGCACTATTCTTCCCACTCACACCAACGATGGGACACTATTCTTCCCATTGATACAAATAATGGGGAACTATTCCTCCCACTGATGCCAAGACTGGGGCACTATTCATCCCACTGACACCAACAATGGGGCATTACACCTCCCACTGGCACCAACAATGGGGCACTATTCCTCCCACTGGCACCAATGAAGGGGCATTTTTTACTCCCTTTGATGCGGGGACATTTTTTACTCCCACTGGCCACAGTTCAGCCCCCTCAAAGTCTGAAGGACAGTAAACTGGCCCTTTGTTCAGAAAGTGTGTAGACCCCTGATATAGAACATCACAGGCTCAATGCAAGGGCACATAGAAAACAACTGTACACTTACACCAAAACACAGCCAAAAACAAATAAGAATGACACTGCAATACCCCCACATGATGCACATTGCTGAGCCCTATTTTTTTACATGTGTTACCGCAATGCATAGGCCCCTTTCACACGGGCTGGACTCCAATTAGATCAGCAGGGGATCAGTCTGCTGATCCCCTGTTGATCTGAGCAGAGGGGGCAGATGACAGGACAGGAAAAAAAGAAAATTGGAAAAAAATGCCTCTGTCTAGGCAGATCAGATTGGAGGGCAGTCGGGTGTAAACGGAGAGTGGAGTGCGTTTACACCCGCCAGTCCATAGAGCAGGCTCTGCACATTTCTGTTCTGCATCAACTGTGTGGACACGGACAGAGCCTGCTCTGCTCTATTGACTGGCGGGTGTAAACGCACTCCACTGCCCGTTTACACCCGACTGCCCTCCAATCTGATCTGCCTAGACAGAGGCATTTTTTTTGTGTTTTTTTTTCTTTCTTTAAGCAGATCAGATTGGAGGTAGGTGGGTGTAAACAGAAACAAGTCAGTTTAACCACTTCACCCCTGGAAGATTTACCCCTTTCATGACAAATACTGACAATTTTGCAAAAAATCAAAATTTTTTAATTTCTGCTTTAAAGTATAGCCATATTTTTGGTGATAAAATCACAATAAGTGTATATTAACCACTTAAGGACCACCCGCCGCAGTTATACTGCGGCAGGCAGCCCCTCCTGCGCAAACTGACGTAGGTTTATGTCGGCCGCGCGCCTGCAGCTGGAGGGCGAGCGCGCACCGCCAGCGGCACGCTCCCGCCCACACTCAGCAGTGGGGACTCGGATGCATGGGGCAGGCAGCTCCCATTGCTGCCTGACACCCGCGATCGTTCCCGGCTGAGAGAGAAGGACGGTCAGCTGTTGTAAACATAGCTGACCATTCTTCTCTCTGGAATGATCACAGAGTGCCTGTGATCCTTCTATATAGGATCACATGTCTCTATGATCATTTCACAAGCCATGCCCCCGCCCCCCCCACAGTTAGAATCACTCCCCTAGGCTCACATTTAACCCCTTCATCACCCACAGTATTAACCCCTTCCTTGCCAGTGTCATTATTACAATAACAGTGCATATTTTTAGCCCTGATTATTGTAGTAATGTCACTGGTCCCCCCAAAAGTGTCAAAAATGTCAGTTAGGGGTCCAATCTGTCAACCGCAATGTCGCAGTCCCGCAAAAAATCGCAAATCGCCACCATTGCTAGTAAAAAAAAAAACAATAAAAATGTCATAAATCCTTCTCGTAGTTAGTAGATGCGATAACTTTTGCGCAAACCAATCAAAATACGCTTATTGAGATTTTTTTTTTAACAAAAAGATGTAGCAGAAAAAAAATTGGCCTAAAATGTTACAACATTTTTATTTTTAATTTTTTTTGGGGGGGGGGGGAATGTTATATAGCAGAAAGTGAAAAATATTGTTTTTTTCTTTTCCAGAATTTTCGCTCTTTTTTTGATTGAGGCGCAAAAAAAAAATCGCAGATGTGATCAAATACCACCAAAAGAAAGCTCTATTTGTGGGAAAAAGGGACATCAATTTTATTTGGGTACAGCGTTGCACGACCGTGCAATTGTCCATTCAATTAACGCAGTACCAAATTGCAAAAAATGGCCTGGTCATTAAGGGGGCAAATCCTTCCAGTCCAGAAGTGGTTAATTGGTTTGCGCAAAAGCTATAGCATCTCAAATGGGATATTTTTGTTTATTTTAATTTTATTTTTTTTACTAGTAATAACGATGATCAGCGAATTATAGTGGGACTAGGATATTGCGGTGGACATTCTGATACTAGCTGACACTTTTTGGGGACCAGTGAGAATAATACAGTGATCAGTGCTGAAAAAATATGCACTGTTACTGTACTTATGACACTGGCTGGGAAGGGTTTAGCCTGTGTTCCTCTGTACTATGGGAGGTGCTTTCACTAGGGGAAGACATGGATCCTTGTCCCTGCTTTGCAGGGACATAGGATCCATGCCTTCCCTAGTGACAGAATGGCGATCTGCCTTGTTTACATAAAAAAACAAAAAGGAGAAGCGCTCTAAGTGTAGACAGTTTAATAATACATAAGAAGCAATGTGTGTAGTAACTCACAAGACATAAGTGAAAGTCAAGCTGTGTAACATCATCAGATCTTTAAAGCATCCTCTGGGGGGAGGGAGGTGGTGATGTCCAATCCAAAGCGCCGTCCGTGGCTGAGTAGATGTTTAATGGGAGGAAATAAAGCCGGCAGCCTCCCGCCTCAGTGTACGATGAGCGGTCAGATGGAAGTGACCGACGGCTGTAAGGTTCCGTGGATGGATGGACGCTCTCCCGTCACCAGGGGTGGTGAGTTCAAACAGCAAAGGAACGGCAGGCACGACGCGTTTCTGAGCATGCGCGGGGTCGATGTACCCGGCGCGCTCTTTCCTCAGGTGCTGGAGAGCCGTGGACTCTACAAGGTTTATATCTAGCTCAGTTGATTAGTGATTCACCGCAGCTGGAACAAAAGGGGAATGCCTCGGAATAAAAAGGATTTGGAACCAGAGCTGAAAGCAACCAGTTCATGGAAGGACAACAACTTTAAAATCAATTATACTTGAATGTACAGCATTAAAAACATAAACAATTAAAAGCATATGTTAAAGGTGGATTGTACTCGATTGGCTGGCCACAAATTCACATGTATGGGGCTGAAACAATAATTTCTCATAAGAATCAGATATATACCAAAAATGGATGATAGGAGATAATCAGTGATAATATTCAAAGTTAGACAAATGTGCATGAACTGATCATGACTCCTAAACAAGATAATAAAGATAAAATTACAAATATGTATGTACATGAAACATCGTGACTTTAATGAAATTATGAATGTTTTAGAGGTGAAATACACTCTAAAGCTATGGACACTAGGTATGTGGAAGGGGAAAAGGGGGGGACAAAAAAACTTAGTGATATTAATGTATTTATGACTAATAGTCCAAGAAGGCATCATGTAACATGATAAATTGTTATGACATGATGGAACATGCATCAAGCAGCACAATACACAAAAAGTATCGTAAAGGATCTATATAAATCTATAAAAACCTATAAATGTAAGGTATGTAAAAAAAAAAAAAAAAAAAAAATATATAAATATATAAAAATATAAAATTATATAAAAATACACATATATATATATATATATATATACATATACATATATATATTATATATATATATAAAAGGAAATGTGAATACATACATCTATGAGAAAACTATCTGGTTGAAAGGGTATAAACGGCTCAAATTAAAGAATCCATGTGTGTAGATGGATGAAGAGAAAAAGAAAACTAATAAAGGCGACATATCATACAAGGGACCCAAGTCTGTATGTGATTGTTGACAAATGGATATGTCCAAATGGAAGATGCATATATATATATATATAAGGTGATTTAAAAAAAGGGGGGGGGAAGAGAATAACCTATTGTGCTATTTGGGACAAAAGAGGAAGAGGAGGAAGAAAGGAACCTCAATTATAGAATAGTGTGTACATCTAGTTCCTCGTTCAATCCTCGAGGGGCGAGAACGTCTAGCGTGTATATCCAAAAGGTTTCACGCATACATAATTTGGAAAAACGTTCTCCTTCTGGCAAATCTTTCGAAATGGATTCAATGACCCAAATTTCAAGTCCCTCAGTCGATTTTCCATGGACTTCTGAGAAGTGTCGCGGGACACTATGAAGGTCACTCCCACCTTCAATGAGACGGCGGTGTTTTCCAAACCGCTGTCTCACCGGTCTGATGGTGCGACCCACATAGAGAAACTGACACGGGCATATTAAACAATAGACAACATACTCAGTAGAGCAGTTGTAGAAGTTATCCAAGACATAGGTTTTTCCATTATGTGTGAAGTCTTTTTGGCCATGTCTCACAAAGGTGCACATTTTGCATAGTTTTTTCTTGCATGCGTACATGCCTTTCAGAGGGATCATCCAGGGCAGGTGATTGGTAGCCTTGATGTTTTTCAATTTGCTTGGCGCAATCTTGTTTTTTAGAGTAGTGGCCCTCCTGTATGTCACTTTTGGTTTCTCTAAGATGACAGAATTGAGATGAGGGTCCTGTTTTAAAATGCCCCAATGTTTGGATAGAATTTTTTCCATTTTTTTGTAATGGCAATGGAACCTAGTGATAAAACGAACCGGATGTTGCTCATCTCTGGCTTTGAAGCTGGGGGGTTTTCCTGGAAGATAAGCTTCATAAGCTGAAATAACCAAGTCGTCGGGGTAGCCTTTTTCAGAAAATTTTTTCTTTAGATGTTCGCTTTGGGCTACATAATCCAAGTCCCTAGTGCAGTTCTGTCTCAATCGACAGAACTGACCTTTGGGTATATTATTTGTCCATTGGGGGTGATGGCAACTATTGTAATGAAGATAGGAGTTTCCGCTGGTGGGTTTATTGTAGTTTTTGGCATATATATGATGTGACTCATGTCCAAGTTCCAAATCTAGAAACGGCATGGAGTCTGGATGTGAAACCATGCCGTTTCTAGATTTGGAACTTGGACATGAGTCACATCATATATATGCCAAAAACTACAATAAACCCACCAGCGGAAACTCCTATCTTCATTACAATAGTTGCCATCACCCCCAATGGACAAATAATATACCCAAAGGTCAGTTCTGTCGATTGAGACAGAACTGCACTAGGGACTTGGATTATGTAGCCCAAAGCGAACATCTAAAGAAAAAATTTTCTGAAAAAGGCTACCCCGACGACTTGGTTATTTCAGCTTATGAAGCTTATCTTCCAGGAAAACCCCCCAGCTTCAAAGCCAGAGATGAGCAACATCCGGTTCGTTTTATCACTAGGTTCCATTGCCATTACAAAAAAATGGAAAAAATTCTATCCAAACATTGGGGCATTTTAAAACAGGACCCTCATCTCAATTCTGTCATCTTAGAGAAACCAAAAGTGACATACAGGAGGGCCACTACTCTAAAAAACAAGATTGCGCCAAGCAAATTGAAAAACATCAAGGCTACCAATCACCTGCCCTGGATGATCCCTCTGAAAGGCATGTACGCATGCAAGAAAAAACTATGCAAAATGTGCACCTTTGTGAGACATGGCCAAAAAGACTTCACACATAATGGAAAAACCTATGTCTTGGATAACTTCTACAACTGCTCTACTGAGTATGTTGTCTATTGTTTAATATGCCCGTGTCAGTTTCTCTATGTGGGTCGCACCATCAGACCGGTGAGACAGCGGTTTGGAAAACACCGCCGTCTCATTGAAGGTGGGAGTGACCTTCATAGTGTCCCGCGACACTTCTCAGAAGTCCATGGAAAATCGACTGAGGGACTTGAAATTTGGGTCATTGAATCCATTTCGAAAGATTTGCCAGAAGGAGAACGTTTTTCCAAATTATGTATGCGTGAAACCTTTTGGATATACACGCTAGACGTTCTCGCCCCTCGAGGATTGAACGAGGAACTAGATGTACACACTATTCTATAATTGAGGTTCCTTTCTTCCTCCTCTTCCTCTTTTGTCCCAAATAGCACAATAGGTTATTCTCTTTCCCCCCCCCTTTTTTTAAATCACCTTATATATATATATATATGCATCTTCCATTTGGACATATCCATTTGTCAACAATCACATACAGACTTGGGTCCCTTGTATGATATGTCGCCTTTATTAGTTTTCTTTTTCTCTTCATCCATCTACACACATGGATTCTTTAATTTGAGCCGTTTATACCCTTTCAACCAGATAGTTTTCTCATAGATGTATGTATTCACATTTCCTTTTATATATATATATAATATATATATGTATATGTATATATATATATATATATATATATGTGTATTTTTATATAATTTTATATTTTTATATATTTATATATTTTTTTTTTTTTTTTTTTTTTTACATACCTTACATTTATAGGTTTTTATAGATTTATATAGATCCTTTACGATACTTTTTGTGTATTGTGCTGCTTGATGCATGTTCCATCATGTCATAACAATTTATCATGTTACATGATGCCTTCTTGGACTATTAGTCATAAATACATTAATATCACTAAGTTTTTTTGTCCCCCCCTTTTCCCCTTCCACATACCTAGTGTCCATAGCTTTAGAGTGTATTTCACCTCTAAAACATTCATAATTTCATTAAAGTCACGATGTTTCATGTACATACATATTTGTAATTTTATCTTTATTATCTTGTTTAGGAGTCATGATCAGTTCATGCACATTTGTCTAACTTTGAATATTATCACTGATTATCTCCTATCATCCATTTTTGGTATATATCTGATTCTTATGAGAAATTATTGTTTCAGCCCCATACATGTGAATTTGTGGCCAGCCAATCGAGTACAATCCACCTTTAACATATGCTTTTAATTGTTTATGTTTTTAATGCTGTACATTCAAGTATAATTGATTTTAAAGTTGTTGTCCTTCCATGAACTGGTTGCTTTCAGCTCTGGTTCCAAATCCTTTTTATTCCGAGGCATTCCCCTTTTGTTCCAGCTGCGGTGAATCACTAATCAACTGAGCTAGATATAAACCTTGTAGAGTCCACGGCTCTCCAGCACCTGAGGAAAGAGCGCGCCGGGTACATCGACCCCGCGCATGCTCAGAAACGCGTCGTGCCTGCCGTTCCTTTGCTGTTTGAACTCACCACCCCTGGTGACGGGAGAGCGTCCATCCATCCACGGAACCTTACAGCCGTCGGTCACTTCCATCTGACCGCTCATCGTACACTGAGGCGGGAGGCTGCCGGCTTTATTTCCTCCCATTAAACATCTACTCAGCCACGGACGGCGCTTTGGATTGGACATCACCACCTCCCTCCCCCCAGAGGATGCTTTAAAGATCTGATGATGTTACACAGCTTGACTTTCACTTATGTCTTGTGAGTTACTACACACATTGCTTCTTATGTATTATTAAACTGTCTACACTTAGAGCGCTTCTCCTTTTTGTTTTTTTGCTCTAACAGAATCTCCTCTTGGTCTGTGGAAGAGCGGCTCAGTGTTTATGGACTACTCCTTTCTGACTACACGTCGATCCCATACTATACAGTAAATTTATTCCATCAGCTTTATTTAGTGTTTTGCTTTTGTCCCTTTTCCTCCCCCTCCCCCCCCTCCCCCTTCTCCTTGCTTTTTTAATTGACTCATCATACCCATCCCCTGTGTTGGAGGTTTTTAGCGCTCTGGTTTCACATATGCCTTGTTTACATAGGCAGACCTCCATTTTACCTCTGTACTGAAGGATCCATGGGTGCCAGAGGACATTGAGTCCACAGTACCCGCCGCTCAGCTCCAGCTGTGTATAATCACAGTGTGAGCAAGCTGCCTACCGTGCATATATATATATATATATATATATATATATATATATATATATATATATATATATATATATATACGTGATCTGGCGCAGAACTTAAGCAGTTAAACCCGTCGGTTCATGGAGTGAATTGAGGGTCTGATCAGGTCCACCTGAAAAACTGACAGGGCCCATTCTAGGGTTTTCCACCTCATCCCTTTAAAACCAAACACATATTAAATTACAAAAGGTTCTGTGGCTGACTAACCACTTCCCGCCCGTCATATAGCAATGACAGCTGCAAAGTGGTTAAGCTATTCTGACTTGGCATCATATGATGTCCATCAGGATGCGTGGCTAATGCGCGCCCCAGGGGCATTTCAGACACAGCCTATCCCCGATCATGGTAAACAGCCAATGAAATTGGCTGTTTACCACGTGATCGGCCGTGTCCAATCACAGCCGGTCACAGCTGTCAACAGAGGAGCCGTTACAAGGAAATCCCGGCTTCTTCTCTTCACACACCGATCGTGTGAGGGGGAGAACAGGGATCAGTGAGTTATTTTGTATTTTCCTGTTACTTGTACACATTACTGTGCACCACACGCCCCCCCCCCCCCCAATAAGGAGAACCTGTCACAGCCCATCTGGATCTGTCACACAGGCCATTAGTACCCCAATCAGTGACCTATCACACAGGCCATCAGTACCGACATCAGTACCGACATCAGTGACCTGTCACACAGTCCGTCAGTACCGCCATCAGTGACCTGTCACACAGGCCATCAAAACCACCATCAGTGACCTGTCACACAGGCCATCAGTACCGCCATCAGTGACCTGTCTCACAGGCCATCAGTACCGCCATCAGTGACCTGTCTCACAGGCCATTAGTACCGCCATCAGCGACCTGTCAAACAGGCCATCAGTACAGCCATCAGTGACCAGTCACACAGGCCATCACACACCACCACCAGTACCACCATCAGTGATCTGTCCAATAGGCTATCAGTACCAGCCGCCATGTCCAGAAGAATTTTTTACATCTGAGGAGGCATATACAATCCATACTATGTCAGATGATGAGAGCAGTGGGGAGTTATCATCCGATTCTGGTTCAGAATTCAAGCCAGTAGAGTAGTGGATTGGGGACCGAATCAGAGGAGGAAACAGTCCCTTCTAAAATAATAAGCAGAATGAAAGCAGAAGACCTGCCTACCACCAGCAGCGCCATACACCCCAACGGCACCAACACAAACAGAGCTAGACCCCAGAAAGAGGAGCCCAGTACCAACACTGGAATAACACACCAAACCAGAAGAATCCGGGCCCAAGCCTACCTTCCTGATGCACTGGTAAACCCCTTATGGTTGCCTGCCAGCTTTGGGCCAGCTAAAATCCCCCCCCCCCTTTCACCACACATCCAGATGTGCAGCCCAACACTACTAATTTTTCACAATTAGATTATTTTTATTTGTTTTTCCCACAAGATTTGCTGCAGTATATGGTGGACTAAACAAATCTCTTTGCAGAGCAATTTATTGCCTCCAACCCCAATTCGTCCTACGCCCGTATGTTCCACTGGCGACATCTCACACTAGACAAATTCAAATTGTTTTTGGCCTTAATTTTATTATGGTGCTTACAAAGAACAAAGAAATGCATGCCTACTGGTCCACCAACCCCATCCACCACATGCTGATTTTTTTCTGCTGTCATGTCCAGGACACGCTATGACATGATTATGCACTTCCTACATTTTAATGATAACTCGCAATGCCGCCCGAGATCATCCCAACCACAATAAGTTGTATAAAATTCACCCTCTACTAAACTTATTTTTCCAAATGATTTGATGAAGTGTTTTTCCCAGACCAAAATATTTGTGTGGACAAATCCCTTATCCACTTTACTGGCTGGCTGCACTTCAAACAGTATATTCCTAGTAAGAGAGCCAGGTTCGGGTTAAAACAAAATAACCTTTGCAATAGAGCCACTGGATGTGTGCATGCCTTCCGTGTCTATGAAGGCAAAGACTCCCAGCTTCAGCCCCGGGTGCCCAACGTACAGTGGGTACGGAAAGTATTCAGACCCCCTTACATTTTTCACTCTTTGTTATATTGCAGCCATTTGCTAAAATCATTTAAGTTCATTCTTCTTCCTCATGAATGTACACATAGCACCCCATACTGACAGAAAAACACAGAATTGTTGACATTGTTGCAGATTTATTAAAAAAGAAAAACTGAAATATCACATGGTCCTAAGTATTCAGACCCTTTGCTCAGTATTTAGTAGAAGCCCCCTTTTGATCTAATACAGCCAGGAGTCTTTTTGGGAAAGATGCAACAAGTCTTTCACACCTGGATTTGGGGATCCTCTGCCATTCCTCCTTGCAGATCCTCTCCAGTTCTGTCAGGTTGGATGGTAAATGTTGGTGGACAGCCATTTTTAGGTCTCTCCAGAGATGCTCAATTGGGTTTAAGTCAGGGCTCTGGCTGGGCCATTCAAGAACAGTCACGGAGTTGTTGTGAAGCCACTCCTTCGTTATTTTAGCTGTGTGCTTAGGCTCATTGTCTTGTTAGAAGGTAAACCTTCGGCCCAGTCTGAGGTCCAGAGCACTCTGGAGAAGGTTTTTGTCCAGGATATCCCTGTACTTGGCCGCATTCATCTTTCCCTCGATTGCAACCAGTCGTCCTGTCCCTGCAGCTGAAAAACACCCCCACAGCATGATGCTGCCACCACCATGCTTCACTGTTGGGACTGTATTGGACAGGTGATGAGCAGTGCCTGGTTTTCTCCACACATACCGCTTAGAATTAAGGCCAAAAAGTTCTATTTTGGTCTCACCAGACCAGAGAATCTTATTTCTCACCATCTTTGAGTCCTTCAGGTGTTTTTTAGAAAACTCCATGCGGGCTTTCATGTGTCTTACACTGAGGAGAGGCTTCCGTCGGGCCACTCTGCCATAAAGCCCCGACTGGTGGAGGGCTGCAGTGATGGTTGACTTTCTACAACTTTCTCCCATCTCCTGACTGCATCTCTGAAGCTCAGCCACAGTGATCTTTGGGTTCTTCTTTACCTCTCTCACCAAGGCTCTTCTCCCCCGATAGCTCAGTTTGGCCGGACGGCCAGCTCTAGGAAGGGTTCTGGTCATCCCAAACATCTTCCATTTGAGGATTATGGAGGCCACTGTGCTCTTAGGAACCTTAAGTGCAGCAGAAATCTTTTTATAACCTTGGCCAGATCTGTGCCTTGTCACAATTCTGTCTCTGAGCTCTTCAGGCAGTTCCTTTGACCTCATGATTCTCATTTGCTCTGACATGCATTGTGATCTGGAAGGTCTTATATAGACAGGTGTGTGGCTTTCCTAATCAAGTCCAATCAGTATAATCAAACACAGCTGGACTCAAATGAAGGTGTAGAACCATCTCAAGGATGATCCGAAGAAATGGAAAGCACCCGAGTTAAATATATGAGTGTCACAGCAAAGGGTCTGAATACTTAGGACCATGTGATATTTCAGTTTTTCTTTTTTAATAAATCTGCAACAATGTCAACAATTCTGTGTTTTTCTGTCAGTATAGGGTGCTATGTGTACATTCATGAGGAAGAAGAATAAACTTAAATGATTTTAGCAAATGGCTGCAATATAACAAAGAGTGAAAAATTTAAGGGGGTCTGAATACTTTCCGTACCCACTGTATATCGGAACCAGTGGGAAAATTGTCTGGGACCTGACATCACCCCTGTTCCAAAAAGGATATCATATATATGTGAAAACTATTACACCAGTTTGCCCCTTTATCGTCACCTGTACCTTGAAAAAACCCTGGTCTGTGGTACCTCCAGAAAAAATAGGAAGGGCTTTCCACAAAATTTAGTCACAAAAGGCTACAAAGGGGGAATCTGTATTTCTGAGAAATGAGGAAGTGTTGGCAGTGAAGTGGAGGGACAAGAAAGATGTTTATGCCATGTCCACCATCCACAATGACACCTTGGTGGAGATTCATAGAAGACGTGGCCCCATTGTAAAGCCTGAATGTGTCCATGATTATAATCAGTTCATGGGGGTGGATTTAAATGACTAGATGCTACAACCATATTTATCAACCCAAAAGTCCCATTACTGGTATAAAAAAGTTGCATTTCATCTCTTTCATATGGCCATGTATAATTCATATTTCTGCTATCAGAAGTCAACAGAAAGCAAACCCATCACCTACCTCAAATATATTGAGGATAACGTCACTGCCCTGATTTACCAACAAGGACTGCCCTAGGAAGCATTCAATTTGATAGTATGAGTCAACTTCATGAGCAACATTTTGCCTGTAACATTCTCCCCACAGAATCAGGAAGAAGACATCAAAATAAATGTTATGTGTGCGGAGGAGTTAGAAGAGACCCAAGTTATCATTGTCCCCAATGTCCCTCTCTACCTGGCCTATGCATCGGAGAATGCTTCAGAATTTCTCCCAAATCCGCAAGATATTAATTCCTCTTCATTTTTAACAGACTGCTATTTTCCCGTTTCAAATACCTGTGTGGATCATTTGCCTGCTACCACGTTTCCACCTTCCAGATTAACTGACCCTGGACTGTTTACCGGCGATACATTTGCCTTCTGTTTTAAACCATGTTTCTGACTTCCACACACACTGACCTCAGTCTGTTAATCAATCGCGCTTTTTGCTTGCTACTTGGACTGATTTTTTGCCCTTCTACTTTGGTACACAGGGGTCTGTCATATGTGAGGGACTTCAGAACGGTGTTCTGAGTAGAGAAAAACAGTTTTTGGTTTTCTGTGTTCCCAGACACAGGTTCTGGAGTCCAGAGGCTTTAAAGATATTTGGGTTGGAAAGCCTCTACCCCTGTCCCCATTCTTTCCTGACAGAGACCCTAAGCTTGATGGTCCTTCCTGTTGCCTCAACCAAAACTTTGGCTGTGCTGACCATATCACTACCTGCAATGACCCATGACTTTATGGAACACATCTCTGCCTGCTACCTAGACCAATTAATTGGCTTTGCTGACAGTATCTCTGCCTGCTGCCTGTACTGACTATGGACAGTATTCCTGCCTGATGTCTGGACAAATGCTTTTGCTGTCGCTGACCACATCCCTGCCTGCTGCCTGGATGCTCTCCTCTGTGGACCACTGCACTAATAAAACCACAGGTAATATTTTGTTTACGCTTGGCTCTGCAGCATGTATTTTATGGTATAATTGGTATGTACTTGCTGCGTTAGAAATATTAAAAAATGCAATAGGTTGTCAGGAAATAAATGTATAATTTATGCTTCTAGAACATCTGAAGGTGACTATTTGGATGTTGGGCCTCTGTATATGGCCAGGCTGTGTAAAAGTCTCACACATGTGGTATCGCCGTACTCAGGAGGAGTTGCAGAATGTATTTTGGGGTGTCATTTTTGTTATGTACATGCTATGTGTTAGAAAGATCATATAAATTGACAACTTTGTGTTAAAAAAAAAAAAAAAAAAAAAAATTTTCATTTTCTTTCCACGTTTTCCAAAAACTTGGGGAAAAAAATGAAATATTCAAAAGTCAAAAGACTCACATTGCCTCATAGAATATGTGTTGGGATGTTTGTTTTCCAAAATTGGGTCATTTTGTAGGCGTTTACATTATCCCGGTGTGCCAGGGCCTTTAAAAGTGTGATAGGTTGTCATGAAATTAGATGTGTATATTTTGCTTCTAGAATGCCTGGAGGTGCTACTTGGATGTTGGGCCTCTGTATGTAGCCAGGCTGTGCGTGCACATGTGGTATTGCCATACTCAGGAGGAATAGCAGAATGTATTTTGGGGTATTATTTTTGGAATGTACATGCTGTGTCTTAGAAATATCTTATAAATGGACAACTTTGTGTAAAAAATATGTTTTCATTTGCTTTCCAAGTTTTCCAAAAACTTGTGGGAAAAAATCACATTCAAAAGACTCATAATGCCTCAGAGAATATACGTTGGGGTGTTTGCTTTCCAAAATGTGGTAATTTTGTTTGCTTTTCCATTGTCCTGGTGCTCCAGGGCCTTCAAAAGTGTGATAGGTCATCATGAAATTATATGTGTAATTTATGCTCCTAGAACGCCTGGAGGTGCTACTTGGATGTTGGGCCTCTGTATGTGGCCAGGCTGTGTAAAAGTCTCACACATGTGGTATCGCTATACTCAGGAGGAGTAGCAGAATGTATTTTGGGGTGTAATTTTTGATATGTACATGCTATGTGTTCGAAAAATATTGTATAAAATGACAACATTGTGTAAACAAAAAAAGAATATATATATATATATATATATATATATATATATATATATATATATATATATAGATATGTGTTTTTCATTTTCTTTCCACGTTTTCCAAAAACTTGTGGGATAAAAATGACATGTTCAAAAGACTCATAATGCCTCATAGAATATACGTTGTGGTGTTTGCTTTCCAAAATCGAGTCATTTTGTGGGCGTTTACATTGTCTTGGTGCTCCAGGGCCTTAAAAATTGTGATAGGTCATCATTAAATTAGATGTGTAATTTATGCTCCTAGAACACTTGGAGGTGCTACTTGAATGTTGGGCCTCTGTATGTATAGGCCAGGCTGTGTAAAAGTCTCACATGTGTGGTATTGCTATACTCAGGAGGACTAGCAGAATGTATTTTGGGGTGTAATTGCAAGTATGCATATGCTGTGTGTGTGAGAAATAACTTGTTAATATGACATTTTTGTGAAAAAAACAAAACAAAACAAAATTCTTAATTTTCCCAAGAACTGTGGGAAACAAAATTACAACTTCAAAAAACTCACAATGCCTCTTACTAAATACCTTGTATTGTCTACTTTCCAAAAAAAAGGGGTCATTTGGGGGGTATTTGTACTGTCCTGACATTTCAGGGCCTCAAGAAATAAAATAGGCAGTCAGGATATCAGATGTGATCTTAATAATTGCCACCATAGCTTGTAGACTCTATAACTTTCACACAGACTAAATAATATATACTAACTTGGGTTATTTACCAAAGATGTGCAGCAGTATAAATGTTGGCCCACATTTGTGAGGAAAAAATGACTTATTAGCAAAATGTTATAATATACACTAAAAAAAATATATATATTTTTCAAAATGTTTGCTCTTTTTCTCGCTTATATCGCAATAAATAAAAAATCCAATGTTGCTTCCTCCCTGCCTATTTTAACTCTAAAATCAGCACCTCTACCCTACAACCACATGCATTGCGTGCATTTGTGGTGCAGCCCTGTTCAGTTAAATAGGTTGTATTTGGTGGGTGATACTGCCCCTCAAACATGACGAGAAGATTATTTGTGCCACACCTCATTGTGGGCACAGCATGCATATAGCCCTGTACAGCTGCCTTTGCTTTAACTGCCTGTTTTTACTAACCCCAACCACAAATGCAAACTAAGACTAAGTGGTGTCAGTGGGCTATTGATGTTCCTCTAATCATGCATATCTAGCAGTCATCAAATTTATAACCTATGCAGCACTCAAATTTTGCTAAATGTAAGGTACCACAGAAATAATATATACTATATATAATAGTAGTAAACTGCAAAATATTCAGAATGAATGGCACCACAGTGCATCAATGCATGTCATCCAAGTCACTGTGCATTTGCTGCAGCGCAATAGTGCTAATGAACCCTAATGCAAAAGTATGAATGGCTTATTGAATGAAAGCATCTAAAACATAGTTTCCCATCTCTAACTCTTGAAAGGACATGTCAGGATTATTGAGGTATAGTGTATGAAGGCGCCGCACACAGTCAGCTCAAACAGTGAAAAGCGGCCTCAGCCTCAGCTCCTTCTGAGACCACTGCCCCTGATGCATTTCATCCCACCTTCGGAGCTTAGTCACCCCTCTATACAAGAAGTCCTTCAAAAGCGGCTCAAAGTTACATTTCCAAAGTAGACATAAAGCAGTGAATGACATTAACATGAAAACACAAGAAATGCTGGGTTTAAAATGGTAGAAGGTACTTAGGATTGATGAGGTCAAACCTGAAATATTAGGCAGATTGTGTGCTAAAGGGCTAAGGAATGGTGCATGGACCAGTGTATTCAGACAACAGTAAAGTATGGCAGAGGTTCCTCAAAGGTTGGAATACAGTTCTGGTGATATGGTCAAAACTGATGACTCCCTTACTGTTGAGGAATACTGGCATACCCCTATCTATCAAGAAATACTATCTGGGAGGCATCTGATCAGTCCCAACTTAATTCTCCAGCATAACAATGACCCCAAACATAGAACAAGAAAAGATAAAATGGTATCACTATCCCTGCGGACTCTATTTGTGCCCCAGAGTGACCGCTGTAGGTGGGCGTGAACCAAGATGATGGGATTTTAAGGGTGAGGCTTGTGAGGGTATATGTTTAAGATAAATAATTCAAAAACAAGATAAAATAATGATTTTTATTGCAAATTCATAAAAACAGTCACATACAGTGATACATCTTGATATCGCAAAGATACTTAAATGTATATAGAACCATTGAAAGGTGCTAGGGGTCACTCGTGTCCAACATGTTTCGCCGAGAGGCTTCTTCTGGGACAATACAGGAATGGTGACCTCTACTGGTTCTAAGTATGAATAACATACAGTCAGTTTACAAAAATATACCAAGTTAATTACAATCAGATATAGAAATTACAATATAATAGGGCTCACCACAAGTTGTATCTAGAGCAAAGCAGCCATATCAGCGTCCGTGTATCAGGGATCATAATGATCCATCCAATGGCGGGTAATAACCCTGAACTACAAAGTCCAGCCAGACCTGATCCCGCTACTTTAACAGGAACCGGACCGAGCTCGGTCGAACGGGAATAAATCTGAAAAAACCAGCATTCCATAAAGGAAGAAGCTAGTTACTAAAAATTCCACATAATACTGAAATCAGGTGTATATAGGTACATTACCCACGTTCTCCAATAGTAGGGCAATAGCAGTGAAAAAATCATGCTTAGGTTGTGAAAGAAAACAGGGAGCTACATAGAGTGATGAGGCAGAGAAATAAGAGGGGTTAATGAAACCAGGGGTGCATAGACACCATGTGAGAGATCTAGATGTAACATATGGTTATAGACCAGGTGCAGACCGATGGTAACCAAAAGAGGTTAAAAACGTGCAAAGTTACTGAGAGTGAACTAGAGGAAGTGTCCGATTAGAATCTATCCAAAGAGTGAGTATTTAGAGGAGAAGGTGGAAACACATGTAACCAGCAGAAACTGTGAGGGATAAATGCCATTATTGCCGTACAAATGGGAGATCGTTGTAGCGAAACTTACCTCATATGCTCCGGTTGATTGGTAACAGGCAGCCGCGCCACTAGTCGTGGCCTGTCTGTGCCAAGTTCCGCTCGGCGTTATAAGCGCGGTCCCACCGGAAGTGATGAGGTACCTCATGACCTCCGACTGGTCACTTCCGGTGCGGGCGCCATCTAGCGGTCCCAATCAGAGCTGCACCGCAACAAAGAGGTACAGATGAGTGGGAACGCTGTACATCCACTATCAAAAGAGAACGGACTCGGGGAAAGAATGTGGGAGGAGAAGAGTAGTGTGAATCTCAACAACCCCACCCCCGGCTTGGCGCCCGAGCCCCTGTCAAAAAAGAGATAAGCAGGAAAAGAGCCGGCACATTGGATTTAGTCGCGATTTGATCCTATATTGACACACGGACTCCGATCTCATAAAGCTACAAAAATAAGAGGGAAACAAAGAAAAAAAGAGAAAAATATAAATATCATAAGGGAATATGTATAAATACTTCGCAGCACATGACCAATATGTGCTGTGATTAATTAGTCATAAGCAACATATGATTATTGACATGGAAGGTATACAATAGTATCCTATCCTGAGTTCTGGCATCACAATGGATTCCTGTGATGTTAATACAGTATTACGGTTTGTCTAAATGCTGAATCAATAGGTACATGGACAATATAGACAATACAAAGCATAATCACATAAGGAGTTTCAGGAAAAACAGAGGGTGGGGAGTGTTATTATTAGTCTTATGGTTACATATATGTAGTGGGCAATAATGCAGTCCTAGGTTTATTCCAAAAAAGGTTTAAATGATAAGGCCGTATTTAAACCTGGTGGCCTAGTGGCCTGTAATTTATAGATCCACTTTACTTCTGCCTTGAGAATTGCATTATCATAATTACCCCCTCTGGGGTTCTTCTTAACTGCTTCTAATACAATAAATTTAATAAAATGGGGGTCGAAATTATGATTTAGGCCTATATGCCTACAGATGGGTGTAGACATAAGTCCAGTGTCCATATAGTACAGATGGTCTTGGATGCGTTTCGCAAAGGGTCTAATTGTTTTCCCTACATAAAACGCCCCACAGAGGCATGTAGCTAAATAAACAACACCCTCAGTAAGGCAAGTAGCCCTAAACCTAGGTCTCAAAGTTCCTCCCCGAGGTAGAGGGGAGGTGTACCCCTCTTTTACCCAGGGGCATTCTGAGCATTGGCCACATTTATAAGTACCATAGCCCCCCATTGCTCCATGGTAATCTTCATCCTTCTTTGGTTTGTAATGACTTGTTTCCCTCTTATTTTTGTAGCTTTATGAGATCGGAGTCCGTGTGTCAATATAGGATCAAATCGCGACTAAATCCAATGTGCCGGCTCTTTTCCTGCTTATCTCTTTTTTGACAGGGGCTCGGGCGCCAAGCCGGGGGTGGGGTTGTTGAGATTCACACTACTCTTCTCCTCCCACATTCTTTCCCCGAGTCCGTTCTCTTTTGATAGCGGATGTACAGCGTTCCCACTCATCTGTACCTCTTTGTTGCGGTGCAGCTCTGATTGGGACCGCTAGATGGCGCCCGCACCGGAAGTGACCAGTCGGAGGTCATGAGGTACCTCATCACTTCCGGTGGGACCGCGCTTATAACGCCGAGCGGAACTTGGCACAGACAGGCCACGACTAGTGGCGCGGCTGCCTGTTACCAATCAACCGGAGCATATGAGGTAAGTTTCGCTACAACGATCTCCCATTTGTACGGCAATAATGGCATTTATCCCTTACAGTTTCTGCTGGTTACATGTGTTTCCACCTTCTCCTCTAAATACTCACTCTTTGGATAGATTCTAATCGGACACTTCCTCTAGTTCACTCTCAGTAACTTTGCACGTTTTTAACCTCTTTTGGTTACCATCGGTCTGCACCTGGTCTATAACCATATGTTACATCTAGATCCCTCACATGGTGTCTATGCACCCCTGGTTTCATTAACCCCTCTTATTTCTCTGCCTCATCACTCTATGTAGCTCCCTGTTTTCTTTCACAACCTAAGCATGATTTTTTCACTGCTATTGCCCTACTATTGGAGAACGTGGGTAATGTACCTATATACACCTGATTTCAGTATTATGTGGAATTTTTAGTAACTAGCTTCTTCCTTTATGGAATGCTGGTTTTTTCAGATTTATTCCCGTTCGACCGAGCTTGGTCCGGTTCCTGTTAAAGTAGCGGGATCAGGTCTGGCTGGACTTTGTAGTTCAGGGTTATTACCCGCCATTGGATGGATCGTTATGATCCCTGATACACGGACGCTGATATGGCTGCTTTGCTCTAGATACAACTTGTGGTGAGCCCTATTATATTGTAATTTCTATATCTGATTGTAATTAACTTGGTATATTTTTGTAAACTGACTGTATGTTATTCATACTTAGAACCAGTAGAGGTCACCATTCCTGTATTGTCCCAGAAGAAGCCTCTCGGCGAAACATGTTGGACACGAGTGACCCCTAGCACCTTTCAATGGTTCTATATACATTTAAGTATCTTTGCGATATCAAGATGTATCACTGTATGTGACTGTTTTTATGAATTTGCAATAAAAATCATTATTTTATCTTGTTTTTGAATTATTTATCTTAAACATATACCCTCACAAGCCTCACCCTTAAAATCCCATCATCTTGGTTCACGCCCACCTACAGCGGTCACTCTGGGGCACAAATAGAGTCCGCAGGGATAGTGATACCATTTTATCTTTTCTTGTTCTATGTATCAATAGGGATGTGGTGTTGCCTTGCTGGGTACATTGGCCAGTTTAGGCATGGCACCTTCTTTTTCTTGTATAATGACCCCAAACACATGGCCGAAAGAATGATCTGCAGTAAAATGTAGAACAAGGAATCCAATGCAGTGCTTACCCCCAAAGGAGACGCTAATGGATGCGTCCCCTGATTCCAGATGACAACAACCCTTCTTGCAATGCCACACCCTCTGACACACCACGGCAAAAGAAAGACGTTTTATTTTGGGAAATACTCCCCATAAACCAACATACTGAATGGCAATAGCACAAGCAATGACCAATAACAATTTTGTACAACACCGCACACTAGGGAGGTCTTAACTAAAGGGTGAAACTAGAAGCTCTCCAAACCCCTTCCACTGGCCAGTATACTAATAATTGGGCCATGTTTAATTGGAGCCCTTAGGTTTAAGTGGATCCCACGGTACAGTGAGTGAATACCCAAATTGTATGGCAAAGCAAGGCGATATTATACCTTTAACAAGTAAGATGTGGCCAGCAGCCTCTCACCACCATGCAGTCTGTAAACTGGATAACAAAGTTGTGGCCCGCTGCATATTGACACCATGGATGTGTCCAGCAGCTGTGCTCTCCATGAGATGTGGCCTCCCAGTCTCTCTGCTGCACTGTGGCTAACACTTAGTGCTAAGCAACCCAGTCTCTGGTAACTATAAAATCCCACATGAGATTGCCCAAAGCTGAGACTTCTCCTTCCTTTTCCTTTTTTGCAGCTTTCTGTCCTCCAGGGACTTGTAGTCCCATCCAGTCCTTGGAACTGTCTCCTCAGGACTACTACATCCCTTTTAGTTCAAGGTGGCTCTCAGCAGTCTGTTTTTCTCTCCCAGGCTGCACAGCAGTCAATCACAGTGTCCCTCTGGGACTTCTTTCCAGCTCACTTTAGCTATATTACAGCCCAAGCAAAATGTCATGCAGCCATCTTTCTGTCCTCCATTGACTCACTGTGACTAGGAAGAAGACGTAAAACCCATGTGTAGGTGACTGCAGCATTAGAATGAAAACCCGGTACATGCAGCAGTGGGCAGGAGTGCCAAGGACTGGGGGTTACACCTACAGCAGATGGTTTGGTCCTCAAAGAGCCAGGATCTCAACATCAACAACAAGCCATTCTGTAAGTAAGGCTCTGAAATTGCAGAGCTCTCGTATATACGAGGAAAGGGGAGGGCTTGGCTATACCAATTTATTTGGGACTTTTAACGGTACCAGTAAGAAAAATTTGATAAAGACAACAAAAATATAAAAAATTATAAATTTTATTCAAAACTTTAAAAAGTTCATCTTGTTAAAGATTTTTTAGGATGAATGTTGGTTGACAAAAAGACATACAAAAGACATAAAAGAGAGACCACATATATCTATGGACAATGAAAATATATCACATGAATGAATGCTTGTACATATATAAGATCAACTGGCTGATAGTTGCTCAGAGTGAATAAGCGAAGGGTTCATCCACTATGGCAAAATTCAGCGCCCGCCCGACATGTTTCACCACAGGGGCTTCTTCAGGGGCATAGCGTACAATATATTGATGGTTATATTGCTATATGAGACATGGAACAAAGACAAAAAGAAAATATATTAGCAACAAAATAACATCAAAAACATTCACATTGCTTATGGTGGTGCATGCCAAAGGTCCGTGCAAGTCTCCAGGGGAACAAGATTTCCTCTACTGCTAAAGGGGCCCCAGACACCAAAGGAGACACCGAAGCATAGTGCGCATGCAAGGCAACCAGGGGTGTGGTACATACTGGCGGGGGACGGGTGCGGGAGCAGATATTGATAGACAAGAAACATGAAGATGTACGGTATAGGCTTTGTATAGAGTATCTTGGCTGCATGCAACATGCAAATGAGCCTAAAGAGGGCATATTATACCTCAAAAAGAATAATAACAGGACATCTTCATATGTAGTAGATATAGAGGTATTTAACATGTATGTTGAGGGTTGTGGGGAGAACAGTTGCGCAACGCCTGCTGCTCAGTTAGCCTCTCCATAAGGCAATTTATAATCGCATTATCTAAAATGGTAATGCCAGAGACAAAGCCATTAGATTGGAGCCATGGAATCATACTAGAGACGCATAAAAAATATAAAAAATAATAACAGCTCCAAAATGCGGAGGATTAGGAGACTATATTGTATATATACCTGAAAACAGCTATATAAAGCTAGAGTTAGTATAGCGGTGTACCATGCCATATATGCAGGTAACCTTGGGTCAGACTGCGCCAAATTTGCAGACGGTCCAGGTTCCTAGGTAGGGCAGTTATAGACTGAAAGGAGATAAGAAACACAAAGAGTAGTGCTTAGAATTATCTCCAAGTTATGTTAAGTATGTTCAAAGGCTGAAAGATGTGTAGAATTACTCACCGTTGCAGGCTATATGTCCGAAATCCCCACAAACTAGCGCCATACTAGATGGCGTGGGTTTAAATATCCGCTCCAACCCGACAGACATACTTCCGGGGAAGTGACGTCCGTCGGGCCCGGTCTCAAACTGCGCACGCGCCAATGTATGGCGCATGCTCAGTGCTCAAAATAGGGAATCAAGGGATGCCCGAGCTCCCACAGCCGCAGGGGAGCCGGTTGCGCAGAAGGGGCAACCACAACTCCCCTGTGAAGAGACCGCACACCCGTCCCCCGCCAGATGGCCCCCCTGGGTCCCAAAGCCTGACGCACCCGCCACGGACGTTACCCTACATGAACCGAAGCCCCCCCAGCAGGGGATGACAAGCATAGCAGCGGCATACATTCCACCAAAGCAATTAGATATTCCAAATATATGTCATGTACAATAATATTGTGGCAATGGCAAAAGCCTTTACCTTGGTACAATTAGTTCTTAAATGCAGGATAATCTTACATAAATGCAGATGTATATATATTACAGATAATGGGTTTATAAAAGAAAACACATAAGTGAATACAACAAGAAAACAAAAAGTGTTTAGAGCCAAAAATTAAACGCAAAAAGCAAATAGATGTATATTCGTTGAATTTACCTGATGACAGGCCGATAGATATCAATTGCCTCCGTGGTTACACCTATATAGGACCATGTATAGGTAAATTGGGGAATGTGCCTGTACAGGACTATGGAGTCACAATAGGGTATCCAAATCCATCAACCAGGCATATACCCCTAAACATGTATGGGAACCTAAACAAGGGATGGAAACATATACACAATAGGATAAAACAAAAGGGAGAGGGCTGGGCCAGGAAAGAAATAGGGGGGAGAAGAAGGGTATGGAAAGATGGGACGCCAGGGAGGAGGGAAAGAAAAAGGGGAATCACAAAAGGAGTTCTTGGCAGACAGGGCCTGCATTGCGAAATTTAAAGAAACGGTTTATAGGTGAGCACTTCATTGATGCCAGGGAATACTGTGGCATCAAGGTACTCAATCCAGTACGTTTCCCGTTGTAATATTCTCTTGTCCCAATCCCCTCCACGAGGGTCGGGGGGGGACCACTTCCAGGACAAAGAAAGAAATTACTGAATTGTCATATTTGTGGTATAGACCAATGTGGCGTGTTACTGTCGTCAAAATTTTACCTCCCTCAGAATAGTATAAGTGGTCACCTATACACTGATTTAGTTGTCGGATAGTTTTTCCGACATAAAAAGCCTTGCAGAGGCATTGCATCAAATATATGATGCCTTGAGTGGTACAGTTGGCATGCTGCCTAGCCCTATGCCAACTTCCATTAGGTAAGCGTATGCCCCTACCCTCTGTGACCCAACTGCACCGTGAGCATTGTCCACAGCGGTAGGTGCCCTTACGAGTATTTTGATGTAACGTATTTGTTTCTTCATGTTTCTTCATGCTTCATGTTTCTTGTCTATCAATATCTGCTCCCGCACCCGTCCCCCGCCAGTATGTACCACACCCCTGGTTGCCTTGCATGCGCACTATGCTTCAGTGTCTCCTTTGGTGTCTGTGGCCACTTTAGCAGTAAAGGAAATCTTGTTCCTCTGGAGACTTGCACGGACCTTTGGCATGCACTACCATAAGCAATGTGAATGTTTTTGATGTTGGTTTGTTGCTAATATATTTTCTTTTTGTCTTTGTTCCATGTCTCATATAGCAATATAACCATCAATATATTGTACGCTATGCCCCTGAAGAAGCCCCTGTGGTGAAACATGTCGGGCGGGCGCTGAATTTCGCCATAGTGGATGAACCCTTCGCTTATTCACTCTGAGCAACTATCAGCCAGTTGATCTTATATATGTACAAGCATTCATTCATGTGATATATTTTCATTGTCCATAAATATATGTGGTCTCTCTTTTATGTCTTTTGTATGTCTTTTTGTCAACCAACATTCATCCTAAAAAATCTTTAACAAGATGAACTTTTTAAAGTTTTGAATACAATTTATAATTTTTTAAATTTTTGTTGTCTTTATCAAATTTTTCTTACTGGTACCGTTAAAAGTCCCAAATAAATTGGTATAGCCAAGCCCTCCCCTTTCCTCGTATATACGAGAGCTCTGCAATTTCAGAGCCTTACTTATATTTAAGTACAGGGATGTTGGTACCAGATATTCTAAACATACTTACAATTAATTTATTTCATGACACACTTTAAACTTATAGAATCAAGCCAGTCTGTGATTATTTGTAGAAACAGACAGCCAATGTCTACAGAAGAACTTTGACTTTACAGCACACAAGACAATCCTTCTTTTGACAAAGAATTCCTCTTTCCCTCATGCGGGCCTATTTTTGTCTGATGTGTATATCTCAATACAAATTGTACTATTTTTCCGACCAGAAGTGGTGTTATTCTGCACTTAAATTTGTATCTATCCTCTATATTACTGCATTTGTTATTTTAAAAAGTCAATATAAAAAGGAAAATATAGGTCAAATAAGCATTGTATGGTGTAGCCAATTATTTTCTGCATGTTAGATCTTTGTGGTCCATGTAATAAGAACCATGTTCTCCAATGGCAGGGACGTGTCCTTTGCCTACACAGTGTGTTCTAAAAGATGTCCCTTTTTATCATTTCAGAACGTTGAAATGTATGTAGCAGTTCTGAAAATATCTTCATCTTTCATTCTCCCTAGTAGACCAGTGCAATCGTTGTTTAGGCATCATTCGGTATCTACTTGGACTAAATTCCTTCCTGTAAGTGACTCAATAATGTAAATCCTTATGCTTTTGTGTTCTGGGCTGTTTATACACTTATGTCAATCAGCTGCCTCTCTCTTTTTTTTTTTTTTTTTTCAACAACAATTTATTGAGAAAAAGGGTAAAGAGCATTACATGAAATGAACGCCATTCAGAAACAGGAAGCGTACATCACAATCGAGAATAGCATATTTCAAAATAGAGTGAACAGTGTAAAGTAATACATAACAGCATAGAACAGTATGAGAGGAGAGAATCTCCTCGACTAGTGTAGGTAACCTGGGGTCCATAGGGACAGAGGGCGGCATAAAAAAAATCAGCATATGTAGATAAAAGAACCTCAGGCCGCCCATGCAGGGCAGGGTATAGCAAGGGACATAGGCAGGACATGTGAAGGCACAACGGGCAAGGCCAAAAGGGGTAAGTGTCCCATGGGGAAGGGACCAAGCCTAACGACCACCTCCAACACGGGGTCCGGCAACCGTCCCCATGAGGGGGAGGAGGTGAGAAGGGGGTATAGCTACATGATACATCGTAGGAAGGCGTTCCGAAAAGGCGTGGGGAGTGCTCGCTAGTTGGCATATCCAACCAGCAGAGAGCACAGAGGACGAGGGAGGGAAGGCAACGCATGATGAGGAGTGGAGGGATGGGGGGGGAGGGGATAAGGGAGAGGGGGGGGGGGAAGAAAAGATAGAGAGAAGAAGAAAGAAGAAGAGTAAAGAGAAAAAAAAAAAAAAAGGGGGGGGGGGGGGAAACTACACACACACACTCAATGAAAAGCTGCCTCTCTCTTTGTGAGTTTCTATAAAGTGATAGTGTTACAGTATATGTGATCAAAGCACACTAATCACATCATTTGACCAGATTCTTTTTGTCGCCTAGGCACTTTACCTATCTGGAGCTTAAAGTAGAACTAAAGGCAAAACTTTTTTTTTTTTTTTTCATTTTGAATAGAGCAAGGGAGGGTTAAAACAGCTGTAAGATTATTTTTTGCCATCTGTGTCTCATTGCGGAGATTTCCCTTCACTCCCTGCAAATTAAGGGAGTTCCCTGGGGACCCCCATGTCTCCAGAATTAGTGTCCCCATTGGAAGTGTTCCTCCTATTACTTTCCTGGGGACAAGCCAAAATGTAGGATTTTCTTTTACTTTCACTTTCATAGATAATGGTAATGGTAAATAGACAGCGCTAACAGGTAAAAATTAATAAATATATGTGTATAAGTGCTATAAAATTAATAAATATAATGCAGCAAAAATACATTCATAATCAATGAATAAAAAATATATATCAATAAAGTGCAATAATGTGCAGTAAATAAGTGTCCATACAAAAACCATATAAAGTGCAAGTGAATTCAGTGCAGTCCAAAAGATGGTTTCTCTCAACGAAACTAAAGTGCCAAAACAGTGCTCAAATCCTTTAAAGTGCCCAGGTGCTCTTCAAGAAACAAAGGGGGGGGGGGGGCCCCAATGGGAATGCACTCACCAGATAGAAAATACAAATGAGCCTTGAGCGTATATGATGTTCCTAGTTCGGGTTGCAGGATAAATGCAGCTACTCAGGCATATAAGATATCCCTTATGTGGATGGATGGATAACCTGCACAGCTTAGGATGGCTCCTTAGTTAGTCTCCTCTCTCTCTCTCCAAAGCAGATTTTTGTATAAAGAAAGGGAAGAAGCCATGCATAGTGAAGCCCGTAGGGTTTATTTAAATCAAAGAATATAAATAATACTCACAAAAATGACATTAAAAGATAGCATTAAACAGCGTAAAGTAGCCCTATGCAGCTTATCCCTCTATTTCTGTGGCGCTGCGGGCATGCGTTCCACGGTGTCATGTCTGTAATAACGCCCATTAAGGCGGGCGAAACGCGTCGACGTAACTTCCGGGCAGCGGAGCTTAGCAGCGTCATTTCCTGTCAAACCACCGTGGAACGCATGCCCGCAGCGCCACGGAAATAGAGGGATAAGCTGCATAGGACTACTTTACGCTGTTTAATGCTATCTTTTAATGTCATTTTTGTGAGTATTATTTATATTCTTTGATTTAAATAAACCCTACGGGCTTCACTATGCATGGCTTCTTCCCTTTCTTTATACAAAAATCTGCTTTGGAGAGAGAGAGAGGAGACTAACTAAGGAGCCATCCTAAGCTGTGCAGGTTATCCATCCATCCACATAAGGGATATCTTATATGCCTGAGTAGCTGCATTTATCCTGCAACCCGAACTAGGAACATCATATACGCTCAAGGCTCATTTGTATTTTCTATCTGGTGAGTGCATTCCCATTGGGGGGCCCCCCCCCCTTTGTTTCTTGAAGAGCACCTGGGCACTTTAAAGGATTTGAGCACTGTTTTGGCACTTTAGTTTCGTTGAGAGAAACCATCTTTTGGACTGCACTGAATTCACTTGCACTTTATATGGTTTTTGTATGGACACTTATTTACTGCACATTATTGCACTTTATTGATATATATTTTTTATTCATTGATTATGAATGTATTTTTGCTGCAGTATATTTATTAATTTTATAGCACTTATACACATATATTTATTAATTTTTACCTGTTAGCGCTGTCTATTTATATCTTTTTTAAAATTCTGGTATTTCACCTAGTGAGCAGCAGCTTCAGGTTTTATATATATATTTATTCACTTTTTTTAAGTAATCATACATCACAGCGCGGATATTAATTTTTGGTATACACAAATGGTAATGGTAAGCAGGACAAATAGAGAGGGTGGATCTCATTAATGGGGATACTGACAGCAATAAAGACTGACAGGGGTTCTAATACATCTCCACTCCATCCAAAACTTAAAACAAAGTTTTGCCTTCAGTTATACTTTAAGGACTGCTTTAATGCTTAAAAAGTTACTTCATCAGGCTTGCTAGAGCTGGCATTTGTAACAGTGTTTACTTTGTTTCAATTACATTGTTGTTACACTATGCTAGTTTTATTTTTGTTTTAAACTCCGTGACAGTGTATGAAGTAGGGATAGACCGATATGTTTTTTTTAGGGCCGATACCGATACCGATATTTTGGTCACAACGTATCGGTATCGGCCGATATGGGCCGATATTTTGTACATTTAAAGTTTTGAAAAATAAAGACAATTTTTGACACACATTTGGTACTGAACATGTTAATTTTTGTTTAATGCTTAATGGCTGGCTTGCTGGCACCCTGTGGTGGGTGGCTGGCTGGCACCCTGCGGTGGGTGGCTGGCTGGCTGGCACCCTGTGGTAGGTGGGTTGCTGGCACAGGGGCTGTGGGCGGCTAGCTGGTACAGTGCATGTGGCTGGCTGGTACAGGGCCTGTGGGTGGCTGGCTGTCTGGCACCCTGTCTGTGGGTGGCTGTCTGTCTGGCACCCTGTGGTGAATGGCTGGCTGTCTGGTACCCTGTGGTGGGTGGCTGGCTGGCTGGCACCCTGTGGTGGGTGGGTGGCTGGCACAGGGGCTATGGGTGCCTGGCTGGTACAGGGCCTGTGGGTTGCTGGCTGGCTGGTACAGTGCCTGTCGCTGGCAGGTACAGGGCCTGTGGGTGGGTGGCTGGCTGGCTGGTACAGGACCTGTGGGTGGCTGGCTGGTACAGGGCCTGTGGCTGGCTGGCTGGTACAGGACCTGTGGATGTGGGTGGCTGGCTGGCACTGGGCTGCTGTGGGTGGGTGTATACACTCCCACGAGACTAGTCCAGACTGCAGACGAGGCTGTCTAAGGCGAGGGAGGCAGCCTAATAAGGCAGAATGACGTCACAAAAATATCAGCAATATCAGCCAGTTCCGGGGCCGATACAGATATATCGGGGAAAGTGCATATCAGCCTTGCCGATAATCGGTCTGTCCCTAGTATGAAGTTGCCTGGTATACTGGAGGAGAGGTAAAAAGCTCCAGATGATTTGAAACTGCAATCCTGTTTACTTGCGGAGCTTGAGCATGATCAAAGAGCTAGGAGGAACAGCACAAGGTCATTACTGTTGCTACAGGTGACTAACTGGAGAACTGATCATTGGGAGGCTGTAACACAAGTGTTTTTAGACCTTTAGAAAAATGTTTCTGGTGCTGAGTCTGATGGGCATTTGTATGTAACAGACAGCACAGATACGGTGGAAGGGCAAAACCACTTTCGGAGGAAAAGGAGGCCTCAAACAACCTTATTCCTGTATACCACAAAGAATGACTCCATACAGGATAAGGCCAACAACTCAACTTCCCTCAAGGACATGATAGGAATGAGAAAGGAAACCTTGTGTGTGAAGATAGACAAGGGCATAGGTGTGCCCAGCCTTTTGCATTAGGGTGTGCATCCCAAAACTCAAACATACATGCCTTTCTGTGCAGCCTCAGCTGCCCTGGACAGTGAATGAATGGGAAGTGCTCTGTGCTGAGAGACTTCCTGTTCATTCACAAACCGAAGCATAGTAAACACAGTTTACTATGCTTCAGTTATGAACACAGTGAGTAAATGTATTAACTGTGTTCATTTAGAAAAGGAAGGTGCTGGAAAATGACATATTTACTAGCCCCTTCCCCCACTCTCCTAATACATCCCCCGCAGCAGCTGGGGGAGAGGAGGGAAGCAAGCAGAACTGTGGGTTGGGGGTCAACACGGGGGAAGCCCTGGCAGTAGGGGGAATAGGCACTGCATGTAGTGATTAGGGTGTGCCCAGGCACACTTGGCACAACCACTGTGCATGCCTATGGACAAGGGGATAGGTTCAAAGGGTGTTTTTCTGAAGCCAACATATCAAGGCTGCAATCCCCTGGACCTACTGAGGAAAACAGAAAGGGAACAAAGCAACACCCTATATGAATTCCTTTACCTAGGAGTTCGAGGCAAGCAGTCTTTGAAAAAAAAGGATGACTAAGGCCAAAATCTGACCCCTCAGGGTACTTAAGGTCCAACACTGGTCAAGACCAGATTGGAGGAAAGACAGAATTGGTCCTGTTGAGAACTCTCTTAGTTTGAAGTCCCTGTCTTTGCACCAAAAGAAGTGGTATTTCCAAATGCAATTATAGACATTACAGGAAGTAAATTTCCTAGCTTTTAAAAGCATAGGGATGACCAAGTCTGGCAGGCCCCTGTTCCCCATGACCTGGGCTTCAACAGCCAAGCTGTTAAAGTCACTAGTGGGGAAGAAGTATGAAAAAAAAATCCTTGGGACAAAAGATCTGGAGGCTCAATGGAGAGTCTGCCAGAAGCTTGGCTATGTCTGAGTACCACAGCCTCCTGGGCCATATCAGTGTAATAAATGCCTTGCATCTCAATCGTGTAGAGCAGGCAAAGTATAAGCTTCGGTGGGAGAAAAAAGTAGATCACGTTGAACTGAGCTCACAGAGTCACCAGACCATCCACTGCAAAGGTAAGAGGATCCATGGTCCTGGCAACAAATATGTCCAGTTTTTTGTTAAACCTGAGCATAGGAGGACTATCTCCTGAGTTACCCCACATGTAACAGATGCTCAAAACACATTCTGGTTGGGGAACCAATCTACATAGTCCAGATGTTTAAGTTTGCCTGCCACTTTACCACGCCTAGAAAGTGCAGTGTGGATACAGCAGGAATATGAAGTTCTGCCCAGGCTAGATCATGTACCCTTGTCTGTATTGCTGTGTGACTACTGGTGGCACCATGATGGTTGATGTAAGACCGGGCTATGGCATCATTTACAGCTGTGTTCAAAATAATAGCATTCCAACATCACTAACCAGATCAATTACTGTTTTGGTATAAATTATATTTCTACATGGCAAATAATTTACTAGTAAGTTTGGTAGAGTAATAGAAAACCAACAGACCCAACAGTCATGACATGCATGCTGCTGATTCTGTGTAATTGAATTATCATTTGAAAGGGGCGTGTTAAAAATATTAACAGTGTGGTGATCAATAAGTGAGATCATTCAGTCTGTGATAAAACAGGTGTCAAACGGGTGGCCCTTATTTAAGGACAAAGGTAGCAAATGTACATGCTGGTTATAGTGCATTGGGTCATTCCAGACATTGTTCAGAAGAACAGCTTACTTTGATTAAAATGCTGATTGGAGAGGGGGAAAACATATAAAGATGTGCAGAAACTAATAGGTTGATCAGTTAAAATTATCTCAAATGCTTTTGAATGGCAACCACAACCAGAAAGATGTGGAAAAAAATGGAAAACTACCATTCGAATGGATCGAATAGTCAAAATGGCAAAGACTCAGCTCAAGGGTGATCAAAGAAGGTCTAAAGTTACCTGTGAGTACTGTAGGAATTAGAAAATGCCTATGTGAAGCCAAGCTATCGGCAAGAAGCCCCTGCAAAGTCCCATTGTTGAAAAAATGACGTGCTGAAGAGATTACAAATTACCAAAGTACACATTGACTGGCCTAAAGAGAAACGGTGCAACATCTTGTGGACTAATGAAAGCAAGATTGCTCTTTTTGGGTCCAGGGGGTCGCAGACAGTTTGTCAGACATCCCCCAAACACAGAATTCAAGCCACAGTACACTGTGAAGACAGTGAAGCATGGTAGCGCATGCATCATGATATGGTGATGTATCTCCTACTATGGTGCTGGGCCTATTTATCACATACCAGGGGTCATGGATCAATTTGAATACATAAAAATACTTGAAGCCAAAATACTTAAATACACTATAATTTTTAACACAACTGCAAATGAATCCTGGTCAGGTGATTTTGTACTCAAGTACCCAATGACAAAGAGACAACTCTTCCTTAGCTCAGCAGGTTGGCATTCCTGAGAAATTTCCAGGCCATTGGGAAAAAGGATTGTTCTGATTCCGGTGCAGGAGTTGACACCAACATGTCAGGGCAAGCCTGGTCTTGTTGGACAGGTACTGTATATATGACAAATTAGAGACTGTGTCTGCTTGTACCACACTGACAGAATGTTCAGTTGCAGTGGACTAGAGTGAAACTGGGCTTAAGGGACTGTTTTGAAGGAGGTAATTACCCAGTCCAAGAACCTCATGCAAAAGAGAATGGTTCGGTGGTCCTTAGTCACTAGAATCTGAGCTTGGGAGTGGAAAGACTGGAGGTTATCTGGGGGAAGGAAGACCCTGGACAGAGCCATTTCAGGCGATGAGCTGACTCCAGGTTTGAGGATCTGTTCCTGGACTTGCTGGGTTTTGAGAATCAAGTCTTATGGTGGAACTATGTTTCAAGCTTGGACTTAAAGCCTGAAGGCTAAAACATTTACAATGAATTCAGATATAGAGGCTGAAAATTCTTCCCTGAATAAACACAAGAAGGCCTCAGAAGAGGCAAGTGAGTGAGACTGGGGATAGTGTCATGAGCTTTCAGGAAAATGTCCATTGGGGGAAATAGCATGACAACCTCCTGAGCCATTAGGAGTATGGACCTGTATGGGCCCCGAACCCAATAATGTAATAGCGCACATGTGCAGAACGGCAACCGAAGAGGAGACCCGTGCAAGCACAGTAGCATTCTCAGTCCAGGGCAGCCATCCATGACCAAAGAAGTTTAACAGTAAGGACAATTTTGACTCTTGGTAAGTGCAGTGCACACTCCTGTCATCTGTCAGAAGTCAAAGAGTGATATGTGCAGGAATTACATTAGAATTGGCCCTCCTTTCAACAAATAAGAAAGACGCTGTGTCAAGGTCTTACCTTGCCATCCTGTTGGCAGCCATCTTGGACATGTGCAGACTGCTGTATCCTATAAACTCTGTTGGCATTATCACTTGCCTGCTGACTGGGCATCGCTCAGTGATGATGTTGCACACCAGACTATATATATATATATATATATATACATATATATAAAATCACCTCAAAGCTTGCAGTCCTTGCCCTTGTGTTTGTGCCCCAAGGTGTATCACTGCTAGAACTCTTCTGTTCTCCATGTTCTTCAGTGCATGACCTGGCTTGGCTGATGACTTTCCTGGCTCTCGATCCCGCATCGGCAGATGACCCTGCAATGGCAGAGGATCCGGCATCATCAGACTACCTGCTACTGGACTCGACCCCGGCTTGGATGACTACCCGCTGCTAGAGATCCCGACTTGGATGACTACCTGCTTCTGGACTTGACCCTGGCTGTTCCTGGTTTCGCTCCTCACCCTTGCTGTGCGTTTATTGTTGTTGCCCTAATAAACTGCTTTATTTTACTTTCATCTTCGTGTTGTCTGGTTTCCTGGCATCCTGATACCTTGGTAATATTTAAAGTGGAACTTCAGTTATGCATTCCGGACTTCTTTTTCTACAGTTCCTTTGTCAGGTTTTTATTGCTTTCTTGTCATCACTATATATATTTTATCTCACTTCCTGTCCCCGTGACACTCGACAGCTTCTTCTACAAAGTGTGACACCACCGTAGTAGAGGGGGAAACATATAGCAGGAAAAACTTGTCAGAGCAGGTAACCCCTTTCACACTTCAAACAAAATATGTTTTGGCTGTTAGTCCACTTTATAGGGCCAATTCATCTTTTCACAATATGAAAAGGTGAACTAAATCACAGCACCCTTCGGTCCTTGGTGCTTGTACCTTTTATAATCCTCTGATGCTCTCTCCAGCTGGTATAATGGTCTGACTCTTTATAACTTCACTAAAAGGTGCTGGAGGCATATTGCTCGCAATGGCAAGTACTCATTTTTTCAGCCCTGACCACATTGACCGGTGAGAATCTCTTCTTTGTTCCAGGATGCCACCTTGAAAGAAAGAAGCCGCAAAAGGATTCTGATTGGTCAGTGTGGACAACTGACCACCACTGCTGGCATTATGCTGTCACACAGCCTCTGGCATGGTTTATTAAAGATTTTAATGTTCTTGAGCTTTTTGCTAGCTTGAGAGTACAGGGGAAGATGGGGCTCACATAAGGTACATGCAGCAGGGACCAGAGGGGTAGAAATGGTATTGTGAATAAGTTAAATCTTTTATTTTTTGTGAAAATTAGAAATAACTCTTTAATTATGTACGAAGGATCAAGATTAGGGAAAAACAAGAGTGAGCATAAATAATGTGTGGGGCTTTAAGTATTTTCTAGCATAAAAAAAAAAAATATATATCTTAAAGCGGAGCTCCACCCAAAAAGGGAAGTTCTGCGTTTAGGCCTCTTCCTTTGCTGCTCTTTTAGTAATGGCACTTTTGGGGGGGGGGGGGGGGTGTACCTGTTTTTGACAGGTACCTGAACCCACTTTTGCCTAGGCGAACAGGTGACAGGTCCCAAAAGACAGGGGACATATTCACAATTAGGGATGATCGAACGGTTCGGGTCGACCATCGGTTCGACCCGAACATTGACTGTTCGAGGTTCGGCCGAATTCCGAACTTTTTGCTGAAAAAGTTCGGAATTCTGCAACCAGAACCGACCAAAATGCAATGGGACAGGAACTGGGCTTTAAAAGCCCGTGATTGGACCAGAACCATCAGTAAAAGCCAATTGAGGGGGCAGGAGAATGCTAGGAATGTGATTGGAGTGACTAGGGGGTCCAGAGGCCAATCATTAGTGAATACGCCCCCCCAGTATATAAGATAGCCCCGCCAAATCTCTACCATTTTAATACAGGGCTGTGGAAGAGAGTGGAAGCAGTTCTGTTACTTCTGCTCTCAAAGTGTCATTTAGCAATTATTAGTGTGAGGAAAGGGATATCTAGTATAGTTAGGGTACTATTTTCCACTATAGTTAGATTTAATAATCTAGTTTCTGTAGGGAAAGTGTTAAGTGTAAGGGGACCGTAGTGTAGTGTAGGGTTAACTGACTCTGACTGTTATGGCAGGGTGAAAAAACCCTTCCATATCAGGGTGACCACTATAGAGAAAAGATTGTTTCTCTTAGAACACTTATAGAACCGGATAGTGGCTTCGCCCGTCACCCGGCTTTTTGTTGCAGGCGTTTATAGGGCTTTTTTGAGGACATGTTTGGAGTCAGGCATGACATCTGAACTTCTGTGTAGGGGTATATATACACACACACATGTATGTATATATACACATACACATATATAGGTGAGAAAGTAGCAGAAACCTATGCTTGCGCTAATGAAATAATTAACACCCATATGGCTTCTCTGCTATAACACCTATATATGTGTATGTGTATAAATACATATAAGTGTGTGTGTATATATACCCCTATACAGAATTTCAGATGTTTTGCCTGCCTCCAAAGACCCCCAAAAAATGCCCAAAAAAACGCCTGCTGCAAAAACACACCTGGGCATTTTTGTAGCAGGCGTTTTTTTTGGCATTTTTTGGGCATCTTTGGAGGCATGCATAACATCTGTACTTCTGTGTAGGGGTATATATACACACACACATGTATGTATATATACACATACACATATATAGGTGTGAAAGTAGCAGAAACCTATGCTTGCGCTAATGAAATAATTAACACCCATATGGCTTCTCTGCTATAACACCTATATATGTGTATGTGTATAAATACATATAAGTGTGTGTGTATATATACCCCTATACAGAATTTCAGATGTTTTGCCTGCCTCCAAAGACCCCCAAAAAATGCCCAAAAAAAACGCCTGCTGCCAAAACACACCTGGGCGTTTTTGTAGCAGGCATTTTTTTGGGCATTTTTTGGGCGTCTTTGGAGGCAGGCATAACATCTGTACTTCTGTGTAGGGGTATATATACACACACACATGTATGTATATATACAGATACACATATATAGGTGTGAAAGTAGCAGAAACCTATGCTTGCGATAAATGAAATGATTAACACCCATATGGCTTCTCTGCTATAACACCTATATATGTGTATGTGTATAAATACATATAAGTGTGTGTGTATATATACCCCTATACAGAAGTTCATATGTTATGCCTGCCTCCAAAGACCCCCAAAAAATGCCCAAAAAAACCACCTGCAACAACACACCTGGGCGTTTTTTTTTGGCAAATTTTTTCGGGCATTTTTTGGTGGTCTTTGGAGGCAGGCAAAACATCTTAAATTCTGTATAGGGGTATATATACACACACACTTGTATGTATTTATACACATACACACATATAGGTGTTATAGCAGAGAATTCATATGGGTGTTAATTATTTCATTAGCGCAAGCATGGGTTTCTGCTACTTTCACACCTCTATATGTGTATGTGTATATATACATACATGTGTGTGTGTGTGTATATATACCCCTACACAGAAGTACAGATGTTATGCCTGCCTCCAAAGACGCCCAAAAAATGCCCAAAAAAACGCCAGCTACAAAAACACCCAGGTGTGTTTTTGCAGCAATCGTTTTTTTTTTTGGGCATTTTTTGGGGGTCTTTGGAGGCAGGCAAAACATCTGAAATTCTGTATAGGGGTATATATACACACACACTTATATGTATTTATACACATACACACATATAGGTGTTATAGCAGAGAAGCCATATGGGTGTTAAATATTTCATTAGCGCAAGCATACGTTTCTGCTACTTTCACACCTATATATGTGTATATATACATACATGTGTGTGTGTATATATACCCCTACACCGAAGTTCTGATGTTATGCCTGCCTCCAAAGACCCCCAAAAAATGTCCAAAAAAACGCCTGCTACAAAACCGGCAAGGTGTGAAAATAGTGGAGCCACTATTCTGTTCTATTGCAATTCTAATACAAACAAACTTTTTTTTCTGGTTCTGGACATGCTACAGAGCTGAAACTTCACAGGTACACTTTTAGACACCCCAGACACTAAATCCAAAGAAATCTCTTTTTTTTTTTCAACAATTTTTTCAATAATTGTCTCTCTATCAAAAATGACAATTTTTAAGAACTTTTTTTTGTGAGATTAATAGTCCCTGGTGCATGACCCAGAACCCTAGGCACTTTTTAGGGGCATTTATTGGGTTTTAGGGCTTCAAAATGGTGTTTTTTGATTACAGAAGTTCGGGTCCCATTGATTTCAAATGGGTTCTGAAATCCGGGGCCGAACTTTCGGGAAGTTTGGGTGTTCTTTTGAAAAGTTCGATCATCCCTATTCACAATGTGCAGGGTGGCTTGCCCATGCACAGTGGGCACCTGGCTGTCAAGCCCACAATAAAGATGTCGGCGTCGAAGACGTAAGATGAGAAGTAAATACAGCTGGGGTGAGCACATCGCTGGATCCTGGGATAAGTGAGCGGCTGTTTATTATAAATCAGCAGCTAGTTTTTAGCTAGTGACTTTTAATTTTTTACACAGGAGACTGGAGCTCCTATTTAACTGATAAAATGTTGGCTGTGGATTGAAAATATGCTCATTAATTTCTACAGCAGTAGAATAAAAATATAGCGTGCTACTTGTAGTTCTACAGAAACAGCTTAAAGCTTAAAGTGAATGTAAATCCTCACATATACCCAGAAAAGTGAACAGCCTCAGATGATACACAGAGATGAAACAAATCTCCCTACATAAGTTTTATTTGTATATCTGCTGTCGTCAGCGTTCTACACAGTTTAGAAAGAGAACTTTTTTCTTCCTGTTCCAACACTGGGTGTGGAGTCTTTGCATACACTGTGTGTGAGCTGATTGGAGGAAAGGCACACACCTCCCTCCACATAAGCAGAGGAAGGAAGAAACATGCAGAGATGTGCTGTGAATAGACCAGCTCTCTGCTAATCGCACACTATGCACCCCACTCTTGCTGATAACAGAGGAATGGAGAGAGAGAAGTAAACACTACAGATATACTGTATGTGCCCAGGTCAAATTTCATAAATTGGGTTTTCATCCACTTTAAAGTGTTGTTGTTCAGTCATTTTCCACGCTTCATGACCTCATGGACCATAGCGCGCCAGGCTTTTCTGTCCTCTAATGTCTCCCGGAGCATGCTTAACTTCATGTTCATTGTTTTGATGATGCTATCTATCCATCTTGTTTTCTGTCGTCCTCTTCTTCTATTTCCTTCCATGTTTCCCAGCATCAGGGTCTTTTCCAATGAGTCCTCTCTTCACATTATGTGGCCAAAGTATTCAAGTTTACTTTAAATTGTATGTCCAACGGAAATGTTTTATTTTTCTTAGTTTTGGATACAGTGAGGAACAGACAGAAGGTGAGGAATTCTCCAACAGCAACACAAATAGAAATAAAAATGTTTTTCTTTAGTAGGAAGGAGATATAAAAATCTTACTTATCTGTCTGTGTCCTTGTTTCCGATTTTTTCTCGTTTCCCCCATGGTTAAAGCATTGTTAGTGGGGCAGGAAATGAGGGTATCTCTATAATGGTGTCCTGGATAGCAAATTAAACGTAAGTTTTACCCCTTTCATGCAAAACTCGAAAAAAAAAGGCTTTTGGCTTAATATTTACATAAAAGCATTTTATGCTAAGATCTGTTGTTCAGGAGAGACAAGTGAAAAAATATAGTGTGTTTGGACATGTAGTGCTCCAGAGGCAGGAGTGAGGCAAGTAAATGTCTCAGAGAATACCAAGCTTAAAATACTAATGAAGAATCTCAACGTTATAAATCTGAACAGATCAGCTATTATCATTTGTAAAATTATTTCACAAAGCGGAGTTTATAGTATATCAAGTCTGTGTGACACTTACACTAAAACATCTCCCTCTAGAGGCCACTTTTCAGATTGCATTAAAATAAATCTGTATTGAGAAAATATACAGTATAGGCTGACGCTGCTTACCATTCCTTAAAATGTTAGTTGCTTGGTAGTAATGCTCAATAACTTTTATACTTTCCAAGTCTCTGATTCAAAACTAGCTTGCAGGTCAGTAGTCCTGATTTTATTGTGGTATGCTTGGTCCTGTCCAGTAACTCAAATTGTTGAAAGCAATAGAAGCCCTATAACTTGTCTTATTATAAGAGGGTCAGCAATGGTGGTCCTTACAATTTTTTCAGTACCGTTAAGTACACCTATAATAAAATAAATATGGCCACCTAAAATAAGAATTATTGGCTTACCTGTAAAACCTTTTTCCTGGAGTACAGTACAGGACAAAGGTTTCCATTAATCAAGACCATGGATTATATTGAAATCGAATGTAATTGTGCGCTACCCTTATAAAACCCAACTGTGATAAATTAAATACTAGCTGCTGCTACCACCTTAATGTGTTCCCACATGTAAAATAAATATAATTAATGGATGTGGTAGCGCTGCTGAAGAAGAAAGGACTTATTAATTATGCAGTGTAAAATATACAATAAATACCATATAATTATAGTACCAAATAAAGTAAATATCTTACTAAAGTGCAATGCGAGACAGAGACACCGTCTCTGATTGCATACGGTGCAACCAAGAAGAATAAAATCGAAAATAAAAAAACAAATAAAAGAATGAATGAATGTGATAGCACTGCTAAAAAATGAATAAGTAAATGAAAAAGCAGTGTAAAATGCATACATTATGTACCATACATAAAATGTTGTGCCAAATAAGTTAAAAATCAAATAAAGTGCAATGTAGTGCAGAGACTCCATCTCTGAATAAATAAAGTGCAAACAAAGTATATGTCTACTCCTTTGAAAGTTATATCTTGGAATGTCAGGGGTTTGAACTTTCCTCACAAGCGGTCCCTGGTGTTCTCCTTCCTCAAACAGTATAAACCCCCTAAACATTTGGCCTTAAAAAGGGCCTGGATTGCCCGTTTGTACCATGCCTTTCATACTTCCTATTCTAGGGGGGTCTCGGTCCTTATTGCTAGGTCCCTCACAGCTGAGGTGCTTTGCATACGGACGGACCCAGATGTCAGGTTTGTCCTTTTGTCTTTACAGGTTGGCTGTGCTGTCCTTAATTTAATTAACCTATACATTCCTCCTCCATTTTCAGCTGAAATTTTTAATAGAGTTACTTCCTACATCCTGGATTTACCAATGAGCCATGTCCTCTATATGGGTGACTATAACGCAGTGGTTGACCCTGCCATGGACCACTTGCGGGGAGAAGGGCGTATTTTCCAGTCCCTTTTGGACTGGATTCAAATATATGATCTGGTAGATGTGTGGCGCTGGAAACATACACTTCCGCTCATCAGTGGGGCAACCATCCTTCCCCGAGGGGTTTCAGATCATGCCCCTCTCTCTACTTCCAGCTTCCAGCCCTCCACTGTGGCGCCTCAATGCTCATTGGTGAACTGACCCTAGAGTTACTTCCTACATCCTGGATTTACCGATGAGCCATGTCCTCTATATGGGTGACTATAAAGCAGTGGTTGACCCTGCCATGGACCACTTGTGGGGAGAAGGGCGTATTTTCCAGTCCCTTTTGGACTGGATTCAAATATATGATCTGGTAGATGTGTGGCGCTGGAAACATACACTTCCGCTCATCAGTGGGGCAACCATCCTTCCCCGAGGGGTTTCAGATCATGCCCCTCTCTCTACTTCCAGCTTCCAGCCCTCCACTGTGGCGCCTCAATGCTCATTGGTTAACTGACCCTATGGTGTTGAACGCCTGCACTAAGGGTGTCTTGGAATATTGGGATACGAACTTGCTTACTTGTAACGCTCCTGCGTTTCTTATATGGTGTGGATTTTCAGCTGCAGAAATAGTTCCACGTCAGTAGTCATGTAAGAGATATGCTGAGATACCATTCCCAACCTCAATGACTCATCATGTGTGGAAGGTCTTATTTCAGCCAGTAAATACACACAATTAGCAAACTGGTTCCTAGAGTGACTTTATGTATGTGGTAACATAATGATGAAGGTTGAGGGATAGGTTGAGTGGAGGTGGTAGGTGATAGACACTTGAAGGTGAGACAGTAGCAGATGGATGCAGGAAGGTTTAGCAATGTTGTATGATAACAGATGATAGAATAGCAGGTGGACATACAAAAGAGATCAACCCAGTGCAGAAAAGTAGCAGTAGTCTCAAGAGCTAGCAATCTAGTTATGCAGATGTGATAAACAGTCTTTACTATGCAGAGCTAGATAGTGTAAGCTTAGTATAAGTTTATAGAGAATTCCCCTGCGGGGTACTTAGCACTATTAGCGATACAGCCGAAGGGTGGTTCAGGAGAGGCGGATGATCCAGTAGCGGGATACAGGGATCAGCGCAGCGAGGTTCCGTCAGCGAAGTAAGCTTGCAAGCATGGAAGCTTCAAGAAAGGTTAGCATCCAGGTAAGGGTGTTTGAACGAACACATGTGAGTGAGAACCGGCGCTTTAAATAGCCATCTAGTCCGGCGCTGGGTGATGACAGCTCCAGTCTTAAAGGTGTATGCGCACCTTTCCAAAAGTAAATGGTGGGGGGCATACACTTGTGGAAAGTGTAATTTAGGGTACCAAAGGTACCGGAACATTACAATACCCCCCCCTTAAGGCCTGCTCCTGAAGGCCTCTGGAGCTGGTTTGTCTGGGTATCTCGCATGAAAATTGCGGATTAATCTAGGGGCATGTATGTCAGAGGTGTTTAGCCAGGTGTCGTCTTGGGGCCCATAGTTCTTCCATCTAACCAAGTACTGAAGTCTTCTTCTGTAGATACGAGAATCCAGAATCTCTTTTATCTCGTATTCTTCTCCACCTTCAACTTGTACAGGAGGGGGAGGTGGAATATTAGGCCTTATTCCTTGGTCCGGAACATGGGGTTTTAGTAGCGACACATGGAAAATGGGATGGATTTTTAGGTCCATTGGCAATGTAAGCTGCACTGCAGCTTTTCCAATAAGTTTCTTGATTGGGAAAGGTCCCAAGAACAGAGGTCCAAGCTTTTTGCTAGGGATCTTCAGTCTCAAGTTTTTTGTTGAGAGCCAAACGAGGTCCCCGATAGTATACTGTGGAGAAGGTCTTCTACGAAGATCATAGTACTTCTTTTGTTGACTGTGAGCGTGTGCAATGGTAGTATTTAGTAAACCCAGAGAATCCTTTATTTGGGTAAGATAGTCTGAGGCTACTGGGTTATTTGAAGGAAGGATGCGTGGAGGGAGAATAGAGGGATGGAACCCATAGTTCAAGTAGAACGGACTCTGCTTGGTTGTACTGTGAGTTGCGTTGTTGTAGGCAAATTCTGCCAGGGGGAGAAGATCCAACCAATCATCCTGTTGGTAAGAAGTGTAACAACGTAAATACTGCTTGATGCATTGGTTGACTCTTTCAGTCTGTCCGTTGGTCTGCGGATGGTAAGGAGAAGTGAGCTTCCGCTCAATCCGTAGTATGTGACATAGTTCTTGCCAGAATTTAGAAATAAATTGGGATCCACGGTCAGACAGAAGAGTTTTTGGGATACCATGTAATCTGAAGACATGTTTCATCAGGAGTTCTGCCGTTTGTTTGGACGAAGGTAGTCTGCGAATAGCAATGAAATGTGCCATCTTTGTCAGATGGTCCACTGACACCAAAATGGTATTAAATCCTTTGGAAGGAGGCAATTCTACGATGAAGTCCAATGACAAAACCTCCCATGGAGTTTGGGGTATTGGTAGACTGCATAGTAGACCGGATGGTCTCGTAGTGTCAATTTTGGACCTGGCACAGACATTGCATGAAGAGACGAATTTTTGTATAGATGTTTTCATGTCAGGCCACCAGAATTGTCGAGAAATCAAATTGAAAGTCTTTGTCATACCCATATGTCCTGCCATAGGCACATCATGCGATAATTCCAAGATCTTGGTGTGTAGGGTAGGTGGTATGTAAAGTTTGTCGTTGTAGTAGAGGAAGCCTTCTGCATCAGTATTTAGTTGTGGTGGGGGTGAATCCAAACTTATACCATGTAGAACCTCTTCCTTTAAGGAACGGACAACTCCAATAATGCGTTTGTGAGGTATTATAGGAACGGAAGGGATTTCAAAGTAGTTTTCTTCAGTTAGTCGTGATAGTGCATCCGCCTTTTTGTTCTTATCTGCAGGTGTGTAGGTCACTAGGAAGTTAAACCTTAGAAAGAATAGTGACCATCGTACCTGTCGATGCGAGAGAGTTTTGCTAGTCTGAAGATATTGGAGGTTTTCATGGTCCGTGTATATAATTATTGGTAGTTGGGTGCCTTCGAGTAAATGTCGCCAATTCTCCAGAGCCAATTTTATAGCAAGCAGTTCCTTTTCACCCACGGGGTAATTTATCTCGGGACTGCTCAGGGATTTAGAAAAAAAAGCGACTGGATGAAGTGGTGAAGTGTGGGTAGGTCGTTGGGAGAGTATTGCTCCTACTGCCATGTTTGACGCATCTACCTCCAGAATGTATTGGAGGGATGGGTCTGGATGGCGTAGTATGGGAGCAGAAGTAAACCTTGTCTTTAACAAGTGGAAAGCCTTATTTGCTTCTTCTGACCATTTAAATGGTATTTTTATGCTAGTGAGCTGTGTGAGGGGTCTCACAATAGCAGAAAAGTTTTTTATGAACTTCCTGTAGAAATTTGAAAATCCCAGGAATCGCTGTAGCGCCTTGCGTGTAGTTGGTGTAGGCCAATCCTGAATGCAGGATATTTTACTCATGTCCATCTCGATTCCTGTTTTGGATATGATGTAGCCTAGAAAGAGTACCTCATCTTTATGGAACAAGCATTTCTTCAGCTTCACATAAAGATTATGTGCAAGCAATCTCGATAATACAAGTCTTACATGTCTTATGTGTTCAGACAGGGTCCGTGAATATATAAGTATATCGTCCAGATATACCACAACACAGACATCTAGTAAGTCTTTAAAAATATCGTTTATAAATCGTTGGAAAACTGCAGGGGCATTGCATAGGCCGAATGGCATCACAAGATATTCGAACAATCCGTATCTAGTTCTGAATGCAGTCTTCCACTCGTGTCCATCACGGATTCGAATGAGATTGTATGCTCCTTTCAGGTCTAATTTTGAAAAATAGGTAGCTCCACGCACCTGCTCAATGAGCTCAGGGATAAGCGGTAGAGGATAGCGATCTTTTATTGTGATAGCATTCAATTGCCTAAACGTAAGTTTTACCCCTTTCATGCAAAACTCGAAAAAAAAAGGCTTTTGGCTTAATATTTACATAAAAGCATTTTATGCTAAGATCTGTTGTTCAGGAGAGACAAGTGAAAAAATATAGTGTGTTTGGACATGTAGTGCTCCAGAGGCAGGAGTGAGGCAAGTAAATGTCTCAGAGAATACCAAGCTTAAAATACTAATGAAGAATCTCAACGTTATAAATCTGAACAGATCAGCTATTATCATTTGTAAAATTATTTCACAAAGCGGAGTTTATAGTATATCAAGTCTGTGTGACACTTACACTAAAACATCTCCCTCTAGAGGCCACTTTTCAGATTGCATTAAAATAAATCTGTATTGAGAAAATATACAGTATAGGCTGACGCTGCTTACCATTCCTTAAAATGTTAGTTGCTTGGTAGTAATGCTCAATAACTTTTATACTTTCCAAGTCTCTGATTCAAAACTAGCTTGCAGGTCAGTAGTCCTGATTTTATTGTGGTATGCTTGGTCCTGTCCAGTAACTCAAATTGTTGAAAGCAATAGAAGCCCTATAACTTGTCTTATTATAAGAGGGTCAGCAATGGTGGTCCTTACAATTTTTTCAGTACCGTTAAGTACACCTATAATAAAATAAATATGGCCACCTAAAATAAGAATTATTGGCTTACCTGTAAAACCTTTTTCCTGGAGTACAGTACAGGACAAAGGTTTCCATTAATCAAGACCATGGATTATATTGAAATCGAATGTAATTGTGCGCTACCCTTATAAAACCCAACTGTGATAAATTAAATACTAGCTGCTGCTACCACCTTAATGTGTTCCCACATGTAAAATAAATATAATTAATGGATGTGGTAGCGCTGCTGAAGAAGAAAGGACTTATTAATTATGCAGTGTAAAATATACAATAAATACCATATAATTATAGTACCAAATAAAGTAAATATCTTACTAAAGTGCAATGCGAGACAGAGACACCGTCTCTGATTGCATACGGTGCAACCAAGAAGAATAAAATCGAAAATAAAAAAACAAATAAAAGAATGAATGAATGTGATAGCACTGCTAAAAAATGAATAAGTAAATGAAAAAGCAGTGTAAAATGCATACATTATGTACCATACATAAAATGTTGTGCCAAATAAGTTAAAAATCAAATAAAGTGCAATGTAGTGCAGAGACTCCATCTCTGAATAAATAAAGTGCAAACAAAGTATATGTCTACTCCTTTGAAAGTTATATCTTGGAATGTCAGGGGTTTGAACTTTCCTCACAAGCGGTCCCTGGTGTTCTCCTTCCTCAAACAGTATAAACCCCCTAAACATTTGGCCTTAAAAAGGGCCTGGATTGCCCGTTTGTACCATGCCTTTCATACTTCCTATTCTAGGGGGGTCTCGGTCCTTATTGCTAGGTCCCTCACAGCTGAGGTGCTTTGCATACGGACGGACCCAGATGTCAGGTTTGTCCTTTTGTCTTTACAGGTTGGCTGTGCTGTCCTTAATTTAATTAACCTATACATTCCTCCTCCATTTTCAGCTGAAATTTTTAATAGAGTTACTTCCTACATCCTGGATTTACCAATGAGCCATGTCCTCTATATGGGTGACTATAACGCAGTGGTTGACCCTGCCATGGACCACTTGCGGGGAGAAGGGCGTATTTTCCAGTCCCTTTTGGACTGGATTCAAATATATGATCTGGTAGATGTGTGGCGCTGGAAACATACACTTCCGCTCATCAGTGGGGCAACCATCCTTCCCCGAGGGGTTTCAGATCATGCCCCTCTCTCTACTTCCAGCTTCCAGCCCTCCACTGTGGCGCCTCAATGCTCATTGGTGAACTGACCCTAGAGTTACTTCCTACATCCTGGATTTACCGATGAGCCATGTCCTCTATATGGGTGACTATAAAGCAGTGGTTGACCCTGCCATGGACCACTTGTGGGGAGAAGGGCGTATTTTCCAGTCCCTTTTGGACTGGATTCAAATATATGATCTGGTAGATGTGTGGCGCTGGAAACATACACTTCCGCTCATCAGTGGGGCAACCATCCTTCCCCGAGGGGTTTCAGATCATGCCCCTCTCTCTACTTCCAGCTTCCAGCCCTCCACTGTGGCGCCTCAATGCTCATTGGTTAACTGACCCTATGGTGTTGAACGCCTGCACTAAGGGTGTCTTGGAATATTGGGATACGAACTTGCTTACTTGTAACGCTCCTGCGTTTCTTATATGGTGTGGATTTTCAGCTGCAGAAATAGTTCCACGTCAGTAGTCATGTAAGAGATATGCTGAGATACCATTCCCAACCTCAATGACTCATCATGTGTGGAAGGTCTTATTTCAGCCAGTAAATACACACAATTAGCAAACTGGTTCCTAGAGTGACTTTATGTATGTGGTAACATAATGATGAAGGTTGAGGGATAGGTTGAGTGGAGGTGGTAGGTGATAGACACTTGAAGGTGAGACAGTAGCAGATGGATGCAGGAAGGTTTAGCAATGTTGTATGATAACAGATGATAGAATAGCAGGTGGACATACAAAAGAGATCAACCCAGTGCAGAAAAGTAGCAGTAGTCTCAAGAGCTAGCAATCTAGTTATGCAGATGTGATAAACAGTCTTTACTATGCAGAGCTAGATAGTGTAAGCTTAGTATAAGTTTATAGAGAATTCCCCTGCGGGGTACTTAGCACTATTAGCGATACAGCCGAAGGGTGGTTCAGGAGAGGCGGATGATCCAGTAGCGGGATACAGGGATCAGCGCAGCGAGGTTCCGTCAGCGAAGTAAGCTTGCAAGCATGGAAGCTTCAAGAAAGGTTAGCATCCAGGTAAGGGTGTTTGAACGAACACATGTGAGTGAGAACCGGCGCTTTAAATAGCCATCTAGTCCGGCGCTGGGTGATGACAGCTCCAGTCTTAAAGGTGTATGCGCACCTTTCCAAAAGTAAATGGTGGGGGGCATACACTTGTGGAAAGTGTAATTTAGGGTACCAAAGGTACCGGAACATTACAATACCCCCCCCCTTAAGGCCTGCTCCTGAAGGCCTCTGGAGCTGGTTTGTCTGGGTATCTCGCATGAAAATTGCGGATTAATCTAGGGGCATGTATGTCAGAGGTGTTTAGCCAGGTGTCGTCTTGGGGCCCATAGTTCTTCCATCTAACCAAGTACTGAAGTCTTCTTCTGTAGATACGAGAATCCAGAATCTCTTTTATCTCGTATTCTTCTCCACCTTCAACTTGTACAGGAGGGGGAGGTGGAATATTAGGCCTTATTCCTTGGTCCGGAACATGGGGTTTTAGTAGCGACACATGGAAAATGGGATGGATTTTTAGGTCCATTGGCAATGTAAGCTGCACTGCAGCTTTTCCAATAAGTTTCTTGATTGGGAAAGGTCCCAAGAACAGAGGTCCAAGCTTTTTGCTAGGGATCTTCAGTCTCAAGTTTTTTGTTGAGAGCCAAACGAGGTCCCCGATAGTATACTGTGGAGAAGGTCTTCTACGAAGATCATAGTACTTCTTTTGTTGACTGTGAGCGTGTGCAATGGTAGTATTTAGTAAACCCAGAGAATCCTTTATTTGGGTAAGATAGTCTGAGGCTACTGGGTTATTTGAAGGAAGGATGCGTGGAGGGAGAATAGAGGGATGGAACCCATAGTTCAAGTAGAACGGACTCTGCTTGGTTGTACTGTGAGTTGCGTTGTTGTAGGCAAATTCTGCCAGGGGGAGAAGATCCAACCAATCATCCTGTTGGTAAGAAGTGTAACAACGTAAATACTGCTTGATGCATTGGTTGACTCTTTCAGTCTGTCCGTTGGTCTGCGGATGGTAAGGAGAAGTGAGCTTCCGCTCAATCCGTAGTATGTGACATAGTTCTTGCCAGAATTTAGAAATAAATTGGGATCCACGGTCAGACAGAAGAGTTTTTGGGATACCATGTAATCTGAAGACATGTTTCATCAGGAGTTCTGCCGTTTGTTTGGACGAAGGTAGTCTGCGAATAGCAATGAAATGTGCCATCTTTGTCAGATGGTCCACTGACACCAAAATGGTATTAAATCCTTTGGAAGGAGGCAATTCTACGATGAAGTCCAATGACAAAACCTCCCATGGAGTTTGGGGTATTGGTAGACTGCATAGTAGACCGGATGGTCTCGTAGTGTCAATTTTGGACCTGGCACAGACATTGCATGAAGAGACGAATTTTTGTATAGATGTTTTCATGTCAGGCCACCAGAATTGTCGAGAAATCAAATTGAAAGTCTTTGTCATACCCATATGTCCTGCCATAGGCACATCATGCGATAATTCCAAGATCTTGGTGTGTAGGGTAGGTGGTATGTAAAGTTTGTCGTTGTAGTAGAGGAAGCCTTCTGCATCAGTATTTAGTTGTGGTGGGGGTGAATCCAAACTTATACCATGTAGAACCTCTTCCTTTAAGGAACGGACAACTCCAATAATGCGTTTGTGAGGTATTATAGGAACGGAAGGGATTTCAAAGTAGTTTTCTTCAGTTAGTCGTGATAGTGCATCCGCCTTTTTGTTCTTATCTGCAGGTGTGTAGGTCACTAGGAAGTTAAACCTTAGAAAGAATAGTGACCATCGTACCTGTCGATGCGAGAGAGTTTTGCTAGTCTGAAGATATTGGAGGTTTTCATGGTCCGTGTATATAATTATTGGTAGTTGGGTGCCTTCGAGTAAATGTCGCCAATTCTCCAGAGCCAATTTTATAGCAAGCAGTTCCTTTTCACCCACGGGGTAATTTATCTCGGGACTGCTCAGGGATTTAGAAAAAAAAGCGACTGGATGAAGTGGTGAAGTGTGGGTAGGTCGTTGGGAGAGTATTGCTCCTACTGCCATGTTTGACGCATCTACCTCCAGAATGTATTGGAGGGATGGGTCTGGATGGCGTAGTATGGGAGCAGAAGTAAACCTTGTCTTTAACAAGTGGAAAGCCTTATTTGCTTCTTCTGACCATTTAAATGGTATTTTTATGCTAGTGAGCTGTGTGAGGGGTCTCACAATAGCAGAAAAGTTTTTTATGAACTTCCTGTAGAAATTTGAAAATCCCAGGAATCGCTGTAGCGCCTTGCGTGTAGTTGGTGTAGGCCAATCCTGAATGCAGGATATTTTACTCATGTCCATCTCGATTCCTGTTTTGGATATGATGTAGCCTAGAAAGAGTACCTCATCTTTATGGAACAAGCATTTCTTCAGCTTCACATAAAGATTATGTGCAAGCAATCTCGATAATACAAGTCTTACATGTCTTATGTGTTCAGACAGGGTCCGTGAATATATAAGTATATCGTCCAGATATACCACAACACAGACATCTAGTAAGTCTTTAAAAATATCGTTTATAAATCGTTGGAAAACTGCAGGGGCATTGCATAGGCCGAATGGCATCACAAGATATTCGAACAATCCGTATCTAGTTCTGAATGCAGTCTTCCACTCGTGTCCATCACGGATTCGAATGAGATTGTATGCTCCTTTCAGGTCTAATTTTGAAAAATAGGTAGCTCCACGCACCTGCTCAATGAGCTCAGGGATAAGCGGTAGAGGATAGCGATCTTTTATTGTGATAGCATTCAATTGCCTATAGTCGATGATAGGTCTGAGACTTGAATCTTTATTGCGAACAAAAAAGAGTCCTGCTGCTGTGGAAGAAGTGGAAGGTCTAATAAAACCTTTTTCCAAGTTCTCATCCAAATAGGTTTTGAGATGGGCAAGTTCATCCTGTGAAAGAGGATAAACATGACCGAACGGCAATTTGCTATTTGGGAGTAGATCAATGCTACAATCATAGTCTCAATGAGGAGGTAATGCTTGAGCATTTTTCTCAAGAAAAACCTCAGAAAGATCCTGATAACATAGTGGTGCAATCTCATCTGTCACCACAGACAGAATCTTCCCGGAAAACGGGAGGTTACACGTTTCCTCGCAATAACAAGAAGGGAAGGTCAAGGACCGTTTCTTCCAATCTATGGTTGGTTGGTGTGTGTGCAACCAGGGAAGTCCCAACACAATGGGAAAGTGGGGTGATGGTATTAAATCGAAGGTAGAAGTCTCCCTATGAGACTCGTTAATAGTGACTAGAAGTGCTTGTGAATGATCGGTGATCGGACCAGAGGATAACGGAACACCGGTAATAAGACTAAAGGCCCGTACACACGTACCGATCGTCGGCATACAAACGTCGGTGGACGAAGGATCTGCCGATTGTACGCGTGTTAGTATGGTGCCTCCGACAGATGTCTGCGCACAATCCGCGGACAAAAGTCTTTCTTGCAAACATGAAAATTTTTGTATGCCGACACCAGAACGGACGATTGTTCGCCTGTCAGTACACAATTCGGCCGACAGACCGCAGATTTGCAAGACTGGGCATGCTCAGAAAATAGAAAACACAGGGAAAGTTAACCATTACATGACATCACTTCTGCAGTCGGCGGACAAAATTCTTGTGCTGTCCTTGTGCTGTCTTTGCACTTTTCAGCAGACACCGACATCCCAGGGAGAAAAGAGGAACATTTGTATGCCGACCATCGGTACGTGTGTACGGGGCTTTACTGAGACAGGTTTGAGTTTAGAAATAATAGGAACTTTATTTAAAGCAGCAAAACATATATCCATATAATTTCCACAAGATCCTGTGTCAATCATGGCCTTAGTAGTAATCCTGTTCTGGTCCCACTGTAATGTCAAAAAAACAGAAATGTAGGGGTTAGTGAATGAAGTTGTCAATCCTCCTAGGGAGACATGTGAACACTCACCCTTCTTTTTGTTGACTAGGGGACAGACGTTTATCTTGTGATCCGGGGATGCACAGTACAAGCAGATTTTCATTTCGTCTTTTGGCTTTTTCCATAGTTGATAGCGATGGGCGTATGGTTCCTATCTCCATAGGAACGGGGTCAACGGCCAGACTCCGAGAGGAAACGGATAATGGCATTCCCATTTTTTCAGCCTTTCTTTCTCGTAGTCTTCTATCTATGGTAATACTGAGTTGTATTAGTGCATCCAGGGTTTTTGGCAGATCCGCTCGGGCGAGCTCGTCCTTAACGGTTTCTGATAGGCCAAGCCTAAATTGGGTTTTCAGAGATGCATCATTCCATTCTGAATCAAGGGTCCATCTCTTGAACTCTGCGACAAAGTCTTCTACAGGCCTCCTTCCTTGTTTCAAGGATCTTAACTGAAGATCAGCAGTACTCTGCCTATTGGGGTCATCATATAGGCTAGTGAGCTCTGCCAGGAACAAGGCATAGGAGTTGAGAAGCGGGTCGTTTTTCTCAAAAAGAGAATCTGCCCAGGCTCGAGGATCGTTTGATAGATAGGTAAGAAATAATAGTACAAACCTTAATGTGATCAGTAAGGTAGGTACGAGGTTTTAGCAAAAAAAGTAACTCACATGCGTTTTTAAATTCGCGAAATTTTTTGCGATCGCCTGTAAATACCAAAGGGGGATTTATCTTGGGTTCAGGGGACTGAGCAGAGGTAAGTTGTGTCAGTCTAATTACCTGCTGCGACAGAGCCTGATTGTCTTCTTTTAATTCAGCAAGTGCGTGTATTAACGCAGATACTTGCTGTTTTAATTGTGTCACCTGAGTGGTTATTTCTGCTGAATCCATTTTTTGGTTCGTTCAATCTGTAACGCTCCTGCGTTTCTTATATGGTGTGGATTTTCAGCTGCAGAAATAGTTTCACGTCAGTAGTCATGTAAGAGATATGCTGAGATACCATTCCCAACCTCAATGACTCATCATGTGTGGAAGGTCTTATTTCAGCCAGTAAATACACACAATTAGCAAACTGGTTCCTAGAGTGACTTTATGTATGTGGTAACACAATGATGAAGGTTGAGGGATAGGTTGAGTGGAGGTGGTAGGTGATAGACACTTGAAGGTGAGACAGTAGCAGATGGATGCAGGAAGGTTTAGCAATGTTGTATGATAGCAGATGATAGAATAGCAGGTGGACATACAAAGAGATCAACCCAGTGCAGAAAAGTAGCAGTAGTCTCAAGAGCTAGCAATCTAGTTATGCAGATGTGATAAAAAGTCTTTACTATGCAGAGCTAGATAGTGTAAGCTTAGTATAAGTTTATAGAGAATTCCCCTGCGGGGTACTTAGCACTATTAGCGATACAGCCGAAGGGTGGTTCAGGAAAGGCGGATGATCCAGTAGCGGGATACAGGGATCAGCGCAGCGAGGTTCCGTCAGCGAAGTAAGCTTGCAAGCATGGAAGCTTCAAGCAAGGTTAGCATCCAGGTAAGGGTGTTTGAACGAACACATGTGAGTGAGAACCGGCGCTTTAAATAGCCATCTAGTCCGGCGCTAGGTGATGACAGCTCCAGTCTTAAAGGTGTATGCGCACCTTTCCAAAAGTAAATGGTGGGGCGCATACACTTGTGGAAAGTGTAATTTAGGGTACCAAAGGTACCGGAACATTACATTACTGCAGACTCCCTAACGGTTTGGGAGGCGTTCAAGCCCTCTGCCCTAGATACCTTTATGTCTATTACAGGCATCCTCCGTAAGAATAATAAAATTTGCACAGAGGAGCTTGAGACAGCCTTGGTTCAGGCTGAGGATGCTTATACTGCTCAACTTGCTCTACACGCATGCTCAATGGCTTCAAGCCCGTAGGAGTTCCGAACTTCGCCTACTGCACCTTACACAGAAACGTATGCTGTATACCTCCCAAAAACAGTTTGAACATGGTAACAAGGCGGGGCGATTGCTGGCCTACTTGGCTCGCCCGGAGTTCTCTCCCACCTCACTCCCGAGAATTCGTCTTTCCCCGATGGAGGTGGTAGACGCTCCTCAAGCTATTATGGACGCATTTATCTCTTTCTTTACTGACCTTTATAAGTCTGCTGCCCACTATGATGATGCCTCCTTATCTACCTATCTCACTGATATTACTCTCCCTTCTCTGACGCACAGGATAGTGAAGACCTTGACGCCCCTCTTGGGATAGAAGAAATACAATTTGCTATTGGACAGATGCCCAAACACAAAACTCCTGGCCAGGACGGGTTTCCTCCTTAATGGTACCATTCGTTTAAACACCTCTTTAGCCCCCACCTCCTACGCACCTTTGATGCCGCTCTAGAGGCAGGCGTGCTCCCCCCATCCATGCGGGAGGCCTTAATTATTCTCCTCCTTAAACCCCGTAAGGATCCCCTGGACTGTGATTCCTATAGGCCCATATCATTGATTAATGTAGATGTTAAAATACTAGCCAAAGTATTGGCCAACCGCTTGAATAAGATCATTCCTTCTCTGGTGCAGGACGACCAAAGAGGTTTTATCCCAGGCCGTTCTACTCATATGAATATTCGCAGGTTGTTCCAAAACTTACAATACCCACATCCTAACTCCTCGACTCGAGTAATTATTTCCTTGGACACGTGTAAAGCATTTGACAGTGTAGAATGGCCCTACCTACAGTTCCTTGCGAAAGTATTCGGCCCCCTTGAATTTTGCGACCTTTTGCCACATTTCAGGCTTCAAACATAAAGATATAAAACTGTAATTTTTTGTGAAGAATCAACAACAAGTGGGACACAATCTTGAAGTGGAACGAAATTTATTGGATATTTCAAACTTTGTTAACAAATAAAAAACTGAAAAATTGGGAGTGCAAAATTATTCAGCCTCCTTAAGTTAATACTTTGTAGCGCCACCTTTTGCTGCGATTACAGCTGTAAGTCGCTTTGGGTATGTCTCTATCAGTTTGCACATCAAGAGACTGAAATTTTTGCCCACTCCTTGCAAAACAGCTAAAGCTCAGTGAGGTTGGATGGACAGCATTTGTGAACAGCAGTTTTCAGTTCTTTCCACAGATTCTTGATTGGATTCAGGTCTGGATTTTGATGTGGCCATTCTAACACCTGGATATGTTTATTTGTGAACCATTCCATTGTAGATTTGGCTTTATGTTTTGGATCATTGTCTTGTTGGAAGACAAATCTCCGTCCCAGTTTCAGGTCTTTTGCAGACTCCATCAGGTTTTCTTTCAGAATGGTCCTGTATTTGGCTCCATCCATCTTCCCATCAATTTTAACCATCTTCCCTGTCCCTGCTGAAGAAAAGCAGGCCCAAACCATGATGCTGCCACGACCATGTTTGACAGTGGGGATGGTGTGTTCAGGGTAATGAGCTGTGTTGCTTTTACGCCAAACATAACGTTTTGCAGTGTTGCCAAAAAGTTTGATTTTGGTTTCATCTGACCAGAGCACCTTCTTCCACATGTTTGGTGTGTCTCCCAGGTGGCTTGTGGCAAACTTTAAACAACACTTTTATGGATATCTTTAAGAAATGGCTTTCTTCTTGCCACTCTTCCATAAAGGCCAGATTTGTGCAGTATACGACTGATTGTTGTCCTGTGGACAGAGCCTCCCACCTCAGCTGTAGATCTCTGCAGTTCATCCAGAGTGATCATGGGCCTCTTGGCTGCATCTCTGATCAGTCGTCTCCTTGTATGAGCTGAAAGTTTAGAGGGACGGCCAGGTCTTCGTAGATTTGCAGTGGTCTGATACTCCTTCCATTTCAAAATTATCGCTTGCACAGTGCTCCTTGGGATGTTTAACCTCCCTGGCGGTATGATTATGTCAGGAATTACATACCAAAAGCGGTACAATTGTTTTCATGGAAATTTGGCGTTATGTATTATAGGCCTACAATTCTTAGTAATTACTGACTTAAACCTGACCAAAACAAGAGTCTAGTGATAAATTTGAAACACAAACGCATGAATTATAATCGAATCAATAATATAATTTTATTATTTAATATATAATATATATAATAAAATTATATTATTGATTAGATTATAATTCATGCATTATATATTATATATATATATATATATATATATATATGTGTGTGTGTGTGTATGTGTATGTGTATATATATATATATATATATATATATATATACACACACACATATATATATATATATGTGTAATATATAACGCATGAATTATAATTGAATCAATAATATAATTTTATATATATATATATATATATATACATATATATATATATATATATATATATATGTATATGTGTGTGTGCATATATATATATATATGCATACATATATATACCGGTATATATATATATATATATATATATATATATGCATATATACATATATATGCATGTATATATGCATATATATGTATATATATATATATATATATATATATATATATATATATATATATATATATGCATATATATGTATATATGCATATATATATATATATATATATATATATATGCATATATATATATATATATATATAATATAAAATGTGTTATGTGTTTTGTGCAACGTTTTTTTTTTTTTTTTGAATTTCCCTCCCTAGTTCCGCTCCCATGCAGCATTGCTGCTGCAGGGAACGGAACTAGGAAGTGATCACACCGACGGTGGACGGAGGAGCGGCGGGACTCTCTGCTGGCGATCTCAGCAATGAGAGATCATCACTGGATCGCCAGGATAAGGTAAGAGAACACCGCTGCGCTCTCTGCCTATCCACCCCGAGCGTGACTCGGGGTTACCGCTCCTGATATGAAAAACCAACCCCGAGTCATGCTCGGGATTACCGCCTAGGAGGTTAAAGCTTGGGAAATCTTTTTGTATCCAAATGCGGCTTTAAACTTCTCCACAACAGTATCTGGAACCTGCCTGGTGTGTTCCTTGTTCTTCATGATGCTCTCTGTGCTCTAAACGGACCTCTGAGACTATCACAGTGCAGGTGCATTTATACGGAGACTTGATTACACACAGGTGGATTCTATTTATCATCATTAGTCATTTAGGTCAACATTTGATCATTCAGAGATCCTCACTGAACTTCTGGAGAGAGTTTGCTGCACTGAAAGTAAAGGGGCTGAATAATTTTGCACGCCCAATTTTTCAGTTTTTTATTTGTTAACAAAGTTTGAAATATCCAATAAATTTCGTTCCACTTCATGATTGTGTCCCATCTGTTGTTGATCCTTCACAAAAAATTACAGTTTTATATATTTATGTTAGAAGCCTGAAATGTGGCAAAAGGTCGCAAAGTTCAAGGGGGCCGAATACTTTAGCAAGGCACTGTATTTCGGGTCTTGCAGACGTAAGGGTTTGGACCCCATATGATTGCTTGGATTAAGCTCCTATATACTGCTCCTGTTGCCAGGGTCAAGGTGAATGCTGCGATCTCCCCGAAGTTCTCGATCTCCAGAGGCACGAGGCAGGGGTGCCCTTTATCCCCACTTTTGTTTGCCTTGGCCATTGAACCCCTAGCTATTCGTATCAGAACTACTCCGGATATCAGGGGTCTGCTTATTGGTACTATTGAGGAGAGGATATCCCTATATGCTGACGATATGCTCGTCTACCTAGCGGATCCTTCTGACTCCCTGCGAGCCCTCCTCAGTGAAATGGAGAACTTCGGTGGATTTTCGGGCTTTCGCATCAACTGGTTCAAATCTAATCTCTTTCCCTTAGACCCTGCGGCTGAACTGGTAATCTATCCGGGCTCCAAACTCCAGATGACTCGCTTATTTTGCTATCTCTGGGTTATTGTCCAATTACCGCTGCACTCCTATGTGTCCAACAATCTGTGTCCTCTCATTCAACTACTTCAACAATGTACCTCTCAGTGGATGGACCTCCCTTTGAATCTGGTGAGGCGAGTTAATATGATCAAAATGATTTTCCTCCCGAAATTTCTGTATGTTTTGGCTAACGCCCCATGTAAAGTCCCTAAATCCCTTTTCAGGCGGATCGACTCCCTCCTGTTGACATTTTTGTGGCATAAAAAGCCCCCTAGGATAGCAATGGACTCTTTAAAATTGCCCACGCAACTAGCTGGCTTAGCCTTTCCCAATTTCTATTGCTTTTACCTTACGTCCCAGCTGGCAGTGGTTCATGATTGGTTACATCCAGGGGCGGACTGGGCCGGGGGGCCGGGAGGCAATTGCCCTCCTGGCCACTCTGATGACTCCCAAAAAGGGCCGCTTGCTCCGCACTGCAGACAGGCATCACACCCGACGCTACACTGTGTTGTACTTGCAGAGCTGCAGCGGAGCGGTACAAGTATACTGTGTGTGCTCCTGCACCCAGCCGAACACAGTCACTTCCTTGTTAGGCGGGGCGATCTCCGCCTGACACTGCCTGACAGGAGCTTTCTATTACCGGCCCGGCGTGATGTCATTTAGAAGCCGGGAGGCGGAAAGAAAGAGCAGAGGAGAGTGCTGTTACTAAGATCTGCGAGGAGCCAGTGAAGCCCTGTGCAACAGCGCAAGTGAGTGAGTTTGAAGAGGCTGATACTGTACACTTTACCTAAAACACTGTGAACTGGCTGAAGTAATTAAACTATTTGGGTAATTTACAATGCTGTTTGTAATATGCAGCATGGAGGGGGTTAATGTACTGCTACTGGCCACTGCCGCATTAGTGACCAGTGGCAGTTAATTAACCCCTTTGTGCTGCATTAGTTGCAGTGGCACCAGTGCCAGTGTTAATTAACCCCTGTATGGTGCAGCATGAAATGGTTTATAAACACTGACACTGGTGCCACTAATGCAGCACAAAGGGTTTACGTAATAACTGCCACTGGTTGCTAATGCATCAGTGGCCAGTGGTGTATTTTATTTTTGTGCTGCCCTAGGCAAGACTAAATTCGGGCACCCCCACCATCTACATTTGTCACACCGCAGCCGCAGTATACTGTTCTTGTCTCGGGGTCTGATGAGGAAGCTACAGCTGTTCACAGACTGGTGAATGGCTGCGGCTTCCTCATCAGACCCTAAAAAAGGGGGGGCAGAGGATGGGGTCAGCAGGGCAGAGGATGTGGCGGCACTGGTGGCCACTGATCAGGAGCAATGATGAAGCTGCACTGATATGCAACACTGATGGGCACTAATAGGCAGCACTGAAGGGCACTGATTGGGGGCACTGAAAGGCTGCACTGATGAGGCTGAGCTAATGGGCACTGGTGAGGCTGCATTGATGGGCACTGATCAGGCTGCATTAATGAGCACTAATGAGGCTGCAGTGATGGGCACTGGTGATATTGCATTGATAGGCTCTGATGAGGCTGCACTGATGAGGCTGAGCTGATGGGCAATGGTGAGGCTGCATTGATGGGCACTGGTAAGGCTGCATTGGTGGACACTGGTGAGGTTGCATTGACGGGCCCTGATGAGGCTAAGCTGATGGGCACTGTTAAGGCTGCATTGATGGGCACTGGTGAGGCTGCATTGATGGGCACTGGTGAGGCTGCATTGATGGGCACTGGTGAGGCCACATTGATGGGTACTGGTGAGGCTACATTGATGGGCACTAGTGAGGTTGCATTGATGGGCACAAATCAGGCTGCATTGATGGACACTGGTGATGCTGCATTAATGGGCACTGATCAGGTTGCATTGATGGCCACTAGTGCAGCTGCATTTATGGGTACTGGTGAGACTGCATTGATGGGCAATGATGAGGCTGCACTGATGGGCACTGATGAGGCTAAGCTGATGGGCACTGGTGAGGCTAAGCTGATAGGCACTGATCAGGCTGCATTGATGGGCACTGATCAGGCTGCACTGATGGACACTGGTGACACTGCATTGATGGACAATGATCAGGCTGCATTGGTGGACACTGGTGAGGCTGCATTGATGGGCACTAATGAGGCTGAGCTGATGGGCACTGGTGAGACTGCATTGATGGGCACTGGTGAGCATGCATTGATGGGCACTGGTGAGACTGCATTGATGGGCACTGGTGAGGATGCATTGATGGGCACTGATCAGGATGCATTGATGGACACTGGTGAGGCTGCATTGATGGGCACTGATCAGGCTGAGCTGATGAGCACTAGTGAGGCTGCATTGATGGGCACTTATCAGGCTGCATTGGTGGACACTGGTGAGGCTGCATCGATGGGCACCGGTGAGGCTACATCGATGGGCACTGATGAGGTTGCACTGATGGGCACTGGTGAGCCTGCAATGATGCATTATTTTTGTTAAACCTCCTTTTTTGCCATTAACATTAAATTATGTTACCCCAATGTATCATATTTATCTTGCATCATAACACCAATATCTATTATAAAACCAGGTGGGCATGGATGGTGAGCTGATTCGGTGGTTCAGTGGGCCACTTGACTGGACTTGCCCCCCAGGCCTCAGGCTGCCAGCCCTCCCCTGGTTACATCCCTCCTCACGTAACGCCTGCACTACTTCTGATGCAGCCATAGTCAACTCGCTTAAATCCCTTCATAATATAATATATCGTAGACAAGTCCCACTGGTCCCAGGTACCCTTATGCTCCAGACCACCCTGTCCCTTTTTAAAATGGTGATACGGTGCCTTCCTGCCGACGCCTGGACCTCCTCCCCTAATAGCCCACTCTGGTATAACCCTGAACTCCCTGAACTAGTTTCCTACCCATATTCCCAGTTTTGGTTAGATAAGGGGGTTAAATATCTTAATCACTTGTATACTCCCCAGGGGTTCAAGTCTTTCCGGCAGCTCCGTGGAGAATTTGGACTACCTACTTCGGCCTGGTTCTATTATATCCAAGTCAGACATGCCCTACATACTCAATTCACTTCTCTTAGGACTCCTTTGAGCATGTCTGCCTTGGAAAAACTACTGAGGGACCCGGGCACTACGAAGCTAATTTCCCAATATTACTCTTTTCTGATGACGGATTCCAATCCCAGATTTGCAAAGCCACAGGCACGTTGGGTGGACATGGGCATTGACTTTAGTGAGGATGACTGGACTGAATTCTCTACCACTTACCATAAATCCGTTCTGGCCTCCAATGATCGCCTGATTCAGCTCAAAGTGTTTCATCAGAGTTATTTTACACCTAGTCGACTACATAAACTAGGCATGCGTCCCACTCCTGATTGTTTTCGGGGCTGTGGTCTGCCGGCTGACTTTCTTCACTGTTTTTGGTCCTGTCCGATAGTGGCTAAATTTTGGTTTGAGATTAACTCCTTTATATCCACTGTCTCTGCTGCTCCATAAGAGAACGTTGCTGACATTCCATATACTGTGTATACTTTTTTCAAGATTGACCTAAAACTGTTTTGTCACACTGTGCAGCTGTTCCTTCTTCTATGCAAAATGTATCGGGGGGGGGGGGGGGGTGACCGGGGAGCACCAGTGTTCATGGTAATGTTTGGTTAGGATGAATCTGTTTTGCCTTCTTTGTTAAGAGCCGGTTCACATAGAGGCGACACGACTCCTTACTACTTCGGGGGCAACTTGTGCATTACAGTGCACCACGACTTCGGATCGACTTGCAGGGACTTCACATAATGGAAGTCCATACAAGTCGCTCTGAGGTCACCCCGAAATAGTACAGGACCCTTTTTCTAAGTTGGAGCGACTTGTGTCGCTCCTATTAGAACGGGTCCTGTAGCGGTCAATGGACCGCGAGGGAGCGCAACTTGTCAGGCTGACAAGTCACCTGACAAGTCGCGCTAGTGTGAATGGGCTCTAAGAGGGTTTTGTGTTTGTTTTTGTTTTTTTTTTGTATGTTCTTGTTTGCAAACTCAATAAAAATATCTTTAAAAAAAAAAAAAGTGCAAACAAAGTGGATAAGTCCAAAGTGAAAAATAGATAAATAACCACTCCGAAAGTGCAAATGTGCAATATATAAAGTCCGAAAGAGTCTCTTATAAAAAAACAGCCAATGGGTCATTCCGTGTGTGTCCACTCTTTGAATAGTTTGCTGCTATCACCAGGTGAAGTGTCTGCTCACCTCCATAATTCACCCACTAGGGGTCTTAAACAGTTAGAAGGCGGGTAGATTAATGCTGTCCGTTCAATAGGTCACTCCACTATACTTGGTGTTAATCCAAATAGGTTAGCACATATGAAAAAAAGGAGGACAATTTTCAATGGTGCAGTATCGATAAATTCAGGAGGCATAAACCCAGATCCCAGCTTCAAATATTAAACTCACATTTATTAAAAATAAAACCAGTTTTAACAATCACAACTTGAAAGAGGTTACATCAAAACCGTCAAACCTGCCCACCGCTTGGTACCTCTATGCGTTACGCCATATCCATCATGGCTTCAACTGGATGATTAAATGCTGCACCTTGCAGTTCAGGACACTGATAAACAAAGCTGTTAGGACGGCCCGTATAACCCCCCCACCACTCCCAGTAATCCTCATTTTTTTAGACAAGCAATAGGAGGAAATGCCAGTAGAGAGCATTTACCTGGTGGCCAGTGTGCTGTACTATACTGTACTATACTATTTCTTTTTCTTGTGGAATAGGGACAGGGTTGCCTACCTATAAATCTAGATCCCACGGGGTCACCAGTGCATGCACTGCAAAGGACCATAGATCCCTGATCCTAGCCACAAACCTTTCCACCTTCTTGTTGAAACAGGATGCCAACAGCAGGTGGAGGCTACATTATGTCCCTCCAACTCAAAAGAGACATTGTGCCATTAATTCCAGCTGGCAGGACCCCAATGAGGACTAATTTTCTTCTGCTATGGAGTCCAGGCAGCCATCTTGGGGAGGACGGCAATTCTATTGAACACTGAAATATCACGAGATTTTGGCAGCCATCTTGACTGAGAATTCTATAAATAGTGGAATTCTGCATTATTTGGTGTGCCCACAGTTTAGCGGTAAGGTAGGGAGTGGGCCCCCGTTGGTCAAGGGGAGAGTAGCAGTATTATTTGGGAGAAGGGAATGGTACCTGTCGAGAAGAGAAAGAGTAGATTTCCCCTTACAGAGGGTCCCCTCTGTCACCAGGTGTTTGCTTTCTTTATGTATTTGTACTTACTTACATACAGTCCAGTGTTGTTCACCTAATGCTGCTTGTTTAGTCAAAACATTTTACCCTATACACAAAACTTTGGTTAGCCTGCCACAACATTCCCAGTTTCTCATTTGGCCCTTAGCTCGAGAATGTTAATACGAAGTCTGACACCCTTGACGACCAAATCCCTTGCACTGTTTCTGCTGCCCCTAGAACCCTTCCCCACCTTCAGGTCTACGATGGGGCAGTTGCCCCTGTTGGGCTTTGGGACCAAAAACATATTTGAACAAAAGCCTGGAAATCATTTCTCCAAGGGAACTGAAACAAATAATTTCAAAGACTGAAGTTGGTGCAAAGCAGTCTGTAGGGCCTAGACAAGTAGAGGGCATGAATGGAGAGGAGACCGGGAACAAAAAATTTCAGCCTGTATCCTTGGAACACCATGTTCCGGACTTGAAAAGGCCAATAGACATTCCCCTACTTGTAGTAATGTGAGCACGGCAAGGAGATTGGTTCCATACTTGGCTGACTTGGGTGTTCAGGACTTGCCTCTAGAAGCAGAGTGCTGGGAGGGACAAAAGTGGAACTACACTGCATCTCAGCACCACAAAACTAAAATGCTTTTTAATTAATTTACAATATTTAAAGCAAATTCTCCCATCCCTGCATGTCTCCATGCTTTATTTTTAAGAGAAATCACTTTGAAAAACACCTTTCCTAGCATTTCTAGATGTGGACATCTTGAGTAAGGGCAGATGATTGTTACACTTACTTCCTGGAATCCATCTGACCTAAGTTCAGGCATGAAGGCAGGAGGATGTGCTTAGCTGAGAAAACCCCTCTCCCTCCTGAAGATTCCTGGGATGAATGACATAATTTTCTTAGGCCTGGAAACCATTAAATAACTGAAGAACTGTACTGTAAAAAAAAAAAAAAAAGTTTAAACTAAGTAAATATGATATACTTTCCCCACAAAATATGCTTGGCCCAGACCGCTAGGGTCTTGCAATTGGCAAGAGAAACTACAGTTCATTGCATGGCTGAGCTTGACAGAGCAAGAGAGGCTTTAAGGAGGGCCCTTAACCTCTTGTTCACTGGGTCATCGATGAGGCAGGAAAAAGCGGATCCACCACTGGAGCCTTCCACTTTTTGTGGCAAGTTACCTCATCTGGGTACTGCTGGGTGAACCAGAATGGACTCACGTTTCCTGGATTAAGAAAGAAATCCAATTCTGGTGACGTTAGGTCCAGAAACAAGAGATGGCTCAAAGTTCAAACAATAGCATATCCTGGCCACTAGAACTTTAATAGTTTATTTTAGTCTAGGAGAGATCAAAGGCAGCTGCCCATACTCCCAGGACAGGTTTTCAGACTCCAAGGATTTACCTTCCACTTCATTCTCTTCACCCTCCTCATTTACATCGCAAAAAACGCTGCTGCAAAAAGCAAGTCTGAAAAAATGCTCAGCAGGGGATGTTGACTGGTGGTACTTACTCCTTGTACATCCTGTTTTCTCTATCAGTGCAGAGACTTTTCCCATCAGGTCTATCACGGAGGCCACAAATTTCTCTCCACCTAGAAAGGGGGTACCTAAAGAGGAGAGTCCAAGGTATGGACACCAGAAGCCAAGTACCTAGAAGAATCCAAGTACCAGAAGCAGAGTTTTCAGAGGAACCCTAAAAAACTTCATCATGGTGCTGTGCAGTGTGTGCTGGCCTGCCTCCTTGCCACATTTCCATTGTGCTTGATATCTGCCACGAGGGTGAGAAGTGGTTATATGGGCTTTCCCTAAAGCTTTGTTTACCATTGTCCACAACTCAAGGTGGCAGCATATAACCTAAAGTCTTGATTGTTGGAAGTCTGTACTGTACGATTAAGAAAATTAGTTTGGCTGTGTCAGCATTATTTTTGAGCAGCATGCTAGTAGAAAATGAAAGTCAGGCTTTCTTATCTCTTTATGTGACCAGGGTCAATGACTTAGAAAGTACTGACACCAAAGCATTAGCACGTCAGCCTGGCCACTGATATTTTAAGTAAAGGTCAGAAGCAACAACCTTTATAATCTTTCCATTACAGGTTCCTCTAAAGTGGACCTAAACTCAAAAGTGAAGATTTTCTATGTTATAGGGAACATCTACAAATGCTGTGCCTAAGAAGAACTATCTTTTGTCTGTAATTTTCTTAAAAAACAGTGCACTTCTGGCATGCAAGTGGGCCTACAGTCTTGTAGCTGTGCATTTTTAATATGAGATTTAAGTCACTGCAGCCTCTGATTGCAGAATTAATGGACCACTCTGACTTTTTCTGTCATCATTTTTCTATGTTCCTATGTAGTCTCAAATTTGGAATGAGATTTAGGGATGTCATTATGGTGCTGGTCATTGTTTTCCTTGCTGAAGGCTCTGATATTATAAAGCAAAAACCTTCCTCTAAAAAGAGATGGCTGCCCTCTACACAGAGACACAGTGCAGAAAAAGGCATGGTCAGTAATAGGGAAGAACAGTTGCGGGAGACCACTGGCAATGCTGGTGACTAGTTCCTTGCCCTCTGCCTGCCTTTTATGTTAACAGCTTCCAGATTTCAGTTCCTCTTTACAGCCCATTCAGACTGGCGCGACACGACTTTGTGGGGCGACCTGTGAAGTCACGGTGTACAGCGTGCACCGCGACTTCGGCGTGACTTGCACGGACTTCATATAATTGAAGTCAATGCAAGTCGCCTCCAGGTCGCCCCAAAGTAGTACAGGACCCTTTTTCTAAGTCGGAGCGACTTGTGTCGCTCCTATTAGAACGGGTCCTGTACTACTCAATGGCGAGCGACCGACCGCAACTTGTCAGGCGACCAAGTCGCGCTAGTCTGAATGGACTCTTAAAGCTAAGAAATATACCATGTTTAGGTGTTCGATACCCATTATCCAAAAGCCATATTAAAATGCAGAGAGCAACTGAACTAAAAACCCATGCTTTGACCATGCAAAGAATAGAAACAGGTTCACATTAAAGCAACCACCCTTCCCATGCATCAGTGCTGCCATTGGGAAAGAAGGGAGTGAGGAAAAAAAAAGGGAAACGGGGCATTAAGAATGCAATGCATGGGTTCACTTTAACGGCTGAATTTATCTATTTAAAGTGGTAGTAAAGTCCCAACAAGCGCACTGTGCTCTCAATGGAAGGTGAGAGTGAGGTTATTGCGGCTTGGCCAGTCACACAGCCGAAGCCTGCAAACCTTGAATGAAGACTGGGTAAAGATGGAATCCCTTTCAGCGGTAACAGTGCACCACTGGAAAGCACACTAGCAAATTATGCTATTATCCTGCAGGGAACCATTTTGCTGGAGTTATTTTTTTGCGGTTTACAGCCGCTTTAAAAAGATTTGGACTTGCAGCTTGAACCAAAGTAAGCATGCCTTTTTCAAACCTGGAAGCTGGAAATTACTGTAGCAGGCACTGCTACTATAGAGAATGTTGCCAGCTTCTCGGTCCTTTGTGAACAGTGGAGGCTGCTTGCTCAGTGGCGATCACTGTAGTAGCTGTGCCTCCTACAGTGGTGTCCGTCCAGCTTCCAGGGGATCTTCCAGGTATGACACATGCATACTTACATTGGTCCAAGGTGGATCAATGTAACTATGTAGAAATATGTAAACCTAAGCATTAATCCTATTCACATCTCCTCACCACTGGTTTTCAGTATAACAAAGGGATGACACAGGAAAAAGTATTGAACACCGAACTGAAATTTTTTAAATACTTTATACAAAATCCTTTTTTGGCAATGGCATCTTCAAGACGCCAATGCATTGCTCAGGTGTGATTTTAGCCCATTCTTCCACACAAACAGTCTATAAATCTTAAAGGTTCTGTGGGCCTCTTCAATGAATTCTGATCTTTAGTCCTTTCCATAGATTTTCTGTTGGATTCAAGTCAGGTGATTGGCGGAACCATTCTAACAGCTTTATTTTCTGTCTTTGAAATCAATTGAGAGTTTCCTTGGCTTTGTGTTTGGGATCATTGTCTTGCTGAAATGTCCACCCTCATTTCATCTTCATCATCTGGGTAGATGGCAGCAGATTTTTATGAAGAATGTCTTGTTACATGTTTCCATTCATCCTTTCTTCCACAATATGAAGTTTGCCAGTATCATATGCTGAAAAACAGCCCACCGCCATGATATTCCCAACTCCAAACTTCACTGTTGGTACGGTGTTTTTGGGGTGATGTGTAGTGCCATTTGACCTCCAAACATGGTTTGTATTATGGCATTCAAAGAATTCAATTTTGGTCTCATCTGACCAGATTATATTCTGCCAATATTTCATAGGATTGTATAAATGTTGTGCAGCAAACTTTAAACAAGCTTCAACATGCTTTTTCTTCAGCAAAGGAGTCTTGTGTGTTGAGAGTGCATACCAGACCATGGCAGTTGAATGCATTACTTATTGTTTTCTTTAAAACAATTATACCTGCTAATTCCAGATCTTTCTGAAGCTTTCCACAAGTGCTCCTTGGCTCTTGGTTCTGATAATTCTTTTCACTCCTCTGTCAGAAATCTTGCGAGGAGCACCTGGTCGTGGCCGATTTATGGTGAAATTATGTTCTTTCCACTTCTGAATTATTGCCCCAACAGTGCTCACTGGAACATTTAGAAGTTTAGAAATCCTTCTGTAACCAATGCCGTCAGTATGTTTTGCAACAATAAGGTTGTAAAGGTCTTGAGAGAGCTCTCTGCTTTTACCCATCATGAGAGGTTTCTTGTATGACACCTTGGTAATGAGACCCTTTTTATAGGCAATCAGTTAAAACTGAACTGATATTCCCCGTTGAAGTCGGAAGTGACGAAACGCGTTGGAGCATGGCCAGGCGACGTACCCGGCAACTGTATCATGGTGACGGAGACTTCCGGCATTCCCTTCCTTGGCATGTAGCCAGGTCGTGGCGGCAACGGCTGTCTACCTCACCGCTGTGTTCTTGATGGGCATGTTTTTCACATTTACCAAGTGAGTGCATATATTGTTATGTTTTTTTATGAATAAACATACTAGTGGAGGCTCTTTTTGTGTTCTCCTATATGTACTGGATTATCAGTGGATGAATGGTAAACTAGGAGGTGGAACCTACATTGGACCATACATTTGTCAATGTGAATCTGGCTCATTTCACGAGAGTGATTGAGCATGGTGCTTTGGTGAGTTGCCATCTATATACTATCCCTGGCACTTGGTGGTGGAAACTGAGGTGATCCCTCCTACATCTCACTGTTATTGGGATTCCTGCCAGAACACTTATTTACACTCCTGCACTTATGGCTAAAGGACTGTGGGACTTTCAGTATTCAGTATATGTATTGGTTTTGAACAGTTTTAACATATATATTTTTCTTCACTGGGGTTAATCCTTTTTGCCTATTTGACATTTTTAGAGTGTCATTATTTGCGCTACTAGTATTTTTTCTTTGATCAATATTATTTTACTTTATCTGTTCTTTTAAGTAGCTGCATTATATTTAATTTCTGTTTAGTGACATAAGCTGACACCTTCTGAAGCGCAGAGATCTCTATAGAGGTTATCGTTTCTATTGTGGATTTTGTGGTCATTTCTGAACTTGTTTTGGCTTCTTTGTATGTATGGATTGCATGGGTTGTTACCGACGTATGGTGAACATTTCATGTCAATTGCACCTTTAGAAATATATTTACCTAGAAAAATAATGACATGATGTTCAATACTTATAATATATATATATATATATATATATATATATATATACACAACTGCAAGAAAAAGTATGTGAACCCTTTGGAATGATATGGATTTCTGCACAAATTGGTCATAAAATGTCATCTGATCATCATCATCTGAGTCACAACAATAGACAATCACAGTCTACTTAAACTAATAACACACAAAGAATGAAATGTTGCCATGTTTTTATTGAACACACCATGTAAACATTCACAGTGCAGGTGGAAAAAGTATGTGAACCCTTGGATTTAATAACTGGTTGAACCTCCTTTGGCAGCAATAACTTCAACCAAACGTTTCCTGTAGTTGCAGATCAGATGTGCACAACGGTCAGGAGTAATTCTTGACCATTCCTCTTTACAGAACTGTTTCAGTTCAGCAATATTCTTGCGATGTCTGGTGTGAATCACTTTCTTGAGGTCATGCCACAGCATCTCAATCGGGTTGAGGTCAGGACTCTGACTGGGCCACTTCAGAAGGCGTATTTTCTTTTGTTTAAGCCATTCTGTTGTTGATTTACTTCTATGCTTTGGGTCATTGTCCTGTTGCAACACCCATCTTCTGTTGAGCTTCAGCTGGTAGACAGACGGCCTTAAGTTATCCTGCAAAATGTCTTGATAAACTTGGGAATTCATTTTTCCTTCGATGATAGCAATCCGTCCAGGCCCTGACGCAGCAAAGCAGCCCCAAACCATGATGCCCCCACCACCATACTTCACTGTTGGGATGAGGTTTTGATGTTGGTGTGCTGTGCCTCTTTTTCGCCACACATAGTGTTGTGTGTTTCTTCCAAACAACTCAACTTTGGTTTCATCTGTCCACAGAATATTTTGCCAGTACTGCTGTGGAACATCCAGGTGCTCTTGTGCAAACTGTAAACGTGCAGCAATGTTTTGTTTGGACAGCAGTGGCTTCCTCTGTGGTATCCTCCCATGAAATCCATTCTTGTTTAGTGTTTTACATATTGTAGATTCGCTAACAGGGATGTTAGTATTTGCCAGTGACTTTTGTAAGTCTTTAGCTGACACTCTAGGATTCTTCTTCACCTCATTGAGCAGTCTGTGCTGTGCTCTTGCAGTCATCTTTACAGGACGGCACCTCTTAGGGAGAGTAGCAGCAGTGCTGAACTTTCTCCATTTATAGAGAATTTGTCTTACTGTGGACTGATGAACAGCAAGGCTTTTGGAGATACTTTTATAACCCTTTCCAGCTTTATGCAAGTCAACAATTCTTAATCGTAGGTTTTCTGAGAGCTCTTTTGTGCGAGGCATCATTCACATCAGGCAATGCTTCTTGTGAAAAGCAAACCCAGAACTGGTGTGTGTTTTTTATAGGGCAGGGCAGCTGTAACCAACACCTCCAATCTCATCTCATTGATTGGACTCCAGTTGGCTGACATCTCACTCCAATTAGCTCTTGAAGATGTCATTAGTCTAGGGGTTCACATACTTTTTCCAGCTGCACTGTGAATGTTTACATGTTGTGTTCACTAAAAACATGGCAACATTTCATTCTTAGGGTATTAGTAATTTAAGCAGACTGTGATTTCCTATTGTTGTGACTTAGATGATGATCAGATCACATTTTATGACCAATTTGTGCAGAAATCCATATCATTCCAAAAGGTTCACATACTTTTTCTTGCAGCTGTATATATATATATATATATATATATACATATGTGTGTATATAGATACACACACACACTCAGTGCTCAGCATAAATACGTACACCCCCAACAGATTTGTCAGTTACTTTCCTTTAAGAATCAACACTTTCTATGGGACACTATACTACAAAATACTCCCACAAATGCGGGCCGTTGATTGCAAACGAGGTTTGTTAATTTGCATGCACAAAAATGTATTTTTCCTAACAAATTTATTCAAGACCATGTTTCAAATATGAATACACCACAATGAAAGTCTTAGGGCTCTTTCACACGGTCCGCCTCCGTAGGCAGATCCGTGCTGCTCAGCAGGGGATCGTAAACACAGATGCCCACTGAGCAGGAAGGTGACAGCTCCCTCTCCACTCTGTGTGCGGAGAGGGAGGTGTCAGAGCCCCATGCATCTCTATTGGGGAATCAAATGAGAGCGGACCGCCTGTCCGCTCTCATCCGATCCCCTGGACGGATGGAAAATAGGGTTTCCATCTGTCCGGATTTCACGGAAAGGATCGGATGCCGATGGCAGCGGACATGTCTCTGCTGACATCCGCTGCCCCATAGGGATGCATGGAGCATCCGATCAGATCCACCTAAAAAACTGACAGGCGGATCTGATCAGAGCGCTCGTGTGAAAGGACCCTTAGCAGAAAATTTAAAATCTAAATTTTAGACCACAAAATCCAAATTAACAATAATTTAACTACAGGTGAGTCAAATTATTCATTAACCACTTAAGCCCCGGAAGATTTTACCCCCTTCCTGACCAGGGGGTATTTTGCGATTCGGCACTGCGTGACTTTAACGGACAATTGCGCGGTCGTGCGACGCTGTACCTAAACGAATTTGACGTCCTTTTTTTCCCACAAACAGAGCTTTCTTTTGGTGGTATTTGATCACCTGTGCGATTTTTTGATCACGTGCTATAAACAAAAAAAGAGCGTCAATTTTGCAAAAATAACAATATTTTTCACATTTTTTTATATGAAATTCCCCCCAAAAAAAAAGTAAAAATCAAAATTTTTTAAAATTTTTGGCCAATTTGTTTTATGCTACATATGTTTGGTAAAAAAAATCGCAAAAAGCGTATTTTGATTGGTTTGCGCAAAAGTTATCGCGTTTACTAACAAAGGGAAAGATTTTTGTCATTTTTGTTGTTTTTTTTTTTAACGCGTAATGGCGGCGATCTGCGATTTTTTTTGCGGTACTGCGACATTGGGGCGGACAGATCGGACCCTTGACTGACATTTGTGACACTTTTGGGGTTACCAATGACATTTCTACAGTAATCAGTGCTATACATATGCACTGTTACTGTAAAAATACACTGGTTGTGAAGGGGTTAACTTTATTTGGAAGGGAGGGGCTGTGTGTATCCCTAGGGGCGTGTTTTTTACTGTGATTGGCTGTGGCTTGAGCTGTAAGGACACTGATCAACGGATCTACATACTAGATCCGTTTGATCAGTGTCTTTACAGCGAGGAGAATGACAGGCAGCTTGTTTACACAAGCTGCCTGACATTCTCCCTCTCCCCCGCCGATCGCCGAGTGACCGGCGGACATCGGGTCCGCTGGTCACACGCGCGGGGGTGTCTCGCTCCCTAGACCCTCACAAGCTAGTGACGTAGCCCTACGTCACTTTGCCTGTGAGGGGCTGACTGCCGACGTAGATCGGCGTTAGGCAGTCGGCAAGTGGTTAAACAGGTATCCAGTAGACAGTTGATAATAAAAGGGCGTTACCTAAAGCCTCGTACACACGATCAGATTATCGGACTAGTTTTCTTTCGTTTTTTTGTTGCATGCTAGTCTCATATGGAAAGTAAAGAGGTTACTTTCATATGAAAATTCTTGTATGACAGAATTCAACTTCAGAAGTGATGTCATGTGTTGAATTGTTTTGTATGTACTCTTTAGTTTCCGAGCATGCAAAGTCTTGCTCTTATGATTTTTTTTGGACGGATGAAAACTATACTAATTAAACGAAAATTGGACATTGTGTCCACGTACGATAAAAATTTTATAGCCTGCACATCCAGTTTTTGTCGTACAAAAATTCCTAATTGGCTGTTGAAAGCACTTTACTAACGATCTGGAAATCGGCAGATCATTCATCGGACGAAATTTTATTTCTGATTTTCTTATCATGTGTACAGGCCTTAAAGAAAACCCCTTCCCATTTCATGCTATTAGTAATGGCACTACATGGAAGAGAAATGTCACAAGGCCTGAGAAAGAAAATCATTTCTTTACACAAGAAAGGTGAAGACTAAAACATCAGTAAAGCTTTACTTATCAGAATACTGTAGTAAAAGTGATACAAAAATTTAACAAAGATGGAACTGCAACCATCTCACAGAGACATTTAGGCCATCCATGGAAGTTAACACCTCAACAGGAGCGTCCTCTGATGAGAAGGGTTGAGGAAAATCGCCATGCAAGTTCACTGCAGTTAGCTAAAGAAGTAGAAAGCCAAACTGGGGTAATTGTTTCCGGGACAATACGGTGTACATTGCAGTGGAATGCCATGCATGGGTGTCGTCAACGAAGGAAGCCAATGCACAAAAAGCCCGCCTAGAATTTGCCAGGGCCCATGCTGAAAAAGAAGATTACTGGGACTCTGTACTCTGGAGTGATGAGACCAAGATAAATGTTTTGGAGCTAATGGCTTCAAAACTGTATGGTGTTGCAAAGGTGAGTACAAAGAAAAATACAGTGAAACATGGTGGTGGCAGTGTCCTTCTGTGGGGATGCATGTCGGAAAGCTGCATTTCATTGATGGTATCATCAATTCACAGACTGCTCTGCATTGAAAGAGAAGATGCTACCATCAATCTGTGCCCTTGATCGTTGTACACCTTCCAACATGGCAATGATCCAAAACACACATCTAAGGCCACTGCTGCATTTCTGAAGAACAGGGTGAAAGTGATTCAGTGGCCAAGTATGTCTCCGGATCTGACCCCAATCGAACACATATTGGGAATCCTGAAGAGACAAGTTGAGCATCACTCTCCATCCACCATCTAAGTTCTAAAAGAGGACATTCTTGAAGAATGGAAAAAGATAGATGTTTCAATGTCGCCAACTTGTTCATTATATGCCTGGAAGACTTGGTGCAGTTCTTACAAATCATGGAGGTCATACAAAATACTTTATGTAGTAGTTTTTGCTGTGGGGTGTATACATTTTTGCATCAACTAATTTGAGTAAAACTGAAGATTTTGTAATCCAAGTTATATTATTAACTGTACTTTCATGTAATGAGCTAAATACATTTTCTATAAAACTCAGTTTTGTAGAAATTCTAGAAATTGTTCTTGTGTTCATTGAGATATTGATTAAACTCTTACTTTTAAAAAGGGGTGTAACTAATTGATGCTGAGCACTGTATATACACTGTTCAAAAAAATTAAAGGAACACTTTGAAAACACATCAGATCTCAATGGGGAAAAATAGCATGCTGGGTAATGTGTTAGGAATGAAAGGATGCCACATAGTTTGATGGAAATGAAAATGATCAACCTACGGAAGGCTGAATTCAAAGACACCCTGAAAATCAAAGAGAAGAAAAATTATGCAGCAGGCTAGTCCATTTTGTTGAAATTTCATTGCAGCATTTCAAAATGGTACTCCATAGTTTGTATGGCCCCCACGTGCTTGAATGCATGCCTGACAATGTCAGGGCATGCTCCTAATGAGACAACAGATGGTGTCCTGGGGTATTTCCTCCTAGATCTGGACCAGGGCATCACTAAGCACCTGAACAGACTGAGGGGGAACCCAGCGGCGTCAGATGGACCGAAACATAATATCCGGGATGCGTTCTATTGGATTTAGGTCAGGCGAGCGTGGGGGCCATTCAATGGTATCAATTCCTTCATCGTCCAGGAACTGACTGCATACTCTTGCCACATGAGGCCGGGCATTGTTGTGCACCAGGAGGAACCCGGGACCACTGCACCAGCGTAGGATCTGACAATGGGTCCAAGGATTTCATCTCAATACCCAATGGAAGTCAGGGTGTCATTATCTAGCCTGTAGAGGTCTGTGTGTCCCTCCATGGATATACCTCCCCAGACCATCACTGATCCACCACCAAACTGGTCATGCTGAACTATATTACAGGCAGCATAACATTCTCCAATGGCTTCTCCAGACCCTTTCATGTCTGTCTCATGTGCTCAGGTTAGCCCTGCTCTCACCTGTAAAAAAAAAAAACACAGGGCACCAGTGGCGGACCTGCCAATTCTGGTGTTCAATAGCAAATGCCAGTCGAGCTCTACAGTGCCATTTGGTCAGAGACATTATCACCAGTGGCCTGCTGGAGGTAATTTTGTAGGGCTTTGGCAGTACTCATCCTTTTCCTGCTTGCAGAAAGCAGCAGATATAGGTCCTGCTGATGGGTTAAGGACCTTCTACGGCCCTGTCCAGCTCTCCTAGAGTAACTACCCGTCTCCTAATATTAGCTCCATGCTCTTGAGACTGTGCTGGGAGACACAGCAGAACGTTTGGCAATGGCACGCATTGATATGCCATCCTGGAGGAGTTGGACTGCCTGTGCAACCTCTATAGGGTCTAGGTATCACTTCATGCTAATAGTGACGCTGACCCTAGCCAAATGAAAAACTAGTGAAAAACAGTCAGAAAAGATGAGTAGGAAAATACATTTCATTGGCCTCCATCTGTAAAACTTTTCCTGTTTTGGAGGTTGTCTCATTGTTGCCCATCTATTGCACCTGTTGTTAATTTCATTAACACCAAGTCAGCTGAAACTGATTAACAACCCCCTCTGCTACTTAACTGACCAGATCAATATCCCAGGAGTTTAATTGACGTGACGCTATACTCTGATTAAAAAGTGTTTAATTTTTTGGAGGAGTACATATACACACACACACACACACACACACACACACATACATATATATATATATATATATATACATACACATATGCTATATTACCAAAAGTATTTAGACGTCTGCCTTTACATGAACAATAATGGCAAAAACCAAAGTCCATAAAGACATGGATGAGTGAGTTTAGCGTAGAGGAACTTGACTGGCCTGGCCTCAACCCAACAGAACACATTTGGGATAAATAAGAGTGCAGACTGTGAGCCAGGCCATCTCGTCCAACATCAGTGCCTGACCCCACAAATGCACTTCTAGAAGAATGGTCAAACATTCCAATAGACACGCTCCTAAACCTTGTGGACAGCCGTCCCAGAAGAGTTGAAGCCGTTAGAGCTGCAAAGGGTGGGCCAACTCAATATTGAACCCAACATACAAAGACTGGGATGCCATTAACCACTTCAGCTCTGGAAGGTTTTACCCCCTTTAATGACCAGGCCATTTTTTGTGATACAGCACTGCGTTGCTTTAACTGGCAATTGTGCGATGTTTTACCAGAACAAATTTGATGTCTTTTTTCCCCACAAATAGAGCTTTCTTTTAATGGTATTTGGTCACCGCTACGGTTTTTTTATTTTTTGCGCTATAAACATAAAAAAACAAAAAACACAATTTTGAAAAAAAAAAAACAAAACAAAACATTTTTTCTTTCTACTATAAAACATATTCAATCAAAAATTTTAAAAATCAAATTTTTTCATTAATTTAAGCCAATATGTTCAGCTACATATAAACACACATAAACAAAACCCTAATAGGTGTATATTGATTGGTTTGCGCAAAAGTTATAGCGTCTACAAACTATGGGATACATTTATGAACTTTTTATTTTTTTTTTAATTGTTTTTACTTATAATGGCGGCGATCAGTGATTTTTAGTGGGACTGTGACAATGCAGCAGAGAAAGCTGACACTAATTGACACTTTTTGGGGTCACTAATACAGTGATCAGTGCTAAAAAAAACAAAACATGCATTGTTACTGTATAAATGACACTGGCAGTGAAGGGGTTAGCACCAGGAGCGATCAAGGGGTTAAGTGTGCTCCTAGAGAGTGCTTTCTAACTGTGTGGTCAGTGGATGCACTAGACGCAGGGGTGTCAAACTGGTGGCCCTTCAGGTGTTGCAGAACTACAAGTCCCATGATGCCTCTGGCTATGGGAGTCATACTTGTAACTGCAAAGCCTCATGGGACTTGTAGTCCCGCAACAGCTGGAGGGCCGCCAATTTGACACCTGTGCGTGACTAGAGGAAAAGCGAGATCTGTGTTTCAGCTTAGCTGAAACTTGAGATCTCTCTTTTCCTCCCTGACAGAACAGCGGTCTGCCTTGTTTACGCAGGGCAGACCGCCGTTCTGTCATTCTGCTGAACGATTGGGGGGGTCCTGTTGGCCATCGCAGGCGCTGGACCCGCTGATTGGCTTCTGCTGTGTCCAAGCACCTCCGAAATCCCATGCACAAAATCAAGTACATTTTTTTTTGTTCATAGTATACAAGGCAAAAATACAATCAAGTACATGTACGTGATTTTGTGTAGCCAGGCCGCCAATATGTGGCAGGCGGTTCGGAAGTTCTTAAAGTTCATGTGCGTCTAAAGCCAGGCGCCCCAATACTTTTGGTAATATAGTGTGTGTATAAATACATATATTTTGACAGGAAGTCAGGTAAATCTGTGGGTGTTGTCACAGACGGGAGATACAATTCTGCCTTGTTTAGACAATTCACCAATTACTATCAGGTGTCGGCTGCGGAGGTAGCCAGAAAGGTTTAAGGACGTTGGAAAGCTTCAGCTATTCAGAATGAGGCAATTAAGGCCTCTATAAGTTATCCAGAGGATGACTACTGATTGCTGCATCCTGAGGCTTTGTGCGTTAAGGAGAGCAGTGAGAGACTTCTGAAGGTGAGGTGGTGTGGACTTTTTCTGTGTGAAAAGAAAAACAAATAAACTATTGGTTTACTGCTGTATGACCAGCAGTGTCTGCCCAGCAGTAGGTTGTGACAGACTCCATAGGTAGGTTCCTGTGTTGTGAAGGTAGACGCCCTAAGTGGCCAGGGTTTGTTTTAGGTTTTGTTTGATTTATGCTGTTTGGATGCTTGCACTTGTTTCCAGCAAATTTGAAGAATAAACCATAGACCGTTGTTTTCAACCACTCCTAGGCTGTCTCTCTGTGTAGCGAACCCACCCAGGGGGTCACCCACACCCGCTACCGAGCCAACCACTTACAATATATATATATATATATAAATAATTTAAGTTGGTATAGGGCTAGGACAACCTGCAAGAGGTAAAAATGTGGTCAATGTTAATGATAATACAAAATGTACTGCTGTTGGGAAAACCCCAGGTTCGAGCCAAGCAAAATCTCTAATCAAGTGTGGGCCGTTGCCCATAGCAACTGATGTTAAGACAGCACAGTTGTCCCTAGAAAACTCCAGGGAACTTCGTATGTTGGAGCTGGAGGTTCCCCTGGACAACCGTGATGTCACTCTGGAGGGACAGAGTAAAACTGCAGCATTTAATAAAAAGGTATTAGAGCAATCTACTAATCCTGAAAGGGTGCAGGTAAATAGTGGGTTAATACAACCTGTGAAAAATGCAAAGGTGTGTGAGGTTTGTGAAGCGCCACCTGAGCAGGGTGGTGGATGTGGTGTATTGCAACCTGCTGTGGGGAGTCATGTATTACCAAAGTCAGACATGATTCACAAAGACTTGGGTAGACAGTTTGTTGAACTGGTGACGGATCATGCCCCGTTAAAGTGGATGGCACAGAACAAGGAGACCAATAGGAGAATAAATAGGTGGTTCCTGGTCCTTCAGGAATTTAGTTTTGTGGTAACGCATCGCCCCGGTGTTCAAATGGGGAATGCAGATGGTTTGTCCCGAGTGCATACGTGCCTGGCAACCTGTGTCCCAACCCTAGGGTTGAAACAAGAGGGGGGGGGGGGTATGTGACAGGAAGTCAGGTAAATCTGTGGGTGTTGTCACAGACGGGAGATACATTTCTGCCTTGTTTAGACAATTCACCGATTACTATCAGGTGTCGGCTGCGGAGGTAGCCAGAAAGGTTTAAGGACGTTGGAAAGCTTCAGCTATTCAGAATTAGGCAATTAAGGCCTCTATAAGTTATCCAGAGAATGACTACTGATTGCTGCATCCTGAGGCTTTGTGCGTTAAGGAGAGCAGTGAGAGACTTCTGAAGGTAAGGTGGTGTGGACTTTTTCTGTGTGAAAAGAAAAACAAATGGACTATTGGTTTACTGCTGTATGACCAGCAGTGTCTGCCCAGCAGTAGGTTGTGACAGACTCCATAGGTAGGTTCCTGTGTTGTGAAGGTAGACGCCCCAAGTGGCCAGGGTTTGTTTTATGTTTTGTTTGATTTATGCTGTTTGGATGCTTGCACTTGTTCCAGCAAATTGGAAGAATAAACCATAGACCGTTGTTTTCAACCACTCCTCGGCTGTCTCTCTGTGTAGTGAACCCACCCAGGGGGTCACCCACACCCGCTACCGAGCCAACCCCTTACAATATATATATATAATTTATATAGATTATACATACACACACAGAATCCCTAGAGTAGGGTCTTGTAAATAATAGTCTGTTGGTAAAATAAAGGTGTATGCAAGGTTTTTAACAACCATTTCAGAACAATTACTGGTATAAATATTAATATTTAATCAGATTGCACGAGAGTAGATAAAAGTCCAGTGCGCTGGTCCAAAGCAAATAGCTTATTTGTACAAATGAGTAAAAAAACCTTTCTTGATTCATCCAATTGTCACACCTCAGGTACATTGCTAGCACAATTGGTGTATATTGTGGTGCGTGAGGTGAATAAACAAACTACTTCACAGACAAGTTGGATTTCGAGTCTTGCTTTTATTGTTTAACTACTTCAATTCAGATAGAACAATTCTCTACTAATACTTAAATGGAAACATAAAATCCAGTTACTCACGGTTTAACATTGTTTAGATTAAAATAGTTACTCTCTTTTGAACCCAGCTGTAGATCTTATTGCACATTACTGTTAAAAACTTTTTTTCTAGAACATTCACAACTATGTTAGACTTGCATTCTCGGTTTGTTCTTGAATAATACTATGAATCATTCTTAAAAATATATTTATAGACTGAAGCTTTGGGAATGATTCTGATGATGGTCTTTGGTTACAAAAACTGAAATGACAATAAAATAAACACATTATGTGGTGAAGGCTAAAAACTCCAGAAATTTCATGGAGGTTCCCATATATTGTGACACAGTACATATATGAAACAAAACAAACTCTCTGAGCAGTCCAAATAGCTAAAACAGAATATACAGATATAGAAGAAGTTCTTCGGAGCATCCTCTTATAGTAAAACATGTACAACAGTTTATATTCACAATAAAAGGTACTCAGGGCTACCTTTAGTTTCCACTCCACCATTAGAGTTTGTGAAGTGAAGGAGCCTAGTGACTGGAGGAAGAGGACTGAGGGAAACGTTTCTTGTGAATAATGTGACTACAGTTCAGGAGAAGCTGTGATAGCTTTATTATGTTTATACTGAAAGTGCTGTGGAGAGAGTTAGTGTCTTATACATGTAATGAAATAGTTTAAAAAATTTGACTCCTGCAAAATACAAATTAGAAATTCCTCAAAAAAAAAAAAAAAAAATGTGACTTTCAATTTTCCAATGGCTTACTCTTTCACAGAAGATCAGGGCAAGACTTTAAAGTAGAACTTTTTTTCTTTTTTGCCATATGCATTTTATTAGGGATATTTCCCTTCACTTCCTGTCCCACAGCCAAAACAGGAAGTAGGGAAAAATCCCTCCAAATAGAAGAATCCGTGGTTGTGATGAGGGTCACCAGAACTAATGCCGCCATTGGAAGATTTCCCCTCTATCCCTGTTCTGGTGACAACCCAAAATTTGCAATTTTGTTTCACTCTCAGTGACAATGGTAAACAAGAGAAATAGAGAGGCTGAATCTCCCTAACAGGGACACAAACAGCAATAAAAACCTGACAGGTGTTCTAATCCTTCTCTACTCTATTCAAAACTACAAAAAAGTCTTTTAGCTATACTTTAAGTTCTAGAATTGGTAGAACTAGGGCATAGAAGTAATTTTTACAGGCAAGGAATTTGTTATACTCTTCCTGCAATTGCTGATTTGTCCTCTAAGTATCAAACCTGATGTAAAACAGAATCAGTGCAAGGCTACATTCAAATGCGATTGCTTATCTCCATTTCTGCAATTTCCATTAGACATTGTGAGAGTTACAGTGCCTTAAAAAAAATATTCATACCCTTGAAATTTTCCACATTTTGTAATGTCACAACCAAAAACGTAAATGTATTGTATTGGGATTTTTTGTGATAGACCAACAAAAAGTGGCACAAAAGTGGAAGGAAAATGATAAATGGTGTTTACATTTTTTTACAAATAAATAGTGAATGAAATAGTCAATGAAAAGTTTGCCGTGCATTTGTATTCAGGCTCCTTTACTCTGATACCCCTAATTTAAATCTAGTGGAACCAATTGCCTTCAGAAGTCACCTAATTATTAAATAGATTCCACCTGTGTGGATTGTGGAAAATTTCAAGGGTTATGAATACTTTTTCAAGGCACTCCACATAATGGCACACAACTCAAATGGTCTTCACATGTTTACATGTAAATAGTACCCTCTCACATTCCTAGACAACGCAAAGATTTAAGCTGATCATAGATGGAGTGATTTTCTTTCCTGCATCCATGGTGTACATGAAAGAAAATCCCTTGATTCCCCCATCAACACAGTCAGGGGCAGCTGCCTGGCTCAGAACACCACACATGGATTACACTCAGAAGAACACACAGGGATTACTGCCAACAGCTCTAGCTGCTGGCAATAATCACATAGAAAATCTTACAGGCTGGTTGTACCCAGGTTGATCGATCAACTTGGGTTTAATCAGCCTTCCCAAGCTTGGTTCAAGTCTCGGACTGTCCCTGCTGAACCGGCCAAGATTTTACTTAGATTCTACCATCCATCTAATTTAGGACTTATCCATCCCATCAAACCTTTATAATAATAGGAATATCTAAGACATCTTAACTAACTACATTGGAAATAATTCTGTCCCTATTCCACATGGGTAAGTAGAAAACTGCTCTAATATCAGTACCAGTACATTTTTTCAATAGTGATTTAACTGTGGCAAAAAAACCCTAATTGAGATTTGGATTAATAGAGTAGAGCACCACCAGGTTGTAGGATGCCTGGGTTGTTCAATAACAAAGCTAATACAGTGTTCAGGGTATCCAGAGGTGCCTAATATGAAGGAATATTCAGCCACAACAGATCAAGCACCAAACAGGGATCCCCAATAGCACAGTAGTCCTAAGTATGATCACACTGCATAATTATTTATCTTGAAAACAGAATTTGGCAAATAACTGGCATAAACTGTTGAAAATAAAGCCCAGAGCCACATAACTCTACAATGTTTTGTTAGTATAAGGCTTCGTGTACACTGCCCTACATTTACCGCAGCCATGGAAAAACGCAAAATGCTGCAAAATCGCAGCACATTTTTGCCACGGTTTTGCATTTTCCCGTGGCTGGCGGTCAAAACGTTCCTATCCTGAATGCAATTCTTTCGGCAGCTGAGTTTAGGTGGGCTTCAACCTCCCTCTTCTGAACTTGGGAGAGTTGAGTTTAGAAGCTTTGGCAAAAAAAACACCTAAAGCTCCTAAACTCAAGTTTAGGAGCTGCCAGTGCAGGATAGTGCACATGAAGCCTAAAGCCTAGTACACACTACTAGTTTTATAGGTTGAAAAAAACAAAAAAAACCTGACAGCTTAGATTGGGGCTGCTGTAATAACAAACCAATGTTAGTACAGCAATCTCCCAGGCTGTGCTATTGTGTTCTGACTGGGGGACGGCCCCCAACCAGAACACTCCAGTCAGCGCTCTCAGTCATTGGCTAAAAAAAAAAAAAAGCAAACTTGTTTGAATATCTAACTGGTAGCCAACTGAACCACAGTATAACTAAAACTAGATAATCTCTCTACTTCTAATGTGACAATATATATTTAATTAATTTTTGACATCCAAACAAGTCTATAGATATAATAAAGTAGCTACGATTATCATTTTTTCTCATATTTAAATGAAGCACTCTACTATGGCACAGCATTTGAACAATAATGACATAATCAAAGTGTACGCAAAAGGCATAGTGACACGATTTAGGCTAGAAAGCAGAGATTCTATACTTTGGCAACACCTGTTAAAACTGTCCTATTATTTTACCTAGCACATGAAAGGGAACAAGGCAGAAAGGTGTGGGAATATAAAAGTCTTAAAGTGGAACTAAGCTCATCGATTTAACGGTTTAAAAAAACAGTCACTTTTGCCTGTCCTTCCAACCGTCAAACCATCAAATGACACATGTGTAGCAAACAAAGGCTAAGATGGCAGCTTCCTTGGCTGAAAAGAATTGGAGGGTTAAGTTCCGCTTTAAACTATACATAGATGGATAAAAATACATCTGCTTCAGCAGAAACTGGCTGAATCTTGATCCATTTGTGGCTGTTCCCACTTGACAGAAGTGGATCTAGTGATACACTTCTATCAAATGGGACTCTTGGAAACCTTTTGTTGATCAGCCAGCTGGAGTCTCACTGTCAGAATACAATGGCCCAGTGGGTAAGATTCCTCCATTCACCTCCCTTGTGTGGATGGGGGAATCGGTTTGTTTTTTGATGACAAAACCATCTGTGGCCAGCAATTTTACTAATGTCAGTTGGAGATGAGTTGCCTAGCAGCAGAAAAATATACTGAAAGTCATGTTTAAAGCGGAAGTAAACCCATCGATCTAATAGTATCAAAAACAGTTACATTTCTGGCACGTGCCGGGAATGTAACTGTCATATTGGTTGTACTCTCAACCAAACTGTCAAACCCTCCCAATGGCTGGTGTCATAGCTGAACACATGTGCAGCATCATGGCAGTTGGAGATTAAACAGAGGCCAAGATGGCAGCTTCCTTGGCTGAAAACGATAAGAGGGTTTACTTCCACTTTAAAGCCGAGTTCCATCCAAAAGTGGAACTTCCGCTTTAAATAGTCCTAACCCCCTGACATGCCACATTTGGCATGTCATTTTGGGGGGGGGGGGAAAGCGGGTACCTAGTTTTGTCAGGTACCCGCTCCCACTTCCGCTCAGAGCGCCGCAGGTGAGTGTGCGGTTAGGCTGGAACTCCGCTTTAAAGCGGAGTTCCACCCAAAAGTGGAACTTCCGCTTTAGGGAGTCCTGACCCCCCGACATGCCACATTTGGCATGTCATTTTTTGGGGGGGGGAGCGGGTACCTAGTTTTGACAGGTACCCGCTCCCACTTCCGCTCGGAGCGCCGCGGCGCCCTGAGCGGAAGTTCTCCTCTCCCCCTCCCTCCCTGCAATCTTCTGGGACACGTCAGAGGTCCCAGAAGATTGCCGGCCAATCACGGCTCGCAGCGCGACTCGCGCATGCGCAGTGGGCACCCGGCTGTGAAGCCGCAAACTGTAACAGCCGGGTGCCCACAGCAGTGATGCCGGCGCCGTGGGAGAGGATCGAGGCTTCCGGCGGCCGCATCGCTGGACCGTTGGACAGGTGAGTAAATGGCTGGAACTCCGCTTTAAGTGTCAATCTATCCAAAACGGATCATCTACTTCTTGATGCATGCTGAAGAGATTATTCAGTACTGTGCTTGGCTTCTTACATCTGTTGGAAAGCCTAACAGCTTTGGCTCCTTTGAATCAGCCCCCTATTAATAAAACTAGCATGTAGGTACTTCACTAGGGTAGCATGCACCAAAAGTGAGATTTCGAATCTGGGTAAGTGGATCCTAAAAAGGCACAGTGGAACCAGCATAAAAATGTGCTGCAACCCAAAGAAATGTATCTCTTTTCAGAAGTATGGCCAGGCTTTTAGGAAGTAATCTATGAACCTAGACATTTCTTGTTGGATGACCACATTACATACAGTCACATGTCTAAAAACTACAAAACTACCATCCAGCTAATTTGTGAAATGTTTCAGTTGTAGCAATAACCCATTCTTCAGAGAATTCTACGAAGATCTAACTTACAATGAGAGGCCTCTTTAGATTAGATTTTAATAAAACACAAGCATTACAGGAGCCTTTTTTTTTTAAGAATTTGCTTTAACAAGTCTCCTTTCAAAATTCACATTATATTAGGGCCTGTGTTGACGAGCTTTGGGTTTGTGTCAATGGGTGCATGCAGTTTATTTTTAGGTGCCTTTGGGATCATTTTAAGAAGCTTTTGAGATCTTTTAGAGTACATTAGCAGGATTATTTAACCTGCAGTTGACCTACCTCTAGGCTACAGCTACATGTTTCAGGCTGCTTTTGTGTTCCCATTGACTTGTATAGGGAAAAGGCAGTTCTGCATGAACAAATGCCTGTCAGCACAGGCCCCTAGCTTGTCAGTAGTAATGGAACATAGTTTTTACAAGAGTCCATGAAGATCACATAAAATCAAGCTTGAAGGTTGTGTAATTCGCAATGTACTGCAAATGTCAGCATTTATTCGGAGTGTGGTCTTAGCAGGTCTCTGGGGCTTTAGAAGAAAAAAATAAATATGATTTCAGACTTGTCATGCCATATACCATACTTTGGCATACACATACCCAGTAAATATTTTAAATGGTATTTATCAGACTGGCCTATATCAGAATTACACGTTCATTAAACCTGTGCATAGCACTTTTACTTTAATTTTACAAACACTTTACAAATATATTGGTTACTACTATACAATTCATACCCTAAACATTTGGAGTTCATCCTTGGTTTTCTAGACACCACAAAAAGATAATTCCAAGCTGAGGATTCTACATTCCCTCCCTTAAGCCTCGTACACACGTACCGATTGTCGGCCGTAAATATTCAGCCGACGACCGATCGGCCGATTGTAGGCTTGTTAGTATGATGCTTCCGACAGCCGACAGCGCATTTTCGGCCGAACAGAATATGTCGTGTAGGCATTAAAATTTTTGTTGGCCAACACCAGAACGGCCGATTGTTCGCCAGTCAGTACAGATTTCGGCCGACAGACAGAAGATTAGCAAGACTGGGCATGCTCAGAAAAGAAAAAAGACAAGGAAAGTTAACCATCACATGACATCACTTCTGCAGTCGGCTGTTGGCCGACAAAATTTGTGTGCAGTCTTTTGCAGTTTTCAACAGACACGACAGCCCTGGACAAAAGACGGCCGATCGTTCGGCCGACGATCAGTACGTGTGTACAGGGCTTTAGTCTTTGTTCTCTTACAAGTAGCACCAAAATATAGTGTTAGGAGCTGACCTGTTTAGTCTGCACCTTTCCAGAGATCCCAATGTCAGTTCTGAACTAGGGCTAGGGCTATTTAATATGTTGGTTCTGCCATGTAACGCATGTGCATAATGACCCTGTCCCCCATCTTCCCCAGGAGTCCAAAGCGCCAAAGGGAATATCAGGACAGGACTGTTAACCCCTAGTAACCAATTTTTGGGCAGTGCAACAAATATCAATGTTAAATACATGTATCTTGTGTTAGCATAGAGATGATCACCAGTCCTGCTAGTGGTGCCTATGAAATGGAGTGGTCTTATTTCTGTTTGTTTCATGTCGTTTGCCATATCTTTTTTCTAAAACCATACATTGTACAATTTGATTTTCCTGTGTTTCCCTTGGCTCTCCCCTTCTCTTAAAATATTATGACAACAAATAACTTTTTACAGCTCCCCTGATAATAAAAGACCAACTTTTTTCATTAGTTTCAGAAACAGTGGGAAAGGATTAGATCATCAGGTTATAAAAGCTAGCAATGTCCCATTGTGGACACAACCCCACTCTTCCTGTTTGGACACCTAGGCAGGAAATGAGGGAAAACCTCTCAAACCCAAACAAAGGCAACAATAAAACTAGACAGAGATTATAGCTATTCCCAAATTTCACCTTGCTTCCTATTGTGTCTGAAGCCTAACAAATAGGAATAACAAAATGTGAACATACAGTAGATTCTAACTTTCCCCCACTTTAAAAAAAAAAAAAAAACTTTGTCTGGAAATAGGCTTTAAAAAATGGCTTCAAACAACTCCCAATTACAAATACAATTTGTTAAACCTAAAAAAAAAAAAAAGTGTCTCGTTTTTTACTGATCAATATGCAGCGCTTGTTTATGCGCCCGTGTGTACAGGCACATTGCAATGGGCTGCATTTTAGATCAGTAAGGCCTCTTTCACACTTGTGCGACCTAAATTTAATGCGATTTTCCCACGATTTTGACTGGATTTCAAGCAATGCCTATGGACCTCAAAATGCATCAAAGTCAGACCAAAGTAGTGCAGGGACTGACTTGAAGTTGCACAGATATGAACAGTACTCATTGGAAATCATACAACTTGACATGTGACTTTGCAGTCCCATTTCGCAGGACAAGTCCCAGAAGGGTGAAAGGGGCCTAAAAAAAATTCTGTACTGAGGCCTTACATGTCTACCAAACTAAAGAAAGGTGAGAATACAGCACTGGCTGATCAGAAGAACCTATGCTAGAAAAAAACCCTAAAACATATTATTGCGTAAAACAAGGCCATGGAGCTGCAGTTCACTTTATTACTTCAAAATATCCTTAACACTATTTACATTTTTCAATGTTATTCAGCAAGAAAACAATAACCTGTCATAACTCACCAACAGGACCAACTCTTGAAAATTTGCAGCCAGGATTTTATTCTGAGATTATGTCACCCAAGGCACATGAGCGAGACAATGTCATTCCATGCAGACGCCAGCCCATTTAAGAAGGGCTGTGGGCAGATATTTATCAGACAATAACAAAAAGGTATAGGACAGCTAAGCCCCCGTTCACACTGGTGCAACTTGTCATGCGCTTTGACAGTTCAAAATCACATGACAAGTCGCACCCTGTTTGTGCCTATGGAACTGTTCAAATCGGTGCAACTCTGACTTGCACCAATTTGAGAAAGGTTTGTGCGCTATTTCGGGCAATTTTATGTGCGACTTGCATTGACATCAGTGCATGAAAGTGCAAAGGTGTCGGCAAGCCACACATGAAATCGCACTGACTGGTGGCTTTTTAAACCGTGCTGAAGTAGCACGATTTCAAAGTCGCAATCAGTGTGAACCGGGGCTTAAACCGCTATCATGTGCTTTGTTTTCTTTACTGTAACTTGTGCTATTTTTTTACTATTCTGCAATAATTTAAAAAACGAAAATGTATTTGCAGTTAGCAATACCTCATTAACAAAGCCAATGATGAAGAACAGGGTGCCCAAGTGCACACATACACTGCCTGATAAGTTTGAAACTATGGAATAGATTTAAAAATCCCTTGTGAGTTGTAAGTAAACTATGTAGGGATTAAGACGTCATGATGGTGGACAGGCTGCTGTGCTCAGAGGCACCTATACGCCTCCTCTGTGCTATGGCCACAAACAAACCAGTCAACCAGGACGCAGTTATCTGCGTCCAGGGCTGGTTAATGTGTCTAGTTGCATGTATCCACTCCGATGACTAGTTACATGCAAACAACAGCAGAGCCAGTAAATCATTTGTATGTGAGACAGCTATTCCTCCACCAACAATATTCCACCGTCAGAGGCTGCCTGTGTAAATGTGTCCTAAACAAACTAGTGCTTTTGAGTTTCACAAACGAGGAGAAGACTACTATGGCATATCCCAGCAATATTACAATGCTAGCAGTAAAGGATCTTGGTTACTATTCTACTAAACTAACAAATGCTCTGTATTATTTTGACTATTTCTAGGGTCAACACAGGGGATGTCCCACATAATAATAAATGGCACAGACCTCCAGAACGCTAAGAATTAAACAGGTATTCTAGCAAAAAAACTGAAAAAGCTGTGTTCAGGTAATAAGTTGGCCATCGCCAACCAAAATATTTTAGTCATCTTAATTCCACAACACTCTCCCCACGCAATGAAGGGGTTGTAAAGAGTAGAGTGGAACTTCCATCTTCTCTGTCAATTACTGCACTTTCTTTCCAATGGATTGGGCAAGCAGTCCCACCATCAGTTGATAATGAGAAGTTCATAAAAGAAAGACTGCAGGTAATTGAAATAATTGTTTAGGCCGCAATTGTGCTGTAGCATGTTTTAACATGCAGTGTATGGGTGGTTCATTGCCTTTCACTTCTAATGGCACCCCAACACACATGCTAACACAAAAACACTTGATGCCCAACCCTCAAAAATCTTGTGGTGCACCAGAAAAAAATAAGTTCAGGAGTGTTCTTGGGCTCACTGACGTGCATTGAGGACACACTGAAAACAAAAAAACTCCACTGAACACAATGCGTGCACAAGTGTGGCTGAACATTTAATGAATATGTATATGGAAACAATGGAACTTTTATGCAGATATGGAATTTTTACTTTGAAGCAACCGATTTATCAAAGCATCAGCCTCAAACGTATCCAAGGCATCGAGTGTTGTTTGCTGACAGAGGTGGGTTAGAAAGAACAAAACAAGTATATTTTAATTTTATCCTACTTCACCAACTGAGTTTTTGGCTTGTTGGCTGCTTAACTGCATCATATAAAGCACTTATACAGTTTACACAGAACACTGCAAACTGTATCATTAAAGCAGCCAAGGGGCCAACGTGGTTTGGCAGCAGCTCTCAAGTTGTTAACAAAACAGTTGCACTGAAAGGTTTCTCCATTTGAAAATAGACTATAATCGCTACTGAAATTTCAAAATCAAAGTACAACTTTACCCTGTCAATGAAAAGCTTTGGAAAAATGATACGATAAGTAAAAATACAACCCAATCGACATTGCAGTTTGAAGAACAGTACAACCCAATCGACATTGCAGTTTGAAGAACAGTAAACAGTCCATGTATAATCTTACACCTGGCTCCAGTCTGTAATTAATTTGTCACATCAATGCACTTGAATGAAGGCAATGAAAGAAAATTTTCAAATCCAAAATGTTGCACTGCTGGCATGTAAGACAAAATATCACACTTGATCAATTTCTGAAGCAATTTGTACCAATAAATACAATTACAATGATGTATACAAATATGGATATGTGCAACAATTAATAGGGGTTTGCAGAGCGAGGTCTGTGTGTCCCTACTTTAATTTAAAAACTGAGATTTTCTCATTTTAACCCCTTTCTGACATCTGCCAGTGGCCCTTAACATGAAATTATTGCAGGTAGCAGCTTCCAGACACGTGACTGCCATGATTCGCCCTCACATCGGTTGCATGGTCGAGTTCGTTCCTGCAGGCTTCCAATCAAAAGCCACAGTCCAAAGCATATCAGTGTGCTGGGAGTGCATGCTTAGCCAACAACCTCAGACCACTGTGGATGCATATGTACAGCGACTTTGCACTAAAGCCCACTTTTCCTGCCACCCCATACATGAGTTACGTGGTTGAGAAAATATTATAGTAGAACTCTAGGCAATATGTTTTTCTTCAACTTGGATAGAGTAAGTGAGGGTTTTAACCCCTGACAGTTATGGCATCTGTGTCCTGTTGTGGAGATTTACCTTCACTTCCTGTCCTATAGCCAAAACAGGAAACCCTCCAAAGAGAGGGAAATCCCTGGTAATCACGAAGGTCACCAGAACTAGTGCCTCTATTGGAAGATTTTCCCTCTATTCCTGTTCTTATGAACACTCAAAATGTGGGATTTTATTTTCTTTTTATTGATAACAGTCAACAGGACAGAAAGAGAGGGTGAATATTCCTAACTGGGGCACAGACAGACCTGATATGTGTTCTAATCCCTCTCCGCTGTGTCTAAAACTAAAAAAAGTTTTGCCTTCAATTATACATAAATCAGGATTGTGTGCTTTACCACAAAAAAGCATTCATGAGAACTTTCTTAGTTCGTTTTTGCCTTTTTTTTTTCTTTTACTTCTGCAAACAGTGTGAAATGCTGTGTTCTGGAAGATATAATAAGCTCAATCTTCCAGTCACATGAAATATTTTTCAGTGCGACGCAGTAATGGAGTCAAAAAACCACTGCCAAAATTTGAAAAAAAAAAATTAAGTTGTCAAACCCTGCTAATGTTCGACACTACCCCTTGAAGGCTGATGAAACAGAGTTTAAAGCTGAGTTATGTAAACGGTGGCTCAATAACTCCCATGGATTAATATTGTGATGATGCATGTGTTTATAGGAACAAAATGTGTTTAAAATGTGAAAGTCAAGCTGAGAACTGACTCCCAAGCTAAAAGACAAAGAATTCCAAACCTACCAACTGTAAATTTTGTTGTCCTGTTTCTACTACAATGTCCTCTGTGGGAGATCAGATGAAAACGGACCGCCTGATCCAATCCTCCAGACGGATGGAAAATAGGGTTTCCCTCCATCTGGATTTCACAGCCAGGATCGAATCGGATAGCAGTGGGTGTCATAGCAGATGTCACCGCTGACATCCGCTGCTCCATAGGGATGCATGGTGCATCCGATCAAGTCCGCCTGAAAAACTGACAGGTGGACCTGATCGGAAAGCCCTTGTAAAAGGGCCCTTAGGTTTAGTGGCCCTTGCTGAAAATCTGCCAAAAAGCTAACTACTTTTCTCAAGTACTCCCATACTAGTGGAATCACTTGCAGTGATTCCAAAGAAGATTAGACTTTCCAGTTTAAATGGAAATAGATTATATACCCCTGCTGTTTCTTACAGACAGGAGCCTGTACAATAGTAACCCTCACTGATTAGCACCTCCAAGCAAGAAGCAGAGTACATAACACCATTGTGTAAAAGCGGCAATTCTCTTTTACTGCCTTAGAACTGGTATGTAGCCGTTTAATCTGGATGCTTTTCTAGAAGAAAAAAAAAAAAAACCTTCTGAAAGTGATGTTAAAAAGAGAACTATAAAGGCATATATATATATATTTTTTTTAGAGATCAGTACACCTGTCAGATTTTTAATGCTGTCTGCGTCCCTGTCACACTTTATATTTGCCTGTTTACCATTAACATCTACAGTGAAAGAAAATCCTAAATTATGGGTTTTCACCATAACAGTAACAAAGGGGACACTACTTCTGGTGACAATCAGGGATTCCCTGTACTTTAAAGCAATTTACTCTCATTTCTTGTTTTGACTATAGGACAGCAAGAGAAGGAATTTCTCCACAATGGGACAAAAAAAAAAAAAAAAAAAACTGACAAGGGTTTTTATAACTCTCCCTTACTCTATCCAAGATGAAAAAATTAGTATTGCCTTTAGTTCTACTTTAAGCTTCAGACTGAATACAGGTACGCAGGCTATTATCCAGAAATCTTAATGCTCAGGTGGACAAGAAAGTTCTCTGTAATCTCGATCATCACTAAGATATACTTCATAGAAAAATTGCAACTTTAATTTCCCTATACGGACTTACTTTTGCCATAGAATAGGCGATTCTGCAGCAGACAGGAAATCCTGCCTGCAAAAACCTTGAGACAAATGGATTACACGCTGGTCAACAGCAACCACAATCAATGGTTTAGCAACATAAAAAATTTGAAAAAAAGATGAGACTATGACTGTCCAATGTACTGGGAATGCTTAATGCTAACTAAGCACAGGCAGACCTTACATCAGCGTGACATAGGAGTTACAGTCTTCCTCATCATGGCTGATGGACAAGTATTAAGCATATGTACTTCAGGAATTCTTTGTGGAACACATGCACTCTATTACTCTAATTATTAAACTAATTTTGCTTACCCTGTTTATCCCCACATTGAATACAACCACCATTGAAAGAAATATTCACAAGAAATGGAACCTGTCGTGTGCTCTCGTCAACTACCAAAATGACTGCCACTTAAGGCTTACATTTATTAGAATACCCAGTGCAAAACGCAATGATGTGCAATAACCCATAGCACCAATCAGAAAAAGAGGCTCAATTCTCAGAGTATCACGATGTCTCCAAAAAAGATGCAACATAATACCAAAATAAAGTGAAACCAACCTTAAACTAAAATGAAAGTGGTTCAATCAATATAATACTGAATAATAGGTTTCTGGATAGAAGATTTCATATCTGCTTTAACTTGTCTCACTCTTAAAACAGCTTGCAGTCAAATGCAAACTAGGCAAGAAGCTGACAGACAAAATGACTAAAAGAAAGTAACAATTTAACAACAAGATAAAGTGTCAATCCTGTAAAAATAAATTGAATGTCATGTTGGAACGTTCTTTTGTGTAAAAATAAATCATGAAGTTACATTTTTTTTAAAACATATAAAACAAATATCTTGTGTTCATCTGTAAAAGGGAGTTTGGACCTTTTTCTTTCCTATGGAGGTAAAGGAGACATTTCCAGAAAATGCACAACCCCCTGAGGTGACAGGCTGGATTACAATCCTTTATTAAAGTAGACTCTCTCCAGCCCCGGATTGTTTTCCTTGATGTACGTTTGAAGTTCAGGCTCCAGGCGTGACACAGACATTGAGCTAGACAAAAACAAAGATTATTAATTAACAGGTTCAGGATAACCTTTGAGACTAAAATGATGATGACACAATCTGTGACAACTGAATAACTTAGCAGCTGCAGAACAGCATAATTCTCTTTGTAAATAATTCTACAGTTAAAGAAACATAACATTTAAAAATGAACTCCAGGAAGATATATAAAAAATGAATTGGTACTTATCTGTAAATTCCATATCTAGGAGCACAGTACAGGACACAGACTGGATTTTCAGAGACCCTGTGTTATATGCTGCTACCACCAGATGATTGATTACTGGCAAAGATTTTGGACATTCCCCCGCCACACCTTGGGCATAACCCTATAATTTTACTCCACTCAATGAGATTTTAACTTTTTAGCAAGCAATGCAGAGTAACACAGGAACAGAGGGAAGGGTGTTCTGTACTGTACTCCAAGAAACAGAATTTACAGCATTGACCCTCGGCTGTTCCCAAGCAATTAATCAGTGGCATGGGAGACTAGGCAAATATAACTGTGCCAAGTGACTCAACAAAACTGAAAGGGGTGAAAGACCCAACTCAGAGTGATGATGAAAGAACCTTGCGGCTGAAAGCTATATCTGCCTGGGCATCCACCTGGTAGGACTTGGAGGATATGTTAGCTGAAGATCAGATAGCTGCCTTACAAAGCAAAGCAACAGATGCCTAATGGCAGAATTCCCAGGAAGCCCCACTGATCATGAGTAAGAATGTAAGGGTACTGGAGGTACCATATCTATTCGAGAATAGGCTTGAATAGTGGACTTGGAAGCAGGGTGTCTTTTTTGAAACCCTGGACAAAAATGGGATTTTTGACTTACCATAAAATCCGTTTCTCTGATGTTCATTGACGGACACAGCTCCTGTCATTCTTGACCATTGGGTTATACTGCCCCCTACAGGAGTACGACATTAGGCAGATAAAAAAACTTCTGGCTACACCCATGGGCAGTCTCAGGGGGTATACTCCCTCTCCCTGCTATAGTCACTCAGTTTTGTTACAAGCAGTGTCAGGAGAATTATAACTCCATAGTTGGGTGCTGTGTCAGTCAATGAACATCAGAGAAATGGACTTTACGGTAAGTCAAAAATCCCATTTTCTCTTTCGTTTATTGACAGACACAGCTCCTGTCATTGTTGACCATTGGGACGTCCCAAAGCAGTGTTAAACATGAGGGGTGGGAAAAAGCAAAACATTTCTAAGGCTAACTATAGCCGACCAGGTAAACAGGAGGTCAATCAAAACAGCTGGAGCTCACCTGAAAAAAAAAAAACAATACACCCTCTCAAAGAGCACCAAGTCATCTTAAACAGCAACCTACAAAACCTTGTGGCCAAAGGAAGCATCCGCAGATGTCAACACATCCACTTTATAGAACTTTGTGAAAGTGTGCACTGACGACCAGGTAGCTGCTTTGGAAACCTGCATCACTGATGCCTGATAACGGAAGGCCCAAGAGGCACTGAACGCCCGAGTAGAGTGCTCTATATAGGCCGGAATAACTGTCTGTCTGATCCAGCTGGAAATGGTCGCAGAGGAAGCAGACAACCCTTTCCGAGGCCCATCCATAAGCACAAATAGTAAGCCTGTATTCCTAAAAGACTCTTTAGCTGCAAGGTACACCCTAATCGCCCTGACCACATAAAAGGCATGCAAAGCAAAGGAAGGCAACACAATGTCTTCATTCAAATGAAAATCAGAGACAACCTTTGGAAGGAACGACGGACAGGGACGAAGAACCACCTTATCTCTGTGAATCACCAAGTAAGGTGAACGACAGGATAACGCCGCCAATTCCCACACCTGGCGTGCAGAGGGAATAGCCAGGGAATAATAATAATATCAGGGGAATCTCAAAAGGAGGCTTCTGGAGGACTGAGAGCACTAAATTGAGGTCCCAAAGCGGCAACGCAGACCGCACTGAAGGGGCCAGTGCCTAACCCCCTGAACAAAGGTACGCACCAGGGAGTATGTGACCAAGGGCCAATGAAAGAAGACTGTGAAGGCTGACACCTGACCCTTGATAGTACTCAAGGCCAGTTTCTGCTCAACCTCCCCGTTGAAGGAAGGTAAAGATCCGAGCCACCGAAAAAAGAGCGTGGATGAACCCCAAGAGACTCACACCTTGCAATGTACGTCTTCCACGTACAATGGTAGATCTTCCTAGAAGTAGATTTTCTAGCTTTTAGTAGGGTTGGAATCACCGACTCAGACAAACCTCTATCCATCAGCACCTGGCATTCAACAGCCAAGCCGTCAAAGCCAGCGACTGTAAAGCAAGATGAAAGATTGGCCCTTGGGACAGCAGATCCTCCCTGAGAGGAAGCTTCCAAGGAATGTCGGCGAACAGCCGCACCAGATTGGCGTACCAAGCCCGGTGAGGCCAGTCCAGGGCCACTAAGATGACCGGGATCCCTTCTGCCTCAATCCTTTGTCCTCCTCTTGGCAGAAGCTGGAGAGGAGGGAAGGCGTAAATCAGACGATACTGACCCCACTGGGCCACCAACGCGTCTGTGGCATCCGCCAGAGGATCCCGTGACTGAGCCACAAACCTCTGCACCTTTCTGTTGAGCCAAGACGCCAACAGATCCCACTTGGGGATTCCCCACAGAAGACACAACTGATGAAACACCTCCGGATGAAGGGACAACGCCTCTTGGTCCAATACTTTCCGACTGAGGTAATCTGCCTGCCAGTTTTCCACCCCGGGAATGTGTATAGCAGAGAGAGCTGGGGCGAACCGTTCTGCCCAACTTAGAATGCCAGCTACCTCCAGAGCCGCCAGGACACTTCTTGTGCCCCCCCCTGGTGACTGACATAAGCCATGGCCATGGCATTGTCCGATTGAATGCGCACTGGGCATCTCTGAAGATGATCTGTCCAATGATCCAGACACAGTCTGATCGCTCGGAGTTCCAGGACATTGATCGGTAGTCTGGATTCTCCAGTGTCCAGATTTCCGGAGCAGAATGCTTGCCGAGGACACTTCCCAAGCCAGACAGGCTGGCATCCATGGTGACCACTGTCCAATACACCGGGAGGAAGGATTTTCCCAGCCAAAGCGCCAGAGAGCAAAGCCACCATATCAGGGAATCCTTTGTTCCCCTTATTCAGCCGGATCTGATTGTCCACAGACTGCGGGGTCTTGTCCCACTTGGTCAGGATCTCCCTTTGCAGGGACCTTGTATAGAACTGTGCAAACAGAACTGCCTCAAAAGGTAGATATCAGGCCCAGCACCGGCATGAAAGTCCGGGAGGGATGACCATTTGTTGGACAGCAGGAGGCAAATTGCAGTCTGCAATCTCTGGAGTTTGTCCAGAGGAAGGAGCAATTCAGAATCCAGCCGAACTCCCGCAGAGTTCGTATTGTGATCTCCAGGTTCTCCACCAGCGAGAGGGAGACTCCACTCGCAGAAGGAGATTGTACAAGCAGCCAATTTCCCGCGAAGCAAGGCTAGCACCGGAGCCAACACTTTTGTAAAGAACTGAGGAGCAGAGGTGAGACCAAAGGGTAACGCCACAAACAGACAATGCTCCTCTCCCACAGCAAAGCAGAGAAAACGCTGGCGACTGGCACATGTTGGAATGTGAAGATAGGCATCCATAGAGGAGAGGAAATACTCCTGACGCAGGGATGCCACCACCGTTCAAATGGACTCCATTCTGAACTTCTGTACTCGCACAAAGCAGTTTAGCGTCTTGAGGTCCAGTATTGGACAGGCTTTACCTTCCTTCCTGGGGACTGTGAACAGGTTTGAGTAAAAACCCTGAAAACGTTCCGAATTAGGAACCGGGACAATCACCCCTTGAAGGAGCAGGTCTTGTACCGCCCCAAACAGGCACTGTAACCGGTCTGGGGACAAGCACAGGTTGGGAGGAAAAAACCTTACCGGGGGACAAATCTTGATCTTGTAGCCGGACCAATGACTTTGTGAACCCACTTGTCTTATGCCAGGGAAGTCCACGGGTCCAGAAACCAGCGAAGACGTCCCCCCACCCCCGATACGGGTGAGGGCACACCTTCATGCAGAAAGAGCCTTGTCTGCGGGTCTGGAGAAGCCTGCTCTCGGCTTGCCAGACCAGGTTCAATTGGATTCCCCAGAGGAGGCCCTGAAAGGCTTTGAGCCCTCGTCAGTCAACCCTGAGGAATAAAAAGACGTCCTATTAGCCGAGAAGGAAGGTCCATGTGTACGACGAGGTTCCTTGCCCTTAGTAGCCTGTGGAAGAAAGGTACTCTTCCCCCCTGAGACCTTTAATGAGATCATCCAGGGTAACTCCAAACAAGCGATCTCCTTGAAAGGGAAGATCAGTCAAGGCCTTTTTAGAAGTCTGGTCCACAGACCAGCATTTGAGCCAAAAGACACGCTGAAGGACCACCGCCAAAACAGAGAGGTTAGCCATCAGAGGAGCCTCATCCAAAGAGGCATCACAGATAAACTGCAGCCCCTGGACCAGCTGGTCCGCCAGCTCGGCAAAGGCAGGGGGGAGCTGTTCTCCCTCCAGGTCATGGCGTAGGAGCTTAGCCCACTCAGGCAGAGTTTGCGACACCAGGGCAACGGTAAATACCGACCTCATTGCCGAACCAGCTAAGGTGTACATAGTGTGGGCCACAGCCTCTGCCTTCCGGTCAGCCGGGTCCTTAAAGGCTGGGGACTCTTCAAACTAGATCATGGTTGTGATGCTCAGCAGAGAGGAAGAGGACCCCACCAGACTCACCACCTGCTGACACAGGCACCTGCAACCACCAGGAGAATCTGCAGTACACGTGCGGTGATCAGGAAGCTAAAAGATTCAGGACTCAAGGAGGGGCTCCCACCACTGAAATCGCCGCCCACAGGGCTCTACATGACCGCCACGATTTGCAATGGCAAACTACAAGAAAATGGCCGCATGACTACGCAAAAATGGCCGCTGTGTAAAGGAATACACAGGCTACAACAAAATGGCGGCCCAGTGCAGCACTACGAGGTATACATGGACCCAGCATTGGGAGACTAGACCTCAAGGACAGATCCAGGCAGGTTGGGGGGCCCTGCCATGAGCCCCCACCAGGCACAACCTTCCCCCGCACAGTCGATCGTCCGGTTGCCAGCGGCAAAACTCCCCTGGCCCCCATCCCCAGTTAGCACTCTGCTCCCATTCCAGGCCAGTGACCAGACCACCCAAACAGCCCCAGTGCATGCAGAGGGGTGTCAGGCAGAGGGCCTCAGCATAAAAAAAAACAGGGGGGAGGGGTGCCTGCGGGAAGGAGGGGAACCCATGGGTCTGACCATCCCAAGGAGGGGCCCACATCCACCCAAAAACCCGAGGGGGACAGCTACTCACCATACCAGGAACCAGGTGGGCACCACTCCAGACAGATCCTCCTCTCCATCAAAATGGGGGGGGCTGTTGGCCAGGAAGAATGCTGCGAATCAGACCAAGGCCAGGTCATATGCGACCACGCGAGACATTTAACTCGCAGGGCCAGCCCCCGTCCAGTGGGGCTATGTCGTGGCCAACCTAGTGCGGAGCTGAGGCCTGCGCGCGCACTTTGGCCAGACTGGGGTGACCACTGGATCTAGATTATCCAGCCCATCGCCCAGTTCGGCAGTTGATAGTAGATCACACAGGAAAAGTCCAGGAGGAAATAAATTTCTATCTAAAAAATTTTAACAGGACCAAAGATCCCAGCAAGGAACCAGGTCCTTACGCCTGACTAGGCAGGGAAAAAAAAAACTGAGTGACTATAGCAGGGAGAGGGAGTATACCCCATGGGTGTAGCCTAATGTCCTACTCCTGTAGGAGGAAGTATAACCCAATCGTCAAGAATGACAGGAGCTGTGTCCGTCAATGAACGAAAGAGAAAAAAAGAGTATTTTGTGTATAAAGGCTGTGGTTTTTGACAGCCCGGACTACATCCAAATGATGGGGAGCAATTTCCTTGGGATGCTTGGGGTAGTGCAAAAGGAGTGAAGGATTAGTAAGAACTCCTTAGGGCCACTAACTGTGAGACATGACCCGATGTGATAGCCACCAAGGCAGCCATTTGGCAGGGGAAATCACCTAGGAGGAGTTCCCTAATGAATAGAAGGGGCGGTTTCTGCAGAGCAGACAGGACCACATTGAGATCCCAAGAAAGCACAGGGTGCTGAAATGGAGGTCTGATCTGTAAGACACTGCAAACAAAGGGTTTTTTCCACAGAGAGAGAGGAGCAAAAGGCTTTTGAAATAGGATGGAAATGGCCGAACCCTAAAGCAGCATTACACCCAAAACCAACAATGTAATATATTGCAGCTTGCCAATCCTTAGATATGGTGGCTGCATTCATTTTCCTTTTTTAGGCTTTTTTCCCCTGTTTTTACCTGCTGATCTGGCCAGTAACACACCTCCTCTATTAAAGTGTCCCTACTCTGGATGGAAGATCACAGGGGCACAGCGGACAGCAGAACTGTTATTCTGGGGGGAGGGGCTAGTGTTAGGCTTACTAGCAGATTTAGATACACCAACAAATTGAAGCCAAACTCCAGCCCACACTGGAGTTACAGCAACAGAATAAAAAAAAGCTGATCATTGTAAGCAACCATTAGTGGTAAACAGTTTGTCTCAACGCTCTTTTTAGACTATGCAGATTTCTTAGTACTCACAGGTGCCTGGCAAAACTGAAGGAGGATCAAGTGTGACTATAGAAGATCGACTTTTGCAAGCATATTGCGTAAAGCCATAGCATCAGGTGTGTGAAAGACTGGAGGTGGGTAATCTTCTGCAGCCTCCTCTAACACTGCCTCAAGGTTGTCTTCAACATTTTATGTCTACCTCTTCTAAGGGAGGTAGTTCCACTTCTGCACTTCTGGCTCTAGCTAGAGAAGGTGGGGGTGGAGAAGAAGCCTGGTGCTTTTGGGCTCTGGACAATGATGGCTGAATTAAGGCCAATAATTGTCCAAAAATCTGACACACAGTAGTTGCATAGAAATCTGCCTTAGGCACAAAGACATCTTTTTGCATGCCTGGGATAGAGCTAGATTCAGATGCAGAGAACAGTGTTTTAATAGGGTTCTGCTCTGCTGCAAGGTAAGCAATAATACTGTGAGCAGTTTATGTACTTTGCAGGCCATCAGCTGAGCAAATGGTTGACCGAGCTTTTGCTGCAATTCCTCTGTGCCTAGTTTCTGCCAGTGGTATCAGTGAGGGTATTTCCATGTGAAACCCTCATGGAGGGTGAGGGTAAAATAGGGTAAGCGGTGGTGAGCTGGCTGATGAGATATATGCGCATTTTTATAGTGATTTTGTAAGTGTTTTTCTAGTGGGGGGGGGGGGGAATAATAAAGCTTTAAAAACAGATAATAATATGATATTGCTTTATAAATACTGGGTGGATCTCGGGAGGGGAGGCAGACCTGACCCTCGGAGACACACAGGGGACAAAGTAGAGCTGTGCTGGAAGAGTGTAACATCGGTCTGATGTACTAGATGAGTGATTTACCCACTTGTGGGAGGTGAGCAGGTATTGCATTAGGTATTAGGTGGTGGATAATCACTTGTCATGAAGAGGATCTGTTTATCAATTTCAGACAGAGCACTGGGTGTTGGACTGAACATATATATATATATATATATATATATATATATATTTGTTGAAGTTATTTATTAGTTTACTGAATATATTTGAGTTGAATCACAGTATTTTTGTTTTGTTTATTTTGTGTTGCGCTTCACTAAAGCCCCGTTCACATAGGGGCGACGCTACTTCGCACCGCGACCTGAAGTCTATGGCGGTCGCCTCCTGGTCGCCCCAAAGAAGCTCCGGACCCTTTTTCTAAGTCGGAGCGACTTGTGTCGCTCCTATTAGAATGGGTCCACAGCTTCCCTATGGGAGGCGACCTGTGAGGCGACCAGGCCTTAGTGTGAACGGGGACTCATAGCAGAAACATTTATATTTAAGAGTGAGGTGAAACACATAGTTTCATAGTTAGTCAGGTTGAAAAGACCATAGCAGCCCATCTAGCTCAACCAAAAACAAAAAACAAAAAAGAAAACACAACCATACAATCCCATATAAACAATCCGTTACCCACAGTTGATCCAGAGGAAGGTGAAAAACCCCAGCAAAGGATGATCCAATTTGCTACAGGAGGGGAAAAAATTCCTTCCAGATCCCCCGAGAGGCAATCGGATATTCCCTGGATCAACTTTACCTATCAACACCAAAACCTAATATTGTTATAGCTAGCGACACAGTGAAAGAGTTTAAAGTGATTGTAAAGTCTCATTTTTTTTCCCCTATAAAAATAACAAACATGTTATACTTACCTGCTATATTGCAATGGATTTGCTGAGACCAGCCTGGATCCCTCACTTCTCGGGTCCCTCTTCTGTGATCCTGGCCCCTCCCTCCTTTTCAGTACCCCCACAGCAAGCAGCATGCTAGGGGGGCATCCAAGCTGAGTCATAGCTCCCTGTGTCCATTCAACTTGGCCCCACCCTCTTTCTCCTCTGATTGGCTAACTGACTTTGATTGACAGCAGTGGGAGCCAATAGCCCCTCTGCTGTGTCTCAGCCAATCAGGAGGGAGAATCTCGGCCGGCTGAGACACTCGTGGATATCGCTGGACAGAGAGGGACCTCAGGTAAGTGTTAGAGGGGCTGCTGCACACAGAAGGCTTTTTATCTTAATACATTAAGCTATAAAACCTTTTGACTTTACAACTTCTAAAATGAAAGATTGTTTGTTTTATTTATTTTCTGTATTTATTAGTATATGAATTATCACTATTTGATTAGAGTTCATAAACACGTGGTAGCGCAGATTGATTTAACATAGTACTTTGGAAGAGGACACTGGTCCTGCTATGGGATGAGGGGACAACCCCCGGGACAACCCCCCCCCCCCCCCCGAATTTTGCTTTCCTCCATGTTGTCCAGGTAGATTTCAACTTCTGAAAGGTTGCCTACCCTGATCTTTTTGCATAATCTTAATAATCTTAGCTTTTATTGTGATGTTAGGCTTTTTTAAAGGTCCTCAAAGATCACAACAAAGACTGAGTTGGATTAAGGCCCCGTTCACACTTGGGCATAGCACAAATGCATTAAAAATGCACTTATGATTTCATTTCTTAATAAGAGCAGTTGTGCATTTTCACGACAAAATGCAAGATGCAAAAAGCACCTGGTACATGAGCTTCTTTCAGCATGTTTTTGGAGCAGAGGGAGGCCCATTCAAATGAACCGCGCTGCTCCAAAAACGCAAGGCAGTAGCGTCACTCATGTGTGAATGAGGCCTCTAACAGCTTAGAAAAGAACTGCTGCTGTATGTTCACATTACAAGGCTGGCAGGCTACCAAAATTTTGTTGTAATAAAAAAAAAAAAAATTGCTAAGATTTCAGTAAACTTTGCACAATAATTTTTTCTCTAATGCTTTAATATGCTTTGCCGGGGCACAGATTCATGTAAAGATATTAAGCATTGTAACCCCTCCCCTACCTGGTAATTTTATAATTTTTCCAAAATAAGTGCAAAGTTTGAGCTTGTGAAGATCCTGTAAACATATTGTCAGTGGCTGTATTGTAAGAAAATTGGTATCCTAGCTATTCCATGCATTGTCATCACACTATACTATACCGAAGTATAGGCTGACATGCCTGTGTGGTAAATCCGAATGATGAACAAAGCTTCTTACAGTGACTGTCATGGGAAAAGAATGAGGGATGCTGTTGCTGGCCCTCTTGAAATTGCTAATTATCTGGCTGTGTCTGGCTTAAATACTATTGAGTTATAGACCTAGAACAAGCATGCTGTAAATAAGTATCAGGATTCTTTATCTCAATACTTATGTTAGATCAGAGAGTTAAAAGGCATTGAAGCCATAGCATCAGCATGGAAATCAACATTTTTAAATGGAAGATCACCAATTGCAGCCCCCATGCTTATCACAGAGTCATTTTAGGTATCATACAGTAAAAAGTGCAGCTTGTCCACATTTTACTTCTGAGAAGCTGCCAAACATGTCATGCAATCTGGCTAAAGGTTATGCGCACGGTTCTGCGAAAGAGGAAGTGAGCCCTCAACAGAGGCAGGGGGAATGGTGATTCTGGGATATACTGCAGAAGCACTTGTTGTCCATCCCCAATATGCAATAAGCAGAGTTTTACAATAACAAGTACAATAAATATACAGTATTTATACTCCCCCTTCCATATTTACTATTTAGCTACTTCACTACTGCTGCATGGAGACTGTGTGTCCTTGTTTTCAAAGAAGTTACAGTATAACTTTGCAACATATTCAATATTATGTATCACAACTCACATAGAGTTGTAATTGTACACCTTGAGATTGTTGCACTTTTCTATATTCCAGAGCTTCTTAGGCCCCTGCATTGGTCAGAAAAGCATGGTGTGGTGAAATGCATGAAAGAGATCTGGCTTTTAGGGCTCAAAGCTGCTATATAATTTCTAAATGACATTTCTTCTGACCTATAGAGTGCCCTTAGAAAATAAAAAAATGTACATTTGTGCACTACTAGATGCCTTTCATGTGAGCCATAAAATGTTACACAATTAGTAAACATTTGATGGTATTAGCAAATGATCTGAGAAATACACTTACCTATTTTGGGGAAATAATGCACAGCAAAGTGGTGTCGCAAATACCAAGCTGAAAGAAAGCAAAACATAATTTTAAAAAATTATAATATATTTTTTATACACACATATATATATATATATATATATCACATATATGATCACAGCAGAGGAATTATCACAAAACAGACAAAAAAAGCAGGGAAGAGTCCTGGTCCAGACGGATTCACAGCCGTGTACTATAGAATGTTTAAGGGCATTCCTACTACCCCCTTTGTCTCTGCATTTAACTGGAAACTCAGATGATCCGTTCCACAACTATTTATTCATAACTCTTTCAGTTTATAGTCTATATAGTCTATATACAAAGATTATAGCAATGTGATAGGTTGTGTCATCATAAAATGTCCATCCACAAATGGCAGCCTCCACAAGGGGATTAGAAGCAAAATCCAGCAGGAGCTACAGAGTATAAAAGAGAAGAGAGGCGCCTCTAAGTGTAGCAGTATGGGGACATTTAATGAAGGTACAACATTTAGCAACTCACATGGTTGATGATAAAGAGGCACATCTAAGTATGCAGGCATCCGGGGTAAAGCTGTCCACATAGACCATCTTCTGAACCACTGGCTCTCACCGATGTCAGTCTGCTATTCTGATTGGGAAGACTACCCTGCAGTAGAGTGATCTGAAAGCGAGACTTTGGAGCGCAGCGTGGAAGGGTGTGATGAAGATTACAGTGCGGAGGATGGTCTATGTGGAAAGCTTTACCCCGGATGCCTGCATACTTAGATGTGCCTGTTTTAATCATCAACCATGTGAGCTGCTAAATATTGAACCTTAATTAAATGTAACAATATTGCTACACTTAGAGGCGCCTCTCTTCTCTTTTATACCCAGTTGTGACATGACGCTACTTGTATATCAAGACATCGCTTGTATATCAAGTCAAAATTTTTTTAAAAAATGTGCTTGTCTTGCAAAGTGCTCTCAAACCAAGTTACTCTCAAACCAAGGTTTTACTGTACTATAAAAGCCATTAACCTACACTCCTGGCTAAAATCCTCAAAGCAAAAAGGTTTCTCTTTCTCTCACTAGACGCAGGGAAGGCATTCGACAGGGTGGCCTGGGATTACTTGGTCGAGACCCTCCGGTACCTTGGCCTTGGGGACAACATGCTTAACCACTTTAAGACCGGAAGGATTTGCCCCGTTAATGACCAGGCCCTATTTTGCGATTCGGCACTGCGTTACTTTAACTGACAATTGCGCGGTTGTGCGATGCTGTACCCAAATAAAATTGATGCTATTTTTTTCCCGCAAATAGAGCTTTCTTTTGGTGGTATTTGATCACCTGTGCGATTTTTATTTTTTGCGCTATAAACAAAAAATAGAGCGACAATTTTGATAAAAAAAAAACAACATTTTTCACATTCTGCTATATGACATTCTCAAAAAAAAATGTAAAAAATCAAAATTTTTTAACATTTTACGCCAATTTGTTTTCTGCTATACGCAATAAGCGTATTTTGATTGGGTTGCGCAAAAGTGATCGCTTCTACTAACTACGGTAAAGATTTATGTCATTTTTAGTGTTTTTTACTAGTAATGGCGGTGATCTGCCTTTTTTAGCGGGATTGCAACATTGCGGCGGACAGATCGGACCCCTAACTGACATTTTTGACACTTTTGGGGGTACCAGTGACATTACTACAGTAATCAGTGCTAAAAATATGCACTGTTACTGTAATTATGACACTGGCGGGGAAGGGGTTAACCCTCTGGGTGATCAAGGGGTTAAATGTGAGCCTACGTTGGTTTGCCTGGGAGAGCCACCCTGCCGCAGTATATATTCGGTAAGCGGTCGGCAAGTGGTTAACCTGATCCTGGCACTATACACAAACCCTAATGCACAAGTGAGTGTCAATGTCCACCTGCCGAATGCCTTCTCAGTTCGAAACAGGACTCGCCAGGGCTGCCCCTCATCCCCACTTCTTTATGTACTCACTCTGGAGACCTTTTCAATTATCTCCGAGATAATCCAAACATTAGAGGACCCTATCTCTCCAACATACCTATACCAACTTACTCTATGCAAAACCTCTAGGATAACCGAGGTAGAATGGACCAAATATCAGGGTTAGGTAGGAGGCACACGCCCCCCTGTTTTGGCCTTTTTCCCTCTCACTCCCTTTATTTTTATCTCTACCCCCCCTACTACCTATCCTCTCCACACCCTTTTTTTTGCATCATATTTTCCTACTTTTCTTTCTAGGGTCTAATTTGCAACACATTTAGGTCTCATTATCAGGGGTTCCGAGCCCTGTATAGAGTGAAGACCAATTTGTTTGTTTTTCTATTAGCGTGTAGGCAGTTTATATACAGCTGCAAGAAAAAGTATGTGAACCCTTTGGAATGATATGGATTTCTGCACAAATTGGTCATAAAGTGTGATCTGATTATCATCTAAGTCACAGCAATAGACAATCACAGTCTGCTTAAACTAATAACACACAAAGAATGAAATGTTGCCATGTTTTTATTGAACACACCATGTAAACATTCACAGTGCAGGTGGAAAAAGTATGTGAACCCCTAGACTAATGACATCTCCAAGAGCTAATTGGAGTGAGATGTCAGCCAACTGGAGTCCAATCAATGTGATGAGATTGGAGGTGTCGCTTACAGCTGCCCTGCCCTATAAAAAACACACACCAGTTCTGGGTTTGCTTTTCACAAGAAGCATTGCCTGATGTGAATGATGCCTCGCACAAAAGAGTTCTCAGAAGACCTACGATTAAGAATTGTTGACTTGCATAAAGCTGGAAAGGGTTATCTCCAAAAGCCTTGGAGTCCACGGTAAGACAAATTGTCTATGAATGGAGAAAGTTCAGCACTGCTGCTACTCTCCCTAGGAGGTGCCGTCCTGTAAAGATGACTGCAAGAGCACAGCGCAGACTGCTCAATGAGGTAAAGAAGAATCCTAGAGTGTCAGCTAAAGACTTACAAAAGTCACTGGCAAATGCTAACATTCCTGTTAGCGAATCTACAATACGTAAAACACTAAACAAGAATGGATTTCATGGGAGGATACCACAGAGGAAGCCACTGCTGTCCAAACAAAACTTTGCTGCACGTTTACAGTTTGCACAAGAGCACCTGGATGTTCCACAGCAGTACTGGCAAAATTTTCTGTGGACAGATGAAACCAAAGTGGAGTTGTTTGGAAGAAACACACAACACTATGTGTGGCGAAAAAGAGGTACGGCACACCAACATCAAAACCTCATCCCAACAGTGAAGTATGGTGGTGGGGGCATCATGGTTTTGGGCTGCTTTGCTGCATCAGGGCCTGGACGGATTGCTATCATCGAAGGAAAAATGAATTCCCAAGTTTATCAAGACATTTTGCAGGAGAACTTAAGGCCATCTGTCTACCAGCTGAAGCTCAACAGAAGATGGGTGTTGCAACAGTACAATGACCCAAAGCATAGAAGTAAATCAACAACAGAATGGCTTAAACAGAAGAAAATACGGCTTCTGAAGTGGCCCAGTCAGAGTCCTGACCTCAACCCGATTGAGATGCTGTGGCATGACCTCAAGAAAGCGATTCACACCAGACATCCCAAGAATATTGCTGAACTGAAACAGTTCTGTAAAAAAGAATGGTCAAGAATTACTCCTGACCGTTGTGCACGTGTGATCTGCAACTACAGCAAACGTTTAGTTGAAGTTATTGCTGCCAAAGGAGGTTCAACCAGTTATTAAACCCAAGGGTTCACATACTGAATGTTTATATGGTGTGTTCAATAAAAACATGGCAACATTTCATTCTTTGTGTGTTATTAGTTTAGTTATTAGTTTAAGCAGACTGATTGTCTATTGTTTTGACTCAGATGATGATGATGATGATGATCAGATCACATTTTATGACCAATTTGTGCAGAAATCCATATAATTCCAAAGGGTTCACATACTTTTTCTTGCAGCTGTAAGTGAATGGATATGCACCAATTGTATGAACCCACCCGCTGCGTGGATGAGTCAGTACAGCCAATGCATATCTACTCACTTATATAGTCTGCCTGTATGTAGCTACATGTGAATTAGCCCTAAAGGTGTGGATCCTGGACAAGAAGACTCTTCACTGAGACAAACTCCTAGTGCATGCCCCAAGCTATGGTTTTCACATTAACAATGTAGCACACAGCTGGCATTTGGCTGCTTCCTGAGAAGGTGGCATTTCAAATCATAGAGGGAAAAATTAACAGAGTGGTGCAGGCATAATACTTATGCCACTCTTCTAAACTCAGAAAACAGAATAGATGATGCTCCTAATAAACAAGCCCTAATTAACAGCCCCCTTTGATAATTAGGAATATCTACCTGTTCTATGTTGTGACTGTGAAATAAAGGCACAGACAGTAGTTAAGCTGGATGCTCTGAATTCCGCAGCCTGTCCCAGCCCTGCATGCAACTGAGTGCAAGAGTAAGGAGTAACTCTGTGCATGCTCTGAGGGTGGGGGACATGAGCTGTCTGCTGATAGTTTACATCTAGTATGCCAAGTCTGACCTGGTGGGTATCTGTGGCAGTTTTCTAAAAAAATTGTAATATATATTTTCTTCACTCTGAAATAGAAACTGGAGTGGGTAAGGCAGATCGACCTGAAAAAGGTTTATCTGGTTAATGTGGTGCACGCCACAAACACCAAGCACCTAGAACTTTCAATTCTCTGGAATGTATATGGCTTCTCCAAGGCCTGCAATACTTTCGCTGAAAAAAAAAAAAAAAGGTGTCTTTTTTTGCAGATCACTATGAATGAAGATGCTGTACAGGATAGAGACTGGTGTGGGAAGCGAGGAGAGGCGAGGTTACTTTAAGATAATCAGTTTTTGGAGGGAATTAACTGTAAATTGCTCTGGCCAGTAAGCACATTTTTGTAATGTTTGGGAATGTGGACCATGTGGGTGGGCAAAGGGTTATTGCTGGTTTTATTCACAAAAGGCAGAGATATTACGAATAATCACAGTATTAAATGCAGAGAATAGTTATTGGTACAAAGTGCAACTATAGCAGGGCTTATTGGTATCTCAGATATTATCAAAAGAGATCAAAATGCAGCACCACTTACCAGAATCCCACTAATCCTACTTGTATAGGGGCACTCATCCATGGAAATCGCTAATAAGGAACAGAGAAATGTATGAATTTTAAGCAAAATTAATCAGATGGCATTACATGACACACAGCAAAATGTTCACATTACCTTAAGGAAGGCTTTCTTTTCCAAAGTGTTCATTAAAAATGGAGGAATAGCTGTAAAATATAGCACAGAACTTATGTAAGCAAATAATAATGTTGCAATTACCTTACATTATTTACACTAGCTTTGAATTTGGCTTAAGTAAGTATAGTTTTAAATGTTGCACATATGTCTAAAGAGCAGTAAAATGGAGGGTAATACATACGGCATATCAGTGTATAAAAATAAGGCTTCATCTCTCAGGCTGACCTCCATGCTGAAACTGTCATAAAAAAAAGGAACCAGCCAAGTCTGCTAATCTCAGTGCATTCTGCTGATTTGCTTGAGAGTCAGCCATTCCGAAATGCAGAGATGAGTCAGTAAGACTCATCAAATCTAGCAGCCTGGTCTCTTCACCACACTAAAGAAGCTCCAATTTTATTCAGCTACACATGGCTAAATTTATTGAATGTCCATTGTAAATGAACTGTTATTGCTGTAGTTAAAACTACCACATTCAGTTTGAAAACTTACTAGATTACCAATTTACACAGGACCAAGATGTATACAGTAACTATGCCATTACAGAACACAAATATAAGAGGGTGAAGAAAATAGTAATTTTGACTTGCCTGTAAATTCCTTATCTCTGAGTACAGTACAGGACACAGGACTGGTATTCATAGACCATGGGTCATATGCTGCTACCTTCTAGTGGCTGTAAACAAACTTCTGCTAGAGCCGCCCTTAGAGCATACCCATACAATCCTGCCCACTTTCTGAGGCTCCATTTTTTTTTTAGCAAGCAATAGGAAATGATATAAACAGAGGGGGGCTATGACCTGTACTGTACTGCAAGATAAAGGATTTACAGGTAAATGAAAATAGTGGTTGTAAAGGCAGAAGTAGTTTTATCATAAAGCAGGGTTCCAGCCATTTTTGTGTTTTAAAAAAGTCAGCAGCTACAAAAAGTGTAGCTGCTGACTTTTATTAAATACACACTCACCTGTCCCACGATCCAGCGATGCTGCCGCCCGAAGCCTCGGTTCTTTCCCTCTCTGCGGCGCTGGCATCACTGGTGTGGGCACCCGGCTGTGACAGTGAGTCGCACTGCATGTCCTGAATGGCCGAGCAATCTTCTGGGACCTGTGACGTGTCTCAGAAGATTGCAGGGAGGGAGGGGGAGAGGAGAACTTCCGTTCGAGCCGCCTAGGCAGCCCGAGCCGAAGTGTAAGCAGGTACCTGTCAAAACTAGGTACCTGCTCCTCCCCCCCAAAAATGACATGCCAAATGCGGCATGTCAGGGGGTCAGGAGTCCTTAAAGCAGAGTTCCGGGCACAAAATCTACCTTTTTTTCTTTGTGCCCGTCCGCTTGGTCTCCTTAACCTGAAAAGGAATTGGATAGTTAGGTATTTTTTTTTTTTTTTTTTTTTTTAATACTTACCTTGTAATTGGAGATCGAATATACTCACATATCCTTCACTTCCTCCCTCAGCGCTGCGGCTCCGCCGTCACTTCCTGTCTTGCGATGATTCCTGGGAGCTGAACGTCATCGCTCCCAGGAATCAATGCGACGGCACCGGCCCCACTCGTCACTTCCGGGGCGACGCCGCATTCCCTTCTAAACAGCTTCTGGGCATGCCTCTACTGAGGGTGACCCTCAGTAGAAGTCTTGGAACGACGAAACCGGTCAGGGTGTGAGCATCGCGGCTATCGGAAGAGCAGGGCGCCAGGCGGGGACTCCCATCTGGTATCCCGAGCTGCTCTGTGCTCTATTCTTCTTATGATTTTATGTTTGAAGCTGATTTTATCCTATGTTTGTGTAAGTGCATTTGTGAAGGGGGGTTGTTGTTTGGGCAATAAAATCTTTTTGGCAATACTGCTCTATGTGCCCCTACTTTTATCTTTCCTATGCACTACGCTGGAGCATTGCATGCTTTTTGGATGATCAGCGGTATACACTCGTCTCTACAAGTGGATCTTGGAGATTTTTGTCTGGATTCATCAGTGGATCTGTTGGGCGACTTGTTTTGCCAGTATCTGGTAAGTGTGTTTCCTTGGGGAGTGACACACACGGTGAGGTGAAGGGATTGAGCAATCTTTCTGGCTCCAGCACTGGTGATTAACCCCTTTGTGACTACACAAGAAACCGGTCTACTACAATCCCTATGAACTTATATCTGGACTTTTAAGTCATGATTATCTATATGCCATGATTTAGCGCTGCTTGTGGATATTATTCTTGACATGTTAAGATGATATACACCTGTTTTACAAAGGTGTTATAATCCATTCTGTCGAGAAAAAAAAAAAAAAAAAAAGTTTTGCCTTTAGTTCTAAATTAATCGTACCATACAGGACACTGGGCTTGAATTCTTACGCCGTGGCACGTCCCAAAGCAATAAACAGAAGCGTGGGAAACAACATTGCGAACAGAACTGCTAACAGGCTCACAAGAAAAAAAAAAAAAAGGGTTAAGGAACCTGAAAAACACTCAGATGACAGCTTGAAGCACCTTGCAGCCGAAGCTTGCATTAGAAAAGGCCCGAACATTTACCTGGTAGAACTTGGAAAACTTGTGATCAGAGGACAAGGCTTCTGGGATATAGAAGCTTGATGGTGAAAAGGCCAGGAAACCAGCAGCTCTGGTAGAATGGGCTCTGATGGGAAAGGAGGGAACCAGTTCCTTAAAGTGGTTGTAAAGGCAGGTTTTTTACCTTCATGCATTCTATGCATGAAAGTAAAACACCTTCTGTGTGCAGCAGCCCCCCAATAATTATCTGAGCCCCATCTAGATACAGCGATGTGCATGAGAGGAGCAGGTCTCTGCCGCCTCATTGGCTGCAACAGCAGCGGTAGCCACTGGCTCCTGTTACTGTCAATCACAGCCAGTGAGCCAATGAGGAGAGAGCCACACTGTGTCTGAATGGACAGACAGAGCAGTGGCTCTGAAGTTAGCCTGTTTGGGTGCCCCAATAGTAAGCTGCTTGCTATGAGGGCACTCAGCAGGAGGGAGGGGCCAGGAGCGCCAGCAAGGGACCTGAGAAGAGGAGAATTGGAGCTGCTCTTTGCAACCCCCCCCCCCCAAAAAAAAAAAAAAAAAACAGCCTTTATTATCACTTTAAGGGTGTAGGCCCTGGAAATGAGTTGTGTGATCAACATGGCAATGGTGGAATGGGAGTCAGTGTGTCCTTTACAAGGGCCCACAGGCAAGACAAAGTGGAAATTGATCTAGGTGAACAGGTTCATCACCTAAGAAAAAGCTGGAACCTCAGAGTGGGTGGGGAAGATGGGTACACTCTCAGGGCAGATCCAGAAAAAGTGTTTGCCAGTCCAATTACCTGAAGGTAGCAGCACATAACCAAAGGTCTATGAATACCAGTTCTATATCTTGTATTTTACAGTTATTACTTATTTTTAGAAATTAGAGCTTAACACCTAATGGTTTTATCATGCAAAGGGAACTGTTTTTGTAGGATATAGCCTAAAAACAACAACAACAAACAATACATCAAATAAAAACGAACATGCCAGAATAAACACCACTAAGTTCTACAGTTGTAAAATACAGACTTTAAAAGACTTGTTAAATAGCCTGCAATCCCGACAAAGAAATTGAATATTCCACTGTGTACACACCCATGCCAGGAGCAGCCATCAGAATTCTGGAGACGACCACCTGAGTGATGGCTTGTTTAGCAGCATTAGGAGATTCTCCTATTCGATTTCCACTCTCATCTGTGACCGGTATACCATACTTTAATTCCCTGTAAAATACAATACAATTCACAGTACGAAATCAATGCATACATTAAGCAGACTTTTCATTTTAGGAAAAGGTTTTTTTATAAACAACACACTGTTGTCTCTGCCATGAGAGAAGGCTATACTCTTTCATGTGGCACTTGTGAGACAAGTATAGTTGACATCATGCAACCTAACCAGATTTTTTTAACATCCACACTAAGGCCTCATGTACACTGCTACTTGTAAACGGACGTTTAGGAGCAGTTGGGCGTTTTTTTCAGAAGCCCCTGAACCCTCCTCTATGTTATCTTATCTGTCCATGTACACTGAGTCGTTTACAGTCATTTAGAGGCAGTTGAGTTCAGTGAAGTTTTTTGGAAAGCAATTATTTGCTTTCAGGATGTTCAGAACGTGCGTTTCAAACGCAAAACGCGACCGAACGCGGTCATCCGCGTTTAGCGCTTGCGTTTTTACTGTTTAAAGGGGAATGATTTTTTGACCTCTAAAAACGGATCTGAGCGCAAACGCCCACTAAAAGCCGCTAAACGCGACACAACGGACGTTTTGAACGTCCTTTACATAGCTGTAAAATTCCAGCGTTCAAAGGACTTTTGAAAACGTCCCGTGTACATGTTGCCTAAGGGTGCCTGTAAATATAGGAGGGCAATTAAGTGTGCAGAACTATTCTGACCCCAATTTGTTTCTCTGGAGGCCAGCCCTGTCATTTATACAAATCCAGGAGATTACAAAGACAAGAGGTCAGTGGTTATTGAGGGGAACATTGTTTATTACATCATAAATGGAATGAAACATCCTACAAGTTTGGGGTGTTGTACAATTCCCCCTTCATCAGGGCTTTAAGTGCTGTCTTGAAAAGATGGCAGACTTCGGGAACTCAAAAAGGTTCAGCAGTATAATCTGCTCCTTCTAAAGCAGGCTTCAGCCGCTGGTTGTAATTTATGTGAATGTATAGCTTGGCCAAGCATTCAAATCCATGCCAGCAATGCTTAGGAAGGGAGCAATAATTATCCATTCAAAACAAAAATAAATTGCGCTGACCTTTTATGGGAACTGCTGCAACCCAAATCCTGGAAGGGGGATAATAATAGTGTGTGCAAAAATGATGCGTTGTTCCTTTAAATCTTGTGATAGAAATGAAATGCAATGTGAACAAAATGTTTCTTTAAATGCTGCAGCGCTCTGCTGCGCACGTATCCCTTAGTGCTAAATACCAGTGTAAACCACAATGAAGTGCAAATATAACTAAATATTAACATAATTAGGTAAAAATAGAAATGCATAAAAAACATACAACCCACGGGACATACTAAACTGCATACAGTGATACCTCGGTTTAAGAACGCTTCTGTTCACGAACAACTCGGTTCACTAACAGAAAAGTTCATAAAAATATGCTCCGGTTCACAAACTCCACTTCGGTTCAAGAACTCCGCTTCGGTTCACAAACAGGAGCCGCGGCCATTTTAATGCTATTTCCAGGCTGTCACATGGTCGTGACTTCCTGTAGGAAGATCGTGGAGAGAAGAAGAGACACAGAAAGAAGTACTGTGAAGACACTTTTTGGTGTGCTTTTTAGCACTTACAGTACTGTACTGTACAATACTGTACAGTACTTCTGTACAATACTGTACTTACTGTATTGTATTTCACAGCCCCCACCTGCCTTCCTCCATGCCAGAAGTCATCTCAAGCAAGGTTAGTGTTCTCTTTGTATACATTACTATACTGTACTAATGTGTATTGTAATTTGTTTCATATTTTTGTGCTTCAAAATCCAAAAAAAAAAAAAAAAGGTCAGAACTGATTAACCGGATTTACATTGAACCCTATGGGAAAATGTTCCTCGGTTCACGACCAATTCGGTTCGTGACCAGAGTCAGTTCACGAATTAAGTTTGTGAACCGAGGTATCACTGTATTTGGATGATGGAATGATTGGATATAGGCTGCAATGCTCAGCACTCTCACTAGGTGTCAGTGTAGTTTTTACACACAAACTGTATATGGTAATGTTACTCAAAATAGGTTATTCTTTCCAGCAGTGCTTGATTGATACTATGTTGCAAGAAGCAGTTGCTAATGTTTAACGTATTCACTTGCTGATGCTGATTTAGGGCCCTTTCACATGGGCGCTCCGTATGTCCGCAAATCATCCTATTTTTTGCGGATGATTTACGGACATGATGTAAGTCAATGGCATTGCGGATGTCAGCGGAATACCATCCGCTGACATCCGATTTTCTTCCTTTCAGTTCGGTTCCGTTTTTTGGAACGGAACAGAACCCTATTTTTCCTCCGTTCAAAAAACGGAAAGGAAGCTAAATCGGATGTCAGCGGTGACATTTGCAATGCCCATAGACTTACATTATGTCCATATATCATCCGCAAGTGGATGGGATGATATGTGGACATACGGAGCGGATGACACAAGTGTCATCCGCTCCGTGAAAAAAAAAAAAAAAAGTGCTGGAGCGGATCGCAATGCGGTCCGCTCTGTGTAAAAGAGCCCTTATATACATGCAGCTGTAAAATAATAGTAAATATCTTTCTACATGGGGGTTATGGGTGGAATATCATGACTAAACATGCCTAGGAACACAGTTGAATGAAAATATGCATATAATTATTTTTCTACATGGGTATTATGGGGGGATTATCATAGATACACATCCTATGTATGGCTTTTGATCTGGTTCTGATCGAAATACAGGTATAACCATTTTTTCTACATAGCAATTATGGAGGGAATATCATGATTACACATTCCAAGGAACATATTAACCTATTTCTGATAGGAGTATGCATAGATTTATTTTTCAACATGGAGATTGGGGGGGGGGGGGGTATCATGGATACACATTCCAGGGAGTATATTTAACCTATTTCTGATAAAAAATATGTGTATCATTTTTTTTTCTGCTTGGGATTATGTGTGGAATATCATGGGTACACATCCTATGCAATGCATTTCACCTATTTCTGATAGGAATATGGGTATAATTATTTTAAACATGGGGATTATGAGGGGAATATCATGGCTACACATTTCAAGGAGTATATTTAACCTATTTCTGATAAGAATATGGGTATAATTATTTTTCTATATGGGGATTATGGGTGTAATATCATGGCCAAACATGCCCAGGAACACAGTTGACCTGTTTCTGATAAGAAAACAGGCACCATAACTTTTCTACATAGGAATTATGGGGGGAATGTTATGGTTACACATTCCAAGGAACAAACATATTTAACCTACTTCTGATAGGAATATGCATAGAATTATTTTTCCACGTGGGGGGGGGGGGGGGGGGGAGGAATATCATGGATACACATTCCAGAAGGTATATTTAACCTATTTCTGACATGGCGTTTCCACAAAACCGTCGTCTTCTAAGACTGGAAGAAAGAAGTTTTGTGGAAACGCGTCGGATGGAGAGCACGTGTGACTTCATTACAGCCGATTAGACGGGTGACACCATGGCCAGCTTTTTTCCATGCTCGATTTTACTTCTTTCTTGTAAGTGTACATCTATTTATGTTTTAATAAATTGTTTTTACGTCTTCACACTATGAGGCTTCTCCCTATTTCATGTTTGGCCATATGATGAGCTTATTCCATATGAAGCATGCTGTGGATATTTGTGTTAATGGACATCAGGGACCAGGAGACTCGCTGCAGGCTTCCTTTGATCTCTGTAATCATCAATACACTGTGGTAAGAGACCATCCACTCCCACCTCACAGTAGAGCACCTGTGAAGTTTTTTGCATCGTGGAACACAAAGCACTCTTCAATTGGCACTTTTCAGTGGACTATATGTTTTTTGTGCATGTTTTCATGCATATTTATTGTTTACATCTATTTTGCACTAAATCATATGCACTTTGTTGTGGTTTATATTGATATCTTTCAGTGAATTGTATGTTTTTTGTGCATTTCTATTGTTCACATCATTTTATTAATATTTAGTTATATTTGCACTTCATTGTGGTGTACACTGGTATTTAGCACTAAGGGATACATGCACAGCCAAGAACTGCAGCCTTTAACCACTTCCATACAGAGCAGTTTGACACCCTTCCTGCCCAGACCAATTTTCAGCTTTCAGCACTCTCACACTTTGAATGACAATTGCTCAGTCATGCTACACTGTAACCAAACAAATTTTTTATCATTTTTTTCACACAAATAGAGCTTTCTTTTGGTGGTATTTGATCACAACTGGGGTTTTTTTTTTTCGTGATATATGCAAAAAAAGAGCAAAAATTTTGAGAAAAAAACACTTTTTTTTAGTTTCAATTATAAAATTTTGCAAAAAATTAATTTTTCTTCATACATTTGGGCCAAAATGTATACTGCTACATGTCTCTGGTAAAATTAACCCAAATTAGTGTATATTATTTAGTCTGTGTGAAAGTTATTGAGTCTAGAAGCTATGGTACCAATTACTGAAAATTGATCACACCAGAAGTACTGACTGCCTATCTCCTTTCTTGAGGCCCTGAAATGTCAGGACAGTACAAATACCGCCCAAATGACCCCTTTTTGTAAAGTAGACAGTCCAAGGTATTTAGTAAGAGGCATGGTGGGTATTTTGAAGTTGTAATTTTTTCCCACAATTCTTGGGAAAATGAAGAAAAAATTTTTTTTTTCTTTTTTTTCCCACAAAGTTGTCAATTTATAAGCTATTTCTAACACATAGCATGTACACAGCAAAAATTACACCCAAAAATACATTCTGCTACTCCTTCCGAGTATGGCGATACCACATGTGTGAGACTTTTACACAGCCTGGCCACAAAAAGATACTCCACGTCCAAGAAGCACCTTTAGGCGTTCTAGGAGCATAAATACACATAAAACTTTCTTACTACCTATCACACTTTTAAATGCCCTAGAGCACCAATACAATGGAAAAGTCCACAAAATGACCCCATTTTGGAAAGAAAACACTCCAACGTATATTCTATGAGGCATTATGGGTCCTTTGAACATGTCATTTTTTTCCACAGGTTTTTGGAAAATGTGGGAAAAAAATGAAAACTTTTTTTTTTTTACACAAAGTTGTCAATTTATAGGATATTCCTAACACATAGCATGTACACAGCAAAAATGACACCCCAAAATTCATTCTGCCACTCCTCCTGAGTATGGCAATACCACATGTGTGAGACTTTTTCACAGCCTAGCCATATAGAGGGGCCTAACATCCAAGGAGCATCATCATGCATCCTAGCCACTTGCCTAGGCCTATTTTTGACATTTGGTATTTACAAGCTAAAATCAGTTGTTTTGCTAGAAAACTGCTTAGAACCCCCAAACATTATATATTTTTTTTTAGCAGTGACCCTAGAGATTAAAATGGAGATTATTGCAATATTTTTTATCACACCGTATTTGCGCAGCGGTCTTCCAAACGCAATTTTTTTGGAAAAAATTCACTTTTTTTAATTAAAAAATAAGAAACCAGTAAAGTTAGCCCAATTTTTTTCCATAATGTGAAAGATAATGTTACGCCGAGTAAATAGATACCCAACATGTCATGTTTCAAAATTGCGCACGCTCACGGAATGGCGACAAACTTTGGTACTTAAAAATCCCCATAGGCGACAATTTAAAAATTTCTACAGGTTGCCATCCTTGAGTTACAGAGGAGGTCTAGGGCTCAAATTATTTCCCTTGCTCTAACGATCGCGGCGATACCTCACATGTGTGGTTTGAACACCGTTTACATATGTGGGCGGGGTTTCCGTATCCGTCGCTTCTGCGCGCGAGCTAACGGGGACAGGGTGCTTTAATTTTTTTTTTTTTTTTTTTTACTATTTATTTTATTTATTATTTTTTATTTTTACACCGTTTAACAAAAAAAAAAAAAAAGGATCATTTTTATTTCTATTACAAGAAATGTAAACATTACTTGTAATAGAAAAAGGCACGACAGGACCTCTTTTTTGTGAGATCTGGGGTCAAAAAGTCCTCAGATCTCACAAGTACACTAAAAGATATAAAAAAAAAAAAAAAAAAAAAAAAATTAATATATAAAATGAAAAAAAAAAAAAGGACCTTTAAACCGGTTGCTAGGCAACAACATTTTCCGTAGCCCCGGTCCTCCAAGACCATAGAGTCAAGTGAGGGCAAGCTTGCCCTCACTCGACATCCTGTCTGTGAGGATCCGGGACCGGATCGTTTTCCCCGCTGCCGGCGGGTCCGGTAAGCGGGGAAAAGGACCGGACGCGGCGGGAGGGGGGGGGGGGGGCACCTCTTCCGCCATCCCAGAAGGGTGATCCCACGGCGAATCCGCCGCTGGGACCACCCTTATCGGAAAGCCAACCGTCCACCGTTTAAAAAAATACCAGGGTTATGGCAGCTATCTGCTGCCATAACACCGGTATTTAGGTTTAAACGGACGACGTATATAAACCTTTTTGGACTTGGACATGGTGGCTGTATGAAGGGCGACAGGTACTCGGGTACTTTGTTGGGCAGGTGACAGGTACTCTGGTACTGATGAGCAGGTGGCAGGTACTCGGGTACTCCGATAGGCAGGTGACAGGTACTCGGGTACTCTGATGGGCAGGTGACAGGCAGGTGATAGGTACTGATGAGTAGTACTGATACTGATAGGTGATACTGATACGTGATAGGTACTGATGAGTACTGATGAGTAGTGATGGGTACTGATGAGCAGGCGGCAAGTACTCGGGTACTTCAGGCGTCAGGTACTCTGATGAGCAGGTGGAAGGTACTCGGGTACTCTGATGGGTAGGTGACAGGTACTCAGGTACTCTGATGACGGGTACTCCGTTGACAGGTACTCAAAGTACCCGAGTATCCGTCATCAGAGTACCCGAGTATCCGTCATCAGAGTACCCGAGTACCTGTCATCAGAGTACCTGCGTACCTGTCATCAGAGTACCCGAGTACCTGTCATCAGAGTACCCGAGTACCTGTCATCAGAGTACCCGAGTACCTGTCATCAGAGTACCCGACTACCTGTCATCAGAGTACCCGACTACCTGTCATCAGAGTACCCGAGTACCCGTCATCAGAGTACCCGAGTACCCGTCATCAGAGTACACGAGTACCCGTCATCAGAGTACCCGAGTACCTGTCATCAGAGTACCCGAGTACCCGTCATCAGAGTACCCGAGTACCTGTCATCAGAGTACCCGAGTACCCGTCATCAGAGTACCCGAGTACCTGTCATCAGAGTACCCGAGTACCCGTCATCAGAGTACCCGAGTACCCGTCATCAGAGTACCCGAGTACCTGTCATCAGAGTACCCGAGTACCTGTCATCAGAGTACCCAAGTACCTGTCATCAGAGTACCCGGGTACCTGTCATCAGAGTACCTGATGGGCTGGTGACAGGTACTCGGGTACTTTGATGGGCTAGTGACAGGTGCTCTTTATTGGGGGGGGGGCAATCAGTGTGTTTGGGGTGCACTGTGATTGGTAACTAGCTGTTACCACACTCTCTTCCTCACACAGGATCAGTGTGTGAGGAGGAGAACACGGTGACAGCTAGTTACCGTGTTCTCTGTTGACATTTGTGACCGGCTGTGATTGGACACAGCCGGTCACGTGGTAAAGAGCCAATTTCATTGGCTCTTTACCTAGATCGGGGATCGACTCTGTCCGAGGGACGAGCCTCGTCCCCGATCGCTGCTCTGCGCGCCCCCGGGGGCGCGCATTGCAGAGAGAACGAGCGGCTCGTGCTGGAGCCGCTCATGTGATCGGCTGTGATTGACACAGCCGATCACGTGGTAAACAGCCAATTTCTATTGGCTGTTTACCTTGATCAGGGATGGGCTATGTCCGAGGGACGAGCCTCACCCCCGATCGCCGCGCTGCGCGCCCCCGGGGGCGCGCAGTAGCAGCTAGAGCGGGCGGACGTCATATGACGCCCGCCCGGATCCGTACAACCACCATGCCGACGTCATATTACTATGACTCGGTATGGAAGTGGTTAAAGGAACATTTTGTTCACATTGCATTTCATTTTTATCACAAGATTTAAATGAACACCGCACCATTTTTGCATACAATAATAATCCAGAATAGAAGTAACATTATAATCAACACAGCAGGTACAACTGTTAGAACAAACTATACTATAACAGATGTAGAGTTTTTTTACTAAATGTCTAACGTTGCTACAAATATGACAGGTACTTATTTTATGCTATGTTTCCATGGTTAAACATTTCCTCTAAAATCTTACCGTTGCCTCATTAATGGGATGTTGATACAGTTAGCAGCAGCAACAGCAGCAAAAGGAACAAATCTTCCTATAAGTGGTGAAACATGCTAAAAAACAAAACAAAAAAACAGATAGGATTTTTCTTGTTAGATTTTTCTTGTTAAAAACCTATATAGTTAAGGTTATGTTGTGTAATAACCACATGCAGAGTAGTATTTATACTTTTTATTTCAGTGCATATGTAATCATATTCAATGGATTTTCACAGTTCTGGATCTTCCACATCTGGCCATTTTATTAGGCAAGAAGGCCTCAAATATGTTCACACTGTAAATAACCATCCCTATACAACAGGAAAATGGAAAATGAGATGTGCCAAAGCTCAAAGATTACAAAAGACCTGCCTGCTAATTAGGATCAGGTTCAGGGAATTCAGCCTACCAGAGGATTTAGAGCAGGGGTAATGAATTAAAATTCAAGGAGGTCCGGTTGCTAAAATTTTCTTTGGGCCGAGGTCTGAATCTGAAGTCTTTGCTATGACTCAGAAAGATTGGCAAAACAAAAAGTGTCCATCAGCGTTGCTCTTAACATAAAATATGCCCATCCGAGTGCCCCCTAACATAAAATATGCCCATCAGAGTGCCCCCTAACATAAAATGTGCCCATCAGAGTGCCCCCTAACATAAAATATGCCCTTAGCATAAAATTTGCTCATCAGCGTGACCCTTAACATAAAATAAGGGACACACTGATGGGCATATTTTATGTTAGGGGGCACTCAGATGGACACATTTTATGTTAGGGGGCACTCTGATGGGCACATTTTATGTTAGGGGGCACTCTGATGGGCATATTTTATGTTAGGGGGCACTCAGATGGACACATTTTATGTTAGGGGGCACTCTGATGGGCATATTTTATGTTAGGGGGCACTCTGATGGGCACATTTTATGTTAGGTTGCACTCTGATGGGCAAAACAAAACGTGTAAATTAGCGTTGCTCTTAACATAAAATATGGCCATTAGAGTGCCCCTTAACATAAAATATGCTCCTCAGCGTGCCCCTTAGAATTAAATATGCCCATCAGAGTGCCCCTTAGCATAAAATGTGTCCATCAGAGTGCCCCTTAGCATAAAATGTGCCCATCAGAGTGCCCCCTAACATAAAATGTGCCCATCAGCATGCCCCCTAACATAAAATGTGCCCATCAGCGTGCCCCCTAACATAAAATATGCCCATCAGAGTGCCCCTTAGCATAAAATAGGCCCATCAGCGTGACCTTTAACATAAAATAAGGGGCACGCTGATGGGCATATTTTATGTTAGGGGGCACTCTGATGGGCACATTTTATGTTAGGGGGCACTCTGAAGGGCACATTTTATGTTAGGGGGCACTCTGATGGGCAAAACAATACGTGTAAATCAGCGTTGCGCTTAACATAAAATATGCCCATTAGAGTGCCCCTTAACATTAAATATGCCCATTAGAGTGCCCCTTAACATAAAATATGCCCATTAGAGTGCCCCTTAACATTAAATATGCCCATTAGAGTGCCCCTTAACATAAAATAGGGGGCATGCTGATGGGCACATTTTATGTTTAGGGACGGCACTCTGATGGGCACATTTTTTTTTTATGGGGCACTTTAATGAGCACTACAAAATATGCCCATCAATCTGCAGACTTTTAAAACCTCCCATCCGCTTTAAGTGCAGCTATGACCACATTACATTCTCCCCTTGTGCTCCACATACCTGGAGCCAGGAGCCGAGCCAGAAGCCGCGAGCAGGGGGGCGGGGCGCGCACATGTCACGCCCCAACTCGCTGCCTGGCTGAATGGGAGCCGCAGTCAGGAGCGGGGGGCGGGGCGCGCGTGTGACGTCACGCCCCTACTCGCGGCCCGACAGGACACTGGCCGGGAGCCGCAGCGCACACACAGTACGTCAGTGGTTGCTGGGACACCCGCGGTCCCAGCTAACCATCGAATCAATACAGGAGGCGGCCTCGCGGTCCGGGTGAAAGCATCGTGCGGGCCGCCAATGGACCGCGGGCCGCCATTTAGTGACGGCTGATTTAGAGGGTTCTCTTCATCCTGTGCATGCGACCCTATTTATTCCTTTGGGGAAAGATGTACTTGACAGAACTGGTAAAGGCCACCACTGATGCGTCTCCCCAAAGGATTAATGGAGCTGCTACGCACATGCGTAGAACAAAGAGAACCCGGCAAAGAAGCTTTTGGAAGAAAGTCCATGTGGCTCCAAGAAGAGCCACAAAGTGAAGTTTCCTTGAATGGAGACAGAGGTAAGTAATGAACCAGGTGGGCTGCACTCGGGAGGATGTATCCATGCCTTAACCCTCGTTCACATTGAAGGCGGGTTTGAAATCATGCAAGTTCAGCTGAACTTGCACGATTTCAAACCTGCAATTTAATGCGAGTTCGATTTGAAAGACATAAATGCGGGTTCATGCACAGATGTCTATTGAAATCGCCCGCGAAGTTGGCAAAAGTAGTGCAGGAACAACTTTTGGAAATTGGTGTAGTGCCACAAAGTCGGCGTTGCACCAATTTGGACGGTGCGGCTGCCAGTAATAGGCTGCGATTTGGCATGTCAAATCGCTCCGATATGAAGGGGGGCTTAAAGTACATTTTGTGTTAAAGACACGGGTGTTCTTTAAGCACCCAGGGTTTTTAAAGGCCTTCATGCTTCTTATGCAAGGGCAAGAAAAATACATACCTTTTACATACAAGTGCACAAATCAAACATGATAGGGAAATTTAATGCCCACAGCAAACAATTACACCTCAGCAGAGAGGACAGAGAAGCATGGTCAGCAATTAGCTGTTCTTTGCACATTTCTCTTTGCCCAATTAAAATCAAATGTTTATTTTAATACAGTTCAATTTTTCTTCCAACATTTCATACCAGCAGTCCTATTAGCTTTCATCAGAGGTTGATGCCATGAGCCAGTCTATGCATCAACCAAGCTAAAGCTTAATACTTAAACACATACCGGTTTAAAGAAAAACTATAATGGTTTTGCCTCAGTTTTAGATACTTGTTAAACCTATTTTAAACCTTTTTTTGAAATTGAATATAAAAGCTTTTTTATTCACACACATTTAAGAATGAGTGTACTAAGGGCAGAGAATTGTGGATATTCTAGAAGGAGATAAACATATGATCTGTTGATGACTGTCTCTGACTGAACAAACCTTGAGCAAAGCAGGTGCAGAAGGGAGGGAGGATGCAAAATTTTTCTGACTCACTCACTTATGTGTGTAAAATGTAGCTTAAACTACCGAAGCTTCATAAACAACAAGCATTTTTTTTTTTTTTAACCAATTGCTTAATGTGAACATATACCCCCTTCCTGACTAGGCCAATTTTCAGCTTTCAGCGCTCTCGCACTTTGAATGACAATTGCGCAGTCATGCAACACTGTACCCATATGACATTTTTATTATTTTATTTCCATATAAATATAGCTTTCTTTTGGTGGTAGTAAACAAACAAAAAGACCGAACATTTAAAAAAAAAAAAAAAAAAAAGAAAAAAAAAAAAAGGTTTTTCATATTTTAGCATAAAATTCTGAAAACAAGTAATTTTTCTCCTTCACTGATGGGCACTGATGAGATGGCGCTGGTGGGCCCTGATAAGTGACACTGATAAGGCAGTGATGAGCACTGATTGGCAGCACTGGTGGGCACTGATTAGCAGCACTGGTGGGCACTAAGGGGACCAATGTCCCTCTAACAGACGCCGGTTAATAGCTTTCTTCACTCTGACAGCGTGAGGGGAAAAAAAAAGTCAATAGCCGGCTTCAAGTTACTTCCACGATCAGCTTTCATTGGCTGACAGCTGATCACATGGTAAAGGGCCCGGTGGGATTGGCCCTTTACCCCAATCAGTGATCAGCTAAGTCCCAAGGACTCGGCAATCATAGAGAGCGCTGCCTGGGGCATGCAGGCAGTTTGAGAACAGGACGACGTTCATGTACGGCCTCCCGGCATCTTAAGCCCGCGCTGTAGCCTCCTCTTGGCTATAGCGCAGGCGACAAGTAGTAAATGACGTTAAAATAGTTATTACTGACACAGAGCTACTTCTGATCCCTAAAATTTTAACCTTGTGTACTGGGCAGCTGACAGGTGTATAGTCTTCTATGTAATCTGTCTTCAGGCTGTAATATAAACTGTGATAGCAAGAATTAATTCTCCCAGCTGAGCATGATTTAAAATAATAATCCATATTATTTCAATAAAATAAATTTACAATAGATTACTTAAAATGTTGTTTTAGTAGTACAGCAACAATGGTTGAATAAGGTTCAGTCAACCAGTGCCAATTTGTATTTGTTTTTTTTTTTTAGCACAAGCATATCTTACAGCGCATTAAATATACACCTAATCAGTTCTTATGCTTACCGCAGATGTCCAATTTATGACAGAGATGATTAAAGCTGAACTCAAGTTAAATACACAATTTAAATAAATACGGATACTTTGGTACCTGCCATATTATTTTTATCTCTGTGCATCTATTCTAGAGATTTATACAGCCCCTCACACAGTGCAGCTGGGTGGATGAGACCACTCCCAGTTAAGGAACCCAGCTGTCCCCTCTCTCCATCCACAGCCTTCTGTCTGGACAGGGAAGCAGCAAAAGTTTCACTGTGGTCATCACTATCTGCACTCCTTCTATAAGCATGTTCTCTGTAAACATATCAGAATGCAGCATGCCCTATTGATTTTAGCGCTGCCCTTCCCTCTGCTGGATAGGGGACTGCAAAATGCTGATACCAATTCAAAATCATGTACTAACACACATACATTTAATGATCTATGAATGAATACAAAGCTACAATAAAGTAAAACTATAGGAAATTCAAAAAAATGTAATTGAGAAAGGGAGGATTATTTATAACCCCTATCTTTTCTTTGCCACCTGTGTCCCATTGGGGACGTTTCCTTCACTTCCTGTCTATAAATGTGAGTGGAAATCCTTCCAAACTGAAGACATCCCTGGCTGTCACCAGGGTCACCAAAACTATTGTACCCATTGGACGATTTACCCTTGATTACTATTCTGGGGACAACTCAAAATTTGAGGTTTTCTTTCAATAATACTTTTTGATGTTAACTGTAAACATGACAAATAGGGATGGTGAATCTCCCCAATGGGGGTACAGACAGCAATAAAATCCCTGACAGGTGTTCTAATCCCTCTTCACTCTATCCAAACTAAAAAAAAAAAAAAAAAAAAAAAAAAAAGGGATTTTTGACTTACCGTAAAATCTATTTCTCTGTGTTTATTGACAGACACGGCTCCTTAGGATTTTTGACCATTGGGTTATACTGCCCTCTACAGGAGTAAGACACTAGGCAGAAAAAGAACTCGACTACACCTATGGGCAGTCCCAGGCGGTATACTCGCCCTCTCTGCTATAGGTACTCTGTTTTGTTACAAGCAGTGTCAGAAGTATTACAACTCCATAGAGGGGCAGATGTGGTGTCCGTCAATGAACACAGAGAAATAGATTTTACGTTAGGTCAAAAATCCCATTTTCTCTTTCACTCATTGACGGACACAGCTCCTTAGGATTCTTGACCATTGGGACATCCCAAAGCAGTGAGGGGTGGGAACAGCAAAAAAAATTCCAAGGCTTAACCATAGTCAACCAGGTAACAAGGGCTCAAAAAAAAAAAAACAACAACTGGAGCCCACCTGAACCACAGGGAACAGACCCTATAAACAGCAGCCTGCAAAACCTTGCAGCCAAAAGGAAACATCCTTTGAAAGGAGGAATCAGACCCTTGATCAAATAGGCCGGAGTCCCCATCTGTCTAATCCATCTCTAAATGGTCACAGAAAAAGCGGACAGTCCTTTTTGAGGCCCATCTGTGAGCACAAATAGTGAGTCTGACTTCCGAAAAGACTCCGTAGATGCAAGGTACACCCAAATCGCCTGAACCACATCCAGGGCATGAAACGCAATTTCCTTAGGATGTTTGGGCCTGGGACACAGGCAGGGCAACACAATGTCTTCATTCAAATGGAAATCAGAGACTACTTTAGTAAGGAACGACAGACAGTGGCGAAGAACCACCTTATCTTTGTGGACCACCAAGTAAGGGGTTTGACAAGATAACGCTGCCAATTCTGACACCCTGCGAGCAGATATGATCGTCACCAAAAAGGCCACTTTCTGGGACAGTGTAAGCAGGGGAATCTCCCTAATATTTTCAAAGGGAGGCTTCTGGAGGACTAAAAGCACCAAGTTCAAATCCCAATCGGTAGAGGAGACCGCACTGGTGGAGTCAAATGTCGAACCCCCTGAATAAAGGTACGCACCAGGGAGTGCATGACCAGGGGTCCTTGAAAGAAGACCACCAAGGCCGACACCTGGCCCTTGATTGTACTCAAGGCCAATTTCTGCTCAACCCCTCATTGAAGGAAGGTCAAGACCTAAGCCACCAAGGAAGAATGAGGGGGAACACCAAGTGACACTTACACCATGATACGTGCGCTTTCCACGTACGATGGTAGATCTTCCTAGAGGTAGACTTCCTAGCTTTCAGCAGTGTCGAAATCACCAACCCAGGCAAACCTTATATATATATATATATATATATATATATATATATATATATATATATATATATATATATATATATATATATATATCTCGTTATATATTTTTCACACCCATGTGGAGCAATTCGTGCTGGGTGAAGGAGTTGCCTGTGGGAGAGAGATATATACCCAAAGCTGGTTACCCCGATTTAGGGGCCCATTATCTGGTGAGTGTAACCCTAAAGGGGAGCATGAGTGATAGCACTGTGAACTAACACACAACGGGGGTGTTTTTCTGGATCAGCTGCCTCATACTATTATATTGCATTTTGGTGCAGTATAATTAAGGGGGCAGCGGCACTTTTGAGTAACAGACTCCAAAAGGACATTGAACAAAAGTGTATAACTGTTAATTCACATCTCATGGAAAAAGTTACCCCCTATTAAGCGGGTCTTCCACTGCTATTTTTCACTGTGAACTGGCATTTGCACTTTTTTGCACAAAAAGCATTTGGCACTAGTCACTTTAGTATTTATGCATTCACACCTTATGGTGGGAATAACACCATTATTGTGTCTGTATGATTTATATGGCATAAGTTATTGCACGTCACATTAATTGTATATGCACTAATTGCACATGTTTATTAATTGATATCTCCATTCATGTTTATAGTTTGATCACTACCCAAAGTAAAACACCCAACATTTATTTTAATTTGCAATTTTTAACACATATCCATTAATATTAATTGTAATTTTCGTATCATTACTTATTTAACACAGACAGCGCCACCACCCACTTGCACTTTAGCAGGTTTACTTTGTGTAGACCCGAGGAGCGGAGGCGAGACCAAAGGGCAACGCCACAAATTGATAATGCTCCTCTCCTACAGCAAAGCGTAGGAAGCGCACAGATTGGAATGTGCAAGTAAGCATTCTTGAGGTCGATAGAGGCAAGAAAATCCCACTGATGAAGGAATGCCACTATTGTGCGAATGGTTCCATCATGAACTTCTGTACCTGCACAAAGGAGTTCAAGGCCTTGAGATCCAGAATTGGACACACCTTGCCCTCTTTCTTCGGGACCGTAGACAGGTTCGGAAAAAATTCCTGAAAATGTTACGAGGTCGGAACTGGAACAAATCACAACCTAAAGCAGCAGGTCTTGCACCGTCCCAAAGAGAGCTTGCAATTGGTCTGGCACATTGGAAGGAAAGAAGCTTTCCGGGGGGGTAAGAACGAAATTTGATTGTGTACCTGGACTGTATGAATTAGTGGACCCACTTGTCCTGCACCATGGAGGTCCACAGGCCTGGAGCACCAAGGAGGTCCACAGGCCTGGAAACCAGCGAAGACATCCCCCCACCCCAGGCACGGGTGAGGGTGCACCTTCATGCTGAAGGAGCCTTGTCTGCGGGTCTGAAGAATCCCGCTCTCAGTTTGCCAAACCAAGGCCGCTTGGAGCCTCCCGAAGAGGACTTGAAAGGTTTTGAACCCTTGTCAGCGGACCCTGAGGGACGAAAAAAACTTCTTGTGTGCCGAGAAAGACAGGCCAGGTCTACGATGAGGTTCCTTACCCTTACCGGCCTGCCGAAGAAAGGTACTCCCCCCCCCCCCCCCCCTTGAGGCTCTTAATGATGTCATCCAGAGTAGCCTCAAACAGGCGATCTCCTTGAAAAGGTAGATCAGTTAAGGCCCTTTTAGGATCTAAAGGAGAAAGATAAGGCAGAACCCCTTGCAATCGAAATGGGGGCTATCGGCCAGGAGGAATGCTGCGATGCAGTCCGAGGCCTGGTCGTATGCGACCTCGCGAGGCGTTTAACTGGCAGGCCAGCGATTGTCCGGTGGGGCTATGTCACGGCCTAACCAGCATGGCTGCTGTCTTTTTTTCTACCGTTTTTTTTTTCTGGGAGATCTACAATCAACTGCCGGACTGGGCGAGGGGCTGAAAAATCTAGATCCAGTGTTCAGCCCAGTCTGGCCAGCAAGTGCGCACAGACCGAAGTTCCTTATTTGCTGGCCATACTGAGGTGACCACTGGATCTAGATTATCCAGCCTGTCTCCCAGTCCGGCAGTTGATTATAGATCCCACAGAAAAAAAAAACCGGGAGAAAAAAAGCGATTAAAAAATTGCCAGTACCAGAGATCCCAGCAAAGAACCCTGTTCTGACTAAGCAGAAAAAAAAACTGAGTAACTATAGCAGAGAGGGGGAGTATACCTCCTGGGACTGCCCATAGGCGTAGTCGAGTTTTTTTTCTGCCTAGTGTCCTACTCCTGTAGAGGTAAGTATAACCCAATGGTCAAGAATCGTAAGGAGCTGTGTCCATCAATGAACGAAAGAGAAAAAAAAGTTTTTCCTTTAGTTCTATTTTAATTTGTGACTTTTAGATTTGCTTAGATATCAAATTTAACGTGCAAGTATATTTTAGGGCATGCAAAGGGATTCTTAGTAAACAGGAAAAGGACACCCTACAATCAATGCTGTAATAAGCAGCAAGGCAAGATGAAAGTCTGTGCCAAATAAGTATTTTCCAGCAATCAGGAATACCAACGACAGAAAAAGGAACAATCTTTTCACTTTTCGTGTCATAACAAAAATACAAAAATCAGTAGGGAGAAATATTGTTGTGAATGGAAACCCAGAAACTATCATGGCACAAGGCAGATCCCTCTTGAAACAGGTAGCAATACTACCAAAAAGTTTAATTGAAAACATTTAGCCTGCTGAGTGGACAATATGTAGGAAAGCATGACCAGCAGAAATGGCTTCAATGCTGAATTTGTGACATGCCCATCTCAAAAAATAAAAGCACAGATACAGTGCTAAATCGAAGTTCCTTCTTCGTTAAAAAAAATTTTGGCCTACCAATTCAGGCAAGTGGCCTCCCTACATCTAATCGGTGAATCTAGTCTGAACGAATTAAACAGGCACCTAGATTTTTCACACTGCAATCTAATGTTTAAATTTTCTACAGCTGAAGCAAATTATTCTTCAAACCAAGTAGAACTTTCATCTTTAAAGAAGCCCATTAACTGAGACCCTTTTAAGCCATCCTATGTTTAAAGTGTTACTAAACCAACAACAGTAAAATCAGTCTTCATATGCAGTAAAGCATGCTTTTTATACTGTCTTCTCTGATCCTCTCCTCCTTTTACTATCCCCAATCCATCTGCTGATAGAACAGAGCCCTTGGAGGCACTCTGCATATGCTCAGTTTGGTGTGTATTGCTAGAGAGTTTTTTTTTTTTGAAGAGCGCATGTGATCAGCACAGGGCCAATCAGTATTGTCCAGACAGAGGGTCAGGGGTCCTGCAGCCTCATAGGACAGTCAGAGGAGAATGAAAACTCCTCCTACAAGCTTTAACCAAGATGAAAAACAACATGGGTTTACTTCAGGGAGATCATGTCAAACAAATCTTATAGATTTTTTTGACTGGGTGACTAAAATAATAGACGGTGGAGGTGCAGTAGACATTGCATATCTAGATTTTAGTAAGGCTTTTAACACTGTCCCACATAGAAGACTTATCAATAAACTGAAGTCATTGAGCATGGACTCCCATATTGTTGAGTGGATTAGGCAGTGGCTGAGTGACAGACAACAGAGGGTTGTAGTCAATGGAGAACATTCAGAACAAGGTCATGTTACCAGTGGGGTACCTCAGGGATCTGTACTGGGACCAATTTTGTTTAATATCTTCATAAGTGATATTGCAAAAGGCCTCGATGGTAAGGTTTGTCTTTTTGCTGATGACACAAAGATATGTAACAGGGTTGATGTTCCTGGAGGGAAACGCCAAATGGAAAAGGATTTAGGAAAACTAGAAGAATGGTCAGAACTCTGGCAACTGAAATTTAATGTGGATAAGTGCAAGATAATGCACCTGGGACGTAAAAACCCAAGAATATAGAATATTTGACACAGTCCTGACCTCTGTATCTGAGGAAAGGGATTTAGGAGTAATTATTTCAGAAGACTTAAAGGTGGGAAGACAATGTAATAGAGCAGCACGAAATGCCAGCAGAATGCTTGGATGTATAGGGAGAGGTATAAGCAGTAGAAAGAGAGAAGTGCTTATGCCGCTGTACAGAACACTGGTGAGACCTCACTTGGAGTATTGTGCGCAGTACTGAAGGCCATATCTCCAGAAGGATATAGATACTCTAGAGAGAGTTCAGAGAAGAGCTACTAAACTAGTACATGGATTGCAGGAAAAAACTTACCAGGAAAGGTTAAAGGACCTTAACATGTATAGCTTGGAAGAAAGAAGAGACAGAGGGGATATGATAGAAACTTTTAAATACATAAAGGGAATCAACTCGGTAAAGGAGGAGAGCATATTTAAAAGAAGAAAAACTACCACAAGAGGACACAGTTTTAAATTAGAGGGGCAAAGGTTTAAAAGTAATATGAGGAAGTGTTACTTTACTGAGAGAGTAGTGGATGCATGGAATAACCTTCCTGCAGAAGTGGTAGCTGCAAATACAGTGAAGGAGTTTAAGCATGCATGGGATAGGCATAAGGCTATCCTTCATATAAGATAGGGCCAGGGACTATTCATAGGATTCAGATATATTGAGCAGACTAGATGGGCCAAATGGTTCTTATCTGCTGACACATTCTATGTTTCTATGTTAACCGGTGCTCGGCCGGACATTAATAGATATGACAAGACTGCTATATACTGCTGATGAGAAAAGGTATTTAGCAGTTTATATTTACTAAAATAATTGCATTTCCCTGTTCTGTGAACTGTGGGAGACCAGATATAGTGAATGCAGTGCCCTGGGTTTAGTAACATTTTAACCACTTGCCGACTGCCTAACGCCGATCTACGTCGGCAGTCAGCCCCTCACAGGCAAAGTGACGTAGGGCTACGTCACTAGCTTGTGAGGGTCTAGGGAGCGAGCGCACGCCCCCGGAGGTGCGCTCCCGCTCCCGCGTGGTCACGGACCCCCCCGCGCGTGTGACCAGCGGACCCGATGTCCGCCGGTCACTCGGCGATCGGCGGGGGAGAGGGAGAATGTCAGGCAGCTTGTGTAAACAAGCTGCCTGTCATTCTCCTCGCTGTAAAGACACTGATAAAACGGATCTAGTATGTAGATCCGTTGATCAGTGTCCTTACAGCTCAAGCCACAGCCAATCACAGTAGAAAGCACGCCCCTAGGGATACACACAGCCCCTCCCTTCCAAATAAAGTTAACCCCTTCACAACCAGTGTATTTTTACAGTAACAGTGCATATGTATAGCACTGATTACTGTAGAAATGTCACTGGTAACCCCAAAAGTGTCACAAATGTCAGTCAAGGGTCCGATCTGTCCGCCCCAATGTCGCAGTACCGCAAAAAAAATCGCAGATCGCCGCCATTACGCGTTAAAAAAAAAAAACAACAAAAATGACAAAAATCTTTCCCTTTGTTAGTAAACGCGATAACTTTTGCGCAAACCAATCAAAATACGCTTTTTGCGATTTTTTTTTTACCAAACATAGGTGGCATAAAACAAATTGGCCGAAAATTTTAAAAAATTTTGATTTTTACTTTTTTTTGGGGGGAATTTCATATAAAAAAAATGTGAAAAATATTGTTATTTTTGCAAAATTGACGCTATTTTTTGTTTATAGCGCGTGATCAAAAAATCGCACAGGTGATCAAATACCACCAAAAGAAAGCTCTGTTTGTGGGAAAAAAAGGACGTCAAATTCGTTTAGGTACAGCGTCGCACGACCGCGCAATTGTCCGTTAAAGTCACGCAGTGCCGAATCGCAAAATACCCCCTGGTCAGGAAGGGGGTAAAATCTTCCGGGGCTTAAGTGGTTAAAGCTGAACTAAAAAAAATATATGTGAGCTAAAGTCGCTGCATGTGTAAATTATCTTAATGTGCAGACCATTTTCTGCAGCTTGTGATCAGCCCTATAAGCCAGCAGGAGGAACTAGTAATGAAGATGTCCTGTCCTGTAATGTCTTGTCACAGAGATTGGCCACCTCAGCACGCTGTCCATGCACCTCAATGACCACTTGTTTTGTGTAGGCAAGATGTACAGTTACGTTCATATACATTTGGATACGGGCACAATTTTAGTTTTTTTCTGGTACTTACCAAAACATATTTAAGTTATAATTATAGAATGGATATAGGCTGAAAGTGCACACTCTCAGATTTAATTTGAGGATATGTACATCTAAATCGGAGGAAGGGTTTAGGAATTACAGCTCTTAAGAATAGCAATCCTCCCTTTTTCAAGGGACCAAAAGTGACAATTGAATCAAAAGCAGTTTCATGGCCAGGTGTGGGCTACTTTGTTATTTCTTCATCAATTAAGCAGGTAAAAGGTTTGAAGCTGATTCTGTGGTATTTGCGTTTGAAATATATTGCTGTGAACCTACATCATGCATTCAAAAGGAGCTGTCCATCCATGCAAGTGAAACAGGCCATTGTAGGGCTTCAAAAACTAAAAAAATCCATCAGAGAGATAGTAGCAACATTTGGAGTGACCAAATTAACAGTTTCGTACATACTGAGGAAAGAATAACGCACTGGGAGCTCAGCAACATAAAAAGGCCTGGACATCCACGGCAGACAACAGTGGTGGATAATCGCAGGTCATCCTCTCTATGGTAAAGAAAAACCCATTCACAACATCCAGACAAGTGAAGGGCACTCTCCAGGAGGTGGGCGTATCATTGTCAAAGTCTACAATCAAGAGAAGACTTCATGAGAGCAAATACAGGGGGTTCACCACAAGGTGCAAACCATTCATAAACCTGAAGAATAGAAAAGCCAGATTAGACTTTGCCAAAAAACAACAAAAAAGCCAGACCAGTTCTGGAAAAGCATTCTTTGGTCGGATGAAACTTAGATTAAGCTGTACTAGAATAATGGGAAGAAAAAAGTGTGGAGAAGGCTTGGAAAAACTCCAAAACATCCAAAACACACAATATCATCTGTAAAAAATGGTGGGGGCAGTGTGATGACATGGGCATGCATAGCTTTTTGTGGCACTGGGTCATTGGCGTTTATTGATGGTGTGACAGAAGACAGAAGCAGCCGGATGGATTCTGCAGTGTTTAGTGATATACTGTCAGCCCAGATTCAGCCAAATGCAGCAAAGTTGATTGGACGGCGCTTCACAGTACAGATGGACAATGATCCAAAAAACACTGCAAAAGCAATCCAGGAGCTTTTTAAGGAAAAGTGGAATATTCTGCAATGGCTGAGTCAAGCACCTGATCTCAACTCAATTGAGCATGCATTCCACTTGCTGAAGGCAGAAAACCCCACAAATGAAGAACAACTAAAGACAGCTGCAGTTAGAGCCATCCATGGGTTCCAGACTTCAGGCAATCATTGCCAGTAAAGAATTCTCAACAATATATATAAAAAATGAACATTTAATTTATGATTATATTATTCTATCCAATTACATTTGAGCCCCTGGAAATGGGGGGACTGTGTATAAAAATGGTTGTCGTGCCTAAAATTTGTACTTGAAATGTTCAACCTCTTGAACTAAAGCTGAATGTCTGCACTTCAAATTCATTTTGACGGTTTCGATTTAATTTTATTCTGGTGGCATACAGACTCAAAAGTATGAAAATTGTGCCGTGTCCAAATATATATGGACCTAACTGTATATGGAAGCCAGAACTACCTGAGTAGGGAGGTCCCCACCAAAGCAACAGTCAGTATTTCCTCCGCCTGTCCCACTCCACTCGTTGTCAGTAGTGTGCAGAGGCTTCACTTGCTCTGCACGGCTGCACTGATGCCTCCACACATGGCTAACAGTAACTTACTTGAGAAGGGCAGAGGGGTTGAAGCAGCACAACCTACCCTTTCCAAGATTTCTAGTTACGTTGCATAATTATAGTAAATTATTCAATTTTTTCATATGTAGGGAATTCTGTGAAAATGTGTCAGTGCTCTTGATGCAAATTACCTGCACAACAAAGGTGGTTGGTATGAGAGGAAGCTCATCCAGTGCTGCCAGATATTCAAATATGAGCAGTTTTGAAAAAGAAGCAATTGCAATTACTTTGCAGACTTGCAAGTGCCAACTTCAGAAATTAAATCAATTCAGGAGAAACATTTCTACTGTGCCTTGCTCCACTGAAATCTTCAAAAAAAAGTCGACCAGTGTAAAAACTTCACTTATTCTTTCCAGCTCCACAGAATCCTTCATACACTGCTGGCAGATGTCACACTGGGTAAAGCTGGCCATACATGGGTCAGTTTTTTTTTATTCAACCAATAGGCTGAACAGGAAAAAAAAATGGGATTTTTGACTTACCGTAAAATCCATTTCTCTGATGTTCATTGATGGAGACAGCTCCTGATATTCTTAACCATTGGGTTAAACTGCCCCCTACAGGAATAGGACACTAAGCAGAAAAAAAGTCTGGCTACGCCTATGGGCAGTCCCAGGGGGTATATTCCCTCTCTCTGCTATAGGTACTCAGTTTTGTTACAAGCTATGTCAGAAGAATTACAACTCCACAGAGGGGTGGGTGCTGTGTCCGTCAATGAACATCAGAAAAATAGATTTTTTGGTAAGTCAAAAATCCCATTTTCTCTTTCGTTCATTGACAAGACACAGCTCCTGATCTTCCTAACCATTGGGACGTCCAAAAGCAGTGATGAGGGGTGGGAACAGCGAAAAAAAAAATTCCCAAGGCTAAACTATAGCCAACCAGGTAAACAGGAGCTCAACCAAAATAACTGGAGCCCACCTGAAAAAAACAATACACCCTCAAAGAGGACCAGGTCCTCTAATCAGCAGCCTACACCTTGCGGCCACTTTATAGAACTTTATAAAGTGAGCACCGACGACCAGGTGGCTGCCTTGCAAACCTGCGTCACTGACGCCTGATGACGGAAGGCCCAGGAGGCAATGAGCACCCGAGTAGAGTGCACCTTGACAGGGAAAGGAGGAACCTGACCCTTGATGGAATAGTCCTGAATCACCATCTGTCTGATCCATTTGGAAATGGTCGCAGAGGAATCACACAACCCTTTCCGAGACCCACCCGTTAGCACAAATAGGGAGTCTGACTTCCTATAAGACTCTGTAGCTGCCAGGTACACCCTAATCGCCCGGACCACATCCAAGGCATTCAAAAAAGGATGCTTCCTTTGGTTGTTTTTGCCTGGGACACAGGGAAGGCAACACAATGTCTTCATTCAAATGAAAATTAGAGGCAACTTGAGGAAGGAACGATGGACAGGGGTGGCGAAGAACCACCTTATCACTGTGAACCACTAGGTAAGGTAAACGACAGGCTAACGCCGCCAATTCCGACACCCTGCGCGCATTTTTTTCTCCTGGATTTTTTCATCTCAAGGGGACGCTTTGGTCTTCCCCACTATTTAGTGACAATTCTTTCAAAATAGGATGGGAAAGGAAACACCTTTTCTGCTCTGGGTGGAGAACCAGCACCTCTGCCACAGCTTCAGATGCGTCCTCCATATTTATCTCATGTACAGCTACAATCAGTGCGTCCACCAGCACCTTTTGGTATGCAGTTGCAGAAGTAGAGGAATCATCCTAACTATCCGAGGATTCAGGGCACATGGTCACAGACCCAGCAGACCCACGTCCGCAGCAGATAAATCAGATTCAGGATATGATGAGACAGATGAGGCAGGGGGAGGCGTGGAGCACTGTCTTCCAGCCCGTCGCCCAAAAGTCACTTCCACCCGGGACACCAAGGACTCCAGGACCGCCGTCTATGCATCGATGGATGGATGGGACCCGGAGGGCCCCGCAGCCCTTTAGAGAGGGGATCAGGTGGGGAGATGTGCTCCAAAGACTCCATAAGTCACCAGGGGGACCCCACAAAAAAGTGTAAAACACTGCTAAGGGACAACACCCACCACTCTGCCAGTCCACCCAGTTGCCAGCCACAGAGCACCAATCAATCCTCAGTAGAGAGAGAACCCCATCAGACTCACCACCCCGCAGAAACCAGGCACCGCAGCTACTAGGAGAATCTGCACTGCACAAACAGCGATCAGAAAATAAAAAGATCCAGGAGTCAGCACCAGGGGCTCCCACAGCTGAAATCGCCACCCAGAGGGCTCCACTGTCATGGCTGCTGCTGTTTTCAATGGCAAACCACTGAAAAAAATATCCACCGGACTGCACAAATATTGGCTGTGAAGGGGGTGCCTATTGGGAAGGAGGGGAACCCAGGGGTCCGACCTTCCCATGGAGGGACCAACGTCCACTCCAAAACTTTCCAGGGGGAGAGAGGGGACAGTTACTTACCACCCCAGGAACCAGGCGGGCACTGCTCCAGACAGAGCCTCTTCTCTGTCAAAATGGGGGGGGTCGCTGCGACTCGGGCCGAGACTCGGTCATAGCGGACCTTGCGAGGCGTTTAACTCGCAGGCCAGCCCCGTCTGTTGGGGCTATGTTGAGGCCAACTTAGCGCAGAGCTGAGGTCTGCATGCACTCGCTGGCCAGACTGGGGTGTGACCACTGGATCTAGATTATCTATCCCGTCGCCCAGTCCAGCAGTTGATTGTAGATCTCACAGGAAAAAATCCAGGAGAAAAAAAATGCCAGCACCAGAGATCCCAGCAAGGAACTAGGTCCTTATTCCTGAGTAGGCAGAAAGTAAGTATCTATAGCAGAGAGAGGGAGTATACCCCCTGGGACCGCCTATAGGCATAGCCAGACTTTTTCTGCCTAGTGCCCTATTCCTGTAGGGGGCAGTATAATCCAATTGTTAAGAAGATCAGGAGCTGTGCCCATCAATGAATGAAAGAGAAAACAAATCCGATTCACCCTATTCCCACTTTCAATGTGGATGCGGGAATCCTCCACGCTGTGTCATTGTATTTTGACAGCGGTGGGAATCCCTCACCGCCAGAATGCACGGATTGGCGCTGATCGAACGAGAAGATACCGACAGGGCGGTTAAACAGAAGTTGATCCTTTGATTGACTTGTTCAACCACAGTGGACACACATGATGGACCGGACAAATTTCGTTTCATGTATGGCCAGCTTAACCACTTCCCACAAATCAATGTACCTGCACGTCTGCTTGAAGAAGTGGTTGTACTGGGATGATGCCTGCAGCTGATGATGCCTCAACCCAGTACCGTTGTTTAGAGCCAGCGGTTGGCTTTCTAATGATAACAGCCGATACAGCTGAGCAGGCTGGTTAGAGTGACCCGACCCGAGCGACCACTGGCTGGTTAGAGTCTCGAACGAAGCCGGATTCGGCTTCGATCGGGTAACCCGGAAGCGATGTCACAGCGTCCCTTCCGGTTTACTGCCAACAGCGCCAATTTTAAAAAAAAGTGACAGTATTGAAAAATGGCGTTTTAAATACTTTTAAGTGCAGTGGAGGGGTTTGGGGTCTTTTAGACCCCAGATCCCTCCATAACGAGTACCTGTCACTGCCTATTACTGTCACAAGGGATGTTTACATTCCTTGTGACAGCAATAAAAGTGATCAGATTTTTTTTTTTTTTTAAAGGAACAGTGATAAAAATAAAATAAATAGGGAAAAAAATACAAATTTAAGGCACTCCTGTCTCGGTGAGCTTGCACACCAAAGAAAACGCATATGTAAGTCGTGCCTGCAAATGTTAACGGTGTCCAAATCACACATGTGAGGTATCCCTGCGATCATCAGAGCGAGAGCAATAATTTTAGCAAAAGACCTCCTCTGTAACTCTAAACTGGTAACCATTAAAAAATGTTAAATTGTCGCCTATGGAGATTTTTAAGTACCGTAATTTGTCGCCATTCCATGAGTGTAGGCAATTTTAAACTGTAACAGGTTAGGTATCTATTTACTCTGTGTGACATCATCTTTCACAATATACAAAGAATATGGCTAACTTGACTTTTTTTTTAAATTCAGTGAAGTGTATTTTTTCCCAAACAAAATTGCGTTCGAAAGACCGCTGCGCAAATACCACATGACAAAAATATTGCAAGGACCGCCTTTTTATTCTCACGAGCCTTTGTTAAAAAAAAAAAAATAATATATATATATATATATATATATACACATACATACAGTGGGTACGGAAATTATTCAGACCCCCTTAAATTTTTCACTCTTTGTTATATTGCAGCCATTTGCTAAAATCATTTAGGTTCATTCTTCTTCCTCATGAATGTACACATAGCACCCCATACTGACAGAAAAACACAGAATTGTTGACATTGTTGCAGATTTATTAAAAAAGAAAAACTGAAATATCACATGGTCCTAAGTATTCAGACCCTTTGCTCAGTATTTAGTAGAAGCCCCCTTTTGATCTAATACAGCCAGGAGTCTTTTTGGGAAAGATGCAACAAGTCTTTCACACCTGGATTTGGGGATCCTCTGCCATTCCTCCTTGCAGATCCTCTCCAGTTCTGTCAGGTTGGATGGTAAACGTTGGTGGACAGCCATTTTTAGGTCTCTCCAGAGATGCTCAATTGGGTTTAAGTCAGGGCTCTGGCTGGGCCATTCAAGAACAGTCACGGAGTTGTTGTGAAGCCACTCCATTATTTTAGCTGTGTGCTTAGGGTCATTGTCTTGTTGGAAGGTAAACCTTCGGCCCAGTCTGAGGTCCAGAGCACTCTGGAGAAGGTTTTTGTCCAGGATATCCCTGTACTTGGCCGCATTCATCTTTCCCTCGATTGCAACCAGTCGTCCTGTCCCTGCAGCTGAAAAACACCCCCACAGCATGATGCTGCCACCACCATGCTTCACTGTTGGGACTGTATTGGACAGGTGATGAGCAGTGCCTGGTTTTCTCCACACATACCACTTAGAATTAAGGCCAAAAAGTTCTATTTTGGTCTCATCAGACTAGAGAATCTTATTTCTCACCATCTTGGAGTCCTTCGGGTGTTTTTTTTAGCAAACTCCATGCGGGCTTTCATGTGTCTTACACTGAGGAGAGGCTTCTGTCAGGCCACTCTGCCATAAAGCCCCGACTGGTGGAGGGCTGCAGTGATGGTTGACTTTCTACAACTTTCTCCCATCTCCTGACTGCATCTCTGGAGCTCAGCCACAGTGATCTTTGGGTTCTTCTTTACCTCTCTCACCGAGGTTCTTCTCCCCCGATAGCTCAGTTTGGCCAGACGGCCAGCTCTAGGAAGGGTTCTGGTCGTCCCAAACGTCTTCCATTTGAGGATTATGGAGGCCACTGTGCTCTTAGGAACCTTAAGTGCAGCAGAAATCTTTTTGTAACCTTGGCCAGATCTGTGCCTTGCCACAATTCTGTCTCTGAGCTCTTCAGGCAGTTCCTTTGACCTCATGATTCTCATTTGCTCTGACATGCATTGTGATCTGGAAGGTCTTATATAGACAGGTGTGTGGCTTTCCTAATCAAGTCCAATCAGTATAATCAAACACAGCTGGACTCAAATGAAGGTGTAGAACCATCTCAAGGATGATCAGAAGAAATGGAAAGAACCTGAGTTAAATATATGAGTGTCACAGCAAAGGGTCTGAATACTTAGGACCATGTGATATTTCAGTTTTTCTTTTTTTAATAAATCTGCAACAATGTCAACAATTCTGTGTTTTTCCGTCAGTATGGGGTGCTATGTGTACATTCATGAGGAAGAAGAATGAACCTAAATGATTTTAGCAAATGGCTGCAATATAACAAAGAGTGAAAAATTTAAGGGGGTCTGAATACTTTCCGTAGCCACTGTATATAAATGCCTGGGGGTTAATTTTTTAGCAAAAAATACAGATTTTAACTTGTAAACATGTGTCAAAAATAGGCTTAAAGGTTAAAGAAGGTGTACAGTGGATATAAAAAGACACCTCTGTTAAAATGTCAGGTTTTTGTGATGTAAAAAAAAAATGAGACATAAATAATTTTAGAACTTTTTCCACCTTTAAAGCGGTTGTATCTCTCCCCCCCCCCATAAAAAAACAAACAAACAAACCCTGCAGGACAATGGCATAATGTGCTAGCATGCATTGCATACTAGCACATTATGAAATACCTTAGAACGAAGCCCCGACATGGTCGCCTGGACACCGCTAAGGCAGCTGACATGTTCCCTCTGTGTCTCTTCTGGGTTTGGCGGCTCCGGCGCAGTAAGTGGCATGTGTGCGGGAGTTCACTTTCCAGCAAGGAGCTGGCAAGGAGTTCTGAAGGTCCCGCAAGATACGCTAGACCTTCAGAGCACATGCACCGCTGGTGTCACCGGCTGCATGCAGGGTGAATAACCGTGCAGGTTTAGGAGATACTTATTATAGGCTTACCTGTAGGTAAAAGTTAAAAAGCAAAGTATACTACCGCTTTAATGTGACCTATAAACTGTACAACTCAGTTGAATAACAAACTGAAATCTTTTAGGTGGAAGGAAGTAAAAATAAAAAACTAAAATATGTTTGCATAAGTGTGCACACCATTAAAACTAATACTTTGATGAAGCACCTTTTGATTTTATTACAACACTCATTTTGTATTTTTGGGTATGATCAGCATGGCACAACTTGACTTGGCAATTTTTGCCCACGCTTCTTTGCAAAAACACTCCAAATCTGTCAGATTGCGATGGGAATCTCCTGTGCACAGCCCTCTTCAGATCACTCCACAGATTTTAAATCGGATTCACGTCTGGGCCATTCCAAAACTTTAATCTTCTTCTGGTGAAGCCATTCCTTTGTTGATTTTGAGGTATGCTTTGGGTCGTTGTCATGCTGCAAGATGAAGTTCCTCTTCATGTTTAGCTTTCTAGCAGAAGCCTGAAGGTCTGGTGCCAATATTGACTGATATTTGGAACTGTTCATAATTCCCAAGTTTGTAAACGCTATAACTTTAGCACAAACCAATTATTATGCGCTTTTGGGATTTTTTTTACCAAAAATATGTAGCAGAATATAAATTTGCCTAAACTGATAAAAAAAATTTGATTTTTTAAAAAATTTTTATTGGGAATGTTTTATAGCAGAAAGTAGAAAATATTGGTGTTTTTTCAAAATTGACACTTTTTTTTATAGTGAAAGAACGAAAAACCGCAGGAGGTGATCAAATACCACCAAAAGAAAGCTCTGTATATGGGAAAAAAAAGGACATCAACTGTATCTGGGTACGGTGTCGCACGACCGCGCAATTGTCAGTTAAAGCAACGCAGTGCCGAATTGCAAAAAATGGCCTGGTCATTAAGGGGGTAAAACCTTCCGGTGCTGAATTGGGTAAAGGTAGAAAAAGTTCTGAAATTATTTATCTTTGTCTCATTATTTTTACATCCCAGAAACCAGACATTTTAAACAGGGGTGTGTAGACTTTTTATATCCACTGTTTACGCAATATTTCATACTCCTGATTATGTGCCTGCTGTACCATGTACTTGTACGAAAAAGTATCCTGCTCTCTTTGTATTACTTCCTTTGTGTAAAATCCCTGGTGTTCCTGCCAGGCTCTCTGCCTTCCTATTGAAAATTGAAAACACTAGGCATGAGAACACAGTGTGGTCAGTTCTCTAACTATGCTGGGATCTCAACCTGCTTTTCTCCAATGATCAGACTTGTCCTGACAACCCCTCATCATCTGAACAGCCATTCACTGGGAAGATCAGTGTGCTGAAGCTTCACCTTCCCTTAGCTCTTATGCAGTTGAGAACAGAGGGAATGTAATCACTTTTAAAAAAACAAACAGGTTTTTATATATTTATTTTTATATCTTTACACAAATGTTTTGCCTTTCATTTTTATTTTAAACTGAATGGGTTGTTTTACAAGGTGATCATTTACAATCACTTTAAGGTAATGTCTATTGTATTGTATAAAAGCTTGCTTTGAAACAGTTTTTTCAGTAATTACCAGACAATCATTTAAAGGAGAAGTACAGCCAAAGCTATTTTGGCTGTACTTCTTCTATGGACCACAGGAGTGCAGTTTGTTCTGACCTGTTTTCACCCACTGTTGTTGTCTGACGTTACAGAGCTGGTCCAGGCCACTTAGTGAGCTGCTAGGAGACTGAGCCAGCAGCTCCCACCCTATCCACCAGTGAAGAGGGGCAGAGCAGAGAGCCTGGTGACCGACAAGTCACCAGCTCTCTGTAGGCTGAAAACTGAGAACTGAGCAATCAGAGGTCTTCGATCGCTTAGCTCTCGGTTTTAGAGGCAGCGGAGGACAGCTGCAGCTATAGGATCAGTGATCGCTTCTCGGCCTTTTGGCTAAGATCAAGTGTAGTATCTGTTCTTATCAATTGGTATGGACCCTGATGGTTAGTATCGGCATGGGGCTGAAAGGAACCGGGGCGCTCTGGGCGTAACTGGAGGACCGGGAAGTAAGCCATGTCAGAGAAAGCCGAATCCATTGCCTTCTGATTTGAATGGGTCCGCCCCTACCAGTTTGAAGGGAGCGAGAAAACTGGATTGGTTCCGTGGCCAGTTAGTACTGCTCCTGGATGTGATTGGTAAGGAATGGCGGTGGGAGAGCCTTTCCTCCTGGGTTGAATCTGGCCTTGCAAAAGGCTTGTCCCCAGTTGAAGGTAGGTTCACCCTAAGCTGTCTAAAGTTCTGATGCCTCCTGGTAGGATAGGGCTACACTGGGTCTGGCCTTGGGCCGAGATAGAAAAAGCCCGTGGTGTATGTGCCCCTTGGGTGGCAGCCCAGGGGTGCCATAATTTTCACTGGTGAGGGGCAGCTCGCCTTGAGTTTTTCGGCACCTTGGTCACTGCACCTACACACTTTTTCAGCACCTGCCTCTTGGGCTAGGCCTTTTGGCTTCGACCAGAGGAATTTTTATTCCGGCCGGAAGGCCTGCCTTTGTATTTTACACATTGGCACTAATTCACCTCTCCACTTCCCCTTCCCAACCTTTTTATTGTGTGTGCTTTTTCTTTGTAGTGTGTCACTTCACTGTCACCTTTTTTCCTGCACGACGAGTACGGTGTGGGTCTCTGGGCCTACCTTGAAAGTCTTGGGAGGGGGTGGACATGGCCTTCTGGCTTAGTTCGTCCTCTCTCATGGGGTCTCCCTTCAGGAGTCTTGCGCCCCGGGGGATCAAGGTATAGGTCCAACCTCTTCGGAGGTCAGACCATTCGCACACCCTGTGCAGTTTTTGTGTGTTTCACGTTTGCGTGTGTGCACTTTTTATGCACCGGGTGTTAAGTCTTTTTGAGTGTGTTTCACACGCTACGGGCTTTAAAAAAAAAAAATCAGTGATGCAGCCATCTAGGTGAGTATGGCTGTTTTTTTTTTTAAGTCACACTTCTCTTTTAAAGCTATAATCTCTTCTTTGTTACATGTCCCTCCCTCTACTGAACATTTTGAAAACTGATTAGTAGAGCAGGGCAGAAGAAGTAAAGTCTCTGCACCCTGCTGACAGCTTATCCGTGAAGCAGGACTGATAGTGAAGACTCTGCACATTCCTGACAAATGGAAGCTTTATCCACTCCACAGACTGACTCCCAGCAAAGTGAAAGATTTAGAGCAGCAGCAGTGGAGTTAATCTGGCCATAAATGAATCAAAATTCGGCCGGTTTAGCAAATTTCAATCCATTTGTTTCCATACCTTTTCCACAGAAGAAGATTTGCAGCCAATCCTCTGCAGCTGCGGATCATTGTATTCTGGAAGTGGAGAGTCCTGCTATCAGAAAGGAGGAATCCATTCATTTTTTTTTTTTGTTCAGCCTGCTGGGTGGAAAAAAAAAAAAAAAAAATCTATGGCTAGCTTAAGTAAATCCAATAAGCCAGCTCACTACACTACACATTACAACTACACGTTCATTTATAAAGCATATAACTGCTGGTATGCATATTTTGCTAACAGAATAGCATTAGCAATGTGCCTCCTTCTCCGCCTCCACCTACTCAACTGTTCACTGCACAGCTAAGTACATTCCCAAAATCCAGGTCACTACATGAACCCGGAGAGCTCTTGAGAGAATGCCTACTTGTACAGAAACAAAAGTAGGGAGTGCTTCAGACCTCTACCTTAGCTGGCAATGCGAAGATGAATATTCAGGACTCAGTGATGACATAAGAGCATTTCATTTTAAAAAGGTAAAATTTAGTAAAAATGATTCCAAAAATGGAGAAGAGGAAGAGGAAGCTATGCCTGTGAAAATAATGCTGTCCAGAGCCTAGCTATAGCCTATGTTCACACTGCTGCGTGGAAAACACTGCATGTGATTCGCACAGGAATCACACCGCATTCCTGTAAACATCACATGCAATATCTGTGTGGTGTGATTTCAGCCGTACATTTTGTATGGCTAAAATCACATTGTATCCGCACCAAAAAGGTGCAGGACCCTTTTTTTTCCCCGCGCACCTTAAACGCGATGCGATTTTGGCAATTGCACTGCGTTTTGCAATTTGTTTTGGGGTGTCGTTAAGATAACATTGACACCCGCAGCAGATCTCATGGAGGCCTTGTGATTGCTTTGGAGTGCGATGTGAGGAAACGCAGCAAATCTTGTGCGTTTCCTGCATCGTATTAGTGTGAACCAGGGCTTAAAGCGATAAAAAGGTTTTAAATTAAAATAAAAAAAAGAGGTTATACTAACCTGCTCTGTGCAAACATATTGCACAGAGTGGTGGCACCTCCTCTTTCAGTCCCCCATCGATGCTCTCCGCTCCTCCTTTCTGTGTGTGCCCCCCTCAGCAAGCTGACAGACCTCCCATGCAGGCACTTTCCGAAGTTGAATTGTGTGCGACCATAGGTACCTTGGACATGCCCCCTGCTCCCTCCTTACAGGGTTTGACTGACAGTAGCAGGAGCCTATGGCTCCCTCTGCTCTCAGTGTCTCCTGTGAAAGCAGTAAGACAGAGCAGTGGTGAAGCAGCCAGGAAAGTGCTGGATTGTGAGAAGTGTTTAGGTAAGGGGAGGAAGGAAGTGTTAGTGGAGTGTGCGGTTTGCCCAGATATAACATCAGATATTTAAGACAAGTTTTGAATGGCACAGAACAGAATTAGAACACTTTTCCCTGAAAACAAAGGGACATTTTCGAGGTATGGTTTTAGGTTACCCGTTTTCCTTATGACCTGCTGGATGTGGACAGTTAGAAGTGAACACTGATGAAATGGGTATTAGTCATTCAAGTAATTAAAATACAAAATAAGTCCAAATGCATGAAATACCTTGGTTAGTGCGTTAAGTCCTAGAGCTGTGACAACAGCACCTGTGGTGGCAGAAACATAAGCTGTTCCCAGTTGGCTAAAACAACAAGAAGTAGAAGTGTTTGCATGGGCATGGAAAAGCATTACATGAAATAATGAAAGGTAAGTGGAAATTTAGTGTGTTAAGGAACTGATCTACAATATTATGTTTCCGAAACACATGCTCTGTATATAGCAGGTCAGTATTGGGTATCTTGATTAGTTAATAAACCTTATATAGTACTTCATTGTTGGAATTGTCAATTTTAAATAACATACATCGTAGATATTTGCTACTTAACCATTATATAAACACCACTGTTACTTTAAGTTTAACCTTGATTTAGGATGTATAAGAGGTCCTTTCACATGACACCGTTTCTGTATGCCCTGCTAAACTCCCGTAAACTTGTCAAAAGGGAACATGAGGGCAGCCATTACTGAACTCTTGAAAATACCAGTTGTCAGCTGTTTTGTGGACCTGGATCTGGCTTACAAAAACGGAGTCACTTACCAGAAACAAGTACCCAAAACAGGAAGATTAACCTAAAGCCAGGTCATACTCTGCATACTTGATCCAGGACAGTGCAAAAGTATTAAAGGCATAACACCTAGAAAGTTGGTATATTCACAGTGATCAGGAATGGCAGCCTGCTGTTCTTTCCATGACTGTTTGCTTTAATGACTGGGATCCTGTCATATGGCGGATATGCATCAGGAACAGATCTTTGGTTTCACAGCAGCTTTTTTATTTATCACCAGACAAGTGAACTTGCAAGAATATAAAAAAAGTTTTTTTTCAAAGGCACTCCTGCAGTTCCATGAACAGGCCGTTAGACACTTCCACCATGAAAGTTTTATAGCTGCATCCAGCTGTCGGACAATGGCTAGCAAACAATTTAGTACTAAGTATCCATTCGTAATACAAATTGGTCATGGATCACATGATGATGGATGCACTATTCATATTTGTTTTTATAAATGGAGACTAAATGCAAATAAAAGACTTCAAATGCTAAGTTTACACAGACTAAATCGGAGCCATTAGAAGGCAATTTATGAAACACTTCGAATGCCTGTTTTTTTTTTTGTGTGTGTGTGGGAGGATAAGAGCTATACCCATAGTGATTTGCAAACACCCACACAATAGGTTTATGGTGCACTTCCATTGATTTGAATGGAGGCATTTGGCAAGTTTTCCAAGCTTTAACGCCTGCAAAACGTTGCTGGCAGAAACAAAATTAACGCAAAATGACGTAAACACATTGTGCATACTAGACCATTTGCTATTCCTATAAAGAATAGGCATTGCCTTGGGAAGTTTTATCAATGCAAAGTAAATAGATCTTGTCCTCTGTAAACAAAGCCTAACTACAAGAACTTTAGGTACTCTCATTAGAATAAGTAGGAAAAGGTCAAACTGTAAAATAGAAAGCTACCCCTGAAGTCATGGAGCACATAAACATAAGCATTTATAGACTATAAATTGCCCTCTTAAACCAGCATAGTGCAATTGTGACCCAAGGTCACTCATTTCACTCCAAAACATGGCAAGACTCCAAAGTCATATTGGCATAGTTATAGCAGTGTGAACTGAGGATGCTGGCACAAAGCCTCACACAATACACTGTCCTACCTTCCGGTGATGGGAGCATCTCCACTTCTATTTGTATAGTTAACGATGGCATTAAAAGACTGGTTAATCCACTGCCAAAAGATCACGGCTGGCGTTGTTCTAAAAATAGAAAATAGCATTTACAGGCTTTGTTCATAGTGCTTAGAGGCAGCAGTCAGAACGACTAAAAGATGAACATCTGGGCTCTGGCTCTATTTCTATATGGAGACTCCTCTGACAGATGAACAAACATACTGACTGCCTCCTTCATTTTATCTCTTGAAGCAGAAAATGGGATGTCATGTTAAAACTGGAATTTCATACTTAAATATATTGCATATGTCAAAATGCATTTAACTAACATGCACATATTTTAATGGTTAAAATTGCACTAACTGCTACACATTACTAGAGAAATAATGGGATTCTTGACTGTAAAATCCATTTCTCTAATGTTCATTGACGGACACAGCTCCTGATCTTTTTAACCATTGGGACGTCCCAAAGCAGTGGTAAACATGAGTGGTGGGAACAGCGAAAAATAAATTCCCAAGACTAAATATAGCTGACCAGGTAAACAGGAGCTTAACCAAAACAACTGGAGCTTACCTGAAAAGAAATCAATACACCCTCAAAGAGGACCAGGTCCTCTAAACAGCAGCCTGCAAAACCTTGCGGCCAAAGGAAGCATCCGCAGATGCCAACACATCCACTTTATAGAAATCTGTGAAAGTGCGCACCGGCGACCAGGTGGCCACCTTGCAAACCTGCGTCACTGATGCCTGATGACAGAAGGCCCAGGAGGCACTGAGCGCCCAAGTAGAGAGTGCCTTGACAGGGAAAGAAGGAACCTGACCCTTGATGCAATAGGCCTGAATCACTGTCTGTCTGATCCATCTGAAAATGGTCGCAGAGGAAGCTGACAACCCTTTTCGAGGCCCATCCGTAAGCACAAATAGTAAATCTGATTTTCTAAAAGACTCCATAGTTGCCAAGTATGCCCTAATCGCCCAGATCACATCAAAGGCATGCAAAGCAATTTCCTTTGGATATTTTGGCCTGGGACACAACACAGGGAAGGCAACATAATGTCTTCATTCAAATGAAAATCAGACAACTTTTGGAAGGAACGACGGACAGGGACAAAGAATCACCTTATCTCTGTGAACCACCAAGTAAGGTGAACGGCAGGATAACGTCGCCAATTCCGACACCCTGCACGCAGAGGTGATAGCCACCAAGAAGGCCTGGGACAGAGTAAGCAGGGGAATCGCCCGAAGATTCTCAAAAGGAGGCTTCTGGTGGACTGAGAGCACTAAATTGAGGTCCCAAGGTTGCAACGGAGACCGCACTGGAGGAGCCAAGTGCCTAACCCCCTTATGAAAGGTACGCACCAGGAAGTATGTGGCCAAGGGCCGTTGAAAGACCACTAGGGCAGACCCCTGACCCTTGATTGTACTCCAGGCCAGTTTCAGCTCAACCCCCCACTGAAGGAAGGTCAAGCCAGACTTTTTTTCTGCCTAGTATCCAACTCCTGTAGGGGGCAGTATAACCGATGGTTAAGAAAATCAGGGGCTGTGTTCATCAATGAACAAAAGAGAAAAATGATTTGCAATGAAGCTCAAGAAGCTCATTATGTAAAAGATCAGGTATGAAATACATGAAAGCAATCTTTTTGATCTAGTGCACCCAAAAGAGACTCCAGTTGTTCATAAAGTCCATTGGTCATAATACCAATGCTTTCTTATATTTGTGTGGGGCTAAAGCAGCAATAGTCCTCACCTATCTTGGAGTCTCAGGCTTACCCCTCCCACTACAATGGGTAATCCACAGCTCTGTTTGCAGTCTCCATAACCTAAAGTAAAACCCTTGTAGCTGCAATGGCAGGCCTGTGAGCTTAAATTAATTTCCACTAGAGTCCAGAAGGAACTGACCAATTAAAGAGGAAGTAAACCCTCTGCGAAAAAATGAGAAAAAAAAAAACTTGTAAAGACAAAGGCATAATGAGCTAGTATGCATCGCATACTAGCTCATTATGAAGTACTTCCCTTAGTGGGCACTTCTTATTTGCCGAGATAATCCATTTACCTCACAGGTGTGGCATATCAAGATGCTGATTAGACATGATTATTGCACAGGATTATCTCGGCAAAGGAGAAGTGCTCACTAACACAGATTTAGACAGATTTGTGAACAATATTTGAGAGAAATGGGCTTTTTGTGTACATGGAAAAAGTCTTAGATCTTTGACTTCAGCTCATGAAAAATGGGGGCAAAAACAAAAGTGTTGCGTTTATAATTTTGTTCAGTGTATGCAAAGTTTGAAAAAAGACCATTTATTCTTCATTACCTTTATGGAGTGGTAAATATAAATAACCAGCTATATGCTTAGGGAACAAAATATTTAATCCACTCTTAGAATAGTATATATCTTCAGGCTCGGAGATCAACATTTTTTTTTTAACCAGTTCCAGACTGACCACTGCAGTTTTACTGCGGCAGGCAGCCCCTCCTTCGGGCAAAGTATTGGAAGGCAAGCGTGCGCCGCAGCCGACACGCTCCTGCCCCCACTAGGCAGCGTGGATACCGTTGCACGGGGCCGGCGGCTGCGATTGCCGCTGGCCACCCGCGATCGCTCCCCGCTGAGAGAGAAGGACGGGCAGCTGTTGTAAACACAGCTGACCATTCGTCTCTGAAATGATCACAGAGCGCATGTGATCCTTTTATATAGGATCACAGGTCTCTATGGTCATTTCAAAAGCCCATTCCCCCACAGTTCGTAAACACTCCCCTTGGCTTACATTTAACCCCGTGATCGCCCACTAGGTTAACCCCTTCCCTGCCAATGTCATTATTACAGTATTATTGCATATTTTTTAGCACAGGTTAGTGTAGTAATGTCACTGGTTCCCCCAAAAGTGTCAAAAAGGTCAGTTAGGGGTCTGATCTGTCCACCGCAATGTCGCAGTCCCGCTAAAAATAGCAAATCTCCGCCATTACTAGTAAAAAAAATAAAAATAAGTAAAAATTACATAAATCTTTTCCCTAGTTTGTAGACACAATATCTTTTGTGCAAACCAATCAAAATACGCTTATTGCAATTTTTTTTACCAAAAATATGTGGCAGAATACAAATTGGCCTAAAATGTAATTGATATTTACATTTTTTTGGGGAATGTTTTATAGCAGAAATGGCAAAATGTGAAAAATATTGTTTTTTTTTTCAGAATTGTCACTATTTTTTTTGTTTATAGAGCAAAAAATTAAAATCGTAGAGATAATCAAATACCACCAAAAGAAAACTCTATTTGTGGGTGAAAAAAGGACATCAATTTTATTTTGATACAGTGTTGAATGACCGCGCAATTTTCCGTTAAATTAACACAGTGCTGAATCTGAAAAAATGGCCTGGTCCTTAAGGGGGCAAATCCTTCCAGAACTGGTTGAAATAAACTTTTAAAGACCAAAACTTTGTTTTGCAGATTTTCAGACATGCCTGGTTTATAACATTATGCATGACAGACTCCCTTGTCACAGGCAGGTAAGCTTGATATAAGCATTACTGCATCTGCTGTCACCAAGACATTTAGTAGCAGCAGCATCCTTTTTGTACCACCTGTCATAATGGGGCTGAAAAAAATAAATTAAGCCCTTAATGCTCCTTGCAGATGGGGCAGACTCTGCCAAGTGGATCTGCCTGTTCAGTGAGGAATCTGTCTGCTGAGCAGGCGGATGATAGCTCTGTGTCCTCTCTGCTATCTAGGATACAGCCTGCTCTTTTCTATGGGGTGGTCGGATGGAAACAGACTGCCTGTCCATTTCTATCCAAACCGATATAGATTGATGGGGAAAGGATCTCCATGTTTTTAGAGGCCTGGATCGGATGCCGGCAGGTGTCAGCGGATGCATGTCCACTGACACCCGCCGCTCCATAGAGAGCTATATAGGGTCCTATTGAGTCCGCCTTAAAAATTGACAGGCAGACCAAATTGGTCTATCAGTGTGAAAGGGGCCTTATAGTACAAAAACAGCAGAAAATCACTACTATAAGGAGTAAACACAGAGCCCTTAAAGTGATTGTAAACATTGGATTTTTAAACAAATACATAAACTTGCAAAAGGAGGCTCCGCCCCTCTAACGTGTTGTCATAGCAACAGCATGCCATGTAGATTGATGATCTAACCCCCGTATTGTAGCTTGGTGTATCCTTGCCACATACTTTATCCCCCTTTGCATAGTATCATTCACTATTAGTGGCTGGGAAGGGAGATCTACTTTTCTGCTGTGCATTGAGCATGGGGTGTGTTAGGCGGGGGGGCAGGGCCCTGTCTGCCTTCATGTTCAGCAGGGCCCTGTACTGTCTGCCCTCATGTTCAGCAGGGCCCTATACTGTCTGCCCTCATGTTGTAAAGTGCTGCACAAACTGTTGCTGCTATATAAATCCTTACTCCCAGGAAGACTTCAGCTGTGACGAAACGCATAGGGACCGGCGTGCTGACGTCACCACCCAACCCGGGAGGACGGGCGACACGGAAGCCGGCTGGCTGTGTTGAGATTTAGTGATTTAACTTTCTACTGAATGTGACTCTCTTCTTTGCTTTAATAAAGTGTTTATTTTTTAACATACTACACTATGGAGCCTTCTTCATCTCTTTTATGGTAACCCTCCGGACGGGTGCTGTTTATGTACTCCGAGTCTATCGGATGTTCGATGCTTCATTTGCCATATTGACGTTTGCTAGCAGCTTACATCTACTGTCGGCATCACCATCTGACCCATCAGTGTCAGTTTGCTTGGCATATCATTTACCACCATCTGGTAAGCCTAAAAGGCATGCTTTGTTGACAGACGCACCTTGGAGAACACATATTGTACTGTGGTGGAGGACTTCACATCCTTTTTACACATCTTTTGACACTCACTTTTGGGACTTTATTAGTCACATTGACTTCTTAATATTGTGGGACTTTATTTATATCTCCCTTGTCACGATCATTGGTTATACATTGTTTTCATCAATATTGTGGACACTGTTCATTAGTTTGATTACCTATTTATTTTTTTATACATTTATTTGTATTTGGTCACATTTAGTGCAGCTTCTTTTCATTTATTTAGTTTAAGGTGTTATACCACTATAAGCTGCATCTTTATTTAGATAATATTAAGAGCGCGGTTATACTTTTGACACATTACTATATAAATCCTGTAATAATAATAATGTCCCACGGTTAGTTATACTTGCCTTCTCTCAGCTCCCCTGCCATGGGTGAGCAGAGAAACGAAAGGAGCAAAGGTAATGTAAGGTGCCCTCATAAGCAAACAGGTTCACTTTAAAGTAACCAATTAAATTCCCATCATGCAGTGAATAAATAAGAGCTGAAATCTGACAATTTTCTTTCTCTGGATTTTAAAAATAATCAATGGAGCCTTTTCAAGTTATTCGAAGAAAAAAATCAGTTTGTGGGCCTGTGGATACAAGCTTCTGTTCACAACATACTGTAAGTGCATTTAATCCCATACAATTCAATGAGAAAGCATAAGCAGCTTGAAGCAGCTAAAGCCCTGTACACACGATCAGATTATCGTCCGTTTTTTGTGGCATGCTAGTCTGATGTGGAAAGTGAAGAGGTTATTTTCATACAAATTTTCCCATACGACAGAATTCTACTTCAGAAGTGATGTCATGTGTTGGATTGCTTTCTATGTATTCTTTCGTCTCTGAGCATGCCTAGTCTTGCTCTTAAGATTTTTTTCCGTCTAAATCTGTACTAAGGAGACGAAAATCGGACGTTGTTTTGACTGACGACAAAAATTATATAGCCTGCACATCAGGATTTTGTTAGCCGAAAAGTCGGAGTCGGCTGTCGAAAGCACCATACTTACAATCCGAAAATCGGCAGATTGGTCGTCGGACAAATTTTCCCTACAGATTTTCTTATCGTGTGTATGGGCCTTTAGGAGGCGGCCAATTGCAGCTAAAATGCACCTGTGAAGGAATTCAAAAGGCACTTAGAACTGATCTCAAACGGACGTGGGAAACACTTGCACGCAGCATCTTCCCTTCCTCACAAGCTCTTAGACATTTCTATTTTATAACCTCTAAAAAAAATATTCAAAGGATTGTTCCCCAACTGCCATTTTATTCTGCAGACGTAAATCCAAGTTGTTGTCCTAAAAGAACCCTATAGGGGCTATTTATAGCAGATAATGGACTTTACTATCTGCTCTTAGCTGGATAAGGCTGCCTTCACACTGCTCTGTTTGAGAAAAAGAAAACCCAAAAAGCGTCAAAAAATGCAAAAACATTTTTTGGTTACCCAACTCCCAGCAAGAACCAGTGAAACATAAAACTCGGAAAAAAAAAAAAAAAAACACTCAAAAAACACAACCATGGTGTGCTTTTGATGCTTTTCTATTAATTTTAATGGGGAGCTGTGTTTTTGGTGCAGCTTTGAACTGCACACCAAAAATGCAGCAAGTAGGACTTTTAAAAATGCAACTGATTGGTGTGAAGAGTGTATATTGATTGGTTTGCGCAAAAGTTATCGCGTCTACAAACTAGGTCGATAGATTTATTGCATTTTTATTTAGGTTATTTTTTTTTTACTAGTAATGGTGATGATCAGTGATTTTTAGTGGGACTGCGACATTGCAGCGGACAGATCAGACACCTAACTGATACTTTTGAGGGAACCAGTGACAATAATACAGTAATCCATGCTAAAAATGGACACTGGTACTGTACTGCCACTGTCAGGGAAGGGGTTAACACCAGGGGCGATCAAAGGGTTAAGTGTGTCCTTAGGGGATGCTTTCTGACTGTGTTGGGAGTGGACTCACTAGATGAACACAGAGATCTGTGTTCCTAAATAGTAGGAACACAAGATCACTGTGTTCATCTCTGACAGACAGTTCGGGGAGTGATTGCGGATGGCGGGCGGACATCACATCTGCTGGACCCACTGATTTGTTCTCCCTCTGGCCAATTTGCGTACGTGCTCCCACTGGCTATTTTGCGAAAGGACGTACATGTACGTTGTTTTGCGCAATAGAGCCGTCCTTTCACAGTATATATACTGCGGTCGGTCGGCAAGTGCTTAAGCAGCATTTTTCCTGCCAGGAGTTCTGGCGTTCAGAGGAGCTTACCAGACGCCCTGTGTGCATGAGGTCTTGAAAGAATAACTCTCATCAGAAGTTAGAAAGGCTAATTAAATTCCCTAGGAGACCCTGTGCACATGGTTCTTGTCCCCATTAAAATTGGTGCTATGGTTTGGTTAGCAAAGGAGGCATGGCTACAGAACCGAAAGGGTGCTAAGGGAGGTTGCCGGCCCAGCCTTGTGTGTCCGTACCGCCCCCTACCCTCTGTGCAGTCAGTCAAAAGCTTGTCTCCTTTGTTCAGCATCATCGGATAGCAGTGGGTGGGGCCATCTATTCCACAATTCTGCTTAGGAACCACAGCACTGGTTTTAACAGGGACAAGTGTTTTGGTGCAGAGTTTCCTGAGAGATTTGCCAAGTATTTTTACCTTCTTCTTTAATTTTTATAGGGGAACAGACAAAAAGTATATTTTGTGTCTTACCTATAAAAGGTCATCATGCAACCAGTGATGGTCATGTTCATTGGTACTTGAGCTGACATCCTTCCAATCAGTATCATCTTTTCACCAGTGTCAGGGTGAAAGGCAGAATCATATACATACTTGGCTCTCCACAATTCATCTTCAGTGAGTCCTGGCTGCACAATCCCACGCCTTGAAAAAATAAAAAAATCTTTATTAGTCAAAAAAGTATCTTTATGCCCTTCTCTAAAACATGATGGTTTTAGCTTGGTTCTGCTCACCGGCCATACACAGCCACTGTAGACAAGCAGCTAAGGACAAGGCCTACAAGCTAGTCCAGTGTTCCCCAAAGTGGTCAATATGGTGGACCCCCAAAGGGTTGATGGGACTATCCAAGGGGTCTATAAAATGGTCCAGGGGTCACAAAGGGGTTTGGAAATGTCTGGGGGTCAAGAGATGGTAATAAATAATGAAAAATCAAATAATTATTCATTTAAGGTCTCTGTGGAGCTCCACATCTCTAGTTCTAATGGTGAATTGGACAGAAGCAAGACAATGCTACCTAGGGATGGATGGTCAGCTGCAAAAATGAAAAGCCCTAAGTCACCTTTATCAGCTGTATATTGCTACGGGTCCCATTTACAACCTTAAACTCTTTTGGACCCAGTGGTACAACCATAGCAATTGAAGTGGTGCCAAAAAACTGATTCCTGCACACTACTAAAAATTCAACTATAATGCCAGCGGCTGATGCCAAGGGGAAGTATTGACAATATCCATAAGGATATGAATTATAATATTTCTAATATTATTCATGGTGCTAATATTTACATTTCAGGGTTGACGAAGATTCTTAAGCTGGGATTGGGTGACAATTCTGCTTCTATATGGGATTGGGTGACAATTCTGCTTCTATACAGATATAGTACAATGTTATTATTATTCTAGTGCTATTTGTGTTTTTAATGGTGCTAATATTTATATTTCAGGGTTGACGAAGATTCTTAAGCTGGGATTGGGTGACAATTCTGCTTCTATATGGGATTGGGTGACAATTCTGCTTCTATACAGATATAGTATAATGTTATTATTATTCTAGTGCTGTCCATGATTTCTATAAGAAACAGATAGTTATCTCACACAAGTGTGTACACCCCTCACATTTTTTAAAATATTTTATTATATCTTTTCATGTGACAACACTGACGAAATGACACTTTGCTACAATGTAAAGTAGTGAGTGTACAGCTTGTATAACAGTGTACATTTGCTGTCCCCTCAAAATAACTCAACACACAGCCATTATTGTCTAAACCTCTGGCAACAAAAGGGAGTACACCCCTAAGTGGTAAAAGTCCAAATTAGGTCCAATTAGCCATTTTTCCTCCCCTGTGTCATGTGACTCGTTACAAGGGTTCAGGTGTGCATGGGGAGCAGCTGTGTTAAATTTGGTGTTATTGCTCTCACTCTCTCATACTGGTCACTGGAAGTTCAACATGGCACCTCATGACAAAGAACTCTCTGAGGATCTGAAGGAAAGAATTGTTGCTCTACATAAAGGTTATAAGAAGATTGCCAAGACCCTGGAACTGAGCTGCAGCACGGTGGCCAAGACCATACAGCATTTTAACAGGACAGGTTCCACTTAGAATAGGCCTCACCATTGTTGGCCAAAGAGTTTAAGTGCATGTGCTCAGCGTCCTATCCAGAGGTTATCTTTGGGAAATAGATGTATAAGTGCTGCCAGCATTGCTGCAGAGGTTGAAGGGGTGGGGGGTCAGCCTGTCAGTGCTCAGACCATACGCCACACACTGCATCAAATTGGTCTTTGATCTGCATGGCCTACAGTCAAGCATGGTTGTGGGAGTGTCATGGTCTGGGGCTGCATGAGTGCTGCTGGCACTGGGAAGCTACAGTTCATTTAGGAAATCATGAATACCAACATGTACTGTGACATTTTGAAGCAGAGCATGATCAACTCCCTTTGGAGACTGGGTGGAAGGGCAGTATTCCAATATGATAATGACCCCAAACTCACCTTCAAGACGACCACTGCCTTGCTAACAAAGCTGAGGGTAAAGGTAATGGACTGGCCAAGCATGTCTCCAGGCCTAAACCATATTTAGCATCTGTGGGGCATCCTCAAATGGAAGGTGGAGAAGCTCAAGGTCTTGAACATCCACCAGCTCCATGATGTCGCCATAGAGGAGTGGAAGAGGACTCCAGTGGCAACCTGTGAAGCTCTGGTGAACTCCATGCTCAAGAGGGTTAAGGCAGTGTTGGAAAATAAATGGCGGCCACACAAAATGTTGACACTTTGGGCCCAATTTGGACATTTTCACTTAAGGGTGTACTTACTTTTGTTGCCAGCGGTTTAGACATTAATGGCTGTGTGTTGAGGTATTTTGAGGGGACAGCAAATTTACACTGTTATACAAGCTGTGCACTCACTACTTTATATTGTAGCAAAGTGAAATTTCTTCAGTGTTGTCATATGAAAAGATATAATAAAATATTTACAAAAATGTGAGGGGTGTACTCACTTTTGTGAGATATTGTATACACACACACATTTTCTTTTCCAATAATTTTTATTAGTATTAAGAGAAACAACAAAAAGGTACAATACTAATTTCTTGGTCAGCCGTGACATATAGTAACGGTTGCAGAAAAGAGTCAGCAAATATTAGACAGCCTATAAGTAACCTCCTAATATTTGGTCAGGTAATAGGGCTGTAATTGGCATAAAACCTAAACACACTGGAAACAGCAATAACATAATCATTAAGAAACAATACTATGTTGATTCAAGTTGTATCATGTAGTTAACTACAACCCATAGGATTCCGTGGACCTCTACTAACACTTCTCCAATGCACATGAAAAAAGTCACATAGGACCAACAATGGCATAAGAGTTAAACAAGCATGCAGAAGGAAGAGGAGAGGGGAAAAAAAAAGAAAAAGTAAAGGAAAAAGAAAAAGATACAAGACTTGCACCCTCTATCTACTTTAAGTATCCCTCTGTTCAGATCAGGAGGGTTCCTGAGAGATATTTTATACAGGGATTCATGTTTTCTCGAAGTAGGCCAGCTTGTCATGGAGAATAGCATCATGCGTTCACGGATCATAATCCATGTCAGTTTGTTCTTTAGGGGACCATAGGCGATTCCCAGGACTGTGCAATGGAAATCCTTGCTAGGTGAAAATAAATGCAATCAGGCATTTTACATATCCCAGTATTCCCTCCACCAGCTTTCCTATAAGGGCCTGCTGTGGGTCTTGGTTGGATTCACCTGAGTGAGGGAATAGATAAAATTGTTTGTGCAGATCCAAAACCGCTTTATTTTACAGAAAGTCCTCCTGTGCAGGACTGTTCCCTCCTGACCACAGCCATGGAAACACCGGGAGGAGGCCCCTGAGACAGAGAACGCCAATCAGGCTGGAACAAAGTACCACAGTAGAAAAACTTTGTAATTCGCCTAAGGCTCCTTTCACACGGGGCGGACCGTATTTGGGTCCGCTTCGGCACTTTTTTTTTTTTCTTACGGACACGGATGACACTTGTGTCATCTGGTCCGTATGTCCGCATATCATCCCATCCGTTTGCGGATGATATACGGACATAATGTATGTCTATGGGATTGCGGATGTCAGCGGATGACACCGCTGACATCCGATTTTGCGTCCTTTCCGTTTTCTAAACGGAAGAAAAATAGGGTTCTGTTCCGTTCCAAAAAACATTGATCCTTAGATCTCAGGGGTTCATGCTGGGACTTGAAGTCCATTACTTTTGGGAGGTATGAACTTCCTAAAAGTGAAGGACTGCAAGTTCCAGCATGAGCCCCTCTGAGCTGAGGACATGACAACCCCTCCCAATTAGTGAAGGACTACAAGTCCCAACATGAGTCCCAGAGATTTAAGAATGAAATAAACATGAAATATAATAATGTGACCCCCCCCCAAAAGTGAAGGACTTCTAGTCCCAGTATGAACCCTTCAGAGCTGAGGACATGACAGCCCCCAAACTAGTGAAGGGCTATAAGTCCCAGCATGAGCCCCAGAGATTTAAGAATGTGACCCCTTAGAGCTTGTGGGTTCATGCTGGAACTTGTAGTCATTCACTAGTTGGGGGAGTCAGGTCTTCAGCTCTGAAGGGTTCATACAGAGACTTGTCTGCACTGCTTGCACTTTAGTTCCTGAGGCTATGGTTTTAAAAAACTGTACTGTTTTTTGTGCACTACAAATAAAATATGTGATTTGGAATTTGTTCATATTTTTTTTTCAAACTGTAGTCTACCCCCCAACAGCGTCTGTGGAACAGTGAACTGGCCCCCTGTTTAACCACTTTACCACTGGAGGATTTTGCTGTCTTACGTCTGGGCCACTTTTTGCGATTTGGCGATGTGCGACTTTAAAGAGGTTGTAAACCGATAATTTTTTTTTTCTTTTCTTTACATCCTGAAAGATAAAGACATAATGAGCTAGTATGCATCGCATACTAGCTCATTATCAAATACTTACCTTAGAACGAGCCCTCGCCGCGCCGCTCTCTTACCTCTATGACGGGCGACATGTACAGTCGCCCGTCTTCCGGGATCGCGGCATCCGGCCATCTGATTGGCCGGAGCCGCGGTGACGTCACTCCCGCGCACGCGCGCGGGAGCCAACGGTCACGGCACAGGGCTCTGAAGGAACGGCACGATCTGCCGTTCCTTCAGAGCGCATGCGCCAGTGACGTCACTGGCTGCATCAAATGTAAATATCTCCTAAACGGTACAGGTTTAGGAGATATTTACAGTACCTATAGGTAAGCCTTAACATAGGCTTACCTATAGGTACAACTTCCTGAGGAGGGTTTACTTCCTCTTTAACTGACAATTGCGCGGTCGTGCGACGCTGTACCCAAACGAAATTTACGTCCTTTTTCTCCCCACTAACAGAGCTTTCTTTTGGTGGTATTTGATCACCTGTGCGATTTTAAATTTTTGCGCTATAAACAAAAAAAGAGCGTTTATTTTGAAAAAATAACAATATTTTTAACATTTTTTTATGTGAAATTCCCCCCCAAAAAAAATGTAAAAATCTAATTTTTTTTAAATTTTTGGCCAATTTTTTTTCTGCTACCTATGTTTGGTAAAAAAAAAAAAATCACAATAAGCGTATTTTGATTGGTTTGCACAAAAGTTATTGCGTTTACTAACAAAGGGAAAGATTTCTGTCATTTTTGGTGGGTTTTTTTTAACGCGTAATGGCGGCGATCTGCGTTTTTTTGCGGGACTGCGACATTGCGGCAGACAGATCGGACCCTTGACTGACATTTTTGGGGGTACCAGTGACATTACTGCAGTAATCAGTGCTATATATATGCACTGTTACTGTAAAAATGACACTGGCAGGGAAGGGGTTAATTTTATTGGAGAGGGAGGGGTTAATGTATGCCTGGTGCTTACTAACGTGTGGGGGGGAGGTGACTGAGTGACATAAGGACAGATCGCATGTTCAGCTATGCTGAACACTGCAATTTGTCACTCCTTGTCACTGAAGAGATCCGCCCGCTCTGTTTACGGGCGGATCTCCAAACTAGATTCCCCGACGATCGGGGAAGAGCAGCGGCGATCGCCGCCGCTCCTCCCCTGGCCCGACTCCCGCTGTGACTGAAAACAGCGGGAGTGTGCCGCGGAGAGGGGAGAATGTCTGGTGACGTAGACCTACGTCGCCAGACGATAACGAGCCACTGTGCCGCAGTAGCAGCACAGTGAGCAGTGGGGAAGTGGTTAAAAAGTTTGAGGACCCCTGTCTCAGACGCTCAACTTATCCTCACAAATTGATTTTCCGTATGTCCTGTCTTACCCATATTCTGTTATAGTATTCGATTGTTGCTGCTTTCATTTTACATTTGTGGAGCAATACTTGTACAACGTGTACTGATATTTTAGGTGTATACTTAGTTTCTGTACCGCCTTATTTCTCTTGTTTTATTGCAAAACTTTAATAAAATCTCAGTAAAAGAAAAGAGAGCAGTATTAATACCTTTTTTAAATCTGCTTTGGTGTGATCATACAGTCCAGTAGCTACAGCTCTCCCTTGTGTCAGTGAGCAGCTGCTGCAGGGGAGGGAGTGCCAACCACGGAGGGGCAAGCTGAAGTCAGCTAGTGGCATTAGAGCTTTGGGAAGTCAGCCCCACTATTGTGCGCTCCCTGACAGAAAGTTACTGCTTCTGGATCACATGACCACAACGAGATGATTCAAAAGAAAAGTATTTATTATTATACAGGATTTATATAGCGCCAACAGTTTGCGCAGCGCTTTACAATGTGAGGGAAGACAATACAGTTACAATACAATTCAATACAGGAGGAACTAGAGGGCCCTGCTCGTTAGAGCTTACAATCTAGAAGGGAGGGTATTTATACTGCTCTCTTTTCTAAATGCATGCAGCATAGGTAGAAGGGGGTGCATGTTTTTAAGCAACAGTGATATTTAGGTCCATACTTCCACTAAGGAAAAAAAAACAACAATGAATGCTGGTGTAACTATACCCCATAGCAATATATGCCACTTGTAGATAAGTAAGACACATATACCGTATATAGTTCGATTCTATTTTTTGTCCTCAACAAACATGCTAGCTGAAGGAATTCTAGTTTACCAAGTGCCGGTTCAGACTTCCGCGTTTGCGGAGATCGCATGTAATTTGGAGCGCACTGCTCCTAATTACATGCAAACTCATGTGCGGATGCGAGTTCAGCTATACACTTTGTATGGCTGAATTCGCACTGTATCCGCACCAAACACGCACAGGAGGCTTTTTTTGAGCCGCAGTAGAATCGTATCGCACAGTGGTTCACACTTGAACACAAAAATAGAGCATTCCTTTGGTGGTATTTTATCATCATCAGTGTATTTTTTTACATCAGTAAGGCCTGCAATGACCAGGATGCCTCCATATATGAAACAGCAATTCATAGTCTGACACTGGGCTGGTAAAAGATCCATCACAGCCACTGCTTGTATTCCACGATAGACTGTGTTCCAATGCAGCTTTAAGTGCTCCCGGCCCAGTGGTCTCTGACCAGGTCCTAGTTCACTAGTGCCTTCATGCTACAAGCCCCTTTGAGGCTGGTCATATATGGAGTCCTAAGGGTGCTGTTTGGGTTGAGATACTGCCACTGAGCTCTGTGCAGGGTGTAACTCAGGACACTTTGCAGCCCCTTGTCTACAACTTCTAACCCAGTTCATCGCCAGCATAGCCAAACGTATATGAAGTGATATAAGGATGACTCTGATTTACAGGCGGTAGCCTGAATTCTACAGATATATGCCGGCACATGTACAGAGGACTTACTGGGGTATAATCTACAAAGCTGTGTACCCTATATTTACAAGTTGTGGATAGAGTTTATTCAAAGCTGGGATCCAGTGTCCATTTTCCTGCATTTACTGGTTCTCTATGCTCACGGAGTGCCCAAGTGAGCTGCATGATACACTGCTTGGAGGCCGGACTTTGCTTGCGGCCATTGATAGGCTATTTGGGGATTTCTTATCTCCATAAACTGGCTGTTCGATCCATTAACAGTTACTAAACAATCATGTTTTCCTCCAAGGTGTACAAGCCTCGTGGAAACAAGGTCTCCTCGAAGCCCAACGAGTGAGAAGATGGTGAACTTTATGAATTTATGACCGACCCACCCCACAATAACAACCTTATTTCTTTAATTTTGTGTTTCATGGTACCCATGGTTCGCTTACCAAATGTGTATATTGATGCTAAGGATAGCATAGGGTGGGAGTCAGAGTGCAGAGTGGAGTGGTCTGGGTCCACTTGTGTTTTTGTGTACATTGGTGTGGTACATCAGTTGGAAGCGCCTTCACAGGTCATTACCCAGTCAGTAGTAGGATTTAGTGACTGACCTTTTATGCCAATCTCTTTGTCTTCAATTTAAATTATTAATTTAAACCAGTGTTGAGCCCGTTTTTTGCAACCACTTGCAGGGGTGTCTATTGGCACTTCTGTTTCTCCTTTATTGCATTGATTGAAATAGGTTGCGTTGTTCCCCGGTCGACAATTGACCATTTGGTATACACAATTGTAGGTATAACCTCCCCCCTTTATTGGGTTGATTGGCCATTAGGTGACCCCAAAGACATCCCTTTCTGTGTATGGGTTGTTTCATTGTTGCCCATCTAGTGCATCCATTGTTAACTGGCCAGATCAATATCTCAGGAGTTTAATTGACTTGATGCTATACCCTGATTAAAAAGTGCTCCTTTAATTTTTTATTATACACACACACACACACACACAATTAGAATATTATCAAAAAGTTAATTTATTTCAGTAATTCAATTCAAAAAGTGAAACTCATATTTTATATAGCTGTGTTACACACAGAGTGATACATTTCAAGCATTTCTTACTTTTAATTTTGATGATTATGGCTTACAGCTAGTGAAAAACCCAAAATTCAGTATCTCCGAAAATTCGAATATTACATAGGACCAATTAAAAAAAAACGGAATTTTTGTAAAATCTTACCTGTAAAATTCCTTTCTCTGAGTCCTCCGACAGTCGCCGCCTCTTCATATTCGTCACAATGGGGTAATTGACCTTTGCTCCGTAGGAATAGCTAGGCAACAGAATATGTCAATATTAAAGCTTTTAACATATCCCACCCCCGGGGGGTGGTCCCCTCAGTCAATACCCTCCTACTTCCTGTAACCATACCTCAGTTTCAGTAGAATAGCAGTAGGAGTATATAACCAAACCCCAAAAGAGGGGCGGGGGCGGCGACTGTCGGAGGACCCAGAGAAAAGGAATTTTACAGGTAAGATTTTACAAAAATTCAGTTTTCTCTTACGTCCTCCGACAGTCGCCGCCTCTTCATATTCATCACAATGGGGACGTCCCAAAGCAGTACAAACATGAGGGGTGGGAAACACAGCCGCGCCTAAGGCAACGCAGTCTCCACAGCAGAAACAGAGGAACCTTGCCAAAGGAAGGAAACCCGCTGGGTAGCATGAAAAAAACTTGCTCAACAGGAGCAACAACCCAGGAAAAAACAAATAACCTAGGGATAAACGACATCCCAAACAGCCAAGGGCCCAAAAACAAGGGACCCTAAGGTACCGCCGCACTAAGAACCTTGCGGCCAAAGGAAGCATCTGCCGATGCCTGAACATCCACCTAGTAGAATTTTGAGAAGGTGAGAACGGACGACCAAGTCGCCGCCTTACACACCTGGGCCACAGAAGCCCAATGACGACAGGCCCAAGACGTACTCAAAGATCTGGTAGAGTGCGCCCTCACAGGCATGGGGGGAACTTTCCCCTTCAGAGCATAGGCCTGTGCAATGGTCTGTCTGATCCATTTGGCGATGGTAGAAGCTGACGCCGCCAAGCCCTTCCGAGATCCCTCCGGAAGGACAAATAAAGAATCCGACTCGTGAAAAGATTCCGGCGATTTCAGGTAAACCCTGATCGCCCGAACAACATCCAAGGAGCGCAAATCCACCTCCTTTGGATGTTTAGGCTTTGCGCAGAGCGAAGGCAAGACAACGTCCTCATCGAGGTGAAATTCCGAGATCCTCTTCGGAAGAAAAGAAGGGTTAGGTCGCAAGACCACCTTATCCAAGTGAATGACCAAATACGGAGATCTGCAGGACAAAGCTGCCAGCTCCGACACCCTGCGAGCCGAAGTGATCGCCACCAAAAAACGCGACCTTCTTGGACAACATAGAAAAACGAGATCTTCCTGATCTGTTCAGAAAGAGCGTGTTGCAATACGGACAGAACAAGGTTCAAGTCCCATGGAGGCAAAAGTTCCCTCCTAGGAAGGACCAGATGCCGCACCCCTTGAACAAAAGTGCTAACCAAGGGGTTAGACGCCACAGGGCGTTGAAAAAGAACGGCCAGCGCAGAAACCTGGCCCTTGATAGTAGCCAACGCCAACGCTGGTCCACACCCGTTTGAAGGAAAGACAACACCCTAGACACCGAGTATGAGCGAGGGGGATACCCCCTGGACTCACACCAGGCAAAATAGGCCTTCCAAGTACGGTAGTAGACATTCCCCGAGGAAGACTTCCTCGCGTTGATCAGAGTGTGAATGACCTCCGGGGATAGACCCCTACCCTTCAGGACCTCGGATTCACCAGCCAGGCCGTCAAAGCCAACGACTGTAAAGCAGGATGAAAAATCGGTCCTTGAGACAGAAGATCTTTTCGAAGAGGCAGACGCCACGGAGCGTCGACCGCCAGATTCACGAGGTCTGTGTACCAAGACCGGCGAGGCCAGTCTGGTGCCACTAGAATCACCGTGTGCGGTTCCGAGGTCAACCTGCGAAGGAACCTGGACAGCAGTTGAATCGGTGGAAATGCATACATCAGCCGATACTGATGCCACGGAGTTACCAATGCGTCTGACGCGTCTGCCCGAGGATCGCGCACAACATCTGGAAGACATCCGGGTGGAGGGACCATTCTCCCTGGTCCAAGGTCTGGCGACTCAGATAATCCGCCTGCCAGTCCTCCACCCCCGGAATGTGAACCGCCGTTATCGCCGAGACGTGCGTCTCGGCCCAAGACAGAATGTCGGCCACCTCCCGAGCCGCTCGGGCACTCCTGGTGCCCCCTTGGTGGTTGATGTAGGCCACCGCTGTGGCATTGTCCGTCTGCACCTGAACCGGACGGCCCTGCAGCCTGTCCGTCCCACGGCGAGGGCAGAGATTTATCACTCGCAATTCCAGAATGTTGATCGGAAGGGAGGATTCCTCCTCCGACCAAGTTCCCTGGGCGGACAGAACGCCCAGAACACCACCCCAGCCCGACAGGCTGGCATCCGTGGTGATCACCGTCCATGAGAAAGGATGAAAAGACTTGCCCCCCGACACCGCCGGGGACTGTAGCCACCACAGAAGATCCCTTCTGGTACGATGACTCAACGAAATCTGGAGATCCAGAGATTTCGGTCGCCCGTCCCACCTGGACAGGATCTCCGCTTGGAGACCACGCGTGTGAAATTGGGCGAAGGGAATCGCCTCAAAAGCCGAGACCATCAATCCCAAACACCTCATACCCGTCCGCAGGGACGAGCACTGATTGTCCCTGAGGGACCTGACTACTTCCTGAAGCGTCCTGAGTTTGTCGTCCGGTAGGAAGACCTTCGCCTGGACCGAGTCCAGGATCATTCCCAGGCAGGGAAGACGAACCGACGGGCACAGCGTCGATTTTGGAAAGTTTATCGTCCAACCAAACTCCTGTAGAGTTTGCATCGTGACGGACAGGTCCTTCACCAGACCCTGACTGGTCGCAGACCGAACCAGAATGTCGTCCAGATACCCCAGCACAGAGAAGCCCTGGGCTCTCAACAAAGCCAGAACCGGTGCAAGCACCTTGGTGAACACCCGCGGAGCCGAAGCGAGACCAAAGGGTAAGGCCACGAACTGGCAATGATCCTCCGCAATGGGGAATCGAAGGTACCTCTGGTGACCCTCGAAAACGGGGATGTGAAGGTATGCATCCCTCAAAACGATGGAGGCCATGAATTCCCCCGGAACCAGGGCAGCCACCACCGACCGCAGGGATTCCATGTGTAACTTGCGAACCCACACAAGCGGTTCAGAGCTTTTAAGTCCAGAATTGGACGTACCTTGCCCTCCTTCCTGGGCACAGTGAACAGATTTTAATAGAACCCCCGAAATCTGTCCCGATGAGGCACCGGAACCCCCACTCCCTGAGCCCGCAGGTCCCGCACCGCCAGGTGCTGATCCCGCAAACGTTCCGGAGACAGTTGAAGATTTGAAGGAAAAAATCTGCTCGCCGGCCGGGAGAGAAACTCGATCTCTGCTTCTTTTGTGAGCCGTGACCTTTGAAGGGTTTTCCCTTATATTGTGACCGAAAGGCACGAAAGGACCCCTGAGAGGGTCTAAAAGAAGCAAGCTTCTTACCATGAGCAACCCTAGCCTTGTGGGATTGGGGCAAGAGCGTGCTCTCACCCCCCGTGATCCCCTTTATCAGTGTATCCAAGGGTTCGCCAAAAAGGCGAGATCCCGTATAGGGTAGATTTGTTAAAGTTTTGCGAGAAGCTTGGTCCACAGACCAACATTTCAGCCAAATCAGGCGGCGTGTCAACACCGCCACGCTGTGCACACGTGCAGCCAAAAGGGACTATATCTAAGTCCGCAGCACACAAATACATGACACCCTGATGGATATGATCCACCATAGCAACGTCGCTGGAGGGGCAGAGTCAGCCACCAGGACGCGCCTGAGCACCTGCGTCCAATCCGCGACAGCCTGAGCTGCCATAAGTGAAGCAAAAATAGCTTTCAGCATGGAATCGGTAACCGAGCAAGTATGGCGTGCAAGAGACTCCAGCCTCCTGCCCGTGGCATCCCGGAACACCGGGGTATCCTCTGCCGGAATCGCAGTAGATTTATGCAAAACTGCCACCGCGTGATCCACCGGAGGTGGCACACACCAACGTTCATCAGTCGCGGGTGTGAAAGGATAACGTAGCTTGAACCTACTAGGCACAGCAAAAGGCTTCCGTATAATGCGCCAATGTTCACTAACGGTGCGCTGAAAATCCTCAGTGCAAGGAAAAACCTGCGATGATTTGCGTCTTCGCTGCGTCCCATAAGATGCCAGGACAGTAGGAGGACAAGGCTCATCCTGCAAACGCAGTGTTTGTTTGATAGAAGCAACCAAGTCATCCATGAGTGCAAGCTCTTCAGACGAGCCAGGGGGGGAATTATCAACCCCTTCAACCTCAGCCTCCACTTCAGACCCTACAAGGTCCAGGGACGAACGGGACCCCGATAAGGAGACCCCAGCCATAGCAGCCCCATCACCATCACCCTCTGAATCAGAGGAAATTGAAACTCTGGGCCGTTTTGTGGATTGAGCAGCCACAAGCATTTGCACCTGAGCAGCAAGGTTAGCCACAACAGTAGCCAAATCACCCCCCTCGGGGGAAGCAGCAACAGTCCCCTGGCCCCCCACTAAGGTGAGAGGAAATTTGCTTTCCTGAAAATCCATGCCCCCAAAAGTGTGTTAGGAAGAAAAGGAGTACTGCCCCTTTAACAGCGCGGCGAGCGCAGCCCACCGCACACAAGCACACACCGACCCCCACAGGGATAAACACAAAACTTAGGCAAGGAATACAGGGATAAGGAAGATAAACCTGGAGAGACCACTCAGCTGCTGCACCGATCACTGTTGCTCAGGGAAAGGAAGTGATGAAACACAGACCGCTCCTATAAAGCCTATGGAAGGCTCCACAAACATGGCCGCCGGTGAGGGACTAGCAAAGGCAGAGCATGCAGCGCTGACATGCGGCCCGAGCGATCGCCGCCAAAATGGCGGCGCTTGGCGCCAAAAACGCCGCTCCCATCACATAGATATGGCCAGCACACGCCTGCAGCTATGATAAAAATGGCGGACCGCCGTAGCGGCCGCCGCATGTATGCACCAACATGTATAACATCATGTCCTACGATCTTACAGCATGTCACACAGATAATCACAGTATTAACACTGAACAGTGTACAACAGCCCCCCTCCTTGCAGCCCACAGCAGAATTAAACCAGACAGGGAGCCCAACAGTGTGAACAGGCATGCAGGGTTACACAGTCCCAGACTGACACCCACTACACATACAGGTCCCCACACAAAGTACACTTACCTCCTGAATGGCGTGGTGAACCCGCACAAGCGATCAAGCCACTGCACATGTGACAGGGAGAGTCGCAGCCAGGACGCAGTAGAACTGCGGTGCGAAACCGCATGGCGTCCAGTGAGGTAGCCACCTCACCATAGCATCCCTGCAGCGAACAGGGATGGGTCGTTCACATGCCAGGAAAAATACCTGACTGAACGCTCGATGGCAGGCTGGGAAGCCACTGGCCCACAACCTGCGATCAGGGGGGCCAGCCCGAGACCCAGCCCGCACGATCCTCTTCATCAGAAGAACTAACTAATGCTGACAAAAGTAACAGCTAAGTAAAGAGAGAGAAAAAAACTAAAATAAAATCAAAAAAAGAAGATAAAGGCTGAGACAAAATGTCCCAGCATAGAAACATCCAGCCACTCCTGAAAGCTAGACAATGAAACTGGGGTATGGTTACAGGAAGTAGGAGGGTATTGACTGAGGGGACCACCCCCCAGGGGTGGGATATGTTAAAAGCTTTAATATTGACATATTCTGTTGCCTAGCTACTCCTACGGAGCAAAGGTCAATTACCCCATTGTGACAAATATGAAGAGGCGGCGACTGTCGGAGGACGTAAGAGAAAAAGGATTTTTATTACAGAAACGTTGGCTTACTAAGAAGTATGTCCTTGTACAGTATAGTGTGCATTCAATACTTGGTGGGGGCTCCTTTTGCATGAATTACTGCATCAATGAGGTGTGGCATGGAGGCGATCAGCCTGTGGTACAGCTGAGGGGTTATGGAAGCCCAGGTTGCTTTGCTAGCGACCTTCAGCTCATCTGCATTGTTGGGTCTGGTTACATAGTAGTTGAGGTTGAATAAAGACAATAGTCCATCCAGTTCAACCTGTGAAGGTATGAATCATTTCCCATACCCCTGAATGTTTTGATCCTTGACATGTATGTCCAAGAGTCTTTTAAAAGTAGCCATACTCCCAGCAGTTACTACCATTTGTGGCTGAGAATTCCACAGTCTTGTAGCCCTTACTGTAAAAAAAAACCCTGCCTAGCCTGAGGTTAAAACGCTTCTCCTCTAATCGCATTGTATGGCCTTGTGTCCTCATGCATTCCTTGCGACTGAATTGTTTTTTCTCTATGCTCTGATCACCGTTGAGGTATTTGTAAATTGCTATCATGTCCCCTCTCAGGCGTCTCTTTTGCAGGGAGAATAAATCAAGCACTTCTAATCGCTCTTTGTAAGTTTTGTTGCCCTTCTCTGTACTCTCTCTAGCTCCAACACATCCCTTCTGAGGACCACGACCAGAACTGGACAGAGTACTCCAGATGTGGTCGGACCAGTGATTTATAAAGTGGAAGGATTTCAGCTTGGTCTCTGAAATACATCCCCTTCCTTATGCATGCTAATATTCTGCCAGCTTTGGCAGCTGCAGCTTGACATTGCATGCTATTGCTAAATCTATCTTCTACTAAGAACCCCAGATCTTTCTCCATTTTTGATACCCCCAGAGGTCCCCCCTGTCACTCGAGAGATGCCTCGGTAGGGGAAGACGTTGGAGCCATACGCTCGTCGTAACGCGTATAGGGGGCGGAGCTTGCGTGACCGACGCCGAACATCTCTCGAGTGACACACGCTATTACTATTGCCATAACAGCAGGCACGGTGAAGTGCCCTGTACATGTGAGTAAACTTCTATTTTCCTCAATAAAGCCTGATTGTTGAAACGGAGAGAGCACTATATTTTCCCTTTTATATTTTGCATCGCATGTCCCGTGTCTTGAGACCTCCGGAAGTGAGAGGCTGGAGTGTCTTTCCAGGAGTCTGATATCCTCAGTACATGCTTTTGCTGGCCCGTCTGGGTCCTGTTTGGAGGTGAGAGGGCAATCTAGCAGGTGGAGGGATTTCACAGATTGGTGTGCACTTTTCACCAGATTGCATTTCTGATTTGGACACTTGGACACGAATGCACATTTATTGGATTTTGAGCACAATCACAGCTTGTATGGACTTCAGTTATTGATTATATTAACATCATTTATGTTTATTGGTGCACGTCTGGCGCAGCACATTTTTTGTATTTATTTTGATTCATTGTGGGATGTGAACACGATTGGTGTTTGCTGCCGGCTATATTTGCTTTATGCACAGTGATATTCAAGCACTTTTTCAGTACATTATTCACGCACAGTGTTTTTACCTATTTTGAGTGTTATATCACATATTTGGTTTTGCGCTGATAGTTTTTTTGTTATAACTGAGGTAATCCGCCTGCCAATGTTCCACTCCGGGAAAGTGAATGGTGGAACTAAACGTTCTGCCCACCTGAGAATGCTGGCTACCTCCAGAGTCACCAGGACACTTCTTGTGCCCCTTGGGGATTGACATAAGTCACGGCCGTGGCATTATCAAATTGAACGCGCACTGGACAGCCTTGAAGACGATCCATCCAGTGTTCCATGCACAGCCTGATCGCTCCTAACTCAGGACATTGATCGTCAGTCTAGATTCTTCCAGAGTCCAGACCCCTGAGCATAACTTCTGGTAGGGACGCCTCCCCACCCGGACAGGCTGGCATCTGAGGTGACCACTGTCCAATACAAGGGTAGGAAGGATTTTTCCCTGCCGGAGCGTCAGGGGACGAGGCCACAAAATCATAATGACAATGCCAGTATTTTTATTAATAAATACTCATTCCAGAAACACACTTTCTGCTGCTTCTGGATCATCGCAAATGTTTTTTTTTTTTTTTCCAGCAACATCTTCAAGTAAGGAAGTGTTGCAAACCACTGCCTCCCAAAAATACATAATACCTTTATTAAAGCTCCATTTACATTTACACTTTGTCTTCAAAGTCTTACGATTTCCAGTGCAACTTTGGAGAGCAAATTTGATGCAATTTTGATCCGACTTTACATTAGATCACATAGTCGCACCAAGGTAGTGCAGGCACTATGTCTAAGTCGCACTGATTTGAATGTGGGCAATTGAAAAAAATGTGGTGCAATTTGTCAAGCAACTTTGATGTGTGTTAACGGAGCCTCCTAGATAAAATGTAACCTGAAAATTGATTAGGCTCTTGCAAGAGCAATATATGCTTCTGGATCAGCATTGTCAACAATGGAAAATGCATATTGGCAGGAAGCTTATAAATTATTATGAGGGAAAGAGGGGTGGTTACATGTGCTTATGTATATATGAAATGTTCTCAACATATAGAGTTCTTGTTTTCAATTCATAACAAAAAATACAATTTTATAAAGCAAGTTTAGTTTATTTAGTGAATAGGCTATACTTTTATATCATGCTTAATACTTTTGTATATACTGCGTTTTACCTTCCCTGTGTAACATAAAATTACTTTCAATTTGTAAAACTACTCCACACTGCTTTTTTTTTCAATCTCTCCAAAATTTCAATTTTTTCAAGGAAAGAAACAGGGAAAAAACATTTTTTTCCCATGGCTTTTAAATTTCCGGAAATGTTAAATCTCTAGTCAGAACACAACAACATATATTACTTATTGCAGGCGTGTACCTGTAGTCTTGAACAATTTGCCTAGCATGCTCCAGTTGGTCATTAGACAGAAGGATGTTTCTGGGGTCAGTTACTGTGAAGAAATGGTTGGCTCTTCCAACAAATGTACTCTGGTCCCAGCGAGGCTCCTTGATGTTAATATTTAATGGCAATTCACCTGACATCTTTTGAATCTGCATGAAAACAAACATGAATGCCAAAATGTAAGTAGACAAACACTAGTGCAAAATAAATATGTTCACTTATACAATAAAAAAACGATAGGTCTGTCCTGGGTTACATAATTACAAAATACTGTCTGTCCCTTGTTAAAGGAAAATCAAAGAACAACTCTTCTAAGCATTGCCAAAATAACATAACCCAAATTCCATTTCAGAAAAAAACAGTGCAAAAACAGTGCAATATTACCAAATATGTGGAAGAATTACCAATTTTTGAACCTGTGGGCGATGAAACAGGATTGTTGTTACTCACCGTATAATCCCTTCTTTAACTTCATTGACAGACACGGCTGTTCCGAATCTTGACCATATGGTTATATCAGCACCTAGGAGTAGGACAATAGGCAGAAAAGGAGTAGGACAATAGGCAGAAAAGAACTCCTTTGTGCCATAAATCCCCTCTCTGCTATAGGCTACCCAGTTAGTAACAAAGCAGTGTCAGAAAGCATGAACATAGAGAAAGGGGATTTTACGGTAACAAAAATCCAGTTTTCTCTTACGTTGATTGATGAAAACAGCTCTTCTGAATCTTGACCATAGGGTTGAACCAAAGCAGTACATCATCGAGGGGTGGGCAAAGCAAAAAGCAACTGGAGCAACCAGGCAAAACATGCCAGCCACGCAAACAGCCCCTAAAAGGGGCAGACAAGGCACCTTAACTGCTTACCGCCATATAGTGAAATGACAGACAGACAGGAGGACTCTTGTCATACAATGTTCTCCCATTCTTGCCGCGGGGGCGCGCATCGAGCAGTGGTGCGTTGTGTCCCTCGGACACAGCACATTCCCAATGACAGTAGAGAGCTTATGACGTAGGCTCTTTACCTTGTGATCAGCTGTGTCCAATCACAGATCACAGAGTAAACAGGAAATGCCGGTTGTCGGCATTACTCTCCTCTCCCTGACAGCGCATGAGGAGAAACGATAAGAGGCATTCCTCAGCGGGGACACTGCACTGACAGCCAGGGCACTGATCATTAGTGCACTAATGATCAGTGCAGCCCCATCAGTGATGCCAGTGACCACCAGTGCCGCCTAAAAGTGCCTCCTAATCAGTGCAGCCTATCAGTGCCAGTCAGAGAAGCCTCATCAGTGCACATCAGTGAAGAAAAATTACTTATTTACAAAATTTTATAAGAAACTAAAAAAGTTTTTTTTTTTTTTAATGTTTTAGTCTTTTTTTAATTTGTTCAGCATCAGCAAAAAATAAAAACCCGAGTGGTGGTTTCCAGTCTAAAAAAATAAATTTATAAAAATGTAATTTGGATATAGCGTTGAACTGTCAACGCTAATGTAATTCAAAGTGCGACGGCACTGAAAGCTGAAAATCGGCCTGGGCAGGAAGGGGGTTAAAGTTCCCTGTAGGCAAGTGGTTAAACAGCAGTATGCAAATCCTTGAGCCCAAAACAAGCATCTGAAGATGCAAACACATCAACTTTGTACAAATTAGTGATCGACCGATATCGTTTTTTTTAAAGCCGATATTGATATCGATATTCAATGGCCAAAATATCGGTATCGGCCGATATTTTTGTACATTTAAACATTTTTTTTTCTTGACCAGGTACTGTTGTGGAGGGATCTGGGGGGTCTAATAGACCCCAAACCCCTCCTTTGCACTTAAAAGCATTCAAAAACGCCAAGTTTGGCTGTTTTGAATGCTGTCATTTTTTTTAATTTGGTGCCAAGTACCCGGAAGTAATGTCATGACATCACTTCCGGGTTTTTACATGGAGACCTGATCAGAGCCGAATGCGGCTTTGATCAGGTCTTCGGCGGTCGTGCAGGATGGTTGCCCGGGTCTCGTGGTGGGATGGGAGACCCGGGCGAGACAGGGAAGGCAGCGGGAGGGGGGGGGGGGAGCCCAACCGTAGGCAGATGTAGCAAAAAAACTCCCCGGAGCAGAGACTACTCCCCTGATTCAGTGTCGGACAACCAAGGTTATCCGCCTGACAATTCGACATCGGGAACATGTACGGTGGAGAGGGCCAGAACATGCTGTGCCATCCACCACAAAAGGGAGGAAACCTCCAGTACCGCTGCCACACTTGCCATACGTGCTCGGGTGGTTGACATAGAGTACTGTGTTGGCATTGTCAGAATGGATGCTGACCTGAAGTGTAGTCCAGTGCACTTGAGGCAAACCGAAAGCTCGCAGCTTCAGGACATTGATGAGCAGACGAAACTCCTTTAGAGTTCAAACAAGCTTAATTCCAATCTCAAACCCAGGGTTCCTTCCCAGCCATTCAGTCTGTCATCTGAAGTAATGACTGTCCAGAGGAAGGGAAGGAAGTACTTTCCGGCATGCAGGACAGGGGACCAGAATCTTCATAGGAGGAAGGCCCTCGCTGATCATTCCAGATGAAACTGGTCATCTAGGGAGCCAGTAGATTTATACCATTTGTAGAGGAAGTCTCGTATGAACTGTGTACATGGACAAGGCCTGAAAGCGGATACAAGAGGACCCAGAGTGCACAGGCAAGACCGCTGACCGGACAATGAGAAGACCGCAGTTCAAACCTACCGGAGCCCGACCACCCTGAAATGACACGTAGGCCTAATAATCAGGCCTAAATACTGCAGTCTCCGGGTCAGGACAGAGTTCTTAAGGGTCCAAATCCTTTGAAAGCCCTGCAGGGATCGCTTCATGCTCCAAAAGTTGTCCAGCAGCGAGACCTGGAAGTCCGCCTGCGGAAGCAGGTTGTCCAAGTAACCAGTCACAGCAATCCCCTGTTGTCTCAGCAACATCATGACTGGAGTCAGCACCTTGGAGAACACCCAATGAGACAGAGCTACCCCGAAGGAAAGCGCTACAAATTGATAGTGTACATCCCCTACAAGTGTAGAAGCCGCACAGGTCCCTCGCACATGGAAACATGCTGATATGCATCTAGGACATCTATGGCTGTAAGAAAAATTGCCCTGAGAAGAGAGGCCACCACCAAAGGGATGGATTTCGCTTGGACCTTCTGAAACCAGCACAAGCAATTCCAGAGCTGCAGGTCCTGGACCAGACAAATCCTGCCCTCTGTCAAGACCTTAACGATTTGGAGGCAAGCAATTTCTCAAGTGGATAAAAAGAAAAATGCTATTTTGCAGCCGAACACAAGCAGCTCGAGGACCTATATGGTGGGAACAGGGGAAGTCCACAATCCTGAAAACCGCAAGAGACAACCCCCTACCCTAAAGATGGGTGGGGCCAACCTGCACGCGGAGGTGGACTTATCCATGGTCTTGGGGGATTCATAGGTCCAGAAGTTCTTGCTTCCATCTGCGGGTGCCTTGAAGGGCCGGAACCAGACCTGCAGAAAGGATCTACTGCCACAAGACACAGTACATGGCCCCATACTTAGGAATCCGAGGATCCACAAACCAACAATGGCAACACATAACCTGGCAAACAAGGGAGGAGCCAGCCTACACACCAAGATGGGCCCACCCAACATGCCCACCGGCTAAGCCACGCAGAGGAGGCTGACATGTAAAGGGGGCCGCCACTGAGGTCCTGTACGACCGAAGCCCCACAAGGAAGGTCACTGTCAGAGGCCCCGCCAAGGCAGCAGCGAGCTGAAGCCCTGCAAAGGAGGCCGCAGGCTGAGGCCCCACAAAGGTGGCCGCAGGCAGAGGCCTCACAAAGGAGGCTGCCAGCTGAAACCCTGCAAGGCGGGCCCCCCGCTGAGGCCATCTTCTGAAAACAGAAAAACGTTGGGAAACCAGGATGAATCCCAACTATGACTGCATTGACTATCAAATACATGACTACCCTATCACATTAGACTAAAATTTTTCAGATTTTTGCAACATTCATTTAGCCACATTTGACAGGTCTAGCTGATAATCTGGAGCGTCAAGTCACCATATTTGCTGCCAGTAAAAACCAGACATCATTAATGCGCCCAAACACCTGAGATTGTATTTGGGTGTCTGACTAGGATCCAGCAAACAGATTTCTCTTTCACACAATGCATAATATACACACATCCAAATGCAGTGTAATCCAATTGATTCCTATGGTGAGGGAGCAGTTCATAAATGTAGCATTTTCATTGGTCTCCCCAAACATTCTGTAGTACCACACATGTTCTGCAGATTTTTTTTGTGGGAGTGGGACACTGAATATTGGTTCTAAATAGTGATCGACCAATATCGTTTTTTTACCGCCGATACCGATATTTTGGTCATCGGGTATCGGTATTGGCCGATATATGCCGATATTTTCAGACATTAAAAAACATTTTTTTTTTTAAATGTCTACAGGTACTGTGGAGCAGGGATCTTGGGGTCTAAAAGACCCCAAACCCCTCCCCTCCACTTAAGCATTCAAAATGCCAAGTTTGGTTGTTTTGAATGTAGTACGTTTTTTGAATTTGGCGACGCCAGTACCCGGAAGTGATGTCATGACATCACTTCCGGGTACGCGGCGGCGTCGAATTCAAAGAAATGGAGACCCGGGTCAGATAACGGCGGTGAAGGAAGGATTCCCGGGTCTCCCGTGGGATGGGAGACCTGGGCGAGCAGGGGAAGGCGGCGGGAGGGGGGGCGTCCCCTCCCGCTCCTTGGAATGACAGCCGAGCGGCTTCTCAGCCACATCAGTTGTCATTACAAGACAGCCGGCTGTCGTTATGGACACCGGTACCGGGGTGATGCCTCTAGCTGCAGGCATCACCCCGGTACAAGCACTTTCCCTGAAATATCGGTAAATAAAAAGCTGATTCCGATATATCGGAGAAAGTCCATATCGGCCCCCGATAATCGGTCGATCTCTAGTTCTAAAGGCCCCAAAAAATATAAAACCAAAATATTCTAATTTTATCCCCGTGTTTTTTTTTAAGCTATATTTGTTTGGAAAATTAGCTGTCGGGCTGTGATTTGTTCGGTCTTGGTTCATACAAGTAATACTGTAATCTGGGGAATTAACAATATTATTAGTTATGTAGTGAATTTCGTATTAGATACTCTAGATCTAGATGAACATACTGTATATCAAGGTGATCTTCACAACCACTGTCTAAACTTGTCATTTTCCTTGTAACTATCGATCTTGCACTAATCAATAACAGACTTTTATTGACTTCGTAGTAAATCAAAGAAACACCAGTAGCAAACAGTGTAATTAATGGAAGAAATGACATTAAACAGTGCAATGAAGGCATGCACCAGTGTAGGTTTTACATGCTGTATAAATACAAAGAGGTCAAAGGTTTTCCTTTTACAGTGTTGGCACTGCCAACATGCTGACTAATGCAAATCTCTTACAAATACAGTATCACATGCTTCAAATGCTTTCTTCCCCAGCACAGGGGAAGCAACACAGCAGACATGAAATATAAATCTACAAAACCAGCCTGAGGCCAAGCAAAACAGCGTGGCAGATTTTCATTATGCAATTGAAATCTCATACAGTGATCATGTGCAGAATGAATATAGCGGATTGGTAGGCAAATGCTTTACGATTCAAAGTTCTGAGGAAAACAAAAAGAGATAAAATGCATTCTGTAAATACAAAGATGATTCATTTGACCCTAACCAATAGATGCAACTAAATGGGAAGTGTCAGCAAGGCAAATAAATTGAATCTTAATTGCTGCCATGGGAGCACATGACCCCAGCAGAGTCCCTCAGAAGGATGAGACTGGAGATAAGCTTTTTTTTAATTTTCAAGGGACACATGCCGATTCCCTCTGAGAGAAGTATAACCCTAGGGAAATTTCAAGTTTAAGCAAGAATTTGAGATGTAATATTTTGCAGTCAGATACTCAAACCTTCATCTATAGTTTATAGCGAGTATAAAAATTGGAGCCCAACACCAGTTAAAATGAAAAAAAAAAAAAAGACAGCTCTAGCTTTAATACTCACATCCCCCCCCCCCTCTGGTGCTGGTTCCCCCAGGGACTCGCCTCTTACAATGTCCAACACTGGTCTTTTTTTTCAGTTTGAATGACTCCTAGCATCACTCAACCCTCTTCCAGTGAATCAAAGACATTAGGACCTGCTCTCTGCTGGGTACATCACTAAGCTACCTTGGGCTCACAGAAGAAAGCTGCAGAGAGTGGTGCCATATGATTATGTGGCACCCGTCAGCAGCATTTGGGACCCACTCACCACTGCAGGAAGGAGATCTGTGACATTTGGTGACTGGACTAAAGGCCCATTGCAAAAATGTATGCATGCAAAACTCTTCTTTGTATAAAGAGCAGTGAATTTTTCAAGGGGGTTGTTACAGTAAACTGGGGGGGGGGGGGGGGGGGGACCCAATTTGATGTTAGATTTCAGGGGTCAATCATACGGGCCGCTTTGGTGTGTTGTGCTACGTGCATGATGTTGCTCATTGATACACATTGCATTAAAGTGGCCCATTTATTTTCAATAGGCTGTCAACGTACCAGAGCAGAAAAATGACTAAAAGTGTTACTAAACCCACAACAGTAAAATCAGTCTGTAAATGCAGTAAAGCATGCTCGTTGCTCATGCTTGTAGGAGGCACGCTGCAAAATTTGGTATGTATTACTTGTTTGTTTTTTTTATGGGGAGGGTGCATTTGATCAGCGCAGGATCAATCGGTACTGTGCGTCAGGGGTCATGCAGCCTCATAGGCGAATGAAAACTTCTCCTACAAATTTTAAACAGTGCTCGGCTGGACACTGATAGAAGTCGCAAGACTGCTGATGAGAAAAGGCATTTCCACATTTTGTGTACTGTGGGAGACCAGATATAATAAGTGCAGGGTCCTGGGCCTAGGAACACTTTAACTGCAGTTATTGTTTTGATGCAGCACACCACAAGGTGTTACCATTGTTGAGGCAGGGGGGGTGGAAATTCTTTTTAAAACTACTTGTCCAAGGGATTACATTGTGGTCCAAATCTACTTGTCCCTCATAATCTACTTGTCCTGATAAAATAAATAAATATTTAACCAAAACTATATTTAAATCTGAGGTGCTTTTCAGAATGGGGTGGAAATTCACTTTGCAAAAAAAAAAAAAATTTTGCACTTTTGCTTGCACATGATTGGATGGTGGAAGTCAGCAGGGCTTCACCTTATTCAAAAATAGAAAATTGTTTTGCTGAATGAATGCCCTATTTGCCTTTAGTAAATCAATCCCAATGATTTAAAGCTTTTGTAAAGACTCAGGTTTTTTTTTTTTTTTTTCCACATAGAAAACGCAGACTGGAATTTGCTAAATGCACATTGGTAGCCCACATTGCTTCAGGGAGAATGCCCTTTGGACAGATAAAATGCTACATCTGGCATGGGCTGTCTTGAATCTGTGCAAAGCACATGGAAAACCTGAGACAATGAAGGAATTCTGGAGCGAAACATACTGCCCAGTGTCCAAAAAGCTGTCAGTTGCAGATCATGGGTCCTTCATCAGGATAATGACCCAAAACACAAAGCTAAAGGCACTCAAGGATAGCTTAGAGCAGTGTTTCTCAACTCCGGTCCTCAGGACCCACTAACAGGCCAGGTTTGCAAGAGAACTGAAATACATCACAAGTGATATAATTTGCTGATCATTGATTGCAGTATTCTAGTCTGCATCTCCCCAAGGTAATCCCTAAAATCTGGCCTGTTAGTGGGTCCTAAGGACAGGAGTTGAGAACCACTGTCTTAGAGCAAAACGTTGGGACTATTCTGTAGCTGTCTTTTCGCCCTCATCTGAATTCTACCACATCTACAGAAAGAACTGAAACATGCAGTCTGGAGATAGCACTCCTAACCACTTACTGACCGCCCGCCGCAGTTTTACGTCGGTCCTTTGACGCTAAATACCAGGGTTATGGCAGCAGATACCCCTTTTTTTCTCTCAACACTTTTTTTTTTTTCATTTTTAGTGTAGTTGTGAGGTCTGAGGTCTTTTTGACCCCAGATCTCACAATAAAGAGATCATGTCATGCCGATTTCTATTACAAGGGATGTTTACATTCCGTGTAATAGGAATAAAAATGATCAAAAATTATTTTTTTTTTAAAAAACTGTGTAAAAAAAAATAAATAATAATAAATAAGAAAAAAAATTAAAGCGCCCTGTCCCCGTTTGCTCGCATGCAGAAGCGAATGCATACGCAAGTCCCGCCCAGATATGTAAAGTGTTCAAACCACACGGGAGGTATCGCCGCGATCGTTAGAGCGAGAGCAATAATTTGAGCCCTAGACCTCCTCTGTAACTCTAAGCTGGTGGAAAAAAATTTGGCTAACTTTACGGTTTTTCTATTTTTTAATTTAAAAAAGTGAATTCTTCCCCACAAAATTGCATTTGGAAGACCGCTGCGCAAATACGTTGTGATAAAAAATATTGCAATGATCTCCATTTTATTCTCTAGGGTCTCTGCTAAAAAAAAAAAAAAAAAAAAAAATATTTAGCTTGTATACACCAATTGTCAAAAATAGACTTGGTCTTACAAGTGGTTAAACCTAAAAAAGCTGGAGCAATTTTCTCAAGGGTGAGCCAAACTACCTGTTGGGGGATGCAGAATTCTTATTGAGAGCTAGATCAATTGTTGCCTCTAAAAAATGTTCAACAAAGTATGTCAGGAAAATGATAAAACAAAGGCATCAGGAAAAAAAAAAAGGCTTAGATTCTTTGATGTTCTTAAAGGGTTACTAAAGGCAATTTTTTAAAAATGTAAATAATGAACATGTTATACTGGCCTGCTCTGTGCAATGATATTTGCACACAGCATCCCTGATCCTCCTCCTCTGTAGTCCTCCACTCCTCCGTGTGCCCCCACAGCAAGTCGCTTGCTATCAGGGCACACGTGCTCGCTCCTGAGCTCTTCCTCCTTACGGCATTTGAAGCTCCCACTTCCTCTTTACGGCATTTGATTGACAGCAGTAGGAGGCAACGGCTGTTGCTGCTGTTAATTTCCCTGTGTGAAGAGGAAGAGAGGAGAGAAGAGATCCATCCATGCACAGGGCTGGATTGATTTAGGACTCAGGTAAGTATTTAGGGAAAAGGTGGCGGAAAACAACAGGAACTGCATGAAGGTAGGACATGTTTTGGCTTTAGAACCACTTTAAACTCCATAGGGTTCAGTTGATTTCTACCTGAATTGACATATGCTGAATGACTTAGCTACAACTCTTTTCTGAACTCTCCCCGTGGTGCACAGTTACCTTTTCCAACTGGGAATTTTTCCCTTAGTACAATGGAAATGACGGGAAATCTCCCAAAAATGAAGACAATACCTTCTGTTTTTAACTTAACGTTAACTACACAGTGTCCCCATTATGAGATTTCCCTAACTACCTGTTCTAGGACAGCTGACAAAATTAAAAAATAAAAATTGTCTGGGAGGTCCACTTCAATTTTTCACACAGCAGATCCCGAGATATTCAAAACTTGCAGACAAGCCCTAGTTTCAGTAATAAAGTGCATCTACAGCCAAAACACATTTTTTAGTTTTGGATGTGGTGATGGGAAGTTAAAGTTCCTTTCCTTTCATTTTTTTTTTTTTTTTTTAGATTTGGATGTGGTGATGGGAGGTTAAAATTATTTTACCCTTTAGGGAAATTAGGGCAAGACATACATGACTTGCTTTCTCTCATGATTTTCTTTCCTTCCACCATCTCCTGCAGCGCTACTGTATTCTGCCAATGGGGGGATGATTGGGGAGCTTTCCCGCCCCAGAAGAATTATTACTGCTAGCAGCTATAGCTGCTGGCAGTAGTCGCATGTAAAAAAATTCAACAGGCTATTTGTACCCAAGTCGATCGATGGATCAACTTGTGTACAATCAGCCTGCCCATACTTGGATTGAAATTAAGCGGGTCCCTGCTGAACCGGCTGAATTTTGATCCCTATATGGCCACCTTTAGTCCCTTTCTTTCCTGGTGAGCACTATGACCAGGACCATACATTCTAAGTTGTCACCAGAACAGGAATATAGGGGGAATTTTCCAACGTCATGTTGCATTTACAACAGTTCAGCACAGGAAGTGAAGGGAAATGTCACTATTGGCACATAGATGGAATTATAAAAGGGGCAATTGGTGGGGAGTTTTTTTCACCTTAAAGCGTCACTAAAAGGTAAACCTTTTTTTAAATTTTGGATAGAGTAAGGGAGGTTTTATTTTATCATCTGCGTTTCATTGGGGAGATTTACCTTCTTTATTTCCTGTCCCATAGACAAAATGGGAAGTGAGAGGGAATCCCTCCATAGTGAGGAAATCCCAGGGTGTCACCAAAACTAGTATGCCCATTAGAAGATTTCCAGCCCCAAATTTTTGATTTGCTTTTACTTCCACTTTCATTGGTAAACATGACAAATAAAGAGAGTGAATCTCTCTGGGGGGGTCACAGAAAGCAATAGAAACAGGCGTTCTAATCCCTCCCCACTCTATCCAAAACTATAAGAAAAACATGTTGCCTTTAATGACACTTTAATACAGAGAATGCATTTTAACCCCCCGCTTACAGTGTTCAGTGTTGTCCTGCTAATGCCCCATACACACGTGCAGATTATCTGCAGACTTTTGTCTGCAGACTTACCAAAACCATATAATATGAGGTCAAACCTAAACACTTTCAATTTGTATGCAATCCGGCAGGCCTTTGCACTACATAGAAAAGGTAAGTCTGCAGACAAAAGTCTTCAGATAATCTGCACGTGTGTATGGGGCATAAGATTCTCTTGTCTTCTGTCACCACTTGGTTCTGTGCCTCCATACTGCTTGTGACTTCATCAGGAGTCCGCCAGCTCTTCTGGGCTCTGCTGGTGCACCTTCTAATGATGTAGCTCTAGGCACACCCCCTCCTCCTTTCTGAATGAAGAGCTATACCTCCTAGTATATGTGACATGCAAGTAAAGCTGCACGATTAATCCTTAAAAAAATTGCAATCTCGATTCACCCCCCCCCCCCCATGATCTTAAGGCTACGTTCACATGTTAGCGTAGCGGACCGCGGGCAGAATCACCGTGATTCTGCCCGCGATCCGGAAATCATTGCAAATCGTGGGACGCCTGTGCGTTGCCGTTGATTTGCAATGGCACCCCAAAAGCTGTGCGATGTTGCTGCGATTTCCGCCTGCCGAATCGCGGTAACATCGCGCAAACAAAATCACGGGTCGCATAACACCCAAAAAAGGTACAGGAGCTTCTTTGAGGCGTCATGCGACTCGCGATTTTGTTTGCGCAATGTTACTGCGATTCGGCAGGCGGAAATCGCAGCAACACCGCACAGCGTTTGGGGTGCCATTGCAAATCAACGGCAACGCACAGGCGTCCCGCGATTTGCAATGATTTCCGGATCGCAGGCAGAATCGCGGTGATTCTGCCCGCGGTCTGCTACGCTAACATGTGAACGTAGCCTAAAACAGCACGTCCTCGATTCTTACAAAGCTGTTAAGTGGTCCCTAACAGCTGTCAAAAAAAAAAAAAAAAAAAGCCCTGTAAAATGTTTATTAACATTGTTAAGGCTGCTACAGAACTATAAACACAATGTTTTACAATGTATCTTTTCATTATTTTAGAACAAAGGAATGAACATCCATCTGTAACTGAGGGCAGTTTAACCTCTTAGACTCCATTCACACCTGAGCATATCGTTTTCAGGCGGTTTTTTTTTTCGGCAGGCATTGAAATCTACCAAAAATTCTTGTAATCTGCCAAAAAAGAAGCTCATATACTTTTTTTTGAGTGTCAGGCATTTTGCTTTAGGCGACAAAACGCTCATTTGTGAACAGGGGCTATTAAAATGAATAGGATTTTGCTTGTTGGGTGTTTTGAGACTTTAGAGATGAGCGTTTTACGAGCCGAAAAACACTCAGGTATGAAAAGGGCCTTAAAGAGTAAGCTTTTTTTCTGACACTTGTTGCTTACAAGTTAAAATCAGGATTTTTTGCAGGAAAATTACTTAGAACCCCCCAAACATTAAATATATATTTTTTTAGCAGAGACCCTAGAGAATAAAATGGCGATTGTTGCAATCTCTATTGGCAATGAAGTCTTTCAAAAGCAGTTTTTTGGGGAAAAATGCACTTTAATGAATTTAAAAAAAACAGCAAAGTTAGCCCAATTTTTTGTATAATGTAAAGGATGATGTTACACTGAGAATCATGATCTTTATTCTAAGCAAAAAAATTGTGATTCTCATTTTATCCAGAATCGTGCAGCTCTATAGAACCCCCCCCCCCCCCCAAACATTATATATTTTTTAGCAGAGACCCTAGAGAATAAAATGGCAATCGTTACAATCTTTTATGTCACATTGGATTTGTGCAGAAGTCTTTCAAAGTTTTCATTTTTTTTTTTTTTTTAAAAATTCACTGAGAATCGTGATTTTTTATTTCAAGCAAATAAATTGTGATTCTCATTTTATCCAGAATCATGCAGCTCTAGCCAAGAGGCACAGCGACCACTGTGTATGTCATTTGCCTAGGCGAGTGATGTGCATGGAGGGTGGGGCTGCACATTTTAATAAAAAAAATATATATAAAAAAAAAAAGCATAATTTATGTAGCAGAGGGTAAAAGAGGGGTGGATTGGAGGAAAGTTCCCTCAGAGGGTGAAAATCTGCTTAAAGCGGAGTTCCACCCTCAAAATTAACTTTTCACTGTCCGCTTGCTTTAATTTACCTGAAAAACAATTGGATAATTAACATTTTTTTTTTTTGATTCACTTACCTTGTTTTTAAAGAAAATATACTTACCTTCCTTCCTCTTCCTCCCTCTGCGGCCCGCGCCGTCACTTCCTCCTTGCATTGACTCCTGGGAGATGAGCGCCATCGATCCCAGGAGTCAATGCGCCTGCACCGGCCCTGCTTGTCACTTCCGGTGCAGGGGCGTCATTCACTGCTGAACAGCTTCTAGGCATGCCCAGAAGCTGTGCAGGGATGACTCGCCTGCATAGGAAGTGACGAGCAGGGCCGGTGCAGGGCATTCTGGGACTCCGACGTCACCGAAAAGGACACTCCGGCTTCAGCTGCCCACACCTGAGATGGCAGCGCTGGACAAGACATTTTCAAGGTAAGTATTTCTTCTTACAGGTAAGTGAAACAGGGGACAGTTCAGAGGCTAATGTTGCCTAAATGCACTAGCCCTGACTGTCCCGGGGGTATTTTTATCTAAAAAAAAATTTTCAGGGTGGAACTCCGCTTTAAGGGTAAAAAAAATCTATTATGACTTTAGAACCACTTTTACCCTCCTTCTGCCCAGGCCAATTTTCAGGTTTCAGCATTGTCTCACTTTCAATGACAATTACATATGAGGAATTATTTTTATGAATGGCATCCATTTACATGTCATTTTTATAGCTGTGATTGGCTACAGCTATCACATGGTACAGGTCTGCTGAGATTGGCCCCTGTACTATGTGATCACTGTAACCAACCACAGAGACCAAAATAATACACAATGAATGGCTATGAATGAAAGCCAATGTGTGCTATTAACATGTGATCACTGTGATTGGTCACAGTGATCACATGGTACTGGGATATATCAGGTACAAGGATCTGTCTTCCAGCAGGTGACAGATCGCGATCAGTCCGGTACAACGGTCAGTCTTCCGCTGTGCCTGGTGGACACAACAGGCGACAGATCGTGATCAGTCTGGTGCAACAATCTGTCTTCCTCTGTGCCCAGTGGACACAACAGATGATAGACAGATTGTGATTAGTCCGGTACAACGATCTGTCTTCTGCTTTGCCCAGTGTACACAACAGGCGACTGATTGTGATCAGTCCGGTACAATGATCTGTTTTCTACTGTGCCGGAGGACATAACAGGTGACAGATCAAGATCAGTCCGGTACAACAATCTGTCTTCCGTTGTGCACGGTGGACACAACAGGCGACAGATCGTGATCAGTCCGGTACAACGATCCGTCTTCCGCTGTGCACGGTGGACACAACAGGCGACAGATCGTGATCAGTCCGGTACAACGATCAGTCTTCCGCTGTGCCAGATGGACAAAACAGGCAACCGATCGTGATCAGTCCGGTACAACGATCTGTCTTCCGCTATGCCAGGTGGACACAACAGGTGACAGATCATGATCAGTCCGGTACAAAGATCTGTTTTCCGCTGTGCCAGGTGGACACAACAGGCGACAGATCGTGATCAGTCCGGTACAACGATCTGTCTTCCGCTGTGCCAGGTGGACACAACAGGGGACAGATCGTGATCAGTCAGGTACAACGAGTTGTCTTCTGCTATGCCCAGTGGACACAACAGGTGACAGATCGTGATCAGTCCGGTACAACCACCTGTCTTCCGCTGTGCCAGGTGGACACAACAGGCGACAGATCGTGATCAGTCCGGTACAACAATCTGTCTTCCGCTGTGCCCGGTGGACACAACAGGCGACAGATCGTGATCAGTCCGGTACAATGATCTGTCTTCCTCTGTGCCCAGTGGACACAACAGGCGACAGATCGTGATCAGTCCGGTACAATGATCTGTCTTCCGCTGTGCCCGGTGGACAAAACAGGCGATGGATCGTGATCAGTCCGGTACAAAGATCTGTCTTCCGCTGTGCCCGGTGGACACAACAAGCGACAGATAGTGATCAGTCCGGTACTACCATCTGTCTTCCGCTGTGCCCGGTGGACACAACAAGCAACAGATTGTGATCAGTCCGGTACAATGATCTGCCTTCCGCTGTGCCAGGTGGACACAACAGGTGACAGATCGTGATCAGTCAGGTACAACGATCTGTCTTCTGCTATGCCCGGTGGACACAACAGGCGACAGATCGTGATCAGTCCGGTACAACGATCTGTCTTCCGCTGTGCCCGGTGGACAGTGGCATCTTAAGAGCATTATAGGCCCCCGGGCAATGCAGTGCACTGGGGCCCCGCCTACACAATCACCCACGAGAATAAAAATGCTAATTATCGATAAGGCGATATTTATTGGTACAGCAGTGCCAGGCTAATGACAGCTTTCAAGTTCGGCGGCTGGGTCCGGTGAACACACACACGGACAGGAGTACAGGTATTCCTGCAGTTGTGGGCTCCCTCTCCATGACCCAAGTGGCCTGACAGCAGTGCAGGGCTGACAGGTGCTTGCTACCTGCTAAGTTTGGTGGCGGGATGCACACGGGAATCGGGACTAATGCTTGGCTGGGTCACTGGGCAGGTGGGGCCCCTGGGCAACTGCCCATCGTGCACAATCGGTAAGATGGCCCTGCTGGTGGACACAACAGGTGACAGATCAGGGTCAGTCCGGTACAACGATCTGACGCTGTGCTCCCCCAGGATTGGAAACCTCCTGCCTTGTCATCATTTTACAATGGGCTAGGTGGGAAGTGGTTAAAGCTATTCTTTCATTCCTCTTGGTCTGGGCTCCTCTCTTGAATATCTATGGCCTAACCACCTAGGGAACAGCTGGTTTTCTAATTGAAGCATTATTCTGCACACACCATTGCAGAAACCCATTCAGAATGGCTGATCACTTAGCTCACTGGAGACTTGGAAGTCAGCCATGCCACCACTACAATGCATCCTAAGCACTCTTTGTATGGTGACAGGTTCTCTTTGGAACCCCTGTCCTGCTAGCTGTAGCCCACCTACTGCCATTCATACAATAAGCAGCCAATTATTATATATAGGTAAGACTACAATTAAAAAAAAAAAAAACATCTCCCCCCACCATGAGCCTGCTCCATACATGACACCATACAGAACATGTGCAGCTCTCCGGGCACACTGACACAGAATAGCACTGCCCCGCTGTGTTTTATGGAGTAAGAATAGGGTTTTAGGCGAGAAATAGCAATGAATGGGAACACTCACGGTGGTGCGGTGTGTAGCAGCAGCAGCAGCAGCAGAAGGTCTATATATACAGCCGGTATGTACGGCGCTCCGTGCCAGCTCTGTGCTGCGGTGGCTCCGAGTCACGTGGTACGCTGACGTCACCCAAGTACAGGGGCTGGGCTTGGACAAAACGTCTGCAAGACGGGCCCACCGACGTCAGCAGCTGCTGTGGTTTGAGGTGGAGAGGAGCAGGGTGGTTGTTGAAAGGCGGGAACGTGTTGTATGTGTCTATTCCATGAAGGGAGCTCGGTACAGGAATAGTGAGCAGCACAAGCGTGTGTGCTCGCTAGCTTACACTACTGTGTCTTCACATTGGTGGCTGGTTGGGTAAAAGGTTTGTTGTATGTAAGGGTTAGCTATATGAAGGTTTATTGCTCTGACTAGAAAGGATGTTTTGTGGGGAAAAAAAAGAAAGAATGAGCTCCACATGGTGAGGTAGGTGTCCTCTGCAGCGATGAGAAATGGATGTCCTTTGAGGCTCTCACTAGGACAGGACTATCCATGTGAAGTGAGATTGGAGTTCTGTATTTGCCATGTGTAGTTCCATTGTGGAGATGGGCTCAGGAGTGTTTGTTATCCTAGTCCCTACCAACCTGACCGATCCCACCAGAAAGCCGAGACATTTTCTGCTCCGCAGCTGCACAGAACGGGAAATGTCTCACTGCCTGTGATTATCGGAGTGGAACGTTGACTTCCTGGCGGGATCGGACACGTGTTGGGACTAGGATCCTGAACACGCCTGAGCCCATCTCTATTCCATTGTTGAAAGGAGCAGTCTGAGATTGCTTAAATATGTGGTGACTTAAAGAGGAAGTGAACCCTCCTCTGCAACTTTTACCTATAGGTAAGCCTATGATAAGGCTTACCTATAGGTACTGTAAATATCTCCTAAACATGCACCGTTTAGGAGATATTTACCTTGCATGCAGCCGGTGACGTCACTGGCGCATGCGCTCTGAAGAAACGGCCGCTGGTGCCGTTCCTTCAGAGCCCCGTGCCGTGACCATCGGCTTGCGTGTGCGGGAGTGACGTCACCGCGGCTCCGGCCAATCAGATGGCCGGATGCCGCGATCCTGGAAGACGGTCGACTGGACATGTCGCCCATCATACAGGTAAGCGGACAGCACAGCGGGGGCTCGTTCTAAGGTAAGTATTTCATAATGAGCTAGTATGCATGTGTTTCTCTTTCAGGTCGGAAAAAAAAAACATTTTGTATGGGTTTACAACCTCTTTAAAGCAGAGCTTGGCTTGTTCACACCCTCTCTCCCCTCCACGGCCAGATTTGGCACTTTTTGGGGGGTAGCTAGTACCTGGTTTCGACAGGTACCTGCTCCCACTTCCAGGTAAGATCGGCGATCTATGTGCATTTCTGCCCCCCACTGCCCTCTGGGGCACACAGAGGTCGCAGTAGCCAGTGGGACCATTCAGAAAACTCAGCACGACACGCGCAGTAGGAAACCGGCTGTGAAGGCTGGTTTCCCTTACAATGCCGACACCTGCACCCAAAGTCACTTGACAAATCTGCTTGGGGTGCCAACGTCATGAGATTCCTGGACAGGTAAGTGTCCTTATAATAAGTCAGTAGCTACACAGTGTAGCTGCTGACTTTTATTTTTTTTTTTTCCAGACTGGAGCTCCTTTTTAAAAGAGAAGTATAAGAAAGTTTTTTGGAATTCTACTTACCTAGGTGGATGCAGCATCAGTCCCCTGCCGGCTCTAAGATTGAGATCCTAGTGGGGGGTCACTTAGCAGTGTTTTTATTATCACTTTGCCTGTGTGGTTTCCTGGTTAACATAGAGTCCCTGGAGCAAATCTCACCCCATGATCCCACATCAGAGGCTATGGGCCCTTCTGGATCCCAGTCTACCCTGTCTGCAATGGTGGGGGCTCTAGAGTCCTTGGGTGTCCAAGGTTGATATGGTCTTGCAAAAAGCATACACGAGTCACCCTGCTTGGTCTGCGTCCACGCACCCTGAGTGCTCTGATAGTGAGGATGATTCCTCTTCTACTGCAGCTGCACATGGAAAAAGTGCTGGTGGATGCACTGATTGTATCAGTGTGGGAAACTTTAAAAATGGAGGATGCAGCTGAGGGTGCGTCGGAGGCACCGGTCACCTACGTTACCCGAAAATCTTGAAAAGCGGCTAAGGTTTTTCCTTTTCTTGCCTATTTTGACAAAATTGTCGCAAGTCAGTGGGGTTGCCCTAAATGCAATGTGGTGGTACCCAGCGCTTCGCTAGAAGGTATCCCTTTGAAGAGTCCCTGTTTAAAAAAAAAAAAAAAGTGGACGGTCTCACCTGTGGTGGATTCTCAGGTTTCCAGGCTGAACAAATCCACTCTAATTCCGGTGGAGAGGGTTTTAAGGACCCTTCTGATAGGAGTGTGGAAAGCTTGGTCCGGCACATGTTTACTATTGCCGGTTCGGTCCTCAGGCTGGTGTTCACCATTGCCTTGGTGTCCCAGACCTTGACGGAGTGGGCTAAGCTTTTGCGCCAGGATATGGAGGGAGAACAGCTTCCCCCCTGCCTTTGTGGATCTGGCAGACCAGTTGGTCCAGGGGTTACAGTTTATCTTTTGCTGCTTCTCTGGATGCGGCTCCCTTAGTTTCTAGGCTGTCCGAGACAGCAGTGGTCCTTCTGTGCATGATATGGCTGAAATGCTGGTCTGCGGACCAAGCTTCCTAGAAGGCCTTATCGGATCTCCCCTTTGTGGAGGATCGCCTGTTTGGGTCTTCCCTGGGTGAAATCATTAAGGAAGTCACAGGAAGGAAGAGTATTCACCTCCCACAGGCTTCCAGGGGCAAGAAGTCTTGTTGCAGATGTGGTCCTTTTTTTTTCTCAGCTCATAAGCGGCTTTTTCGTCCCTCAGGGTCTCAAGAGAAAGGATCCAAACCTGTTAGGACGGTCTCCGGAGGTTCCAAGAGGCCCTGGCCTGGTAAGCCTAGAGCAGGTCTTTCCAGACCTGCCGACAAGCCCTCTTCTATCTTAAGTGGCGCTCTCACCCATTTCTGGGGTGGGAGGGAGTCTTCTTTTTTTTTTTTTTTTCTGGACCCGTGGACCTCTCTGATTTAAGACAGGTGGGTCCACGAGTTGATTCGGTCCAGCTACAAGATCGACTTTTCGGTCTTATTCTCCAGAGATGTTTTTTCCTTCCAACCTGCGTTTACCGCCTGCGTGATCTCTTCGGGGGGGGGGGCGGTATGAGATTTGCAACTACAAGGGGGTGATTGTATCGGTTCCAAACTCTGAATGGTTTTGAGGCTTTTATTCCCAGAAAGGAAGGCAAAGTTCATCCATTCCTGGACCTCAAAGCCCTTAACTGCTTATGTCTCGATCTATGTCTGGCATCAGCGCTTCCTCCGCTTTGCGTTGGGCAAGGAGCATTATCAATTTGTGGCGTTACCCTTTGGTCTCGCCTCAGCTCCTCAGGTATTCACGAAAGTGTTGGCCCCGGTGTTAGCATTGTTGTGACAGCGGGGGATTGCGTTACTGGGGTACCCCAGTACCATCTTCTTCTGTGAGCAGAGTCTCAGAGTGCTCTAAAGGACAACCTGGACATCACTGTGCCGACTCTGCTGGAGTTCGATTGGAAATTGAATTTCGCGAAGTCTGCTCTGGTTCCATCTACCAAGTTGGACTACCTGGGTCTGACTCTGGACTCAGCCTGGGTGCTTCTTCCGCTGGACAAGCTCCAGAAGCTGCAGGATACGATTTGACTTCTGTTGTCCAGAAGTTGGTTAATTCTCAGGACTTGCATGCGGGTGCTGGGCTTGATGGTGTCTACCTTCGAGGGGGTTCAGTTTGCACAGTTCTATATGAGGTCCCATCAATGGAGATTCCGTCCAAATGGGCCAAGAATCTGCAATCTCTGGACAATCAGATCCAGGTGAGCCGGGGAACGAATGAATCCCTGATATGGTGGCTTTGTGCTTCGGCTGGACAAATCCTTCCTCCCCCTTGTATTGGACAGTGGTCACCATGGATGCCAGCCTGTCTGGGGAGGCGTCCTCTGCAAAATTCTGCTCAGGGCATCTGGACACTGGAAAGTCCAGACTACCGATCAATGTCTTGGAACTCATAGCGATTAGACTGTGCCTGGAACATTGGATGTATCGTCTTCAGAGATGTCCAGTGTGCATTCAATCGGACAATGCCACAGCCGTGACTTATGTAGTTCACCAGGGGGGCACAAGAAGTTTCCTGGCGGCTCTATCCTGCATTCTAAGGTGGGCAGAACGGCTTGTTTAGCCCTCTCCGCCGTACACATTCCTGGGGTGGAAAACTGGCAGGCGGATTACCTCAGTCGGCAGGCGTTGGACCAGGGGGAATGATCTCTTCATCTGGAGGTGTTTCATCCGTTGTCTCTGGTGGGGCATCCCCAAGGTGGATCTGTTGGCGCAATAAAAGGGGCAGCGGTTTGTGGATCGGTCACTGGATCCTCTGGCAGATGCGCTGTTTGCCCCGTGAGGTCAGTATCTTCTGATTTACGCCTTCCCTCACCTCAAGCTTCTGCCAAGACTTCTACGCAGAATCGAGGCAGAAGGGATTACGGTCATCTTAGTGGCCCCAGACTTGCCTTGCCGGGCCTGGTACGCTGACGTTCCTTTGTAAGCTTCCTCTCAGGGAGGATTTGCTGTCCCAAGGACCAATCTTCCATCCTCTTTACAGTCGCTGGCTTTGACAGCTTCGCTGTTTAACGCCAGGTGCTGATGGATAGAGGTTTGTCTGAGTTGGTGATTTCAAGGCTGTTAAGTTAAGAAGATCTAATATCGTATGTAGAATACACTGCATGGTGGGAGTTTATCCTCGCTCTTTTTTTTTTTTGGTGGCTCAGATCTTTGCCTTCCTTCAAAGGGGGGTTGAGCAGAAACTGGCCTTAGGTACTTTCAAGTACTTTCAGTTCTTAATGGTCTTATTTCAATGGCCCTTGGCCACATACTCCCTAGTCTGTACTTTTCTTCAGGCAGTTAGGCACTTGACCCCTCCAGTGCAGTCTCTGTTGCTGCCATGGGGCCTCCTTTTGAGAATCTTCGGGAGATTCCCCTGCTTACGCTTTCCCAGAAGGTGGCTTTTTTAGTGGCTATCACCTCTGCGCGCAGGATGTCGTAATTGGTGGCGTTATCCTGTCCACATTACTTGGTGGTTCACAGAGATAAGGTGGTGCTTCGCCTCTGTCTGTTGTTCCTTCCTTAGGTTGTCTCTGATTTTCATTTGATGAAGACGTTGTGTCGCCTTCCCTGTGTCCCAGGCCAAAACATCCAAAGGAAATTAATTTGCATGCCTTGGATGTGGTCCAGCAATTAGGGTGTACTTTGCAGCTACAGAGTCTTTTAGGAAGTCACTCACTATTTGTGCTCATGGATGGGCCTCGTAAAGGGTTGTCCACTTCCTCTGTGGCCATTTCCAGATGGATCAGACAGCCAGTGGTCCAGGTCTTTTCCATTAAGGGTCAGGTTCCTCCTTTCCCTATCAAGGCGCATTCTACTCGGGCGCTCAGTGCCTCCTGGGCCTTCCGTCATCACGCCTCAGTGATGCAGGTTTGCAAGGTGGCCACCTAGTCTTCTGTGCACACTTTCACAAAGTTTTAAAAAGCGGAAGTGTTGGCATCTATGGATGCTTCCTTTTGGCCGCAAGGTTTTGCAGGCCTGGTCCTCTCTGAGGGTGTATTGTTTGTTTGTTTTTTCCAGATGAGCTCCAGTTGTTCTGGTTGAGCTCCTGTTTACCTGGTTGGCTATACTTTGCCTTTGGGAGTTTCATTTTTGCTGTTCCCAGCCCTCATGTTTAAGACTGCTTTGGGATGATGGGACCAATGGGTAAGATCAGGAGCTGTACGTCAATGAACGAAAGAGAAAATGTGATTTTTGACTTACCGTAAAATCCATTTCTCTGATGTTAATTGACGGACACAGCACCCACCCCTCTGGAGTTATTCTTCTCACACTGCTTCTAACAAAACTTTAGTCCCTATAACACACAGAGGGAGTATACCCCCTGGGACTGTCCATAGGCGTAGCCAGACTTTTTTTTTCTGCCTAGTGTCCTACTCCTGTAGGGGATAGTATAAACCCAATGGTTAGGAAGATCAGGAGCTGTGTCCCATCAATGAACTTCAGATAAATGGATTTTACGGTAAGTCAAAAATCCTTCTTCTTTTTTTTTTTTTTTTTTTTTTTTTTTTTAATTATGCTGTGATCCTAGCTTACCTTTTCATCTCTAGGACTGGTCTGAGGAATTCCAGGTGCAGGAGGTAACCATACCAATTCTGTGCTTTCTGTTCTTCCCACAGCAGCTTTTTGTAGGAGTCCTTGGCACGCTTCCATCCTAACTGCCACCCCTTAACTGCAAAACATAAAAATTTTATATATTTTTTTATTATTATTTTAGGTACCTGTCAACGGGTCACTCCCTATCAAGTCTGCATTTCCAGTTCATGGTGGGGAAATCGACTGCTAGCTACATTGTACATGACACATGCTTGGTGATAACAGGGGTACTCAAGGATGTTGTCTTCAGAAAACCTATGGTGGAAGACTAGTGCAACATAGCTGCTGTGTCTCATGAATGCTGCAATTTCCCAAATTGTCTTGGTGCAATAGATGGGAAACATTTGCAACATAAAGCCTTTAGCAAGTTGCACTAGTCTTTTTTTTTTTTTTTTTATAACAGAACAAAAGGAATATATATATATATATATATATATATATATATATATATATATATATACAGTGGGTACGGAAAGTATTCAGACCCCCTTAAATTTGTCACTCTTTGTTATATTGCAGCCATTTGCTAAAATCATTTAAGTTCATTCTTCTTCCTCATGAATGTACACATAGCACCCCATACTGACAGAAAAACACAGAATTGTTGACATTGTTGCAGATTTATTAAAAAAGAAAAACTGAAATATGACATGGTCCTAAGTATTCAGACCCTTTGCTGTGACACTCATATATTTAATTCAGGTGCTTTCCATTTCTTCTGATCATCCTTGAGATGGTTCTACACCTTCATTTGAGTCCAGCTGTGTTTGATTATACTGATTGGACTTGATTAGGAAAGCCACACACCTGTCTATATAAGACCTTCCAGATCACAATGCATGTCAGAGCAAATGAGAATCATGAGGTCAAAGGAACTGCCTGAAGAGCTCAGAGACAGAATTGTGGCAAGGCACAGATCTGGCCAAGGTTACAAAAAGATTTCTGCTGCACTTAAGGTTCCTAAGAGCTCAGTGGCCTCCATAATCCTCAAATGGAAGACGTTTGGGATGACCAGGACCCTTCCTAGAGCTGGCCGTCCGGCCAAACTGAGCTATCGGGGGAGAAGAGCCTTGGTGAGAGAGGTAAAGAAGAACCCAAAGATCACTGTGGCTGAGCTCCAGAGATGCAGTCAGGAGATGGGAGAAAGTTGTAGAAAGTCAACCATCACTGCAGCCCTCCACCAGTCGGGGCTTTATGGCAGAGTGGCCCAACGGAAGCCTCTCCTCAGTGTAAGACACATGAAAGCCTGCATGGAGTTTGCTAAAAAACACCTGAAGGACTCCAAGATGGTGAGAAATAAGATTCTCTGGTCTGATGAGACCAAAATAGAACTTTTTGGCCTTAATTCTAAGCGGTATGTGTGGAGAAAACCAGGCACTGCTCATCACCTGTCCAATACAGTCCCAACAGTGAAGCATGGTGGTGGCAGCATCATGCTGTGGGGGTGTTTTTCAGCTGCAGGGACAGGACGACTGGTTGCAATCGAGGGAAAGATGAATGCGGCCAAGTACAGGGATATCCTGGAAAAAAACCTTCTCCAGAGTGCTCTTGACCTCAGACTGGGCCGAAGGTTTACCTTCCAACAAGACAATGACCCTAAGCACACAGCTAAAATAACGAAGGAGTGGCTTCACAACAACTCCGTGACTGTTCTTGAATGGCCCAGCCAGAGCCCTGACTTAAACCCAATTGAGCATCTCTGGAGAGACCTAAAAATGGCTGTCCACCAACTTTTACCATCCAACCTGACAGAACTGGAGAGGATCTGCAAGGAGGAATGGCAGAGGATCCCCAAATCCAGGTGTGAAAGACTTGTTGCATCTTTCCCAAAAAGACTCCTGGCTCTATTAGATCAAAAGGGGGCTTCTACTAAATACTGAGCAAAGGGTCTGAATACTTAGTACCATGTGATATTTCAGTTTTTCTTTTTTAATAAATCTGCAACAATGTCAACAATTCTGTGTTTTTCTGTCAGTATGGGGTGCTATGTGTACATTCATGAGGAAGAAGAATGAACCTAAATGATTTTAGCAAATGGCTGCAATATAACAAAGAGTGAAAAATTTAAGGGGGTCTGAATACTTTCCGTACCCACTGTGTGTATATATATATATATATATATATATATATATATATATATATATATATATATATATATATATATATATATATATATATATATATATATTTTTTTTTTTTTTTATTTAATGTGACGGGTTCCAGTTATAAATTCACTTACATCGAAATTAGGTCTTGTGGCAGCAACTCAGATTCAAATATTTTTGCTCACTCCAAGTTTGGCCAGATGTTACAAAACAACGTACTGGGCCTGCCACCAAATAGCCCATTAGGATCAAGGGATCCGGCTCTACCATACATTATTGTTGGTGATGAGGCTTTTGCCCTAAGTGAACATTTACTAAGACCCTATTCAAATTGATCCTGGGATGTTGAGGGGAGGGTGTTTGTAGAGTATGCTTTTGGCATTCTCGCCAATAAATGGCACCCACTGCACACTCGCATCCATATAAATATGTGTAATAATATCCGAGCTGTTAAAGCAGCATGAGCCCTCCATAATTTTGTTCACGAACAGGATCGATTTCAGTTGAAGGGCACCAACTTCCTTAACCTGATCACTGCAAATATAACAGCAGCTTGGCAGCAGGAGTGGTGGAGTTATCAGGGATGAATCTTGTGTCTACTTTGTCTCCCAATGGTCAGGTGGCATGGCAAGCTGAGGGTATTTAAACTTTTGACATCCACACTTCCTTTTTCTGCAATATCTACATTGTTTTATTTTGTGGCTCTTCTGGTTATAAAATTATATTTTTATATATAGATAGATATATTAAAAAAGAAATATGCATATTTTTGAGTTGAGTGTTTATTTTTTGTCACTTGTCAGCAACGCTTTGTTTACTGTGCAGGGCTCGATAAAACCCATAGGTCAGAACAGCAAGCAAAAGGCTGCATTTGATCCCTAGCTGCAGTTTGGAGATCAGTGTTGATTTTTAACAAATATATATATATTAGAGATGCACGATTCTGAATAAAATGAGAATCACGATTTTTTTGCTTAGAATAAAGATCACAATTCTCTCATGATTCTTGGCGTAACATCTTTTATATTATACAAAAAAATTGGGCTAACTTTACTGTTTTAAGTTTTTTTAATCAAAGTGTATTTTTTTCCCAAAAAAATGCGTTTGAAAGACTGCTGCGCAAATACAGTTTGACATAAAAGATTGCAATGATCACCATTTTATTCTCTACGGTCTCTGCTAAAAAAAAAAAAATATGTGTGTGAATATGTGTATATATATTAGAGCTGCACGATTCTGGCCAAAATGAGAATCACGATTTTTTAGCTTGGAATAAAGATCACGATTCTCTCACGATTCTCTGTGTAACAAAAAAAAATTGGGATAACTTTTTACTGTTACGTTTTTTTTTTTTTTTTCATTAAAGTCTATTAATTGCGTTTGAAAGACTGCTGCGCAAATACAGTGTGACATAAAATATTACAACAATCGCCATTTTATTCTGTAGGGTCTCTGCTAAAAAAATATATAAAATGTTTGGGGGTTCTAAGTACTTTTCTAGCAAAAAAAACATTTTAATTTGCAACCAACAAGTGTCAGAAAAAGGTCTAGTCTTTAAGAGATTAAACTTCCTTTCTCCCTGGCAGAGGGAAGGAAAAGATACAATGTAATCATTTTTGTTTATAGTTACTGGGAGACTTCAGGGCTGATAGGCATTTGCCGGGAGGCTTTTTTTTTTTTTTTTTTCCACAGCTGTTCTCTCTGCTATGCAGCTATGCAAAGAATCGAGCATAATTCAGGTTTAGATCGTCAGGGGGGGTGAATCGAGATTGCGATTTTCATACGATTAATCGTGCAGCTCTAATATATATATATATATATATATATATATATATATACATACACAGTCAGGTCCATAAATATTGGGACATCGACACAATTCTAATCTTTTTGGCTCTATACACCACCACAATGGATTTGAAATGAAACAAACAAGATGTGCTTTAACTGCAGACTTTCAGCTTTAATTTGAGGGTATTTACATCCAAATCAGGTGAACAGTGTAGGAATTACAACAGTTAGTATATGTGCCTCCAACTTTTTAAGGGAACAAAAGTAATGGGACAGATTAACAATCATAAATCAAACTTTCACTTTTTAATACTTGGTTGTAAATCCTTTGCAGTCAATTACAGCCTGAAGTATGGAATGCATAGACATCACCAGACACTGGGTTTCATCCCTGGTGATGCTCTGCCAGGCCTCTACTGCAACTGTCTTCAGTTCCTGCTTGTTCTTGGGGCATTTTCCCTTCAGTTTTGTCTTCAGCAAGTAAAATGCATGCTCAATCGAATTCAGGTCAGGTGATTGACTTGGCCATTGCATAACATTCCACTTCTTTCCCTTAAAAAACTCTTTGGTTGCTTTCGCAGTATGCTTCGGGTAATTGTCCATCTGCACTGTGAAGCGCCGTCCAATGAGTTCTGAAGCATTTGGCTGAATATGAGCAGATAATATTGCCCGAAACACTTCAGAATTCATCCTGCTGTTTTTGTCCGCAGTCACATCATCAATAAATACAAGAGAACTAGTTCCATTGGCAGCCATACATGCCCACGCCATGACACTACCACCACCATGCTTCACTGATGAGGTGGTATGCTTTGGATCATAAGCAGTTCCTTTCCTCCTCCATACTCTTCTCTTCCAATCACTCTGGTACAAGTTGATTTTGGTCTTATCTGTCCATAGGATGTTGTTCCAGAACTGTGACGGATTTTTTAGATGTTTGGCAAACTCTAATCTGTCCTTCCTGTTTTTGAGGCTCACCAATGGTTTACATCTTGTGGTGAAACCTCTGTATTCACTCTGAAGTCTTCTCTTGATTGTTGACTTTGACACATATACACCTACCTCCTGGAGAGTGTTCTTGATCTGGCCAACTGTTGTCAAGGGTGTTTTCTTCACCAGGGAAAGAATTATTCGGTCATCCACCACAGTTGTGTTCCGTGGTCTTCTGGGTCTTTTGGTTTTGCTGAGCTCACCGGTGCATTCTTTCTTTTTAAGGATGTTCCAAACAGTTGATTTGGCCACACCTAATGTTTTTGCTATCTCTCTGATGGGTTTGTATTGTTTTTTCAGCCTAATGATGGCTTGCTTCACTGATAGTGACAGCTCTTTGGATCTCATATTGAGAGTTGACAGCAACAGATTCCAAATGCAAATAGCACACTTGAAATGAACTCTGGACCTTTTATCTGCTCCTTGTAAATGGGATAATGAGGGAATAACACACACCTGGGCATGGAACAGCTGAGCAGCCAATTGTCCCATTACTTTTGGTCCCTTAAAAAGTGGGAGGCACATATACAAACTGTTGTAATTCCTACACCGTTCACCTGATTTGGATGTAAATACCCTCAAATTAAAGCTGAAAGTCTGCAGTTAAAGCACATCTTGTTTGTTTCATTTCAAATCCATTGTGGTGGTGTATAGAGCCAAAAAAAAAAAATAGAATTGTGTCCATGTCCCAATATTTATGGACCTGACTGTGTGTGTGTGTATATATATGTATGTGTTGAGGAGTAGGACCTCCAAGGTAGTATTTTCAGAAATACTACCTGTACCTCGAGCCACACCAGAGAGGCAGCGGGAGATTAGGGAAGTTAACAAGTGGCTGAGGAGCTGGTGCAGTAAGGAGGGTTTTGGGTTCCTGGAGAACTTGGCCGACTTCTCAGTCAGCCACCAGCTCTATGGTAGGGACGGATTGCACCTAAATGGGGGAGGATACAGCTGTACTGGGTGAGAAGATGGCCGAAAAGTTAGAGGGGCTTTTAAACTAGGTGATGGGGGGGGGGGGGTAAAGAAGTAGAATTAGCCAGTGGAAAGCAAGATTCTGAGGGCACAAATGGGGACATTAGCGGTAGGGTGTTCGTAGCTCCTAAACCCAGGGTGGGTATGGGGAAAAATCACAAGAGCAGCCTAAAAACATCTTATGAGGATATATGTACACGGCCAAAATTATGAGGGTTGTATACCAATGCCAGAAGCCTGGCCAACAAGATGCGAGAGCTGGAGCTGCTGATGTTTGAGGAGGACTTCGATTTTGTGGGAATAACTGAGACTTGGTTCGACAGCTCTCATGACTGGATGGCGACCATTCTGGGGTATTACCTTTATCGCAGGGATAGAGAAGGTAAAAAGGGGGGATGGGTATGTCTGTATATTAAGAACAGTGTACAGGTAAATATGAGGGATGATATTAATAATGGAGCTATGGACGAGGCAGAATCCCTATGGGTAGAACTTCAAAGGGAAGGCACTGTGGGGAAGGTAATATTGGGCATATGCTATAGGCCCCCCAACCTGAGGGAGGAGGGGGAGGCGGACCTCCTTTTTACAGATAGGATTGGCAGCAAGGATGGGAAATGTCATTATAATGGGGGACTTTAATTATCCAGATATAGACTGGGCAGAAGGAACTGCGCATTCAGCCAAGGCTCGGCAGTTCCTAAATGTTTTGCAGGACAATTTCATGGGTCAGATGGTGAATGCACCGACAAGAAATAATGCGGTACTTGACCTACTGATTAATACTGAAACAGGTCTGTATTTTTGGTAATCATAGTAATAGGAAACATAAGGGTAATATAAGGACACTGAATTTCAAAAGAGCCAGTTTCCCAAAACTGCGCTCTCTGCTAGAAAATATCAAATGGGATAGAACCCTGGGAACAAAGAACACTGAGGAAAAATCAGAGTGCTTCAAGAGCATACTAAACAAAGAGATTGACCAGTGCATTCCAAAGGGAAATACATTTAAAAGAGCAAAACTAAACCCTGGGTGGCTAAACTCCAACATTAAAATGTATATTAATGCTAAAGAAAAGGCCTTAAAAAATACAAGACTGAGGGGTCATTGGCAGCATTCAAACATTACAAAGAGTGTAATAAGAAATGTAAAGACGAAATCAGGACGGCTAAAATAGAACACGAAAGACATATAGCGGAAGAGAAAAAGAAGAACCCCAAGAAATTCTTTAAGTATATAAATAGTAAGAAAGTGAGGCCAGAACACATTGCCCCCATAAAAGATGACAAGGGAAATTTGGCCACAGACGACAGGGAAAAGGCAGTAGTGTTAAATAATTTCTACACTAACCCAGCTTGTAAGGCCAAACTAAACAACACACCTCAGGAAGTACCGCCATGGCCAACAGAAGATAGACTTAGAACTAAACTAGAGAAACTTAACATAAATAAATCACCGGGACCGGATGGCTTGCTCCCGAGGGTTCTTAAAGAGCTCAGCCAGGTGATTGCCAGACCATTATTCATGATTTTTAAGGATAATTTACAGACTGGTATGGTGCCAGCTGGTTGGAAAAAAGCCAACTTGGTACCAATATTTAAAAAAGGGCCAAGATATGCTGTATCCCGGTTAACTATAGGCCGGTCAGCCTAACATCAGTAGTCTGCAAGATTTTGGTGGGGATGTTAAGGGACCACATACAAGACTTTAGTAATGAAAATGGTATTATTAGTAGTAATCAGCATGGATTCATGAAAAATCGTTCTTGCCAAACCAATCTATTAACCTTCTGTGATGAAGTGAGCTGCCACCTAGATAAAGGTAAGCCTGTGGATGTGGTGTATCTGGACTTTGCAAAGGCCTTTGACACAGTTCCCCACAAACGCTTACTGTTCAAACTAAGGAAGGTAGGTATGAACCATAAGGTGAGTACCTGGATAGAGAACTGGCTCCAGGGGAGAGGGCAAAGGGTGGTGATTAATGGGGAGTACTCGGATTGGGTGGGTGTGGAAAGTGGGGTCCCCCAGGGTTCTGTCCTGGGACCAATCCTGTTTAATTTATCCATAAATGATCTAGAGGAGGGGATATCTAGTACAATCTCAGTATTCGCGAATTATACTAAAACTAAGCATGCCAATATCTTCTATGCAGGATGTGGAAACCTTACAAGCGAACCTAAACAAAATAATGGGGTGGGCAACTACATGGCAGATGAGGTTTAATGTTGAAAAATGTAAAGTAATGCATTTGGGTGCCAGAAACCAGAAAGCAAGCTACTCACTAGGGGGGGAACCTCTGGGTGAATCTAAGATGAAAAAGGACCTGGGGGTACTGGTAGAAAACAGGCTTGGGAGTGGCATGCAAGCAAAGCCAACAGAATACTGGGATGTATAAAAAGGGGGATACAATCCAGAAATAAAGAGATTATTCTCCCTCTCTTGAAGACTCTGGTCTGGCCACGTTTGGAGTATGCTGTCCAGTTCTGGGCACCGGTCCTCAGGAAGGATGTGCTGGAACTGGAGAGGAGAGAGTCCAGAGAAGGGCAACAAAAATAATTAGGGGAATGGAGGAAATCTGCTATGAGGAAAGACTACAAGCACTGAACTTATTCTCTCTGGAGAAGAGACGATTGAGGGGGATATATCAATGTACAAATACTGTACTGGTGACCCTAGCATAAGGAACAAACTATTCAGAGAAAGGGAATACAATAAGACACGTGTATGTGTGTATATATATATAAATATATATATATATGTGTGTGTGTATATATATATATATATATATATATATATTAGGGTATATGTTTGGGGGTTCTAAAGTAATTTTCTAGCAAAATATACTGATTTAAACTTGTAAGCAACAAATGTCAGAAATAGGCTTAGTCTCACTTACAGACAGAAGTTCATTCCTTTGATCTAAAAGAAGGAAATTATAACATAAATACAATGTATCTAGCAGCCTTAACCTCCCTGGCGGTATGATTATGTCCAGATTTCTGTGCTAAAAGCGGTACATTGTTTTGCACAGAAATCTGTTGTTTTACATTTTAAAACTCACCTTCCCCTGCAATTCCCCCGCTGTCGTCCTGCTGTGTGCTCGGCCAATGACAGTGTAATGTTAAAAAACCCTATCCCGTGAAAATTCACTACCCTCATCACTTCTGTGCACATACGTCATGCATCAGCTGAGCCGCTTCCCAATGCGCATGCTCAGGCAGTAAATGATCTGCTCACACCGGAAGTGACGAGGGTAGGGAATTTTCACGGGGTAGGGTTTTTTTAACGTTACAACGGCTTCCTGTGAAAATACCCTACCCTCATTCTCCGGCGGGTCTTGGAAAATGTAAAAGTGTCTCCTAATGGAGGAAAATTTTAAATATATAAATATATTATTTTTATCATTACGTTTCGATGAAAATATATACATTTTCTTCCGTTAGGAGGCACTTTGTAATTTTTCTGGACCCGCCGGGGAACAAGGGTATTTTCACGGGAAGCCCCCGCTTTAAGGACTGGGAAGGAGGGTAGGGTTTTTTCACGGAAGCCGAGATCATTTACTGTGCGCGCATGGGAAGCGGCTCAGCTGCTGCTTGACGTACTCTCGCCGGAAGTGACGAGGGTAGGGAATTTTCACGGGTAGGGTTTTTTAACGGAACACCTGCACCTGTCTTCCGGTTCCCTTCCCTGCAAGCGTTGCGACGCAGGGGGGTGGAACCAGCGGCAATTTAAAAAATGTAAATACACTAAATGACATGATACAAAGTTGTGATCCTAACGGATTACACTGTATCATGCCATTTCACCACAGAATTGCACCTGGATACTTTTCCAGTGCCCTGCCTGTGCTTTTCTAGTCTTTGTGCCTGGAAAATTGAGAACGACCATGGCGTCCAAAAATCGTTCTTTTTGTGCAAAAGCACTTTTAGACGAACTGGAAAACAGCGACAGCAAAACGGAGTTACTTGAAGAACTGAGAAATAGCGATTGTGGGAAAAATTCGTCATCAGGTACAGAAAGTGGAGACAGCGTCAATTCTGATGTCTCTTTCTGGCACATCGCTCCATTGGAAATTCTAAAGAATCATTTGATATACTTCCCGAATTCCACAAGCTATGTGCCAGAAAGAGACATCAGAATCGTTGCTGTCGTCACTTTGATGACGAACCTGATGACGAATTTTCCCAGGAATCGCTATCGCTCAGTTCTTCATGTTTTCCAGTTCGTGCAAAAAAAAAAAAAACGCTTTTTGGACGCTATGGTCCTTCAAATTTTACAGGCACAAAGCACAGCCAGGGCGCTGGAAAAGTATCCAGGTGCAATGCTGTGCTGAAATGGCATGATACAGTGTGATCGGTTAGCACCATCAATCAACAGAATACATACAGTTTTTTCAGATACAGCCATAGTACTCCATTTTGTTTTCTTTTGGTCTCCTGGTAAAGGAATCTTAATTTGGATACATTTCTTGGGAAATTTCCTGCCATCCCTGCTGCTTCTTTGCCTTGCTCTCGTGGGTCTAGGTTGGCTTGATCGTATAGATTAACACCAGCTGTATCAGCACGTCTGTTTTCACCCTCTTGGCTGCTGTGTTAAATTTGACTTCCTGCTTTGCAGGGCAGCATGGGAAGTCTGTTGTCTATGGGAGGTGTTTGTAGTCAAGCATGTTGAAAAATAGTGATGGACGAACATCGGCCGGGGTGGTTCGCGAACACTAGCCGCAAATTTTCTCAAAAGTCCGTGAACCGTGAGTTTGTGGTGGGCCCCATTGACTTTAATGGGAGGCGAACTTTAAAAACCTTTAGGTCATATTTGCAGCCACAAAAGACGTACTAGCTGTGCACAAATAGTCCCAGCACATGGACAATGTCATAACAGAAGTATTACAATTGAAAAAGTTGCCCTAAATGTTTTTTTTTTTACAGCAAAAAATATATATATTTTTTTTCATAAATCAGCCACAACTGACAGCAGCCGGTAAATACATTGTCTAATACATATATTGTCCATTCACACATCTGTAAAATTCGTCCGCATTCATTCCACAATTTGGGGGAACCTTTACAGACCCATTGTTTTTCATTTCCAGTCTGAAAAATTAGGCATTCACAGGATAAAGACGTAAATGTCGGCCATTCCAGGCCCCAAAAATTAGCCTACATGCGTTTACCTGACAGTTAAGAACATAGTATTCTGTGGCTAAAGGTACATTAGGCATTCACAGGTAACAGAAGTTAGTGTCGGCCATAAAAGGCACCAAAAAATAGCCCACATGGGTTTACCTGACAGCTAAGAATGTAGTATTCGGTGGCTGAAGGTACATTAGGCTTTCACAGGATACAGAAGTAAGTGTTGGCCTGTATAGGCCCCAAAAATTAGCCCACATGGGTTTACCTGACAGCGAAGTACGTAGTATTCTGTGGCTGAAGGTACATTAGGCATTAACACGGTATACAGAAGTAAGTGTCGGCCTGTATAGGCTGCAAAAATTAGCTCACATGGTTTGAACTGACAGCAAAAAAACATAGTTTTTGATGGCTAGAGGTATGTTAGGTGTTCATAGTACACAGAACCGTAAGTATCAGCCTGTATAGGCTCCAAAAATTAGCTCACATGGTTTGAACTGACAGCAAAAAACATAGTTTTTGATGGCTAGAGGTACAGTAGGCGTTCACAGTACACAGAACCGTAAGTGTCGGCCTGTATAGGCTCCAAAAATTAGCTCACATGGTTTGAACTGACAGCAAAAAACTTTGTTTTTGATCGCTAGAGGTATGGTAGGCGTTCACAGTACACAGAACCATAAGTGTCGGCCTGTATAGGCTCCAAAAATGAGCTCACATGGGTTGAACTGACTGCAAAGAACGTAGTATATGATTGCTAGAGGTACAGTAGGCATTCACAGTATACACAAGTTGGTGGCGGGCTGTTTAGGCCGCAAACATGAGCTCACATGGGTTAAATGAAGTAAAGAACGTAGTATATGATTGCTAGAGGTACAGTAGGCGTTCACAGTATACACAAGTTGGTGGCGGCCTGTTTAGGCCGCAAACATGAGCTCACATGGGTTGAACTGACTGCAAAGAACGTAGTATATGATTGCTAGAGGTACAGTAGGCATTCACAGTATACACAAGTTGGTGGCGGGCTGTTTAGGCCGCAAACATGAGCTCACATGGGTTAAAATGACAGTAAAGAACGTAGTATATGATTGCTAGAGGTACAGTAGACGTTCACATTATACACAAGTTGGTGGTGGGCTGTTTAGGCCGCAAACATGAGCTCACATGGGTTGAACTGACAGTAAAGAATGTATTATATGATTGCTAGAGGTACAGTAGGCGTTGACAGTATACACAAGTTGGTGGCGGCCTGTTTAGGCCGCAAACATGAGCTCACATGGGTTGAACTGACTGCAAAGTACGTAGTATATGATGGCTAGAGGTACAGTAGGCATTCACAGTATACACAAGTTAGTGGCGGGCTGTTTAGGCCGCAAACATGAGCTCATATGGGTTGAACTGACAGAAAAGAACGTAGTATATGATTGCTAGAGGTACAGTAGGCATTCACAGTAAACACAAGTTGGTGGCGGGCTGTTTAGGCCGCAAAAACGAACTCACATGGGTTGAACTGACAGTAAAGAACGTAGTATATAATTGCTAGAGGTACAGTAGGCGTTCACCCACAGTATACACAAGTTGGTGGCGGCCTGTTTAGGCCGAAAACCTGAGCTCACATGGGTTGAACTGACTGCAAAGAACGTAGTATAGGATTGCTAGAGGTACAGTAGGCGTTCACAGTATACAGAAGTTGGTGGCGGGCTGTTTAGGCCGCAAACATGAGCTCACGTGGGTTAAACTGACAGTAAAGAACATAGTATATGATGGCTAGAGGTACAGTAGGTGTTCACAGTATACACAAGTTGGTGGCGGGCTGTTTAGGCCGCAAACATGAGCTCACATGGGTTGAACTGACAGTAAAGAACGTAGTATATGATTGCTAGAGGTACAGTAGGCGTTCACAGTATACACAAGTTGGTGGCAGCCTGTTTAGGCCGCAAAAATGAGCTCACATGGGTTGAACTGACACCTTTTTTTACACTTCAACATTTGAGCCACAGAAGGCTGCCTTTTTCCAGAAAAAAGTGACGACGGCATCATGGAAGGTGGAGTGTTGGGCAACTGTGAGGAGAAGGAGAAGGGGGAGAAGGAGAAGAGGCTGGACGGTGAGAGCATGGAGTGTGGCTTTGTGGTTTCTGACAGTTTTGCTCCCACTGGGCTTGGTGAGGGGATTTCAGGTGCCTTCTTAAGGCGGTTGTCTCTAGGTGAGTGTTGGGTTTACCGCGACTTATGAGTTGACTGCAAAGGCTGCAGATGGCAACACTGGTGTCAGCAAAGGACACATTAATAAAAGCCCACACTGCGGAGCCATGTGCCAGGCATCCTGGGAGCGCCAGATGTGACTGTACATGGTTGATGGCTCGTTCCTGATACATTTGCAGTCTGCTTTCTACCTCTTCTGCAATGCAAGTTCTGCCTGCCTCTCCTCCCTAGCTGCCGGTCCATCAGTCCACCAGTTCTACAAATAATTGGCTAGTAACTGTTGTCACTGTGTGTAGCAGAATTAACACAGCAAAAGAGGCCAAATGTTAGCAGGACTAAAATACACTCTTAGAAATTTATACTGTAAAATAACACCCCACTTCAATATGTGGCATTGGGGGGGAGCATTGGTGTAGCACACCAGTTCAAAAAATTGGCCAGTGAGTTTGGCGCTGTGTGTACCAGACTTCACTCAGCAAACTAGGCAATATTGTTGCATGACACAAATACACTTGAAAAAGCTTACTCAGAGAACACCCCACTTCAATATGTGGCATTGGGGGGGAGCATTGGTGTAGCACACCAGTTCAAAAAATTGGCCAGTGAGTTTGGCGCAGTGTGTACCAGACTTCACTCAGCAAACTAGGCAATATTGTTGCATGACACAAATACACTTGAAAAAGTTTACTCAGAGAACACCCCACTTCGGTATGTGGCATTGGGGGGGGGGGGGGGCGGGGGGCGCACAGGTTTATTACAAAGTTCTACAAATAATTGGCCAGTATCAGTTGTCACTGTGTGTAGCAGAGTAAACACAGCAAACAAGGCCAAATGTTTGCAGGACTAAAATACACTCTTAGAAAATTATCCTGTTAAATAACACCCTACTTCAATATGTGGCATTGGTGTAGCACACCAGTTCAAAAAATTGGCCAGTGAGTTTGGCGCAGTGTCTACCAGACTTCACTCAGCAAACTAGCCAATATTGTTGCATGACACAAATACACTTGAAAAAGTTTACTCAGATAAAACCCCACTTCAATATGTGGTATGGGGGGGGGGGGGCAATTGGTCTATCACACCAGTTATAATACATTATAAGTGCTTTTGTCACTGTGTGTAGTGTTGCTGCAGAAACGCTCAGTCTCACCACCACACCTGTCACAATGCTGCACAGTGCACAATAATAGTACTAATCCACTATAATATGCTTTCTACAAAGTATATTATACTGTGGATTAACCCCCTCCCCCACCCCACCCCCCCTTTTTAATGCACTGCACAGCAATACCAAAAAATTTGCAGCCCTTTACATGACTTTTGTGGACATTGACAAAGCGATTTCTAACTGCCCCTAAAGCAACCACAGGATACCTGGCCCTCATTTTAAAGAGACTGTAAAAGACCCTAAAACGACATTGGAGCATTTTAAATGACTTTTGTGGTTATTGACAAATCAATTTCTGTGCGACTGCAGCCGATATCTAACTGTCCCTAAAGCAACCACAGGATACCTGGCCCTCATGTTAAAGAGACTGTAATAGACCCTAAAACGGCATTGGAGCATTTTAAATGACTTTTGTGGACATTGACAAAGCGATTTCTGTGCGACTGCAGCCGATCTCTAACTGCCCCTACAGCAACCACAGGATACCTCTCTCTAAGCTCTAAAGATACTAGACCTATACCGAAATACCAGCCCTGAGAAGGACTTTTGTGGACATTGACAGAGCGATTTGTGACTGCAGCCGATCTCTAACTGCCCCTAAAGCAACCACAGGATACCTGTCCCTAACCTGAAAAGAGACTGTAGAAGGCCTATACCGAAATACCAGCCCTGGAAAGGACTTTTGTGGATCTTCCCAGTGCTATATGTGTCTAGCGAACTCTCCCTAATGAGCACAGTGACAGCAGCCCTCTCCCTACACTGGCAGAAAACGGAATGTGAAATGGCCGCCAGGTCAGGTCTATTTATAGGGTAGGGGGACTGTCCATGTGCTGGAATGTTTCAATTGGCTGTCCCGTTCCACCTGATGGCTGTGTCATGGGTCAAAGTTCTCCCCAATGTAAACAAATATGGCCGCAGCGAACGACGCCATGTGTCCGAAAATGTGGCGGGTAGCGAACAAGCAAAGTTCGCCGCGAAACGACCGCCGGGCGAACCGCAAGGCCATCTCTATTGAAAAACACAGGCTCCGAAATGCAGGATAAACGCAGCAATTGCATTTTGGACATAGCGGCTCACACTTTATTAGATCGCTAGTACAACAGTGGGCCAAAGATTCTGGAAACAACTGTGCCATATCCAAAGCCAACCACAAGAAGCTGGCTTGATTGGAAGATACAGTGGGCTATTGAAGGGCCAGATATGCAAACTTGTACCCACACATATTCTAAAGGGGTGGGATTTTGGTTTGGACAGTGTTGTTAAATTCTAGGCCAATAGCCACAAGAGCTGTGGAGAGCAGCACTTTTAATGTGTTGTAAACCTGGACTTGTTTCTAATGGAAATTTGCAAAACGACTGAAGCACCTTGTAGTGAAAATATGGGAGAAGGTTGCATTCATGGCGAATGAGTGTTGTTAAAATTTAAGAGATTTTTCTATGTGGTGTCTGAAAAACATTATGGGCTGAATGTGCTACATCAGATATTTATATGTACAGTGCCTTGCGAAAGTATTCGGCCCCCTTGAACTTTTCAACCTTTTGCCACATTTCAGGCTTCAAATATAAAGATATAAAACTGTATTTTTTTGTGAAGAATCAACAAGTGGGACACAATCATGAAGTGGAACGAAATTTATTGGATATTTCAAACTTTTTTAACAAATAAAAAACTGAAAAATTGGGCGTGCAAAATTATTCAGCCCCCTTAAGTTAATACTTTGTAGCGCCACCTTTTGCTATGATTACAGCTGTAAGTCGCTTGGGGTATGTCTCTATCAGTTTTGCACAACGAGAGACTGAAATTTTTGCCTATTCCTCCTAGCAAAACAGCTCGAGCTCAGTGAGGTTGGATAGAGAGAGTTTGTGAACAGCAGTTTTCAGTTCTTTCCACAGATTCTCGATTGGATTCAGGTCTGGACTTTGACTTGGCCATTCTAACACCTGGATATGTTTATTTGTGAACCATTCCATTGTAGATTTTGCTTTATGTTTTGGATCATTGTCTTGTTGGAAGACAAATCTCCGTCCCAGTCTCAGGTCTTTTGCAGACTCCCATCAGGTTTTCTTCCAGAATGGTCCTGTATTTGGCTCCATCCATCTTCCCATCAATTTTTTTTTTTTCGTTGTCTTGTTGGAAGACAAATCTCCGTCCCAGTCTCAGGTCTTTTGCAGACTCCCATCAGGTTTTCTTCCAGAATGGTCCTGTATTTGGCTCCATCCATCTTCCAATCAATTTTAACCATCTTCCCTGGCCCTGCTGAAGAAAAGCAGGCCCAAACCATGATGCTGCCACCACCATGTTTGACGGTGGGGATGGTGTGTTCAGAGTGATGAGCTGTGTTGCTTTTACGCCAAACATAACGTTTTGCATTGTTGCCAAAAAGTTTGATTTTGGTTTCATCTGACCAGAGCACCTTCTTCCACATGTTTGGTGTGTCTCCCAGGTGGCTTGTGGCAAACATTAAATGACACTTTTTATGGATATCTTCAAGAAATGGCTTTCTTCTTGCCACTCTTCCATAAAGGCCAGATTTGTGCAGTATACGACTGATTATTGTCCTATGGACAGAGTCTCCTACCTCAGCTGTAGATCTCTCAGTTCATTCAGAGTGATCATGGGCCTCTTGCCTGCATCTCTGATCAGTCTTCTCCTTGTATGAGCTGAAAGTTTAGAGGGACGGCCAGGTCTTCGTAGATTTGCAGTGGTCTGATACTCCTTCCATTTCAATATTATCGCTTGCACAGTGCTCCTTGGGATGTTTAAAACTTGGAAAATGTTTTTGTATCCAAATCAGGCTTTAAACTTCTCCACAACAGTATCTCAGACCTGCCTGGTGTGTTCCTTGTTCTTCATGATGCTCTCTGCGCTTTAAACGGACCTCTGAGACTATCACAGTGCAGGTGCATTTATACAGAGACTTGATTACACATAGGGGGATTCTATTTATCATCATTAGTCATTTAGGTCAACATTGGATCATTCAGAGATCCTCACTGAACTTCTGGAGAGAGTTTGCTGCACTGAAAGTAAAGGGGCTGAATAATTTTGCACGCCCAATTTTTCAGTTTTTTATTTGTTAACAAAGTTTGAAATATCCAATAAATTTTGTTTCACTTCATGATTGTGTCCCACTTGTTGTTCATGCTTCACAAAAAAATTACAGTTTTATATCTTTATGATTGAAGCCTGAAATGTGGCAAAAGGTTGCAAAGTTCAAGGGGGCCGAATACTTTTGCAAGGCACTGTATATTATAGTATAGGTTTGGTGATTTTTCAGGCTTGCATAAAAAAATCTTTTTTTTTTTTTTTTTGGGCCTTGCTTTAACAAGATTGTCTCCAGTCTCTCAACAGAACTGTTTGTCCTGTTGTCCCCTTTGTATGCTAAAGCCAAATGTTGAACAATGTCCCTTTGTCTGCAGGGGACAGGTGATTAGGTGAAGGTCAGTTAATGACTGTACTGTCCCTGTGCAGGGCATATGGTTTTAGTATGCTAAGTTGACTGACCGTTTATCCAAATGTCCAGGTGTTCTGACAGATAAAATTCATGAATGTATACTTGCTAGAGATGTCATGGCTCCAAATAGCAACAAGAGCTAGTAATTTAATATAGTATAGTCATCACATCAATGAGGTTTTGTGTTTCATCCAATCACTTTAAGAAAGCAATGGTTTTGCTGTTTGGACCAATCGGAGATTCCTCAATATTAGTGAATAAAAGGAACTAGCATAAGAATGGCAGAGATAGAAAGTTCTAACGAGCAGTGCCCTCTAAATTCCTCCTGTATTGAATTGTATTGTAACTGTACTGTTTGCCCTAATGTTGTAAAGCACTGCACAAACTGTTGGCACTGTATAAATCCTGTATAACAATACACGCCTGAGGGCTTCATGACACCAAGGAAGGTCTGTGCTAGAAGGGACTTTAACTGGAGATGACATCAAATCTACACTAAGAGAACCCAGTTTCCTGCAGCTGCTTGTTACGGAAATTTCGAACTACAACCCAAACATTTTAGTGTATCCCTATCACATATAGACCATTGTCAATGCTTATTTGGTAAGAAGGCTGGATAGCATGTGCTATACGCATATTTGTAACACTGTATATTTTGTATTATTTTTCTACAATTGTAAATCATTTGTATGTACAGCATATTAACCACTTTCCTACTTGGTACTTTCACCCCCTTCCTGCCCAGGCTATTTTTCAGCTTCCTGTGCTGTCCCACTTTGAAAAACAATTGCGCAGTCATGCAAAATGTACATATATTGAAACTATTTGTGTTACCGCGCTTAGGAAAAAATTAATTGAAACCTTCACCAAAGGGAATTAACAAAATTTTATTTTCAATTGTTCATTGTATTTCAATTTAATCATCATGATTGTATATAAGTTGGGATTTACATAACACTTATGGAACCAGGCAGTGCTTAAAAAAACAACAGTGTACATATATTACATTTTATTTATTTATTTGAGACCGATAGAGCTTTCTTTTGGTGGTATATAGTCAGCACTGGATTTTTTATTTTTTCATAAATGAAAAAAGACCAGAACGTGGTTTCTGTAATAAGATTTTGGAAAAAGGTACATTTATTTTCTTCACTGATGTGCGGCGATGAGGCTGCACTGATGGGGACTGATTATCAGTGTAAACCTGCCCTGTCACAGGATAGCTGGTTATCAGCTTTCCTTTCCCAAGAGAGTGGCATCACTGAGGAAAGGAAATGCCGATAACCGGCATTTGTTTACATGTGATGAGTTGATTGGACACCACTGATCACATAGTAAACGGCCACTGTGATTGGCCCATTACCTCGATCTGTGATCAGCTGTGTCTTGATGTGCGTAGCGTGGGATCTGGGATGATGCCAGTAGATGCCCTTCCGGAAATGTGCGACCCAGCTGTAGCCTTCATTTGGCTAGTAGTTATTATACTGCAGGGTTTTTGATTTACTGCTAGTAACCTTAAAAGTGTGAGCAAAACATGGACCAAACGAGGTTGGATTGTTATCAGCACTTCTCACTCCGGTAAGAAAAATAATTCAGTCTTTACTGAAGAATGTGCAGAGAAGTGCAAACAAACTGACAAAAAATAGAGGAGCTGAGCTACCAGAAAAGATTGAGTTTAAAAGTGCTAACTTTAGAAAGTCCTGATATATGTACTCTTCACTGCTCCATCTCATGAGATTCTTTCTGTTTGGTCTGTGTCTTGCATATTGAGAACCAAGAAGCTTTGTCTGAGCCACTGGACGGCTCGTCTGCAAGGTTGTCCGGTTCCGATTCAATCGGAAAATGCCACGGCTGTGCCTTACATCAATCACCAGGGGGGGCACCAAGAGTGTCTTGGCGGCCAAGGAAGTGGCCGAGATTCTGGCCTGGGTGGAAAGGTTTGTTCCAAAAGAAATAGAAAGAGACGAGGACCAATGCGCTACCTGAGGGGTCTGATGATACGAGAAAAAAATGTCTAAATCAATAAGGTGAAAAAGCTGCAGGATCGGCGCTAATTCATAAAAACTAAAATATGCAAATAAAAATGTGTATATGATGAATCAACTGTGAATGCACAATAATGCAGATGTGTGATGAAACAAAAGTGTCATAAAGTAAATGGATAATTGAATCAATCGTGTTAGTGTAGGGCTGGGCGATAAATCGATTTATCGATTTTTTAGTTTGGAACGATTTTTTTTTTTTAAACTCGAGTTTTTTCTACAATACTTTTTTCTGCCTTGTGCAGCCACCGAACTCCCCAGTAACGGACCACCGCCGCACCTGGATGTGACGTCAGCTGCGGGGCGGGTGGTGCGTCTGTACTGGATGTAACGACAGCTTCCAGGAGAGGTACCTATCCTATCACAGCCCCTATACAGACGCACCGCCCGCTTCCTCTCCCGGTGTCTTGTCGAATAGTGCCCCCGACGGACTGCGCATGCTCCGTAAGTGACGTCACTCCAGCTGATTTCTACGATCAGTTGGGGTTGGCGCGTGCGCAGTCCGTCGGGGGCTCTATCCGACGAGAGACAGAGCGGGAAGAATCTAATGTCAGATTCTGACTCGCTCTGTAGCGCGTGCGCAGTCCGTTGGGGGCATTTCTCGACGAGAGACAGAGCGGGAAGAATCTAATGTCAGATTCTAACTCGCTCTGTACGATCAGTACTCATATGGGACACATTAAAGGGGCACTCTGGAATACTACGATCAGTACTCATATGGGACACATTAAAGGGGCACTCTGGAATACTAAAGGGGCACGCTGACTGCAATAATAAAAGGGCACTCTGGAATACTAAAGGGGCATGCCGACTGCAAAAAAAAGGGGCACTCTGAATGCAATAATAAAGGGGCACTCTGAATGCAATAATAAAGGGGCACTCTGAATGCAATAATAAAGGGGCACTCTGACCGTGGGTCATAAAGGAGCTATGTGACTGGGACACTGATGTAAAGGGGAACTCTGACAGGGACACTGATATAAAGGGGGACTCTGATAGGGAAGCACTAGATGTAAAGGAGCACTCTAATGGGGACACGTATGTAAAGGAGGACTCTAACGGGGACACTGGATGTAAAGGGGGACTCTGACGGGGACACTGATGTAAAGGGGAACTCTGATGGGACACTGATGTAAAGGGGAACGCTGACTGGGACACTGATATAAAGGGGGACTCTGATAGGGAAGCACTAGATGTAAAGGAGTACTCTAATGGGGACACGGATGTAAAGGAGGACTCTAACGGGGACACTGGATGTAAAGGGGGACTCTGACGGGGACACTGATGTAAAGGGGAACTCTGATGGGTCACTGATGTAAAGGGAGACTCTGACTGGGACACTGATATAAAGGGGGACTCTGATAGGGAAGCACTGGATGTAAAGGCTCTACTATTCTTTCTTCAGCAAGACAGTCTACAAGCACTTTATAAAGTTGCACTTTTGACACTATATCTGATGTCTGCAGTCATTTTTTAAGTGCATTGAAAAAGAAAATCGAAAATCGAATTGAAAATCGAATTTTTCTTGAAAAATCGAAGATTTTTTTTTTAGGCAAAATCGCCCAGCCCTATAGTGTATGATGAATCAATGGTGCCACAAAAATAAATGAAACAGTGAAAATAACAATGAGTGATGGATCCAGATAATACTAATGTGCAATCAATAAATCCAACAATGTCAAATAGCACAATGAAAATATATATAATGGTGTAACAACGCAAATGTCCAAATAATTCCAATAAGATGAACCGCTGAAAAAACAACATGCACTCCTCTGTGCAAAAAACAACTTCCACCAAGTGTTCAAATTCAAATGTGATGAATATACATTAATCCCAATAGTGATGCTCTAAAGTGTGCAGTGGCAGCTTACCTCAAACACACAGAAAAAATGCATGTGTGTAATCAATTATAATAGCTTCTTCCAAAACTGCTCTCTGGATGACCCTCCTCGGATGGATGGATGGCAGGATCTCTCTATTGAATGGTCAGTTGTTCCCATATAATGAAATGGCTCCTCCACTGTACACTCCTCCGCTGCACTCTCCTATATCAGAGGCACCAGTCGAGCCTCATGCAGCTACAAACACAGATTTAGCCGTTGTGATAAATAACGTCTTTATAAATAAAACCGAGTTTCCTGGCCCTAACTTGCTCTTGTCCGCAGCCGCCTGTGCTGCCCTTCCTTCATCCTTCTCCATGAAGTGGTTCCAGGCAGACTTTGGCTCCTTACAGCCCACTGGCTTAATTATCACTAAAGTTGTATGCCCTCTTCCCGTAGCCAGTGTTCTGCCTCCTCAAGGTTTGTTCCAGCCCTCTCTGCTGTACACATTCCAGGTGTGGAAAACTGGCAAGTGGATTACCTGAGTCGTAATGTTGGCCTATTATTCCTATTATTCCTACCTTCTACGCACTCCCCAAGGTTCATAAGAACCTTGGGGATTCCCCTGGGCGCCCCATAGTATCAGGGGTAGGATGCGAAACAGAACCTGCAAGTCAATTTGTTGACAAGTCATTTGAGACCTTTGATCTTGGGGCTACCCTCATATTTGAAGGACACCCTGGACCTATTAAGGGCGGTTGAAGACATTGTGGTTTTTACCTGGAGCATTATTGGTCGCAATAGATATCGAGGCCTTGTATTCAAGCATCCCCCATTCTAGGGGTATTGAGGTGATTTCCTCCTTTCTCTATGAGCAAGACCAATCTGAATGGCCTATGGCAGATTTCATCATTATCCTATTGGATCACATTTTACGATCGAACGTGTTCCTATTCCAGGATGTCGCCTACCTCCAGGTACAGGGCGTGGCGATGGGGACCTCATGTGCCCCATCTTACGCGACCCTGTACCTGGGGGGGTGGGAGAAATCAGTGTTCCGTGATGAGGCCTTGTCGATGTACCTGCGCCACATTCTCTTGTGGCGCAGGTACATCGATGACGTTTTCATCATTTGGACTGGGAGTGTAGGGGAGTTGCGCCAGTTTATGGACCTGTTAGCCGATAACACCTTCAATTTGAAGTTTACTATGCAATACAGCTTGGAAAATCTTCCATTTCTGGATACCAGGCTGTTCGTGGATGAGGATCGATTGCTCCGCACTACCTTGTACCGCAAGGAAACTGCGGGCAATACGATCTTGCATTATACGAGCAGCCATCCCCGTCCGTTAATTAACAGCATTCCGTTTGGCCAGTACCTCCGTCTTCGGAGGAACTGTGCCAGGGACGAGGATTTCGAAATGGAAGCTGCAGCCCTGAGAAAAAGACTCAAAGCTCGGGGATATAGTAAAAAAGTTCTTCGGAAGGCCTATAATAAGGCTAAGGCCTATACAAGAAATGAACTAATTTTCAACTTTGGGAAAAAGACATCAGGTTCTGGTACAATCAGACTGGTTACCACGTATAATGACCATCACTCGCAGATTCGAGCAATTATGAGGCGTAATTGGCATTTCCTGACAGATGACAGGATAGTGTCCAACTATGTTCGCCAACACCCAGAGCTAGTTTTTCGCAAATCTAAGTCACTTCGTGACTCTATGGTACATAGTCATCTTCGGCAGGTACCACAGGGTGAGGATCAGACACGTAGAGGTACTTATCCATGTGGCCAATGCGACATCTGCCCTTGGATACAGGCAGGTCCAACCTGTACCCTTCCGAATGGCTCTGTATATAAACTTAACTGTTATGCAGATTGTCAAACGATGGGAGTAGTATATATTGCTCTCTGCGAGTGCGGCTCATTTTACGTGGGCAAAACGAAAAGGTCCCTGGCCTGTCGAGTGAGGGACCATTTGTATTATATGGAGGTGGGATTGGTGTACACCCCCATCTGCAAGCATGTAGGCAACCATCATAACTTCAAGCCTGAAGTAGTCAAATTTTATGTTTTGGAGGTGGTGAACCCCAACATTCGGGGAGGAGATGTAGACAATAAAATTTTAAAATTGGAAGCTCGATGGATTTATAACCTACATGCCACAACCCCTCCAGGTTTAAACTCAGTTATTTCATACCAACCTTTCTTAAAATAAACTACAACTTCATTGGCCAAGAATCCCCAATCTGACTTTTTTCCTTCCTTTTTTTTTTTTTTTTTTTTTGTCCTCTCAAATCATTAATGATTTTGTATAAAATTATCCATTTTTTTGAATACTTTATTATGATTATTTGTTGGTTTGTCTTCAATATTTCTCTTCATGTGCATGCTTGTGGCTTTTTGTGCCTATTGGACTGGCGCCCGGATGCTGGCTGTGCGTTCCAGACCTGAGGGACCTAGGGATCTACATAGGAGACCTATTAGGGAGGTGTTCGGGCGCAAAGCCGGTGAGTACTGGTCATCTGGCTCCCGGCTTTGGTCACTTCTTTTGACCAATGAGGAGATTATCTTTCGGGTACTCTCCAGTCCCGGATGTTTACCTCCACAATTGTTGCGCCCGCGCCGTAGATGGCGCGGCTTCCGGTTTCGTCACTTCCGGCGGAGTCTGAGTACTTCCGCCGGAGTTTGGCGCGATCGTTTAGCCGCGTCACTTCCGGTGGAGCCCCATACTTTAGGGGGAGGGCGGCCGGTGCTTAGACACGGCTGTCTCTCCCCCTCAGGCTGTGCGTTCGTCCCAAAAGGGAGGGGAACCTTTGTTTTTGTTTTTCCTCCATCAAGACTCATTTGGGCACGGGTTTACACCCCTAAACGGGATTTTCAAGACGGAAGCAGCTGGGATTCAGTGTTACTCACTGGGTAAGTGGGGTGGTATATCCTTCCTTTCCCCTCCCGTCTTCACCCCTGGTGGGCATTTATTCTTATCGGGTAGAACTGTCTAGGGCAATCTGGATTAACCATGTCCAATTATATATGGATATAATTTTGCAAGCCTTTTTTATGGTTATTTTTTACAGCAAGATGTGCTATGGATGTACTGTGATGCGGATGGCTATACACAGTCTCCCAGGTGTTGTGGGGGCCCCTCCCTTCCCCTTTCCCTCCCCCCCTCCCCAATTCCTCTTCCCCTCCCTTTCTTTTTCCCTCCCCTTTTCCCCTTTTGGTCTTTTCCCCTTCCCCCCTCTTTCTTCCCCCTCTCCCCTTTCTCCCTCTCCCCCTCTCTCCCCCCCACATCAACTGTGATGTTACATCAAGTTCTTTTCATGTTTTTTTTTCACGCTTTTTATTTCTTCCTTTGGTTACATTCCATATATTTTCTTTCTCAGATGGTTTTCCACTAGTACGCCCGGGGTCTGCTTGTTCGTGAGGGAGGCTACCTCTCTGAATGTACCCTGTCGGTACGGGACTCGGCACCTTTCCTGGGCTCCTTGAGTGAGAGGTTTTTAGGGTTGATTTACCCTGATACCCTCACTCGGTTGCATCCCTCCTGCACGTGGCCCTGTATGGTCGATAGCGCAGCCAGCATTTCTGGTCTCTTGTTCAAGCACTTTACAGCACAAGTATCTTGGTGAGCATCAAATAATTTTGTAGTGAACACGTTTTCAAATGTTCATATGTGTTTATTACCTTTTTCTGTGAACTTTTGTAACTTATGATTTTTTCTTTCTATAATAGTTAACCAAGGATCAACAAACGGTCTTCGATAAAGCGCCATTTTATGCGAAACGCGTCAGACCGATCCTATCTGGTTATAAATAATGTCAATTGTACTGTGTGTTTTTTCTTTTTAAAATGTCATGTGTGGAGTTGGCTCCATTTTTATATTTATGAGTGTTAATCACCACAATAAAGTTTACATTTTTTACATTGTTTGTTCTATTGCTGTTTACAGCGGTTTTGATGCTCCAAACTAGTTGGTTGTGACAGTCTCCTTACCATCCCTTTTTCTTTTTGCCCAGAGGTACAGTGGGGGCTGGTTCCCCCTCATGGGGTGGCGTCCCACTGTCCCTTTTTACATTTGTTCCAATACATTACCTGGGATTGGAGTCAGTTCACACCAATACTCTACTAGTTTATCCAACAACACCCTCTCTTTTCATATACCTGAGTCGTAATGTGTTGGATCTAGGGGAGTGGTCCCTACACCCGAAGGTGTTTCATCTCTTGTGTGTTCGATGGGGGACTCCCGAGGTTGATCTGTTTGCTTCTCGCCTCAACAAGAAGGTTCAGAGGTTCGTAGCCAGGTCTCGGGATCCCCTGGCTGATGCCAGACGCACTGGTGGCTCCTTGAGGTTGGTATCAGCTGATTTATGCCTTCCCTCCGCTGAAACTCCTGCCGAGGCTTCCTTGTAAGATAGAGGTGGTAGGGATTCCGGTCATTCTGGTGGCTCCAGGCTGGCCTCTCCGGTCTTGGTGTTTGTCGATGTACTTCAGAAAAAAGGATTTTATGGTAAGGTCTTAGAAAAATCCAGTTTTCTCTTTCGTTCATTGACGGACACAGCTCCATATCTTCTTGACCCATGGGTTTATGCTGCCCTCTACAGGAGTAAGACACTAGGTGGAAAAAAGTTTGACTACGCCTATAGGGGAAGTCCCAGGGAGTATACTCCCACTTCCTGCTATAGGTCTTCAGTTTTTTTCTGCCTAGTCAGAGTAAGGCCCTAGTTCCTTTCTGGGATCTCTGGTCCTAGCATTTTTTTCCTTTTTTAAATGGAATTTTTTGCTTCTATTATTATTCTCTGTTCCTGTGAGAACTATAATCAATTCTGTTCCTGTGAGAATTACAATCAATTGCTGGACTGGGCGATGGCCTGGATATTTTAGATCCTTACAGTCCCCCCAGTCCGGACAGCTTGCGTGACCCGACCTCAGCTCCGCGCCAGGTCGGCCGCGACATAGCCCCACTGGGCAGGGGCTGGCCGTCGAGTAAACGACTCACGAGGACGCATAGCCCTGGTCACAACCTGAGTCACAGCGTGCCTCTGGCCCGCAGCACCGTCATTCCAAGATGGTGTGGTGGTCTGCCTGGAGTGATGCCTGCCTGGTTCCAAGGTGTTGTAAGTAGTGTCCCCCCTCTCCCTTGGTGGTCTTTCGGGGTGAACGTGAGCCCCTCCCTGGGGATGGTCAGACCCCTGGGTTCCCCTCCATTCCCCCCAGCCCCTTTAAACAATCACTGTGGCATCCAACCGAGCCGAGGGGGGGGGGGTTTTGAGCGGGTTCCCTGCCTCCTGGGGGTTAGTGAATGGGGAAGGGATGTCCTTTGGGCTCCCTGTGGCTGTGGTTGGGCTGGGGGAGCATATGTTTGTTTTATTATCCGCGGATATGCGCCTCACGCTGTCAGATCGGGCCAAAAATTTAGGCGTGGCTGATGGACCAGCTGTTCGAGCTGCTGCCCAAGCTGTCCGAGCTGCTAACCAAGCTGTCCAAGCTGCTGACAGGCATCCACCTTCCCCTCAGCTGCCCTGAGGGGTCGGCTCTGCTGGGGATCATGTCCTGGCGACTGGGCGCCCTCAAAATTTAAGCCACGGCTTGCAGCCTAATGGGTGGGTCCACGAGCTGCTTCGGTCCGGCTACAAGAATGAGTTTTAGCCTTATCCTCCAGAGAGGTTCTTTCCTTCCTACCTGCGTTTTATCCCCAGACCACCTGTGAGGTCTCTTCGGGGCGATGCAAAACTTGCTACTACAAGGGGTGATTGTTCCAGTCTCCGAATCGGAACGTTTTTTTCATGGGTTTTTTTCAAACGTGTTTACAGGTCCCAGGAAGGAAAGCGAGGTACGTCCAATATTGAACCTCAAAGCTCTGAACCGCTTGTGCAGGTACAGATGTTCTAAATGGAGTCCATTCGTACGGTAGTGGCATCCCTACATTAGGGGGATCTTCTGGCCTCTACCGATATCAAGGACGCTTACCTTCATATTCTGATGTCGGTCATCCACTCCTCCCCTGCTTGCCGTGGGTGAGGAGCATTATCAAGAGGTCTTGCCTCGGCTCTTTGGGTTTTCACAAAGTGTTGACCCCGGTGTTGGCATTGTTACGCCAGCGGGGGATTGTGGTACTGGAGTGCCTGGATGATCTTCTTCTGCGAGCAGAGTCTCCGACTGCTCTGTGGACAACCGGGAGATTACTGTATGAACTCTGCAGGAGTTCGGTTGGAAATTAGATTTCCAGGTATAGGCTTTGGTTCCATCCACCTAGTTGAAGTATCTGGGTCTGCTCTGGACTCTGCCTCAGCCAGGGTGTTCCTCCCATGGGACAAGCTCCAAAATCTGCAGAATGAATTCACTCCTTTTCGTTGACTCAGAGTTTGGCTTTCCTTCAATGAGGTGTTGAGCAGCGTCTGGCCTCAAGGGTCAGGTTTGGCCTTGGCGGTTTTCTTTGGCTACGCATTATTTGGTTCGCACCTTTGTTCAGGGGGTTCACCACTTTGTTCTCCCAGTGGCTTTGGCTACGCATTCTTTGATTCGCACCTTTGTTCAGGGGGTTCGCCACTTTGTTCTCCCACTGCGGTCTTCATTGCCCTCATGGGATCTCAACTTTGTGCTGTCTGATCTTCAGTAACCGCCGTTGATAAATATTCGCGAGATTCCTCCCAGAAGGTAGCCTTCTTGGTGGCGCTTTCTTCTGCACGTAGGGTGTCGGAGCTGGCAGCTTTGTCTTGTCATTCACCTTACTTGGTGGTTCACGGAGATAAAGTGGTGGGCATGCGGGGGATGTGGTTCTGGGGGGACATCCTCCCAGAAAAACAGCCGCTCTGTAGCCGTCTTTCAGCTATAGCGCAGGTCTGAAGTGGTTAAGGTTTATACTGAAACATTGGTGAATAATCCTGAAGATCAAGGGTGTATGTTGGTGTATTTTGCTACTTTTTTATATTTTTTGTATTATAAGCATAGATTTTTTGCACTGTACTGTATATTTTTTAATATTTTATATTGTTTGCATTATCAAAGAAGATAAGCAGCTAGCAGTATTTGATTTGTACTAATTGGGATATAATTTTGTTTCGTAAGTGTATTACTTATTTTATATACCAGGACTTTATGTAGGTAGTACTGCTCTTCGCTATATTGATGATGTTCTGTACAAGGGTGAATTATTGAGCAGTGGCTGGGTCCATTAAGATTTAAATTATTAGCAAATAGGCTTAATCTGGGTGCGGATGGTACGTGTATTATACTTACCATTGCGAGGAAAGATAAGCTGAACTGAATCATTTCTTTTCTGAGAAGACTTGATTTAAGGAGGGATATGATCACCATATAGTGAACTTAGTGTTCAGTTGTCCAGCTCATTACAGAAGGGGGCACCTCTTACAAGCTAGATGCATTCCTAAATGCGCTACATATAATTTGATATGAGCATTTATAGGTAATAACACCAGAGACTGTTGACCCAGTGAATATGTGATTGCTTCCTAAAGGATCAGGAAGGATTTTTTTTTTCCCTCTCTAGCAAATTGGACCATGCTTCATAGGGGTTTTTTGCCTTCCTCTGGATCAACCTGTGGCTTTAGGATTGTGTATAAAAAGGTTTTCTATTTATTTACTTTTTCTATTGGTTGAACTAGATGGACTCGTTTTTTCAACCTAACTATGAAACGCAAAAAAAGTCATGCTAGCAGGCAATGTCCCAAGAAATTCATCAACGTCTTCTACTTTAGTCTTCAAACAAGAACATTCTCCCCTTCATAGGTGCAAAGCAGAGCCTCCTTTGGACAGAATCAAGGTTTTGGACTTGTGTATGTATACATTTTGAAAGTTATCCCATCCTGTTTGGACTACATTGAGGTATAGTGTTTTGTTCCAATTTGTTTGATACATAATGACATCTAGTGGCAGTTTTTGGGCAATACAGCTTGTTTCCTTGATTATTTTCCCCCTCTGTCCTCTCCTATTGTTTTGCACTATAAATTGTTCAGTTCTACCTGGACCTGTTTCTTTCGTGTTCCGGCAGACAGTGTTAGAACTTTGCAGAGGCAGGTCTTAGGAAAGTCATTGTATTCTTACACTTAAAAAGTCTGGAAAAACATTCCCTGTACTGCCGATATCCAAGGTAAAATTGCATTAGATTCACTTTCTGTGTCTTATTATAAAGGTAATCTGTCCATGGATGGTGCAAAGTCAGCAGGTGTCTATACTGTGTGGGCAAACTGGGTCTGAAGAAGATATGTCAATGCATACAGCTGCATTTGAAATAGAACAGCAATGCTGCACTCAAACTCACATTCTCAGGACACCTGCAAGGTGCATCAGTCAAGCATTAATACCACTTTCTTGTAAAGCTTTTATGTTTTTTAGTTTACCTTTGCAAAAAATATTATGAGACATAGAGTTTATTATGTCTGCTGCCAACTACAGTAACTTACAAGTACTGTGTAGTTCATTAAGCTTACTATGTTTGTTGTGCGTCAAAAAAGTTGTTTTTACATTAATCTGAACTTCATGAAACCGCAAGCACAGTCACGGTGAGACTAATTGTGACAGGAGTCACTTTGGGCATGGGGGTTGTGGACCCCAAATTCCTTTAAAGAGGTTGGGAGGCACTATGTCCAGCCTTGTGTGGCTTTCTTATGTTTAAGTCACCCTGCATCTGTTATGGATGCAGGGTGACCAGGAGGGTGGTGAACACTGAAAATATGGTTTGGACTACTACAAATGGGACAGTCATATTCAGGAATAATGTCTCCCTTGTAATATGAAGATTTTTGTTCCCATTTGCCATGAGCTCTCTGAACAGGAAGTCAACTCCTAATATGGTCATTACAGGAAGTTCTGAGGAGATGGGCTGTCTGAGGTGGCTCTCCATTCACTCCATTGTAAGGTGTGCTAATGACCTCACCTGTTGTCTGCTAAGGGATGTATTGACACTCAGAGTAATGTGTATTGAGGGCTCGTTAGGGAACCATTGTCCTGTGTCTGACTATAGTTTACATTGATTGCCCCCTGGGGCTTCTGTCTCCTTGCATTGGTCAAAGCTATCTGACCAATCCCTGTTGACTCATTTTCAAGTCCTCATTTGCATAGCAGCCCTCCTGGTCAAGCTATCTGACCAATCACTACTGACTCATTTTCGAGCCCTCATTTGCATGGGCTGGAGAGGACCTTATTGGGAACTGCAAGTACTTTACAATTGACCAATGGGAAAGCGGTTGTTGGGGGAAGGATGTTCCAAATTTTGTATAAAAGTGTGCTGTGTTCTTCCAATAAATGTTGGTCCTGTTTTACCCTCAACTCGGAGCTTTGTCTCGTTCTTGGGGGGATTCACTGTATGCTGTTGGAGACTGATTGCTAGGAGTGTAAGCTGATGTATGCTTTTCCTGTTCGTCTGCTAGCAGCTATTCGTGAGGTTCCAGGTTGGAGTGCTATTTTGTATCCAGTTCGGGAGTTTGATGTTCTGCAGTAGCTGTGCCTGTCTCTCAGAAAGGGGCATATCGCCTAAACGGATTTTAACCCCTTGTCTGCTGAAACGGTCCGTTACACTAATAAATCCCCTTATGTGGCACATGCCTGCACATTGGGGTTGTTTTACTAAAGGCAAATAGACTGAGCAGTTGCACTCTGCATATGCAGTTTCTCCAGAGCTTAGTAAATGAGGTAAAGCTTCACTTTGCAAAGAATACCCAATCACATGTAAGGAAAATTAAATGAACCGCATTTTTGCTAGCACATGATTGGATGACGAAAGTCAGCAGAGCTTCTAGTTATTTATTAAGCTCTGGAGGAACTGCCCTTGCAGAGTGCAACTGCCCTTTTGCATAGTGCGCAGTTTATTTGCCTTTAGTAAATTAACCCTATTGACTCATTTTGTCATCTCTCAGCACCAGGAACTAACACCAGCACTGTGAAAGGAGGAGGTGGTTATTTAAATAGGCATACTCAAGGCTGTCTTCATGGTACTGTGGCCTGTGTTGCAAACTCTCAGGAGACTTTGGGAGGTGTAGGGCTCAGAAAAAATTGCAAGACTTGCAGCCATTTTCAGAAGACCAGGCAGGGGGGATAGTATTTTGGTGACTCACGATTTTCATGGGTGTATTGACTGTTTTGCTATCTAATAGATTACTAACCAGAACAGAGTGCACAGTTGATGGTAAAACTGTATATTTTATATTTCCTTATTATTAAAGTGGCTCTCTAATGCTTTCCAGGCTTCCAAATCCTGGTCAAGGAGCAATATAAGGACATTAGCATAGTTCTACCGTATACCAAAGGAATGTTGTTAACTGGTCAAGTCCTTGAGGGGTCATATTGCAAAGGGAGTTGGCTTGGGGGGTGGTATATTTCTTTTACACAAGTCTAAATACCACTGCCCAAACTGCTAAGAGTTTACTCTTCCCCAGAACGGCCATGAGGTAAGTGTCTGGTCCTGATTGTGTAAGAGCATATGGGACTCCATGACAGTAAAAAGCACCTTTAGTTAAGTATTCTTGTCATATTTACTTTATCTGTATCTGTCATTACTTTGATAAATGTTATACTTTTAAGTATTTGTGTGATCTCTCTTTGCACATATCGAACACAACCCCAAAAAACATGAAAAAACAGATGTTTTATCTACTTCACTGCATGTCCTTTCAAGATCCAAACAGAAAAACCAGAGTGGCCCTAAAACCTGTACCTCTAAAGTTAACGTTTCTTGTATGAGGTTGCTATTTCTGACTTTATTTTGGCCCATGAACGCTATGAAATAAATATTCCTTTTGACCTTTGAACACAGCAGATGCCAACATCTACTGTAGAATATTGTTTGCCTAAACCATTCTGCATTCAATAAGGATATTTGTGGATGCCATGAGTTTGAGGCGTTCAGCTTGTTAATGAAGATTGTCTGCAGTGAAGGTCTATGCTACTTTCAGACCAGGCATAAAGGGCTCAGGAAGGGATAAGTTACTATTACAACAATTGGAGTCGTAATAGCCACAAGGCCCCTTTCACACATGCTGTCTGTTTTTCATCCATCCGTTGACGGATGAAAAACAGACATCAATGCATCTCTATGGGAAAAAAATGGATGTAAATGGATGATCCATTTACATCTGCATCCGTCAACATCCGTTTTTTTAAATGGATCAAAGCTCTATTTTTCTTCTGTTAAAAAAAAATAAAAAACAGATCGTATGAGAAATTAATGTAAACTGACAAACGGTCAGTTTTTCATCTGTTTCTGCATTGGTAGTGGATGTAAAAAAAACTGATGAGAAACGGGTGAGCAGCTGATGAAAAACTGATAAATACTTAAGGCCCGTACACACGTACCGATCGTCGGCATACAAACGTCGGTGGACGAAGGATCTGCCGATTGTACGCGTGTTAGTATGGTGCCTCCGACAGATGTCTGCGCACAATCCGCGGACAAAAGTCTTTCTTGCAAACATGAAAATATTTGTATGCCGACACCAGAACGGACGATTGTTCGCCTGTCAGTACACAATTCGGCCGACAGACCGCAGATTTGCAAGACTGGGCATGCTCAGAAAATAGAAAACACAGGGAAAGTTAACCATTACATGACATCACTTCTGCAGTCGGCGGACAAAATTCTTGTGCTGTCCTTGTGCTGTCTTTGCACTTTTCAGCAGACACCGACATCCCGGGGAGAAAAGAGGAACATTTGTAAGCCGACCATCGGTACGTGTGTACGGGGCTTTAATCCGTTTTGACGTGAATGAACTGATGAAATGAAAGGTCCACATGTGTGAAGGGGGCCTTAGGAATAGTGCCGTCTGCCTTTATTCTGAGTTTCTCTGCATGGGACTGTTTTACCCTGCCTGTCTAAATCACAGTTTATCTTCCTAAGGAGACTGTACCTATTTACAGTAAAAAATGGCTAGACTGCACTATTTTATTTCTGAATAAAGGCAAATCCATAATGCCTCTGACCACATTTGCACAAGAAGCAGATTTCACAAATATTAAACCCAAGCGCACCATAAAACCAACTCAGAAGCTCAGAGAAAACTATAAATCTACTTCTCCAGAAATCCGTCAGACCTATGAGACAGAATTGCACAGTGAATGTCAGTTGTTTCACATTCTAACAATGAAGAAGCAGGACCAAGAGACTGTCAATTTCCTGTCTACCATCCATTAATGTTGTCATTGGCTGTCTGTAAAATATACAACCTTCTTAAGGAAAAATAATATAAACAATTCTTAACCAGAACTAATGCTTGGAGGCGTAAACCAACAAAGAGGTTTCTTAGTGCAAAGTGCTATGGAAAAGGCAGCGTTGTTCATCTGCAGAAGACCAAATACTATAGAATAGACCCATGTTAACTAAGCTCACCGCACAATTTTCTACACGTTGTAGATCCTCAAGCTGCGGGGTCTGCAACCCGTCGTTTGTGATCTACCCATCAATCGTGGGCAGGCGATGGGTAAATCACGTCCCTTCCTTGCCGACCCTGGAATGCTCCTCCAAATCATGCAGAGTGGCGTAGGGAAAGAACATACCTAGTATGCTGTGCTGGTCCCAGACGGCCCTGCTCTCACATCCATCCCAGTTGCTTGTGTATGACATCACATGGGATGGATGAGAGGCGTTCAGCTGGGATTAGCACACCACGAACAAAAAAGTGTGTCAAGGCTACTTCCCTGCTCTGCAAGTTTCTGCCCTCCTGTGACTCCCTGTACACACATACCTCTGCCCTGCTGACACTGCCCTATTGACATCATCCATTGCTCTACTGACACTGTCCGTTGCCGATGACTGCAAGTGCTATATTCTGGGGGGAGGGAGTCCCCCTGTAAGAATACAATAGTACAGCGGGTTAAATCCCTGCATTAACATCGCTTGTGTTGATACAGGGATCTGTCTGTTTTTTTTTTTTTTTCCATTCAACCTTCTGATTGACTGAAAAAAAAAAAAACTCCCTTTGTGTACCCAGCTTTACAGCTACATACAGTGTTAACTTAAATGAGCCCAACTGTTTAGGCATGGAGGATTTTAGAATAAAATTACCAGGCCATGGTCTCACTAAGGTTTGGAACCACTGCTCTCCTACCTAGTGCATTTTATGTAATAACAATCATTCTGGTATGGATGGTTCTTAAAGGTTACTCTACATAACCACCGCATTCTGCACAATGAGCTGTATATGAAATACTCCTGACCACTGCACCCTGTATGCTGGACTGTATATGACAAACTCCTGATCCCTTACTCTGTATGCTGGGCTGTAAATGACATACTCCTGACCCCTGCTGTCTGTACACTAAGATGTATATGACATACAGTGCCTTGCAAAAGTATTCGGCCCCCTTGAACTTTTCGACCTTTTGCCACATTTCAGGCTTCAAACATAAAGATATAAAACTGTAATTTTTTGTGAAGAATCAACAACAAGTGGGACACAATCATGAAGTGGAACGAAATTTATTGGATATTTCAAACTTTTTTAACAAATAAAAAACTGAAAAATTGGGCGTGCAAAATTATTCAGCCCCCTTTAGTTAATACTTTGTAGCGCCACCTTTTGCTGCGATTACAGCTGTAAGTCGCTTGGGGTATGTCTCTATCAGTTTTGCACATCGAGAGACTGAAATGTTTGCCCATTCCTCCTTGCAAAACAGCTTCGAGCTCACTGAGGTTGGACGGAGAGCGTTTGTGAACAGCAGTTTTCAGTTCTTTCCACAGATTCTCGATTGGATTCAGGTCTGGACTTTGACTTGGCCATTCTAACACCTGGATATGTTTATTTGTGAACCATTCCATTGTAGATTTTGCTTTATGTTTTGGATCATTGTCTTGTTGGAAGACAAATCTCCGTCCCAGTCTCAGGTCTTTTGCAGACTCCATCAGGTTTTCTTCCAGAATGGTCCTGTATTTGGCTCCATCCATCATCCCATCAATTTTAACCATCTTCCCTGTACCTGCTGAAGAAAAGCAGGCCCAAACCATGATGCTGCCACCACCATGTTTGACAGTGGGGATGGTGTGTTCAGGGTGATGAGCTGTGTTGCTTTTACGCCAAACATAACATTTTGCACTGCTGCCAAAAAGTTCAATTTTGGTTTCATCTGACCAGAGCACCTTCTTCCACATGTTTGGTGTGTCTCCCAGGTGGCTTGTGGCAAACTTTAAACGACACTTTTTATGGATATCTTTAAGAAATGGCTTTCTTCTTGCCACTCTTCCATAAAGGCCAGATTTGTGCAGTATACAATATGGCCATATGGTGGGACCAAACCCCCATTTTTATTTATGGACTCTCTTTAGATTTGGTAGTAATTTCTTTTGCATTTGCGCGCTATTCTTTTTTAATATACATGTCTTTTGGTTCATAGCTGCAGCAGCTTTGGAAATACATGGGTATGCTCCCCCAAATTTTTTGCCTGTTTATTATGTATTCGGTCTGACCAGACTATGGTGGTTGAGCAGCCCCCCCCCACCCCCCACACACACCGGTACTCAATCAGTGTCCACCATCAAGTGGATATAGGAGGAGTCCCCTGTAGTGCATTTGCACATCTCTCCCAGCAAGGAGTATTATCTCCAAGGGTTAGAAAGGCTGGATTCATCTCTTTTTCATGGATAGTGTAGGACCCACTGATAATGGGGTACTTTGACGCAGTAGTGGGCTTGAGCACGATATGGCCATATGGTGGGACCAAATTCCCATTTTTATTTATGGACTCTCTTCAGATTTGGTAGTAATTTCTTTTGCATTTGCGCGCTATTCTTTTTTAATATACATGTCTTTTGGTTCATAGCTGCAGCAGCTTTGGAAATACATGGGTATGCTCCCCCAAATTTTTTGCCTGTTTTATTATGTATTCGGTCTGACCAGACTATGGAGGTTGAGCAGCCCTCCCCACCCCCCACACACACCTGTACTCAATCAGTGTCCACCATCAAGTGGATATAGGAGGAGTCCCCTGTAGTGCATTTGCACATCTCTCCCAGCAAGGAGTATTATCTCCAAGGGTTAGAAAGGCTGGATTCATCTCTTTTTCATGGATAGTGTAGGACCCACTGATAATGGGGTACTTTGACGCAGTAGTGGGCTTGAGCACGATATGGCCATATGGTGGGACCAAACCCCCATTTTTATTTATGGACTCTCTTCAGATTTGGTAGTAATTTCTTTTGCATTTGCGCGCTATTCTTTTTTAATATACGACTGATTGTTGTCCTATGGACAGAGTCTCCCACCTGAGCTGTAGATCTCTGCAGTTCATCCAGAGTGATCATGGGCCTCTTGGCTGCATCTCTGATCAGTCTTCTCCTTGTATCAGCTGAAAGTTTAGAGGGACGGCCAGGTCTTCGTAGATTTGCAGTGGTCTGATACTCCTTCCATTTCAATATTATCGCTTGCACAGTGCTCCTTGGGATGTTTAAAGCTTGGGAAATCTTTTTGTATCCAAATCCGGCTTTAAACTTCTCCACAACAGTATCTTGGACCTGCCTGGTGTGTTCCTTGTTCTTCATGATGCTCTCTGCACTTTAAACGGACCTCTGAGATTATCACAGTGCAGGTGCATTTATACGGAGACTTGATTACACACAGGTGGATTCTATTTATCATCATTAGTCATTTAGGTCAACATTGGATCATTCAGTGATCCTCACTGAACTTCTGGAGAGAGTTTGCTGCACTGAAAGTAAAGGGGCTGAATAATTTTGCACGCCCAATTTTTCAGTTTTTTATTTGTTAACAAAGTTTGAAATATCCAATAAATTTCGTTCCACTTCATGATTGTGTCCCACTTGTTGTTGATTCTTGACAAAAAATTACAATTTTATATATTTATTTTTGAAGCCTGAAATGGGGCCAAAGGTCGCAAAGTTCAAGGGGGCCGAATACTTTCGCAAGGCACTGTACTCCTGACCACTTGGTATAAGGACTGTGCCATATGTTACCATGTAAATGGTAGTGAATCTGTGCAAGTTTTAAGCCGCTCTAACTGTTTATGCAATTTTGCAATTCTCCTCTGGGTACACAAAGCTGAACCCCCTAGGAAATAGTTTTTTTATGACACTGCATTAAATCGTAAACTCTTATACATTTTTTACCATATGCTGTTTCACTTTCCTAGACATGCACCAAGTTTTCTTTAAAAATACATTCAATGATATCTTTATTTTTATTTTAGCATTACATTGCTGGGCAAATCGGTCAGGTTAGTTGTTCTGAACTAGAATATACTACTAGACATTTTACTGTAATCATGCCCACAGTATCAAGAAAAGGGATTCACTATCTGTTCTTACAAAAGTGGGAACATGAACAAGTTATTGATTTATGAAGTCAGTAATACTAATATAATCACAATGGTGCTTGTTGTGAATATAATATATGATGATTGATGTTACTGAACAACTCATGTCGTTGCTGTTATGTTTTTCTGGCTTTTAGTATCTAATCCAACTGTGTGTTTGTTTCATTAGAGGTGAAAGCAAATGATTGAATGCAGCCGGTTCAATAAATATATGTTGTATTCCATTATGCTATACCTGGATTCACCTAGCAAGTGATTTGCAGAGCTAAAGCTGATAACTGAAAACTGTAATGTAGTAGGGCGCAATTATTGAACCAAAGTTTTTACACTATAGAAAATGAATATGCTGTTTATTGTATTCTATTATGCTGTGCCTGATGTCATCTAGCAAGTGACCTGCAGGACTGAATCCACTAACCAAAAGCTGTAAAGTACAATATTTCAACCAAAGTCTTTACACTATATAAAATACTTTTTAATAAAAAATATTATCAGAACATTACCCATTGTGCACTTATTGTAACCATCATCAAGCTCATTAAATCAGAAGATGCAGAAGATGCAAAACATGTCTGCATGCTGGAAAATTTCTATGGATTGTTTTTAAAATAAGACTATGTAAATACTAATCTGCTTTATTGAACTTTATACACTACAGGGAAAAACACACATTTTATTGTAGTTGCCTGCTGTTGTTTTGGAGATACTGAGATAAGTCTGAATGGATTGTTGTGACTTTACTGTAGTTTATATTGGTGCAGCAGTACCCCACATCTCTTCAGTGTGTAAGTATCTCACCAACGATTAAACGTCTCTTGAAAAAACATTGAGACATTGCTGCTGAGATGGCATAGTCCATGTAATAAGGATTCTTATAATAGGTCCCTGAAAGCACGCTTAGAAATTTACATATGCAGTACATCTCTGCAATATATGCACTTTTGTTTTATCATTTTAAAAGGCCTACAGGTACAGAAAAATACCTGTTGATCTGCTAGGTAGCCCCCAATTTCCTATTCTTAGCTGACAATGCACAGTATGTTTGTGCCGTAAGTCCTGACCTTTTGTCTTTTGCTAACCCACAATTTGGGATTTTTTTAACTTTCACTTTTAATGATAATGGTAAACAGGACAAATAGAGAAGTTGAATCTCTCTAATGGGGACACAGACAACAATAAAACTGACAGGTGTTCTAATCCCTCTCCGCTCTTTTCAAAACTTAAAAAAAAAAAAAACAGAAAATTGTATCATACTTACTGTCTTGTTCCTTTCCTGGTGCCTATCCATGGCAGCATACATGTGGTAGTAGCCCGCCTACTTTAGCCCCCAGGACCAGTGCATAGCTATAAAAAGTTAACACCCATACAACAGCCCAATCCCTCTACATCGCTCGGAAGGAACTGAGTGGTTTCAGTATGCTGCCAAGGATAGACAACAGTTTTCTTTTTTCCTGGTGCCTCCATGGCAGCATACATGTGGTAGATCAATAACTAGCTACTAGCGTGGGAACCTTCAGCAAATCCTATCATTATAGATAGTGAGTAAGCTACTGGCTTCCCGCCAAAGACAGGTGTAGTGAGGACTACTAAGCCCATCGGTAGTGCTGAAAGAACACGCCATAATAGAACCCAATTGACTCTCCTGCCTGTTGTGTTGGCTGACATCTCTATATAAGGTCCCCAAGATGTCCAGATGCTGCTGGAGGTACATACAGCAATTACTTTCAGTAGCTGCAGCCCAGCCATATAGTGGGCCCTTAGAATTCATTTTAGGAACTGCAAGGTTTCTGTGCGCTGGAGCCTTCTACAATTGTTGGTTTCTAAGGAACTAGGTATAGCTGCTTTGGCTAGCTAATGACTGTTTGCAAGTGTGCTATACTTGATCTGGATAAGTTGAAGATGTACTTCACCTAAAGTTAGTCCAAGCAATCCCATTATGGGATAGGCAAATAAACGCTCACAGCTCTTAATGCCATGACAACAGCAAAGCTGTAAACTGCCTGCAGCTTGAAAAGACTCTTCACGAATTTTTATACCAGAGGCTGTCTTAAGATAAGGTCCAATGTCCACCTGGTAAAAAAACAATTGAGCTCCATCCACCATACCAACCCCATCTGTACCAACATCCAAATGCCCCAGACAGGCCCCTGGAGCACACCCCCCTCAAGGGAGCCTGCCCCAAAAAATGCCAGTGCAGATAGAAAAAGCACAATAGACAGCACCCAAATGCTCCCGTGGCAAGTGCAGTAATCTGGCTACAATGGCCTCAAGCCCCTGGTGGAACACATGGAAATTGAGGATAGAAGCCTAGATGGCAGCCTTGCCAATCTGAGAAACAGTAGTTTTCAGCCAAAAGATAAGGATGCACTCATAGATTTACTAGTGTGTCTTGTGAGGACAGGGTGGTACCTGAACCCTAGATCATGGAGTTGGTTGATGGTCTGCTGAGTCGACTTGTCATGATGAAGCTAGAAATTGGCCCATCAATACAGGGTCCATCTTGAAAAAACAAGAGGAAAGTAGGGCTGAGAGAGAAACTTTCATCCCGACCACATCTGACCAAGAGACAGAAACTTTCTTTGGGTTAACTGGATGCAGACCAATGAACTGAATAAGGATATCCTGTTTGAGGAGACAGATAGAAACTGCCCCAAGCAAGATGGAGAAATGGGTTCTAACAAACTTGTCTTATGTAAAACCCATTAAGAGTTCAATGCCAGACAAGGCCATCAGTCCTGAACAGTCACCTCAATAAAGCCTCATACACACGATAAGATTATCGAACGATCTTTCGTCCCTTTTGGTGCATGCTAGTCTCATATCCAAAGAGAAGAGGTTAGTTTCATAAGAAATTCCGTACAACAGAATTCAACATCAGAAGTTATGTCATGTGTTGAATTGTTTTGTATGTGGTCTTTGGTTTCTGAGCATGCGTAGTCTTGCTCTTACGATTTTTTTCGGACGAAAACTGTACTAATTAAACGAAAATCAGACGTTGTGTTGACGTACTATAAAAATGTTATAGCCTGCACATCCAGTTTTTGTCATCCGAAAATTCGCAATCGGCTGAAAGCACTATACTAACAATCTGAAAATCGGCACATCGGCAGATGAAATTTTACTTCCGGTTTTCGTATCGTGTGTATGGGTCTTAACCACTTTACCCCCAGCCACTGTGCTGCTACTGCGGCACAGTGGCTCGTTCCTGTCCAGCGATGTAGACCTACGTCGCTGGACTGCAATTAATCGGGGGGTGTGTGATCCCTGCGCTGTCTGAGATGGCTAGAGACTCCCTGCTGCAGCGCCACTGGGACTGTTACTAAGGCAGTAAATCATATAATTCTAAGGGTAGTGGTGCGCTTCAGGGATAGGCTCTAATGAATTTCTATTTGGGTTGATGGCAGTGATGTGTACAATTCTTGCTGTCAAAGTGCTCCGCGTAATAAATAATGTATAAAATCAATCAATGTCGAGAATCTCTTAAAATAAATAATTATATGAGTATGGTGTGTATCAATGAATAAATAAATAAATAACAATCGGAGTGTTACTTCTTTACCAGTGATATCAAAAAAATAGATAAATAAATTCAGTGTAGGTCTTCAATCTGATTCATAAATAAAAACACATATATATTGTGCTCAAAATAAAGTGCTCCATGCAATTTTCTCTTAAAAATGGTGCTAGAAACAATATCTGTGAATAATTCAATTGCGATCCTTCAAATATAAATATTAAAATAAAATAGTCCAAAAAAAAGATTATATAAAGTAATCCAAAATGGCTTGTGTGAATACGTTCCTCTTTTATATCCGTGCTTAACTCATGCGATTTAGTGACTGTGATCTCCTTCACCTTGTGTATCACCTCTGAGTGCTCTAGCCTCTCACCTTATAGGCAAGATAAATTTGCCTTTTGGTATCTATCCAGGCTCAACGAAGGACGAAAGACTCACTTTCTCTCGATCCCGGTCCTTTCTTGCTCAATGGAGCTGCTTTCTTGTTTCGATCCTTGGAGGAGCCGGAAGTGACGTTACAACGGAGCCCGATCTCCACAGCGGCGGCTGGTTTTTTGTTTACATGCTGAAGCAACATGCCTAAATTGTAAGTGTAAATTCTTATATTTTAATAAATGAGTTGGATATACTGCACCATGAATAGTCTTTGTCTCTGAGGCACACCAAAGACCGGACAAAGAGGATAGTATATATAAAAAACGATCGAAACAAGAAAGCAGCTCCATTGAGCAAGAAAGGACCGGGATCGAGAGAAAGTGAGTCTTTCGTCCTTCGTTGAGCCTGGATAGATACCAAAAGGCAAATTTATCTTGCCTATAAGGTGAGAGGCTAGAGCACTCAGAGGTGATACACAAGGTGAAGGAGATCACAGTCACTAAATCGCATGAGTTAAGCACGGTTATAAAAGAGGAACGTATTCACACAAGCCATTTTGGATTACTTTATATAATCTTTTTTTTGGACTATTTTATTTTAATATTTATATTTGAAGGATCGCAATTGAATTATTCACAGATATTGTTTCTAGCACCATTTTTAAGAGAAAATTGCATGGAGCACTTTATTTTGAGCACAATATATATGTGTTTTTATTTATGAATCAGATTGAAGACCTACACTGAATTTATTTATCTATTTTTTTGATATCACTGGTAAAGAAGTAACACTCCGATTGTTATTTATTTATTTATTCATTGATACACACCATACTCATATAATTATTTATTTTAAGAGATTCTCGACATTGATTGATTTTATACATTATTTATTACGCGGAGCACTTTGACAGCAAGAATTGTACACATCACTGCCATCAACCCAAATAGAAATTCATTAGAGCCTATCCCTGAAGCGCACCACTACCCTTAGAATTCTACGTCGCTGGACTCCTCCCCCTGTAGGCGGCGCTCACGCGCCGCCGGAGGCGCGCTCCCGCTGTTTTCATTCACAGCGGGAGTCGGGCCAGGGGAAGAGTGGCGGCGATCGCCGCTGCTCTGCCCCGATCATCGGGGAATCGAGTGAGGAGATCCGCCCGCCTGTGTAAACAGAGCGGGCGGATCTCCTAAGTGACAGGGACTGACAGATCGGAGTGTTCAGCATAGCTGAACATCCGATCTGTCCTTCTGTCACTCAGTCACCTCCCCCCCCACACGTCAGTAAGCACCAGGCATACATTAACCCCTCCCTCTCCAATAAAATTAACCCCTTAACTGCCAGTGTCATTTTTACAGTAACAGTGCATATTTATAGCACTGATTACTGCAGTAATGTCCCTGGTACCCCCAAAAGTGTCAAAAATGTCAGTCAAGGGTCCGATCTGTCCGTCGCAATGTCGCAGTCCCGCAAAAAAAATCGCAGATCGCCGCCATTACTCGTTAAAAAAAAAAACACCAAAAATGACAGAAATCTTTCCCTTAGTTAGTAAACGCAATAACTTTTGCGCAAACCAATCAAAATACGCTTATTGTGATTTTTTTTACCAAACATATGTAGCAGAAAACAAATTGGCCAATAATTAAAAAAAAATTTGATTTTTACATTTTTTTGGGGGGGAATTTCATATAAAAAAATGTTAAAAATATTGTTATTTTTTCAAAATAAACGCTCTTTTTTTGTTTATAGCACAAAAAGTAAAAATCGCACAGGTGATCAAATACCACCAAAAGAAAGCTCTGTTTGTGGGAAAAAAAGGACGTACATTTTGTTTGGGTACAGCGTCGCACGACCGCGCAATTGTCAGTTAAATTTGCACAGCGCCGAATCGCAAAAAGTGGCCTGGACGTAAGACAGCAAAATCCTCCGGTGGTAAAGTGGTTAAGTGAAGCCTACAAGTGAACTACCTAGGCTCCGATGAAGTCACATGGGCAGCAACATTAGGATCTAAATGCTGTCCTAGGCCCAGCTGCAGGAAAGGACTTGTCCAGCAAAGAAATTCCTGGGGAGAAATTCCTGAGGCATACACCAAGATAAGCATGCATCATATGTCCAGTGATAGATTTAACATGAAGAAGTAGACATCCCCACTTAGCATCAAGGGATTCCTACACTCCACAATGCCCTGTCTCTCGGAATTTTAGTGTCAATCATCAAGCGGTCAAAACACATTCCTTGGGAACAGATAATCCTGATCCAGTAGATTTCTCAGAGCAACTGTCCAGCGTCCCTTTAGGTTGGCATACCATAGCTACCTGGAGCAGCTTGGAACAATGAGGGACACTGTAATGCTTCCCATTCCGAACATGCAAAACAAACGAGGTAAGAAAGTAGTGAGAGTCACGGAGTATCCTACCAGAGAACCACTGCACCTGAGCTAAAACTGGCTCCTTTGGTTCTTCCCCACTTATGGTAAACTTACCTACTTTAAATGCCTCAGGCTGAACATAAAGTACCAGCTAATCCTCTCTGTTCTTCCTTGCCATTAATTGGCCTGCTCTCTGCTGAGGGAGACTATCATGTCTATGACTAAACAACTTTGCAAGGAAGAGAAATGTGGATTCTTGTAATCCAAAAGTGTTTGCCAGAGCAGAAAAAAAAATGCAGTACATGTCTTTGATATATGCACATTTCTCCATGTTTATCCTTTCAAGACCCTTCAAATACAGAAAAAAAACTTGGGATCTGCCAGAAATACACTCTGAACCTAAGGTCCTGTTCACATCTGAAGTGATTCTGCCTGCATCAAAACGCGCTACCTGCATTTGGGCGCCATTCATTGTAAATGGCACCACAAACGTGTCAAAATGCCCAATTAAAAATGTGCCAAAGTTGCTCCCATAAAAAAGATACAGGGGCTTTTTTAATGAGCTTTTGGAGCTAGGGGAGAGCATTCAAGAATGAGCACCAAGTTGTCAGTTTCCAGCCTGCTGCATGAGAAATATTCATGTTGCTGTATGCACTATGATCAAATGCTTTTCATTTTTTTTTAAGACTAAAGGTATAACTAAAGGCAAAACTTTTTTTTTTTCGATGCAGTGGAGAGGGATTTAAACATCTGTCAGTTCTTATTGCAGCCTGCGTCTCAATTAAGGAGAGTAATGCCCCGTACACACGTGCAGATTGTCGGCCGAAAAGATTCGGCCGCCGAACGATCGGCCGATTTTCGGCTTGTTAGTATGATGCTTCCGACAGCCGACTGCGCACTTTTGGCCGAACAGAATCTGTCGTGCAAGCATTAAAATTTTTGTATGCCGACACCAGAACGGCCGATTGTTCGCCAGTCAGTACAGAATTCGGCCGACAGACAGCAGATTTGCAAGACTGGGCATGCTCAGAAAAGAAAAAACACAGGGAAAGTTAACCATCACATGACATCACTTCTGCAGTCGGCGGACAAAATTCGTGTGCAGTCTTTTGCACTTTTCAGCGGACAGGACAGCCCGGGGACAAAAGACGGCCGATCGGTCGGCCGATGATCGGTACGTGTGTACGGGGCTTAACCCTCTCTATGTCCTGTGTACCATCATCATTGAAAGTGAAAGTAAAAGAAAATCCAAAATTTTGGGTTGTCCACAGTAAAGTGCCAGAGGGGAAATCTTCTAATGGGGACACTGGTGACCTGGGGGTCCCCAAGAAGTTCTCTTAATGTGCAGGGATTTCCTCTCACTTCCTGTTTGGCTATGTGCAGGAAGGGAAATATACGCAATGGGACACTGATGGTGAAAAAAAAAAAAAAAAATCGAATGGGTTATAACCCTCCCATGCTCTATCCAAAAGGAAAATAAAAGTTTTGCCTGTAGTTTTACTTGAAATATACAATTGAAAGCATTTTGTTAGTTTAACTGGTGAAAATCTGACTGCCTGTCAGTCATTTTTAAAAGAGTGTTTTTTTTGTATAAACTAACAAACAAATCACCAGTCAATGCGCTGATCAAAAACAAACCCTCAAACCAGGCTGGTATATGAAGTATGTACAAATCTTTTATCACTACAGCGCTGCAGCTGTCTTGATGATCCAGTGGGAGGTGGAAATGCATCTGTATATACAAGGAAAGAAAAAGAGAGCGCACATCCACCCTAATGTAATACTGTTTATTAAAACACACAGTTAACCACTTGCCAACCACCCGCCGCATATATACTGCGGCAGGCTGGCTCTACTGCGCAAATTGACATATGGGTACGTCAGTTCGCGGGAGTGGTGCTGGGGGCCAAGCGCGGACCTCCGGTGGTGCACTTCCGCCCCCCAATAGGCAGCGGGGATGCTGGTCCACGGGGCCGGCGGCTGCAATTGCCACCGGGCACCCGCGACTACTCCAGGCACCCTGCGACCGTTGTTCTCTCTGAAATGACCACAGAGCGCCTGTGATCCTTCTATAAAGGATCACAGGTCTCTATGCTATTTTCATAAGCCCATCCCCCATACAGTTAGAAAACACTCTCCTAGGCTCACAATTAACCCTTTGATCACCACTGTGTTAACCTCTCCCCTGCCAATGTCATTATTACAGTAACAGTGCATATTTTTAGCACTGATTACTGTAGTAATGTCACTGGTCCCCCCAATAGTGTCAAAAATGTCAGTTAGGGGTCCGATCTGTCTGCCGCAATGTCGCAGTCCCGCTAAAAATAGCAGATCGCCGCCATTACTAGTAAAAAAAATAAAAATGACATACATTTTTCCCCTAGTTTGTAGACGCGATAACTTTTGTGCAAACCAATTATTATAGGCTTTTTGGTTTTTTTTTTTACCAAAAATATGTAGCAGAAAACAAATTGGCCTAAACCGATGAAAAAATTTGATTTTTTAAATTTTTTTTATTGTCAATGTTTTATAGCAGAATGTAGAAAATATTGATGTTTTTCCAAAATTTACACTCTTTTTTTGTTTATAGCGCAAAAACAAAAAACTGCAGAGTTGATCAAATACCACCAAAAGAAAGCTCTATTTTTGGGAAAAAAGGACATCAATTGTATTTGGGTATGGCATTGCACGACTGTGCAATTGTCAGTTAAAGCAACGCAGTGCCAAATCGCAAACAATGGCCTGGTCATTAAGGGTTACCCCCTAATGACCAGGCCATATTTTGCAATTTGGCACTGCGTTGCTTTAAAGGACAATTGCGCAGTCATGCTATGCTGTACCCAAATACAAGTGGTCAATAAACAGTATTACACTAGGTCGGACATGCACTCTCTTTTTTTCCCCTTTGTTTTTTAGTATTAACAGCTTGCCGACCGCCGTACGACTATTTACTGCGGCGGTCAGCCCCGTACAGGCAAAGTGACGTAGGACTACGTCGCTAGTCTGTGAGCCTCTAGGGGGCGAGCGCGCTCCGCCGGAGGCACGCTCCTGCCCCCGCTCGTTCCCTAACAAGTCCATGTGTGTGACCGGCGGACCCGATGTCCGCCGGCCACTCGCGATCGTCCGGTGCAGAGGGAGAAAGGCAGGCGGCTGATGTAAACAAAGCCGCCTGTCATTCTCCCTTGTGTAACTTCAGAGATCATACGATCCTGCTATGTAGGATCGTATATCTCTGTGGTTACATGAAAAGCCACACCCCTTTACAGTTAGAAACACACCCCTAGGGACACATTTAACCCCTGCATCTCCAATAAAGTTAACCCCTTCCCTGCCAGTGTCCTTTTTACAGTAACAGTGCATATGTATAGCACTGATTACTGTAGCAATGTCACTGGTACCCCCAAAAGTGTCAAAAATGTTAGTCAAGGGTCCGATCTGTCCTCCGCAATGTCGCAGTCCCGCAAAAAAAAAATCGCAGATCGCCGCCATTACTCGTTTAAAAAAAACACCAAAAATTACAGAAATCTGTTACCAAAATTATGTAGCAGAAAACAAGTAGGCCAAAAATTTAAAAAAATTTTGATTTCTGATAAAAAAATATTGTTATTTTTTCAAAATTGTCACTCTTTTTTTGTTTATAGCGCAAAAAGTAAAAATCGCACAGGTGATCAAATACCACCAAAAGAAAGCTATGTTTGTGTTGGAAAAAGGACATCAATTTCATTTAGGTACAGCGTGGCATGACCGCGCAATTGTCCGTTAAAGTCACACAGGGCCGAATCGCAAAATAGGGCCTAGTCAGGAAGGGGGTAAAATCTTCCGAGGCTTCAGTGGTTAAAGAGGAAGTAAACCCTCCTCTGCAAGTTGTACCTATAGGTAAGCCTATGATAAGGCTTACCTATAGGTACTGTAAATATCTCCCAAACATGTACCGTTTAGGAGATATTTACCTTAAATGCAGCCATGCGCTCTGAAGGAACGGCCGCTGGTGCCGTTCCTTCAGAGCCCCGTGCCGTGACCGTCAGCTCCCGGGAGTGACATAATCGCGGGTCCTGCCAATCAGATGGTCGGATGCCGTGATCCCGGAAGACGGGCGACTGAACATGTCGTCCGTCATACAGGTAAGTGGGCGGCACGGCGGGGGCTCGTTCTAAGGTAAGTATTTCATAATGAGCTAGTAGGCGATGCATACTAGCTCATTATGTGTTTCTCTTTCAGGTTGGAAAAAAAAACAAACATTTTTTAATGAGTTTACAACCTCTTTAACTCTTTGCTTTAAATCCCTAAAATAGCTTTACCAACAGCTAGGTGTTTCATTGTTCTTGCAACATCTTAACTTGAAAAAACTGCACTAAATCAGGGGTAGGCAACCTTAAAGAGGTGGAGATCTACTTGAACAACATGGGCGAAATCAAAGATCACCAGGCACAGTATCGCCTCCTCACACCTGAAATAAACCTCTAATTGCCACACTTCCGTGTTGCAATTGCATGCATTGCACAGCAACCATGGGTTTAAATCAGGTGGTAAGGAGGCAATATATCACCTCCTCACACCTATCAAGCACACTTGGATCACTTTTAAGAGAAGCAGCAGTGCTTGCTGCACTTGTGAATGAGTCCTTAGTTGCATTCAGCAGCAGGCCCTCAGGTCTCGTTCACATGTAAATTTGGGCGGTGGCAAAACCCAGCGGTTAAATCATGGTATTATTGCCCCCAATCCCTACGCCCCTTTAGAAACTGAGGCAGCAGCCAAAGGTGTACACATGCCGCAGCAGGTATAAAGCTCCCTGTTTCTTTTGATGGGTGCTATCTTCTGCCATTTGGGACCCATTCAAGCAAATGGGGCCACTCTGCAAGTGACCCTCAATTGCATGCTTCTGAAAAAGCATCACATTGCTGCCTGTTTTAACCTCTTTTTTGCTGTACTGTACAAAGTAGCAGGGCACTTGCTGAGTGGCTTCATTCACTTGAATGGTTCATACTTGACAGGTGCTACACCCACCAACAATGATAGGGTGTATAACTTCTGCTGATGCAGGTGTACACCCACGGCCACTGCAGCTAAAGGGGGTGCGGTTGGGGAGGATGTGAAAAGAAAAACACATTTTAACTATGCGGTATTACCACCCCCCCAAACTGCAAAATGTAACTGAACCCTTGTTCTGAATCCCCTATAAGCTGCTTTCACACTGATGTACTGCGGTTTACCTGCACTGTGGGTGCAGTGCAGTACATTTGCAACTTTCCTGGGTTAGCTACACTTTGCCATAGACTTCTTCTATTATATCCTACAGGTGTGGTGCACTTTCTGAAAGCGCACCAAAACTCCTGCATTCAAGAGTTTTGGTGTGCTTTCAGAAACTGCACCAAACCTGCATGATATAACAGAAGTCTATGGCTAAGTGTAGCTAACACCCACACCTGCACCTGCGGTGTGGGGAAACCACAGCGCATCAGTGTGAAAGCAGCCCTATACTATTATGCCCAGTGTGTTACTTCACACTGACCTGAAGATCTTTTCTTTCCTGCTGCTGGCACCACTCTGGAGCCTGCTAGCTGGGATAAGAGGTGGAGTGCAGCTAGTAACACTCAGCATAGACAGGAGTCGGCACTACAGTGGAGGCGTTGACTTATGTGGCTCCTGCTCCCCACTACAGCTCCAACTTTACAAGTAGTCCCTCTGCATTCAACTCTCTTTCATGCTCTGGAATGGAGGGTCAGCAAGCGCAGGCCGCTTCTACTGGTAGAATGCGATCTACAGGTTGCTGACCCCCCGCAATAAATCGTATGAAATGATTATGATGTGTTTTTTATTGTGGCGTGGCGTTGCTACCTATTAGTAGCAGATGGAAGAATGTATGTATAAAGCTGTTTAATATAATAGGAAAATCACAAAATACAATTAATTCTCTGTCTTGCACTGTGTTTGTGTGCAACAATCTCCTATATTTGATTGAGTATTTCCTCTTTATTTTACATTTTCGTACATAGAAATACTTTTTGTAGCCACTGAGTGGCAGTATTACACTGTGTTGTGAAAGCTATAATTTCCTAAGATCCACACAGGAACTTGTAACACTAAAGCTTATTTCATTCATTTTGAATAAAGTAGGCAAGTAGTTAAATCCTTATCGTAGAAACCGCGCTATTGTCAATATAATAATTGCAAAATAACGGTGTGGTTTGACACAGAAAACAAAATTAAGCAGCGACTTAAACATGTAATTTAAACATAGTAAGCCAAATATAAACCAACAAAGTTGCGCTAAATGTAAAAATTAGATGGTCAAAGACCAACAAGACAAGTTTATGGACATATGGTCAGGTTGGATGTATTATTCATCAGAAATCTCTACAGATTATATACCTTTACCGTACAGTACCCAAGTATTGCTCGAATAATTACACTTTTCCCCCCACAGATGCACCTACTTTCTGATCTTCCCCCTCTGTTTATTCTTCAAAGGTTGTTTTCTTTAATTTCCTAATCCTCTATTTTCTATCATTACCCATGATGTACAGCTCTTTTTGGATAATGTTTGTATAATGTCCACCTTTATGTGTCACAGGTTGGTGTTAAGATATTTGCAGGTTCATTCCTCGTGAATCCCCTTGATTTGCCCTTGTCTGCCCTGTCTTGCCTGTGTTGACGATGGTGTGGGGTCAGATGGGACATCAAAGGTGACCTTTTCTTGAGTGCTTCCTACTACCTGCCTGGGCCTATTGTATCGCACTTACTGTATCTGTTTCCAATATGCGTAATTTTGTTTATTGTATTTTTTTATGTATACCTTTGTGAACTGATTCTATTCTGTTCACTGTTTTCATTCTTGTACCTTTCTGTACTGGTTATACTTATCATAAATCTCAATAACACTAAATGTAATTAGAAATGAAAATATAAGCAATATAATAAAGTCCACGTAAAAAATGTGGAAAAGATGAAAAAGTAAAGAGATCAAAAACATTTAAAATCTTCTTTAACCACTTTAGCCCCGGAAGATTTGGCTGCTCAAAGACCAGGCCCTATTTTGTGATTCGGCACTGCGTGACTTTAATGGACAATTGCGTGGTCGTGCAACGCTGTACCCAAACAAACTTGATGTCCTTTTTTTTCCACAAACAGAGCTTTCTTTTGGTGGTATTTGATCACCTGTGCGATTTTTATTTTTTGCGCTATAAACAAAAAAAGAGTGACAATTTAAAAAAAATTAAATTTATATATTTTTCACATTTTTTTATATGAAATTCTCAAAAAAAATGTAAAAATCAATATTTTTTAACATCTTAGGCCAATTTGTTTTCTGCTACATATTTTTGGTAAAAAAAAATTGCAATAAGCGTATTTTGATTGGTTTGCGCAAAAGTTATTGCGTTTACCAACTACGGGAAAGATTTATGTCATTTTTATTGTTTTTCTTTTTTTAACTAGTAATGGCAGCGATCTGCGCTTTTTTTTTTTGCAGGACTGCGACATTGCGGCGGACAGATCGGACCTCTGACTGACATTTTTGACAGTTTTGGGAGTACCAGTGATATTACTACAGTAATCAGTGCTATAAATATGCACTGCTACTGTAAAAATGACACTGGCGGGGAAGGGGTTAACTTTACTGGTGATCAAGGGGTTAAGTGTGTCCCTAGGGGCGTGATTCTAACTGTGGAGGGGCATGGCTTGTGATGTAATCACAGAGACATGCGGTCCTACATAGCAGGATTGCATAGCCTCTGTGATTACTTTAGTGAGAATGACAGGCGGCTGTGTTTACATCAGCCGTCTGTCCTTCTCTCACTGCAGCTGGAGATCGAGAGTGGCCGGTGGCCATCGGAGCCGCTGGCCACACGCACTGACTCCCCAGCCGACGAGCGGGGGCGCGCCTCCGGTGGTGCGCGATCGCCCCCTAGCTCCTCCCAGGCTAGCGCCGTACATGTACGGCACTTTGCCTGGGAGCGCCAGACTTCTGCCGTACAACTGCGCCAGGCGGTCGGCAAACGGTTAAAAGTACATATGTGTAGCCGAGAGCAGACTACCATTATCTGACACTGCAGACTTACTTTCTGCTCTCTCAGACGGTCTCTATACTCCTCTAGTGTTGGCCTCAGGTTTCATGCATCATACTCTTGAGACTGGAAGAAAGGCATTGTGGGAACTGTAGTCCAGGAGAGAATTGTGGGAGAGATTATAAAGGGATCTGCTTAACAGGCCCATGCTTTCTTGCTTCCCAGGACCATTGTGTGTGCATCAGTCTGCTGCAGAGGGAGTGGACTGAGGCCTACTGCGCACCACCTAGCTGCCTGAAGATTCAGCCCAGGTGGGACAGGGGACCATCGCTGCATTGCGGACATCCCTGCAGCATCCCTGATTGAGTGAAGTGAGCGTCTCACTGAGACAGCAGAGCGCAGCCATCTCAGTGTCCCACAGCGTGGAGAGTTGCTGCTCCCTGTTCTTTCAGGACTCATAGGAAGGACATCAGGATTAGTGAAAGAGCACCTGCTCCGAGTCCAGTTACCAGTTGCTACAGTTTCTCTAAGACACTGAACACAAACACTCCAGATTTGAATCAATTAGTGGATCTTTGATAATCAGAACCAGCTATTCTGCATTGCCTGTCTCGCACTGTGCTACACTGGGGAATCATTTGTTCTTTGAGCTCCAACTGCCAGTGAAGCTGATCTTAGCAAGGCCTTGCAAATTCAACATTGCAAAAAGTGGTCACCTCCTCCACCTATAACTGGTCTAGATAGTAAGGAGCACTGGAAGGGCAAACGCAGATCAAAAACTACGGGATTTCCAGTCACTACTTACCAACCAGCCAGCAGCCAGCCAAATTAACCTGTCTAACAGTATGCGTTAAAAACAGGGGTTTAGTTGCACACATTTGCAAATACATGCGTAAGCTGCAGGCCATGCCAAGGCACCCTGATATCTGCAGTCCCTAACTCTACCTTTAAAGAGTCTCCACAATGGGAGCACATGCATTCTGATGAGATAGATGGAGGACAGGTGACTGGAGGGAGCATTGCCTGTCTCGCACTGTGCTACACTGGGGAATCATTTGTTTTTTGAGCTCCAACTGCCAGTGAAGCTGATCTTAGCAAGGCCTTGCAAATTCAACATTGCTATATAATTGCTCTTAAAGGGGAAACGTTATTGGTATCTGGATTACCTCATCTCTCATTAGGATACAGGTATTGTAGGCCGGCCTGGGGTTCCCCTTTAGTAAAAGCTTCTTATAGCAATTTATAGCTTTCTGAGAGATTCATTCACTTAATGCAAGATACTGTGGTGTCCTTTTATGAAACGGAGATGAGCAGTGATCCTGCTGATCACAGCTAATTTCCGATCATTCTCAGTTTATGAAACAGAAATGATCAGGGGAGAACATGTTCTTCGCTGATCATCTCTTCACACAGGAATCTGTCATTGACTGACACAGAAACAGCCAGGTCATGAAGCTGCGATCCCCGCACTTCACTGGTGATCTGTGCCAGAATTCACACTCCCGGGTTCACCAGCCTGGAGCTTGTGAAGCGGGGAGTGAAGACAGAATCGGGGGAGAACTGAGGGGGAAAAAGGAAGATTATGGACTTCCTTCTTCCTCGTTCAGGCCCCCCAACACAGTAATCATGTCCCCCTGCCATATTTATGTATATATATATATACATGTATATATATATATATATATATATATATATATATATATATATATATATATATATATATATATATATATATACACATACATGTAGATATATATTTAATGTGTATATATATATATATATATATATATATATATATATATATATATATATATATATATAATGTATGCATGTGTGTATTCAGTGTATATATATATATATATATATATATATATATATATATATATTTATGTAAGGGGACTATTATTTATTAACCTTAGTGGGGATCGTGTACTCAGCAGTGATAATTTATTACTGCTTGTTAAAGCGCGCCAGGGATTTTCATACTACTGTAAATCTCGCTTTGTCTCACGAGATTACAGGCGCTCCATTGACTTCTACACAGATCTCAGAGAAAAAGATTCTCCTCTGATCACCCTGGGAGAACTGAAGTTCTCTGCTTCATAAAAAGGGTGCCAGAGGTGATAATTTTCCCCGGAGAACTGCAGAGAAGCCAACAGAGAAAAAAATTCACCCGTTCATAAAAGTACACCTGTGTGTATTTGGTGTATTTACTTATTTAGTTATTATAATTGGTTATTCACTGTTCCTGTAGTGTTATTTCAACTGAGCCCTGGGTGTTTATCCAGGGCCTAGTTGATTAATACTATTTTCAAGCCTTTTCCTTGAGTAAAGCTGAACTAAAGAGTTCAAATCTATTTGCATTGTGTCAGTGTGTCATTTAAAGGTATACACAACATGTCTGAACCTAGAGTGTCAGGAGGGATGGACAGTTCACAGGGTCAAAGTTCCACAGAAGAACATACAATTACCAGCAACCCTATACAAACATGAGCTGGCTAGTTGAGAGCTTGTTGAAGGGTGGTTCCAGTAATGTGGGCCAGCGGTATAGAGAGCTCCGGTTTTTCTCAGGGCAATTATCGACTCCAGCTGGAGAAGAGGAATTTGAGACCTGGATGAGTCAGATCACTCAGGCAGTAGAAGAGTGGAGTGTGCCAGAGGCTATAAGGAGACAGCGGCTTAGTGAGAGCCTCAGGGGCCCAGCGGCCCAAGTAATCCATAACCTGCGGATGGGAAAGAAGGATTGTGTAGCTATGGATAACATTGATGCTTTGCAGGCTGTGTTTGGAAGGGTAGAGAAAACCCCGGATCTGTTGTACAAGTTTAATCACACTCATCAACAAAGAGGGGAGAGACTTTCTGAATACATCTCTTAAATGGAAAGGACAGGTCATCCTCAAGAGGGGCATAGAGCCCAAGGACGCTGACCAAGCTCGACTGGATTGAGTACTACAAGTGGCCCGTCCAAATCATCCCATTGTGTTGAAATTACTGCTGAAAGGAGCACAATCAGTCCCTACTTACCCGAAACTGATGAGAGAAGTAAGGGAGGAGGAAGCTTTGTTGGAAGAACAGAGTCAAGGGGTGAGAGAGCTAGTGGCAGGAAGGGGGAAGAAGGAAAGAGTTTCTGCCCGTGTTGTTTATGCGGAACCTAGTTTCTCAGATGAGGACAGTGAAACTGAAGCAGATCTAGAGGGGTGCGAGAGCCCAGACGGCAAAAAGTCGGCTGACACTCTGAAATCTGCAGAGTTAATGACCCAAGTTGCTCAGGTTCAAGCTCAGATATATCAGGCACTGATATGAGTATTGGAGACTCAAGGGAAAACACAGGAGCAAAGATTTTACTTTGGAGGACAAGTACTATTCCCCACCAGAGAAAGGAAATATTTTGAATGTGGAGAAGTTTGACATTTCAGGGCTAAGTGCCCCAAGAAGGGAGTTAGCCCTGATTTACTGGAGGATGTGTTAAAAACATTACAGAAGGAGGGAAACTTCCGGGGACCTCAGTGAAGGAGCCAATTAAGCGTCCCAAGACCAAACAGAGCTCCAGCGCTAGAAAGATATCCAATAAAAGGCAAAGGGTGGGGCCCTCTGTTCATCCCTCTACCTCTCCACCTGTATCTAAAAATGAGTCACCCAAGTTGGGGGGAAAGACACAAGAGGTCAATGCACCCTCTCCTAAATGAAAGAAAAATAGGACTCTATCACTACAGTTGAAGTTAAGTTAGGGCTCAAACTGCAGAGCCACAAGTGAGAAATGTGCCAAAACAAGTGGTGAAGCGAACCCCGTTGTCGCGACAGACTATGGCGACACCAGTGAGAAGCGTGCCAAACAAGTGGTGGAACGAACTCCATTGCCACGAAGGAAATTAGATATGACTCAGTCTACGGGTGTATGAGCTAAAAACGCGCCAAAGAGCTTGGTAGGATCCTCTCCTATAGTCTTGTTGCAAGTAGAGGGGATCTAAACTAAAGCTTCGGTTGATATGGGAGCCCAAGTGACACCATTGTACTGGGACTTCTATTACAAAAACTTGAAGCATTTCCCTCTGTGCAAGCTGGAAGAATTGCAGATCTGAGGCATTGGCACCCAAAAGTTTCCGTATGATGGATAATTTACCTATCAAAAGAGCCTTCGACCCTTCATTGGAGGGGAAGATAGAGACCTTCAATATGCTAGCAGTTGTTTGTCCTCGGCCTCTGGGAGCAGGACAGAATTCCTTGTTAATAGGAACCAACACTGACTTAGTGCGAAGACTACTCCTCCCGCTAGCCCCAAAGGGCTCTGTCACAGAAGAGGTACATCCACAGTTGAGGCAAGCTTGTGGTTCAGGAACAAAGAGCACACTCAAAAGAAGGTGTTGCAGCCCAGAGAGAGAGTATCTATGAAGGCCGCTGTCAAGTTGTCTTGGGATCAGCCAGGTCCGTTAGTGGTGTTGGAAGCTGATCCATTGGGAGAAGAGACAGGAATAGAATTGATCCAAGAGATTGTGCCCACGAAAGACGTTGTCAAAAAACCGAGGGGAGGGTCCTAGTCAGTATCCGCAATGTTATAGGGAAACCTGTCAGCCTGAAGCCTCGGATGGTGCTAGGACGGGTGAGTGCGGCCACCCATGTGGCGTTGGATGATTTTGTTAAGAAGGCAGTCGGAGAGGACCAGGAAGGGGATTTTCAGGTCCAACGTCCTGCTATGTCTCTCAAGTGGAGGGAGAGGATCAAAGCCCAGCTAGCAAGGTGGGAAGATATGTTTTCCAAGAATGATTTTGATGTGGATTGTGCCAAGAGTGCTGTGACCTTGATGACCTTTTGGAGCAATTAGCCCAGCTGAAGAAGTCTGGGGTCACTAGGGAATCCAGGGGCCCTTACGCATCCCTCGTTGTAGTAGTGCGTAAGAGAAACTGAACCATTCTGATGTGCATTGACTACCGGACCCTAAACCGAAGGACCATTCCCAATCAGTACACTACCCCTCGCAAATATCCTAACACCAACCTGTGACACATAAAGGTGGACATTTTACAAACATTATCCCAAATTGAGCTATACATCATGGGTAATGATAGAAAAGGAGAAGAGGATTAGGAAAATAAGGAAAACAACCTTTGTTGGGGAAAAGAAAAAAACAGAGGGGGAAGATTATAAAGTAGGTGCATCTGTGGGGGAAAAGTGTAGGTATTCAAGCAATACTTGGGTACTGTATGGTAAAGGTATTTAATCTGTAGAGATTTCTGACTACCAATGCACCCAGATGACCGGGAAAAGACAGCCTTCATCAGCCCATTAGGATTCTTCGAGTTTTATCGCATGCCACAGGGATTGGCGGGAGCCCCAGCCACCTTCCAGAGGTTAATGGTGAACACAGTGGAAAATATGAATTTGATAGAGGTACTTGTGTATCTAGATGATATCATTGTGTTCGGCAAGACACTAGAAGAACATGAAGAACGACTCGAAAAGGTTTTCCAGAGGCTTCATGCAGAGGGGCTGAAGTTGTCATTGGAGAAATGTAAATTCTACCAGACATCAGTTACCTACTTGGGGCATGTGGTGTCGGCAAATGGAGTAGCCACTGACCCGCGGTAGCTGGAGGATGTCACCACTTAAACTTGGCCAAGGACAGTTTCAGAACTAAAGTCCTTTCTAGGATTTTGCTCCTACTATAGAAGGTTTGTGAAGACTATGCGCAGATTGTGAGACCCCTGAACGAGTTGTTACAGGGGGAAGGAAACGAAGAGTCGCAGAAGTTGAGTTTGAGGAAGCAACGACCATTGGGGCATTGAAGACCAGTCTGTTCAGGATCACTGGACCCCAAAGTGTGAACAGGCTTTTAGACATCTGAAGGAGAGCCTTACACAAGATCAAGTTTTGGCCTATTTTGGCCTATGCTGACCCTTCTAAGCCTTATGAACTGCATGTGGATGCTAGCCGAGATGGACTCGGTGGAGTGTTGTTTCAGGAGACGGCAGGGAAGCTTTGTACAGTAGCTTATGTGAGTTGAAGTCTTATCCCCTCTGAGAAGAACTACCCGGTACACAAGTTGGAGTTTCTGGCCCTCAAGTGGACAGTAGTAGACAAGCTATGAGACTACTTGTATGGAGCTTCATTTGTGGTAAAAACAGATAACAATCCCTTGACGTATCTGTTGTTTACTGCTAAGTTGGATGCCACTGGACATCAGTGGTTGGCTACACTGTCTGAATTTCAATTCAGCCTGAAGTATCGGCCAGGAAGAGGAAATCAGGATGCAGATGCTTTATTCCGAAGACCATATGTTTCAGATGATAGTGCCTGGAATTGGATACAGCTGACCCCTGAAGGAGTTCAGGCAGTGTGTCAAGGGGTAGAGCATCATCATAAGGAAGCTACGGGAGCTGAAGCTGTGGGAGTCACCCCAGCTGGAGTACCTCGCTACTACTGTGATCTGACCCAAGTGCGTAGTCAAGAGTTGCCTCACCTAACCAAGGATGACCTGAGAAAGGATCAATGAGAGAATTCCCTATGTGACCTTGTCAAGAAAGCATTGGTGGCTAGAGACTCTCAGATACTGTTGAAAAGTCTGGTTGATGGCGCAAAAGTAGTTTACATGAAATGGGACCGACTGCGTTTGGAAGATGGAATTGTGTATCGGAAGTGTCCATTTGAAGAACCAGAAGGTGTTCAACAATTGTTTCTTCCAGAAAAGCATTGATTAACAGTTTTGAAGATTGAAACTTTAAGCTAGTTAGGGATCGTTTATATTGGCCATCCATGAGGACAGAAGTCAAAAGGTATTGTGTCGTTCTTGCATTCGGTGCATTCAGAGAAAGACTTTGCCCAGCAGAGCTGCCCCAATGGGTCATCTATGAAGTCAAGGGCCAATGGAACTGATGTGAAGTGATTTCTTGTTTCTAGATCCTGACCCGAGTGGGCGCAGTAATGTCCTGGTTGTGATCATTTCACCTGGTATACTCAAGCTTTCCTGACCATTGACCAACAAGCCACTACAGTTGCCATGACTCTGGTGGAGAAGTTCTTTGTTCATTACGGCCTGCCCCAGCGTATTCACTCGGTTCAAGGCTGGGATTTTGAGAGTAAATTAGTAAAAGGGCTTTGCGAATTGTTAAGTATTCAAAAGTCTAGAACCACCCCTTATCATCCCCAAGGTGACCCACAACCTGAACGGTTTAATCGCACCTTGTTGAACATGCTTGGGACTTTACTATTAGAGAAGAAACAACATTGGGGTGACCATATTGCTGCTGTAGTTCATGCTTACAATAACACGGTGAATGATTCTACTGGGTGCTCCACCTACCGGTGGATGTCCGGGAGAGAGGTCCATCTGTCAGTGGATTTAGCTTTTGGAACATCTGCAGATCATACCTCTCAGGCTTCCTATCGAGGCTATGTTGACAGACTCTGAAGGAATTTGAAGCTTTCTATTGAGAAAGCTCTGGAGGCAGCTACTGTAAGGGAGAAACAAAATAAAAGAAATTTTGATTTTAAAGTGAGAGTGCAGGACTTGCAACCAGGCGATCAAGTATTTTTGCGAAATCTGGGAGTGCCCGGCAAACACAAGCTAGCCGATTGATGGCCCTCTCAACCTTGCATCATTTGCAAACGATTACCTGGAGTTCCTGTGTAACAGATTCGCCCAGAGGGAAAGACCGGTCCACATAAAACCTGGCATTAAAACCATCTTTTGCCCATATCAGAGGCCATTTGGGTGTTTTCACCCCCTTGTTCTGATACACCTTGGTCTCCTAATTTGAGGCCTAGAACCAAGCATACACTCCAAGAAGATGAGGGAGAGGTGAGTGAGGAAGAGGAACTGACTCTTGACTGGATGTGGACTCTTCGACCAGAAGACACCACCAGAGTTTTTCGGCCTTCAATGTAAGATATACATGTAGTGTCTCCATCTGAAAGGATCGAACATCAGCCTTTTGAAATGGAGAGATCTGCACCATTTTCTGACTGAGGAGCTGGAGGAGTCAAGTTAGAACCAGTTGACAACCCCGAAATGCTAAATGTTAGACAAAATCCAATTCCCTCCACCCAAAATGAAGAAGAAGAAACTGCTCTCAATAGTCTAGAAGTACCAGAACCTTGTTGTAGCTTTTGGAGTATGGGACATGAGCCTGAGCCTATAGAAAACATGTATTCCAGGCTTAGACGGGAAATCTGCCCACTCAAGAGACTAACATATGATACCCTTGGAGAGAGTTCTGATTAACTTATTTCTACAGCTCAATGTTCTAATCAAGTGCCAGCCTCCTCTACCAAACCTTTGGTGGAGGATGACCCTTTTCCATCCTCCGACATTACTGGGTGGGCCACTAATCTATTATTAGCCTGTTGCGAAAATGATTCAACTTTGCCTGATAACTTGTACAGTTTTCTTGCTATATCCCTCTATTAGTCAGCTATTAGCTACTGTAGGTTCTGGATAGCAGAATTATAATTTACAATTCTTTTTGAGATATCATTCAGTAGTTCTTTTTAATGAAGTTATATTCCGTCTTTGGGGACCAAAGACTTTCAAGTGGGGGGAGGATGTAGCCGGGAGCGGACTACCATTATCTGACTCTGCAGACTTACTTTCTGCTCTCTCAGACTGTCTCTACTCTCCTAGTGTTGGTCTCAGGTTTCATGCATCATACTCTTGAGACTAGAAGAAAGGCATTGTGGGAACTATAGTCCTTTACAAGGATATTACTGCACTGCTGAACTGCTTAAGAACTGTACTTCCCAGCAAACCCTGGGCTCCAGGAGAGAACTGTGGGAGAGACTATAAAGGAATCTGCTGATCAGGCCCATGTTCTCTTGCTTCCTGGGATCCATCATGTGTGCATCAGTCTGCCGCAGAGGGAGCAGACTGCAGCCTACTGGACACCACTCAGCTGTCTGCAGACTCAGCTCAGGTGGGACGGATGACCATCGCTGCATCACGGACATCCTTGAAGACGTCATATGGACTGACGAAACACGCGTAAGGTGGAACACATGCTGCCCACATCACGGGGGCCTGAGTGGAACGCAAGCCAGTATTCACCGCTCTCCACTCACAGGCACTATTTTAGCTGGCGGTTTTACTTTTATATGTATTGTGTATTTACCAAATCCTATTAAAACACATTTTTATGGTATTACATTATCTTACATTTTCTATTCCTCATACCCTGACCGGACCCTGTGGACAAAGGTTATCCAGGAGAGGGCATTCCGGAGTACGGTGGTACTACAAAGCCCAGCAGTACCCATTCTGGCCCAGGTGGCCAATCAAGCGCTACAGGTCTTAATACCATAAGGTATATAGGACCCACATCTTCTGGTGAGTGTGTTCTTCTATTACCCCCCACGGTGACACCAAGTACCAGCACTGGATTATTGGAAGATCCAACACAGAGCACCAGCACTTTTTTTCCCCCATTTGCACTCAAGATTTACCTGCAATTTTGCACCTGAGTCACTTATGAACTATTATCTATGAACAATTTTTTGCAAATATTTGTTTACATATATATATTCTTTCATTTTTCCATTTTTAATTTTTTGCACTTGATTGAATCACCAAAAATAGCACCTTCATCACTTTTTAGTTTTATTATCCAAAATTGCATTATAACATATTTTATATACTTGCATACTTATTATGGTATTTTATCTTCATTAATATTATAAGGTTATTTGATATTCATCACTCATTGTGTTTTATATATATATATATATATTTTATATTTGTACACCTTTAAAATATAAGGTTTCCTACAAGTACCAAGCACTTTATTAAGGTTTAATGCACTATATACACTCCAAGGCCTTCCAACTTCACGGTATTTTGTAACCATCTCCTGTATTGACAAGCAAATGTCCAGTAGTGATTCACCCACAGCAAGCGCTATAGTTGGCCCCATTACATTGTGGCCTTACTCCTACTTTCCTTTACTCTCCCTATAGCAGCTGCATTTCTATTTTTATTTATTTATTTTATTGTCACTACCAAATATATGTTATTTATTTATTTAATTACTACCACCTAAATTAATTCATTAGAGCATACCTAACCTTACCCATAGGCGCGAGGGATATACTTATTCCAGTATATTTATCTTAAATCCATGCAGCATCGCTGATCGAGTGGAGTCAGCGGGACTCACTGAGACAGCAGAGCGCAGCCATCTCAGTGTCCCACAGCGTAGAGAGTTGCCGCTGCCTGTTCTTCCAGGACTCATAAGAAGGACATCTGCATTCATGAGAAAACACCTGCTCTGTGTCCAGTTACCAGTTGCTACAGTTTCTCTTAGAAACTGAACACACGCACTCACATTTGGATCAGTTAGTGGATCTTTGATAATCAGAACCAGCTATCCTGCATGTTTTTTTCAGTCTTACTGGAGTTCTGCTTTAAGGAGTAGGAACCTGTAAAAGATTAAACGCTAGAGGGGGCGTGGCGACCGCCGTCTAAGATGGCCGCTTGAGCGAGGAGCTCCGAGACCCATCTGACTTTGACCGCATCTACGGCCCATCACAGAGATCATCCACGTCTGGAACCACAGGCATCCTTTAGGGGAACCCACACTGCGCACCACCATGATGACCAAAAAGATTAAACGCTAGAAAAAAAACATATTTTCTGTTGTGAATACTCAAAGCTCAAACTACACACACAGCTGACTTAATCAGAGATATGATGCACCCACAGTTATAAATGCATACACTATGGGAAATATTTGTAAAAAGAAAGATTTATATACATTAATTTTTTTTTCCTTCAATAAATGTTCATTGAAAATTAGAATGAAAACATATAGGGTATAGTATGGTATAAAGCAACAGAAAGGAGAAATGAAAAATAATAACAGTATTAAAGGGGTTGTAAAGTCAAAAGGTTTTTTATCTTAATGCATTCTATGCATTAAGATAAGAAGCCTTCTGTGTGCAGCAGCTCCCCTTAGCCCCCCCCAATACTTACCTGAGCCCCCTCTCTATCCAGCGATGTTCATGAGTGCCTCAGCCACCTGGGACTCTCTCTCCTGATTGGCCTTGCCATTGGCTCCCGCTTTTGTCATTCAAACTCTGTTAGCCAATCAGGAGAGAGAGAGAAGCATGGGCAGAATGGCAGCTATGTGTCTAAATTGATACACAGAGCTGCAGCTCAGTTTGGGTGCCCCCATAGCAAGATGCTTGCTGTAGGGGCACTCAGCAGGAGGGAGGGGTCAGGACCTCCAGCCAGAGACCCGAGAAGAGGAGGATCCCGACTACCCTGTGCAAAACCACTGCACAGAGGAGGTAAGTATAACATATTTATTATTTTAATAGAAAAAAAAAAACAAGACTTTATAATCACTTTAAAGAGGAAGTAAACTCTCTCTTTTTACTTGTACCTACAGGTAAGGCTTTAATAAGGCTTACCTATAGTTACTGTAAATATCTCATAAACATGCACAGTTTAGGAGATATTCAGAGTGCATGCAGCCAATGACATCATCAGCGCATGGACTCTTAGGGGCCGGCTTACCGGGACCTTCAAAGCCCGTGCTGCAAACAGGCGGCTCCCGCACGCATGGTGACATCATCGTGGCTCCAGCCACTCACAGCGCCGGAGCCTGCGAACCCAGAAGTAACACCCGCTGAGACAGCTTCGTTACATAGTTACATAGTTAGTGAGGTTGAAAAAGGACACCAGTCCATCCAGTTCAACCTATGATGTGTGTGTGTGTTTGCTTTTAACCGTACATCGTTCTAAGGTAAGTATTTCATAATGAGCTAGTATGCAATGCAAACTAGCTCATTATGCCTTTGTCTTACAGGTTTTTTTTTTTTTCAACCCAGGTTTACAACCTCTTTAACGTTAATGAATACAATATGGAACATTTAAAAATATCAGTTTTTCTACTTGATTTTTACAGTTGATTTTAGGATTCAGATTTTACATTGCCTTACATTGCCTTCACCTCAAATGACTTAATCCAAATGGACCATTTGAAGTCCAACTCCACAGAAAGCTTGTCATTTTTGTAGTTTTTAAATGATTGGAGAAGCATAAGAAACACGGTCAACTTTTATTGCTCTCTGTGTGCCCATTTAGGCCTCATGCACACGGGGCGTTTTTACAGCCGCTGTAAGTAGCATCAGGCGTTTTTTTTTTTTTTGCAGCTTAAAGACACCCCTCCATGTTATTCTATGGCCTCATGCACACACAGACGTTTTTGAGCTGTAAGTGGCCTAGGCGTTTTTAAGCTGCAAGAAGAACCCACGGCCTGCGCGTTCTGAGGACCAGCGTTACAGCTGTAAAAACTTCTGATACTGCTAACCACTTCAGCTCCGGAAATTTTCATGACCAGGCCATTTTTTTGCGATATGGCACCGGTTACTTTAACTGACAATTGTGCGGTTGTGCGATGCTGTACCCAAATGAAATAAAATGGCAATTGCTGCAATTTTTGTATGTCACATGGTATTTGCGCAGCATTTTTTCAAATGCAATTTTTTGGGAAAAAATACATTTTATTGAATTAAAAAAACAAAAAAAAAATATATATACCCCAATTATGTTTTGCATATTATGAAAGATGATGTTAGGCCAAGTAAAAAGATACCTAACATGTCACGCTTTAAAACTGTGTATGCTCATAGAATGGCGACACATTACGGTACCTAAAAATCTCCATAGGCGACGCTATAAATGCCTTTACAGTTTACCTGTCTAGAGTTACAGAGGAGGTCTAGTGCTAGACTTTTTGCTCTTACTCTAACATTCACAGTGATACTTCAATGTGTGGTGCGAACACCTTTTACATATTCATGCGCGACTTTCGTATATGTTTGCTTCTGAGCGTGAGCATGAAGGGATGGGGGCACTTTAATCTTTTTTCTCATTTATTTAATTTTTTATTTTTACACAATTTTTTTTTTTTATCACTTTTGTTCCTATTACAAGGAATGTAAACAACCCTTGTAATAGAAATAAGCATTAAGCATGACAGCTGACAGGTCCTCTTAAGGGAGAGATCTGGAGTCAAAAATACCCCAAATCTCTCCTTTACCTTTTAAAAGCAAAAGATAAAAAAAGTTTACTTCCACCCTTGACTGGAAGTGATGTTATGAAGTCGCTCTGGTCCTCCAAGGCCATAGAGGTGATCAAAGACGATCTAGTCTTATTGCCTCTGTGACCAGCTGGCTGCTTTGTCTGATCGCTTCTCGGGCGAGCCGGTGGAAATGATCAGCCCCAGAAACACCTGTAAGCTGCTTGGAATGCTTTCAGCAGAAAGCTAGCCACCGGCTGAAAAAAACAAATCCGGGGTTATGGCTAATATCTTCAGCCATAACCCTGGTAAACCACTTGCAGACTGCAGCGTATATATGTTTATTGTGGTCGGCAAGTGGTTAAAATATCCAGTATAGTCTGTTATTAAATGGAAGGGATAATAAAAATAGTTACATCTTTGAAGATTAAACTTGCTGTCTGTCTTTTTTTTCTCATTTCACCCAAGGTATTATCCTATGGGGAATGACAAGTCATCAGCAGCACTAAGGAAATGTTTTTTTAGTTTGTTCGCTGAGAAGACACTATAAAACACTATTTTATAAACACTATTTTATAAGATATATATTTTGTCCTGTACAGCCCATTAACAGAAATGCATTAGTTTAACCACTTGCCTACAGTTCACTTTCACCCCCCTTCCTGCCCAGACCGATTTTCAGCTTTCAGCGCTCTCACACTTTTAATGACAATTACTCAGTCATGCAACACTGTACCCATAAAACATTTGTGTCCTTTTTTTCACACAAATAGAGCTTTCTTTTGATGGTATTTAATCACTACTGGTTTTTTTATTTTTTGTGCTATAAATAAAAAAAGACTGAAAATATTGTGAAAAAAACGCATTTTTCTTTGTTTCTGTCATAAAATTTTACAAATTAGTCATTTTTCTTCACAAATTTTGGCCAAAATTTATACTGCTACTTATCTTTGGTAAAAATAACCCAAATAAGTGTATATTATTTGGTCTTTGTGAAAGTTCTAGAGTCCACAAGTTATGGCGCTAATCATTGAAAATTGACCATACTTGATCACACCTGATGTACTGAAGGCCTATCTCATTTCTTGAGACACTTAAAAGTCAGGAAAGTACAAATACCCCCCAAATTATTTTTTTGGAAAGTAGACATTCCAATGTATTTAATAAGGGGCATGGTGAGTTTTTTGAAGTTGTAATTTTTTCCCACAATTCTTTGCAAAATGAAGATTTTTTTTTTTTTTTTTACAAATTGACGTATTAACAGGTTATTTCTCTCACACAGCATATATATATACTTGCAACTACACTCCAAAACACATTCTACTACTCCTCCTGAGTATGGCGATACCACATGTGTGAGACTTTTTCACAGCCTGGCCACATACAGAGGCCTAACATCCAAGTAGCACCGTCCGGCATTCTAGGAGCATAAATTACACATATAATTTCCTGACAACCTATCGCACTTTTGAAGGCCCTGGAGCACCAGGACAATGGAAACCCCCATAAAATGACCCCATTTGGAAAGCAAACACCCCAACGTATAATCTTTGAGGCATAATGAGTCTTTGGAACGTGTCATTTTTTTCCACAAGTTTTTGGAAACTGTGGAAAGAAAATGAAAATGCATTTTTTTTTTACACAAAGTTGTCCATTTATGAAATATTTCCAACACATAGCATGTACATAGCAAAAATTGCACCCCAAAATACATTCTGCTATTCCTTCTGAGTATGGCGATACCACATGTGTAACACTTTTACACAGCCTAGCCACATACAGAGGCCTAACATCCAAGTACTTTACACAAAGTTGTCCATTTATCCACTTTAAGACTGGGCCTATTTTTGACACTTGGTGTTTAAAAGCTAAAATCATTTTTTTTGCTAGAAAACTACTTGGAACCCCCAAACATTATATATTTTTTTTTTTAGCAGAGACCCTAGAGAATAAAATGGAGATCGTTGCAATATTTTTTATCACACCATATCTGCGCAGCAGTCTTCCAAATGCAATTTTTTGAAAAAAATTCACTTTTTTAATTAAAAAATAAGAAAACAGTAAATTTAGCCCAATTTTTTTCCATAACGTGAAAGATAATGTTACGCCAAGTAATTAGATACCCAACATGTCATGCTTCAAAATTGCGCACGCTCACAGAATGGCGCCAAACATTGGTACTTAAAAATCCCCATAGGCAACATTTTAAAAATTTCTACAGGTTACCAGCTTAGAGTTACAGAGGAGGTCTAGAGCTCAAATTATTGCTCTCGCTCTAATGATTGCGGCGATACCTCACATGTGTGGTTTGAACACCGTTTACATATGTGGGCGGGACTTGCGTATGCGTTCACTTCTACGCGTGAGCTAACGGGGACAGGGCACTTTAATTTTTTTTCCTATTTATTTTATTTATTATTTTTTTATTTTTACACAGTTTAAAAAAAAAAAAATGTTTTGATCATTTTTATTCCTAATACAAGGAATGTAAACATCCCTTGTAATAGAAATAGGCATGACAGGTCCTCTTTATTGTGAGATCTGGGGTGAAAAAGACCGCAGACCTCACAACTACACTAAAAAAGGAAAAAAATAAAAACTGTTGAAAAAGAAAAAAAAAAGCGTCCCTTTAAACCGGTTGCTAGGCAACGACTTTTGACGTAGCTCCGGTCCTCCAAGACCATAGAGTCGAGTGAGGGCCATCTTGCCCTCACTCGACTTCCTGTCTCTGAGGATCCGGGACCGGATAGTTTTCCCCGCTGCCGGCGGGTCCGGTAAGCTGGGAAAACGTCTGGGACGCGGCAGGAGCACCTCTTCCCCTGCACCGTAAGGGTAATTCTGCGGCAAATTTGCCACTGGGACCACCCTTATCTGAAATCCGACCACTCGCCGTTTAAAAAAATACTGGGGTTATGGCAGCTATCTGCTGCCATAACCCCAGTATTTAGCTTTTAATGGCCGACGAATATAGTCGTTACGCGGTCAGTAAGTTGTTGCAAGTATATAGCAAAAATTGCACCCCAAAATACATTGTATAAAGGAAAGTGTAGAGGAATAGTCCGAATCCATCTCCGATCCGCTACTATTAGCGATTTCAAATTCCGAATCGGATTTGGCATTTGATTCGGATACTGATGAGAGCTCCCCGGTGCTCTCATTAGTCATGGAGAGGACCTGAAGGGCCTCCTCGTTGCTGTACATCCTTTTTGACGTGCTGGCTGTGATGGGCTGTGCGACGGGTGACAGTTGACTGTGGATGATCACTGATGGGTGGCAGGTGACTGATAGGTGGCAGGTGACGGTCACTGATGGGATGACAGATGACGATGACTGATGGGGTGACAGATGACGATGACTGATGGGGTGACAGATGACGATGACTGATGGGGTGACAGATGATGATGACTGATGGGGTGACAGGTGAAGATGACTGATGGGGTGACAGATGACAATGACTGATGGGGTTACAGGTAACGATGACTGATGGGGTGACAGGTGACGATGATTGATGGGGTGACAGGTGACGATGATTGATGGGGTGACAGATGACGATGATTGATGGGGTGACAGATGACGATCACTGATGGGGTGACAGCCAGGTGACGATGATTGATGGGGTGACAGATGACGATCACTGATGGGGTGACAAGTGACAATGATTGATGGGGTGACAAGTGACGATCACTGATGGGGTGACAGGTGACGATGATTGATTGGGTGACAGGTGACGGTGACTGATGGGGTGACAGGTGACGGTGATTGATGGGGTGACAGGTGACGAGCGATGGTCACCGATGGGTGACAGGTGACGGGCGATGGTGCACGGCGGTACTGATGGCAGTCTCTGGTGACAGGTGCACTTTAGGCTACGTTCACATGTGGGCGTAGCGGATCAGGGCAGAATCACTGTGGTTCTGCCCGCATTCCGGAAATCATTGCAAATCGCGGGGCGCCTGTGCGTTGTTATAAGGCTTACCTATAGGCACTGTAAATATCTCCTAAACGTGCGTATTTACTTTACATGCAGCCAGTGACTTAACTGGCGCATGCTCTCTGAAGGAACGACCGCCCGTGCCATTCCTTCAGAGCTCTGTGCCGTGAACGGTGGCTCCCGTGCGTATGGTTAGGGGAGTGATCTCATCATGGCTCCGGCCAATCAGACAGCTGGAGGACACGAACCTAGAAGGAAGAGGGGTGGACATGTCGGCCGTCTCAGCAGTGAGCAGGGGCTGCTGGAAAAGCTTTGTTCTAAGGTAAGTATTTCATAATGAGCTAGCATGTGATGCATACTAGCTCATTATGCCTTTGTCTTACAAGTTGTTATTTTTTTTTTTTTTTGAAGGTTTACAACCTCTTTAAAGTGGAGTTCCGGGCACAAAATCGACCTAATCGATTTTGTGCCCATCCGCTGGATCTTCTTCACCTGAAAAGGAATTGGATAGTTAGGTATATTTTTTTTTTTACTCACCTATTCAGCACTTCCTCCCTCTGTGCCGCAGCTCCGCTGTCACTTCCTGTCTTGCGATGATTCCTGGGAGCTGAATGTCATCGCTCCCAGGAATCAATGCGACGGCACCGGCCCCGCTCGTCACTTCCGGAGCGACGCCGCATTCCCTGCTAAACAGCTTCTGGGCATGCCCAGAAGCTGTGGAGGAATGCGGCGCCACACCAGAAGTGACGAGAAGGGCCGATGCAGGCGCATTCTGGGAGAAGAAGACACGCAAAAGGACGCAGAAGAGGATCGCGCCGGCTTCAGCTGCCCACAACAGAGAAGGCAACGCTGGAGAAGAAATTTTATAAGTGAGTATTTCTTCTTGCAGGTAAGTGCGAACCGGGACAGATCAGAGGCTAGCCATTGTGGAATGTACTAGCCCTGACTGTCCCGGGGGTATGTTTAGTGAAAAAACGTTTTCGTGCCCGGAACTCCGCTTTAATTTCCTTTACATAATTTTTTTTTATGATGTTACATATTTAAGGCATCCTTTTTTCCTGGATACCCAGGGCATATTGCTTTCTTGACAGATAGTAAATGACAGTTTTAAACTCTAAAATTCTTAGATATTAGAAATGAAATTTCAATATCAAAGTTTTTTTTTAACCTAGTACAGGTAAGGGCTTATGCACACTGGGTGTCTGAAAAAGCGGCAAAAAAATGTGCCTAAAGTCACGTAATGCACGTGCATTTATCCGCATTTAGCTATGTCAAGCGTTAATATTTAATACACACTCATTCTGCTCATTTTTAATCCCAAAATGCCCACAATGCACTGCAAAACATTTTTTATTTAATTTTTGGCTCAATTTTTTTACTGAGAGCACTGTTAGAGCAGGTAGCTATCTGTCTTTTTGGCAACAGAACAAAGGAGGAGTTGCATCATGTCGTGATGCTTCAGCCAACAGAAGATATCTGGAAAGAATTGGCAGACAAATTTTGGGAGAAAACTATCCTTCCCAACTGCATTGGAGCCCTTGAATAAAAACACGTTAGGATGAAAATGCCACCAAGCTCAGGATCGAGGTATTTCAGTTACAAGGAATACTTTTCTATTGTCTGATTGCGATTGGTGGACACCCACCTCTGATTCATGTCTGGTAACGTGGGAGCCTATGTGAGTCCGGGAGAGGCAAGAATCTTTCAAGAGTCTGTGATGTGGTGTTGGCTACATGAAGGACGTCTCCTGAGGCCTCTTCTGTGAACAACGGAGCCTAGTCTGCCACTTGTCATCATAGCAGATGAGGCTTTTGGACATGCAGAGAACATAATGTAACCCTACAGTAAGATAGGGCACATCAACTTAGCCATTCAAGTTGAGTGGTGGAAACTGCATTTTGAGTTTGTACTGCAAAGTGGTGTGTACTCTTTTCATCCATGCAATTGGATGTGGAAAATACAATACAAGTTGTGTTTAACTGCTGTTTGCTCAACAAATTTCTAATTGATAAGGAAAGAGGCTCCTTTGAACCTGCACCCCCAAACCCTTCTCAAGATGTTCAGTTTATGAATTTATGATTGACTTCTCAGGTCATGAACATTCAAAATCAGTTTGCTGATTTCTTTGTTTCTGCAGATAGTCCAGTGGCCTGACAAGAATAATATGTCCTGATAGAAAAATTCATTATTACAGCAGTAAAATATATCTTCCAAGAGGACTCACAAAGGTCATCTTAGAAATAAATGGTAGCATCTAGAAACTTGAACTCATCTTGAACTTTAAGGTACCCCCACTATTCCTCCTCCCTGAAGCACCCCCTGTACTCATTTTCTTAATAATAGGTTATTTTGACTTATGGTTACCTTATAGGTCTTTCTTCTTGTACAGTGACAGCAGTGGGATGTCCATATTGCTGATGTTTAGTGCAATATTAGCATGAATCTAGGCTGGAATGATGACAAACCCTCAAGGGGTTGTTCCATGACAGCCTGGGCTCACAGGAAATGGGTTATATGATGACCATTCAACCAGGAACATGAGCTCAATCTGGTGGAGGAGTGGTCCATCTGGGGAAAGCACCAGATTGATGGTAAATATTACAGCGAAAATTTCTATTTGGTAGTTTTACAACTGCTAGGCTTTATATTTTTAACTTTTTTTTTTAATATAACTAGAGTTCTGCTTTAAAAGGAAAGATTTGCTAGGAGAAATATGTAAGCTGTCAATAACGACCTTTACTTTTGAAAACACTAATTACCTGGCTTTCATACTGATCCAGAGCTTTTATACCTTCCAAGTCAATGACTTGGAATAGTCATTTGGAATTCTGACTTCAGCTTGACTTTACCAGCTCCGTGTTTGTCCTGGGTAAGTGATTGAGAATGGATTGAAACCCCATAAAGCCAGTCAACTAGCATTTTCAGAAGAAGGCCAGGAGTAGCAACCCACTAATTTCTCTCAGTGCCATTTTTGTGGGAAATGGTGAAGTGGATTTTGTAATAAATGTTAAATATTTTATTGATGTTATTTTTATTGCTTTGAAACCATACAAATAATTAATACCACTAGATAAAATCACAGGTTAACTCTTTGTCATGCATTACTTATCGATAAGTCTCATATCAGTGATTGGAAAAGGGAAGTTTGTGTGTTTGTCAAGGTCTTACCTTGCCTTTCTGTTGGCAGCCATCTTGGACATGTGCAGACTGTTGCCTCTTATAGACTCTGATTGCATCATCACTTTCTGCTGCCTGGGCATCGCACATTGATGATGTCCCACACCTTACTATATCTATCACCTGCTGTGTTACTATCATTGCCCTTGTGTTTGTGCTCCAAGGTGCATCTCTGCTAGCAGTCTTTTGTTCTTTGTGTTCCTCCGTGCATGACCTGTCTTGGCTGACAACTCTCCTGACTCTCGACCTGGCATCAGCTGACGAATCTCCTGGCTCTCGACCCAGCATCGGCTGACGACCCGGCTTTGGCAGACGACCCGGCTTTGGCAGACTACCCACTTCTAGATCCGACCCCGGCTTGGATTACTACCCGCTCCCGGACTTGACCCTGTCTTGTTCCTGCTCTCATTTACTCACTGTTGCTGTGCGATTATTATTATTATTGTTGCTTCCTCCTACAAACTGCTTCATTCTGCTGCTCACAGTTAACAAAGAGGTATTATATGCTGTAAACTGTTTGTCTTCTAAGTCCTTGTTTGTTGTTCAGCTGCTGCATCATCTAGTGTATTTATGTTTAACCACTTTACAACCGGAGGATTTTGCTGTCTTACGTCCAGACCACTTTTTGTGCTTCGGCACTGTGCGACTTTAACTGACAATTGTGCGGTCATGCAATGTGGTACCCAAACAAAATTTACGTCCTTTTTTTCCCACAAACAGAGCTTTCTTTTGGTGGTATTTGATCACCTCTGCGCTTTTTATTTTTTGCGATATTAATAAAAAAAGAGCGAAAATTTTGCAAAAAAATGAAATTTTCAACTTTGTCTTTTAAAAAATATCCAATATACTCAATTTATGTCATATTTTTTGGCCAAAATATATTTAGCTACATGTCTTTGACAAAAAAAATTCAATGAGCGTATTTTTATTGGTTTGCGCAAAAGTTATAGCGTCTACAAACTATGGTGTAAATACTGAAATTTTACGCAGCTTTAATTTCTGACTGCCTATCTCAATTCATGAAGTGCTAAAATGGCAGGGCAGTACAAGACCCCCCCAAATTACCACTTTTTGGAAAGTAGACATCCTAAGGAATGTTCTGAGATGCATGTTGAGCTCATTGAATATTTAATTTTTTTGTCACAGGTGTTTGAAAAATGAATAAAAAAAAAAAATTTTTTTTTTTAACACAAAGTTGTCACTAAAAGATAAATTTCTCACACATGCCATGGGTATATGTGTAATTACACCCCAAAATATATTCTGCTGCTTCTCCTGAGTACAGGGATACCACATATGTGAGACTTTTTGGGAGCCTAGCTGTGTACGGGACCCCGAAAATCAATCTCCATCTTTAGGTTTTCTAATGGCGTAAATTGCTGATTTTACTCCTCACTACCCATCACAGTTTCGGAGGCCCTGAAATTTCAAGATAGCACAAAACCCCCCAAATGACCCCATTTTGCAAAGTAGACACCCCAAGCTATTTGCTGAGAGGCATGGTGAGTCCATGGAATATTTTATATTTTGCCACAAGTTTTGGGAAAATTACAATTTTTTTTTTTTTTTTTTTTTTAACACAAAGTTGTCACTAAAAGATAAATTTCTCACACATGACATGGGTATATGTGGAATGACACCCCAAAATACATTCTGCCGCTTCTCCTCAGTATGGGGATACCCCATGTGTGAGACTTTTTGGGAGCCTAGCTGTGTACGGGACCCCGAAAATGAATCTCCATCTTTAGGTTTTCTAATGGCGTAAATTGTTGATTTCACTCCTGACTACCCATCACAGTTTCGGAGGCCCTGAAATTTCAACATAGCACAAAACCCCCCCAAATGACCCCATTTTGCAAAGTAGACACCCCAAGCTATTTGCTGAGAGGCATGGTGAGTCCATGGAATATTTTATATTTTGCCACAAGTTCCGGGAAATATATTATTATTATTTTTTTTTTTGTTTTTTTACACAAAGTTGTCACTAAATGATATATTGCTCACACATGCCATGGGTATATGTGAAATGACACCCCAAAATACATTCTGCTGCTTCTCCTGAGTACAGGGATACCACATGTGTGAGACTTTTTTGCAGTCTAGCCGAGTACAGGTCCTCGAAAGCCAACCCCCACTTTCAGGCTTTCCAAGGGCGTAAATTGTTGATTTCACTCCTGACTACCTATCACAGTTTCGGAGGCCATGAAATGCCAAGACAGCACAACCCCCCTCCAAATGACCCCTTTTCGGAAAGTAGACACCCTAAGCTATTTGCAGAGAGGCATGTTGGGTGTTTTGCAGATCTCACTTTTTGTCACAAAGTTTTGGAATTTGAAAAAAGAGGAAAAAAAATGCATTTTCCTGTTTTTTCTTCATTTTCCAAAAAAAATGAGAGATGCAAAATACTCACCATGCCTCTCAGCAAATAGATTAGAGTGTCTACTTTGCAAAATGAGGTCATTTTGGGGGGTTTTGTGCCATCTTGGCGTTTCATGGCCTTCAAAAGTGTGATAGGTAGTAAGGAGTGAGATCAACAATTTACGCCCTTAGAAAGCCTGAAGGTGGGGAGTGGTTTTCCGGGTCCTGTACGCGGCTAGACTGCAAAAAAGTCTCACACATGGGGTATCCTTGTACTCAGGAGAAGCAGCAGAATGTATTTTGGGGTGTCATTTCACATATACCCATGGCATGTGTGAGCATTATATCATTTACTGACAACTTTGTGTAAAAAAAAAAAAAAAAAAAAAAAAATAATAATTTTCCTGAAACTTGTGGCAAAATATAAAATATTCCATGGACTCATCATGCCTCTCATCTAATAGCTTGGAGTGTCTACTTTGCAAAATGGGGTCATTTGGGGGGGTTTTGTGCCATTTTGGCATTTCATGGCCTTCAAAAGTGTGATAGGTAGTAAGGAGTGAGATCAACAATTTACGCCCTTAGAAAGCCTGAAGGTGGGGAGTGGTTTTCCGGGTCCTGTACGCGGCTAGACTGCAAAAAAGTCTCACACATGGGGTATCCTTGTACTCAGGAGAAGCAGCAGAATGTATTTTGGGGTGTCATTTCACATATACCCATGGCTTGTGTGAGCATTATATCATTTACTGACAACTTTGTGTAAAAAAAAAAAAAAAAAAATAATAATTTTCCTGAAACTTGTGGCAAAATATAACATATTCCATGGACTCATCATGCCTCTCATCTAATAGCTTGGAGTGTCTACTTTGCAAAATGGGGTCATTTGGGGGGGTTTTGTGCCATTTTGGCATTTCATGGCCTTCAAAAGTGTGATAGGTAGTAAGGAGTGAGATCAACAATTTACGCCCTTAGAAAGCCAGAAGGTGCGGATTGGTTTTCCGGGTCCTGTATGCGGCTAGACTGACAAAAAGTCTCACACATGGGGTATCCCTGTACTCCGGAGAAGCAGCAGAATGTATTTTGGGGTGTCATTTCACATATACCCATGGCATGCGTGAGCAATATATTATTTAGTGACAACTTTGTGTAAAAAAAAAAAAAAAAAAAAACAAATTGTCATTTTCCTGAAACTTAGGGCAAAATATAAAATACTCCATGGACTCAATATGCCTCTCAGCAAATAGCTTTGGGTGTCTACTTTCCAAAAAGGGGTAATTTGGGGGGTGTTTGAACAGTCCTGGCATTTTATGCTCAATTTTAGCAACACATCACCCACTCTTCTAACCACTTGAAAACCAAGCCTTTTCTGTGAGTTTTTGTTTACATGAAAAAATATTTTTTTTTCACAAGAAAATTACTTTGAACCCCCAAACATTATATATTTTTTTAAAGCAGAGGCCCTACAGAACAAAATGGTGGATGTTGCAATTTTTTTTGTTACGCGGTATTTGCGCACACATTTTCCAAACGCAATTTTTGCGTAAAAAAACACTTTTTTTATTTTTAATGCAGAAATACACTATATAATTCCAAATTGTTTGGTAAAATTTAAAAGATGATCTTATGCCGAGTTCATAGACACCTAACATGACATGCTTTAAAAATTGCGCACGCCCGTGCCGCGGCAACAAACTACGTACGGTTTTAAAAGCCTTTAAAAGTCTTTACAGGTTACCACTTTGGACTTACAGAGGAGGTCTACCACAACAATTACTGCCCTCGACCTGGCGTTCACGGCGATACCTCACATGCATGCTGAAATTGCGGTTTACATATGACACTAGACCAACGCTTGTGCGCGCATTTGCGCGCAAGCACGGGGGGACAGGGGGGCTTGATTTTTTTTTTTGTTTTTTTTTTTTTTTAATTTGCTTTCTTATGTTATTTTGACACCTTTTCTTTCATTTTTTTTTCTTTAATCATTTTTATTGTTATCACGGTGAATTTAAATTTCCTCTATGATAGCAATCTGTAGTGACAGGTACTCTTTTTAAAAAAAATTGGGGTCTTTTATACTCTAGATCTTTCCTCTGACCTTAACGCATCTGACCATACCAAAATTGGTGTGATAAAATACTTTCCCAATTTCCCAATGGCGCTGTTTATTTCTGGCGAAACAGAAGTTATGAAATGCTCGTAGCCTCCGGCATCTTAGGCCATAGAGATGATTGGAGCCATTCTCATCTCCAATCAGCTCTATGGTTAGATAATTGAACCACCGGCTGCACTCTCGGGTTAACCGGTGGGACAGGAGAGCCCGAGAAAAACCGTGGAAGGCAGCGGAAGGCGGCAGGAGGGGGGGGGGGAGTCCCCTCCCACTGCATGTAAAAGCAGTCTAGCGGCCAATTATCCGCTAGGATTGCTTTTACATGTAAGCCGACCGCTTGCTGTAAAAAACGATACCAAGATGATGCCTAAATCTGCAGGCATCATCCTGGTATAACCACTCAAAGTCCAGCAACGTACCAGTACATTGCTGGTCTTTGTTTGGCATATAGGTTTTTTTTTTTTCATGCAGCCTGTGGGCTGAACGAAAAAAAAGAGAACCTATCAGAAATCAGCACAGGAATAATGCGTAGTATTACTCATCATTAACCGCCCAAACAACCACCCACTGAATTTAATGATGGGTATACACGACACTATCCACGTATACCAAAATAGGATTTTAACTGCAGTGCTGAAATCAGAAAATCACCACAGCTGCTATCAGCAAAGGTATCCATATATGCTGAGCGCAAACGCTGTTTGTGTCAGAATATATAAAATCAATGCATGGTAGCCGACGAGTACCTGCAAGAGAAACAGGTCACAAAAGAATGAAAAAACAAACAAAGTACATTAAAAAAAAGTACATTAGGAAGAGTAGGACATATAAAATGACTGACACAACAAAAGTTTTTGGATTCTCATCATTAACCGCCCAAACAACCACCCACTGAATTTAATGATGGGTATACACGGCGCTATCCACGTATACCAAAATAGGATTTTAACTGCAGTGCTGAAATCAGAAAATCACCACAGCTGCTATCAGCAAAGGTATCCATGTATGCTGAGCGCAAACACTGTTTGTGTCAGAATATATGAAATCAATGCGTGGTAGCCGACGAGTACCTGCAAGAGAAACAGGTCACAAAAGAATGAAAAACAAACAAAGTACATTAAAAGTACATAGGAAGTGTAGAAGAACATAAAAAATGACTGAGACGACAACTATTTTTGGCTTTTATGTATTTTTTTTTTTTTCTTCAAACGTCGAGTTCCAGGTTCCAGGTTCGGGTCTCTCAAAATGACGATAGCCATCGAACATCTTTTGAGACCCTGTGTAAATGTGCCCTAAACTGTGCCGTGCTGTACCCTATGCTAATAATCCACTAGTGTGTGGTAGCGACGGAAACAGTCACCGTGGCAAAGACCAGGTCGGTCAGGACAGTCGGGACAATAATTCCGGGTGTCACGCCTAAATCCGCGCTTGCTGCAGACACGGCATCTTTTTTGGGGGTATCGTTTGGTATCGGTACTCGGGAGGTATTGCGGAAAATGCCTCTCATGCAGCCGCCTCACTGCATCTGGTTGGGGAAGTTGGGCAGGAGCACCAGCTGAATACACAAGGGCTCTGATTATCTCTTCTTGGAATTGAAAGAAGGATAATGTTCCAGCAGAAGCTTTGTATAAGACAAAAGCGTTGTAAACAGCCAATTGAAATAGGTATACAGACACTTTTTTGTACCAGCGTCTGGCCTTACGGGCAATTAAGTACGGTCCCATCATCTGGTCGTTGAAGTCCACCCCTCCCATTTTACGGTTATAGTCGTGGACACAGAGGGGTTTCTCAACAACAACACCGGTGACCGTAGTAATTTGGACTGCCGTGTCTGGGTGAATGGAGGACAGCACGTAAACGTTTCGTTTGTCCCTCCACTTCACTGCAAGCAATTCCTCGCACCTCAAGCAGGCTCTCTCCCCCGAGCTCAGTGGGGCATTCACTAGCCGCTGGGGGAAGCCCCGGCGATTAGATCGCACGGTGCCACAAGCGCCAATTTGCAATTGATAGAGGTGTCTAAAAAGTGGCACGCTTGAATAGAAATTGTCCACGTACAAGTGGTACCCCTTTCCGAATAAGGGTGACACCAAGTCCCAAACTATCTTGCCGCTGCTCCCTATGTAGCCTGGGCAGTCGGGGGGCTCCACAGTGCTATCTTTTCCCTCATAGACACGGAAATTAACTGTATAGCCTGTGGCCCTGTCACAAAGCTTATACAACTTGACCCCGTATCTGGCACGCTTGCTGGGGAGGTACTGTTTGATAGCAAGGCGACCAGTAAACTTAATCAGGGACTCGTCAACGCAGACATCTTGTTGGGGGGTAAACAAGGCTGCGAACCGCTGATTGAAGTGGTCTATGAGGGGCCGAATTTTGTGGAGCCGGTCATATTCAGGGTCTCCCCGAGGACGACAGAGTTCATTGTCGTTGAAATGCATGAACCGAAATATTTGTTGGTATCGAGCCCTGGACATAGCAGCAGAGAACACGTACATTTGATGAATTGGGTCAGTGGACCAATATAACCGCAATTCATTCTTTCTTGTAATGCCCGTGTTGAAGGAAAGGCCCAGAAAGGTTTTAAACTCCTGAATCGTAATAGGATTCCAGGCGAATGGTCTGGCAAGGGGTGAATTTGGGTTGGCGGCGATGAATTGTTGAGTGTACAAATTTGATTGGTCCACAATAGATCTGAAAAGATCTTCAGTGAAAAACAGCTCAAAAAAGTTTATGGGATTAAAACCAGCTGTTTCCACTTGGATTCCGGGTTGGGCGGTGAATGGGGGAAGTACTGGCGCTGTGGAATCTGTGGGCTGCCAATTAGGATATGCCAGCGCTTCAGGGAGGACACTATGGGCTCTACGGGCCTGTCTTCGGATACGCGGTGGCTGCGGGCCACTACTTGTGCTAGCCACCGCACCAGCTTCAACTGCACTCAGGTGACTCGCCACGTCACCAGGTGATACTGCAGTGCTGGTTGAAGGTCCAGGGTGTACTAGGCCGCTCGTGCTTGCCAGTTCACGAGAAGTGTGAGCGGCACTAGTACTGGCACTCTGCTGCATACCAGAAACCTCCAGTTCTTGCAAGTCAACAACTCCAGAATGGGGTCGGGTACGCCTGACCCTAGCAGGGACCCCTCTGTCGGAGCTATCTGTCAGGGAGCCACTGCTGTCATCTGGTTCGTATATTGACCCTGATTCTGACAGTGAGGCTTCCCCATCGCTCTCACTTGACATGGCCATTATACTGTATATAGCATCATCACTGAGCGAACGTTTTGTCATTTTGGTAGCTAAATTTACTCGTACAGTGATGCGACTACTAGGTAATAAAAGCACCTGGTTGTCGAGGACTATTTGGTCGCTACAAAGAAAAACTGCTAGTGCTAACAGAGATCAGGCCTGACTCTGCTAACGCAGCGGTTTTGTGTGATTTGTGTTTTTTGGAAGTGTCAGTAATCTATTGATTACTACACTTGCCTGGGTAAGGTGGGCTGGGCAGGGGGGCTAAACGCAGGTGCTAGCAGGAATCAGTGCTGATTGTGCAAACACTGCGTTTGGGGAACACTAAATTATGAGGACGCTAGTATAGTTCTGATCAGATCAGATATTGATCTGTTCAAACACTATACTAGTAACGGTGGTGTGTGTGTGTTAGTGTACTTGACTCTAACTGACGCTAAGTAACGGTGGTGTAGTGGGACCCTGACGCTAACTAGCTAGCCTAAGTTGTGTCACCCGTGACGCTAATACAGTGATCGGTAATCACTGTATATAGTGAACACTGTGACAGGGAAGTGAAGGGGTTAAACTGGGGGAGATCAAGGGGTTAAACCTTTATAGAGGATAGATGGCGGGTGGCCTAAACCTATTCGGGCCTAGCGCAAGCGCAAATTAGGGTCACCAGTGACACTAAATACAGTGATCAGTAGTTATCTGATATACTGTATATATTAGTGCACTGATTTATATGGAGTGAAGGGGTTAACTGGGGAAGATCAAGCGGTTAAAAGTTTATTAGGGAATAGGTGGCGGGTGCCCTAACCCTATATGGGCTTAGCGCAAGCGCAAATTAGGGTCACTAGTGACACTAAATACAGTGATCAGTATTTACCTATATACTGTATTTAGTGCACAGAGTAATAGGTAGTGAAGGGGTTAACTGGGGCTGATCAAGGGGTAAAAACTTTATTAGGGGATAGGTGGCGGGTACCCTAACCCTATTTGGGCCTAACGCAGGCGCAAACTACGCTCACAAGTGACACTTATACAGTGATCAGTAAAATATCTGTATACCACTGTATATAGTGTTCACTGTGAGGGGTTTTGGGGGTGATCAGGGGGTGATCAGAGGTGATGAAGGGGTTAAATGTACCTATGTGAGGTGTGTCAGTGTGCTGCTTGGTGGAACTCACGTTTTTGGTGTGTCTCTGTCTCTCTCCTGGAACCGAAAGGACTCCAGGAAGGACAGTGACATCACTTCCCCTGTCTGTGTTTACATTACACAGACAGGGGACAGATTGCCATTGGTGGGGACCGATCTACAGACACTGACCAAAAATCATTGGTCAGTATCTGATGACTGATCGGTTCCCTACCGAATGACATCGGGATCGGGACCCGCGGCGCGCGGGAGCGCGCTCTGGAGCCGTGATCGCGCATCACGTTAATACTACGTGGCTGAGCGGTATCGTGCCGCTCTGCCGCAGTAGTATTACCGTGAGCGGTATTAAAGTGGTTAAAATACAACATTTGGCTGAAGGCGAAATTTGTTCCTGGGAAATTGAATTCTCTCGCTGACTCCCTATCTTGTTTTCAGATCCCCTATTCCGTTGACTGCTCCCCAGTGCAGACCCAGTAGGCCATGCATGCCCTGCACACCTATGGGCCCCGATTTGACAGTGGCCCTCCAGGCTATCAAGAACTCAGTTGCACCGCTTACTTGGGTGGATTACTCGTCCTCTTGGGGAAAATGGGTAGTTTTCTCCAGGAATAGTTTTCTATCTCCGACTGATCCTTCTGAGGTTACTATTTTGTCCTTTCTGTCTTCCCTGATGGAGTTGCATTTTTCTTATGCTCACATCGCTAAAACACTGGTGGGGCCTTAAATATTTATTAGGCGGTCCAAAATGGATCAATTAGGAAGAGGTCATTGGCTCTCCATTCCTGTTGACGAGAAAAGTAGTATTAGTCCAGTTGGGTTGGTCCTCCTATACCTTTTGGTTTGCCCCTCATGCTTGGGTCACTTACTTATACATGCGGACGGTCTTCCCTTGACAAAATATCAATTTGATTTTGTTTTTAAGAAAGATTTAACTTACCTGGGTTTAAAAGACTTTAAGTTTACGTCCCATTCTTTTAGAATGGGAGCTGCCTCTGAAGCTGCTCAGAGGGGCGGGACTGAAGATGACATCAGGTCTTTGGGTAGGTGGGAGTCCAAGCGTTTCCATATATGTCCGTCCTAATCTTTTTCTTTGATCTTTGTCAGGTGGTGCATGCTGTGTGTGGATTATCAGGCACTTTTATATTTTTTGGGCGGGGAAGAGAGGGGCTCAGCAGAGGTAATTGGAGAATCTTTCTTTATCCCCTGATCATTTCATGGTTTTGTGGAAGGGTATACGAGGTCTGCAGTTGTGTCAGCTGTACCTAACGTTTTCTAGATTATATCAGAATTGGCCTCCTTACTTTATTTGGATTGTACACTTGAAAGGAAAGGATTTAGGGAAACTGAGGACATTACACTTGCTGTTTAAAATGAAAAATGATTTACATACATTCAGGTTAACTTCCCTTAACACTACTGTAATTTTTTCCTGAGATTGTCCCCTGTTTGTCTTGGCTTCACTCTTCGCAATGCCGTTCTATGGAAAAGATTAGGAAGAGGATAAGTAGGGCTCTTGAGAAGTTCTTGCCTCTTCTTGATGGCTTTTCATCTAGGCATAATGATTTGGAGGGCGGGATTGCCAGATTGTATCACCAGGATGGGGTTCATTTATCGGATGTGGGGATGGACATTTTTAACTTAGGTTTGCAAACATGCATTGAATTGGCCGCAGGTCCTGTGCATTGCATGAGGTGTTATTTAAATTAAAATCTTCTTACAATGATTTATGTTGTAATAGGTAAATCAATAAAGTACCGTGGCAATTTTAATGCCATTTTCTGTGTACAGTATTTTCTTTATTATTAGTATTGATGGTGTTTTGATTGGGTGGTGGGGGTTTTGCGGCCTGCAGACCCATGGCTGAGAAGCAACCCCACACATTAATGGTCTCAGAATGCTTTACTGTTGGCATGACACAGGACTGATGGTAACGCTCACCATTTCTTCTCTGGACAAGGTTTTTTTCTGGATGCCCCAATTGGAAAGGGGATTAATCAGAGAAAATTACTTTACCCCAATCCTCAGCAGTCCAATCCCTGTACCTTTCACAGAATATCAGTCTGTCCCTAAAGGTTTTCCTGGAGAGAAGTGGCTTCTTTGCTGCCCTCCTTGACACCAGGCCATCCTCCAAAAGTCTTCATCTCACTGTGCATGCAGATGCACTCACACGTGCCTGCTGCCATTCCTGATTAATCAACTGTAGGAGACGGTCCTGGAGCTTGCTGGACTTTTTTGAGCGCCCTGAAGCCTTCTTCACAAATGCAGTGGAAATGTTTTTTTATGGGATTAAATTCATTTTCATGGCAAATAGGGCCTTTGCAATTAATTGCAATTCATTTGATCACTCTTCATAACATTCTGGAGTATATGCAAATTTCCATCATAAAAACTGAGGCAGCAGAAAATGAATATTTGTGTAATTCTCAAAAATTTTGGCCATGGCTGTATGCATGTCAAAAGCTGGATACACACTATACAACTTTAGATTTACCTTCAACTATGTAGTACAAGGGCCTGCCCGATTGCATACAAATTGAAAGTGTTTAGGTTTGACCTCATATTATATGGTTTTGGTAAATAAAAAAAATAAAAAATCCAAAGGAAATTGTGTAGTGTGTATTCAGCTTAATGGGCCATACACACTATACAATTGTCTTTAGATTTTTTCCTTTAGATTTACCAAAACCATATAATATGACGTCAAATCTAAACACTTTTAATTTGCATGCAATCAGGCAGGCCCTTGCACTAGTTAAAGGTAAATATAAAGGAAATCTAACCACAAAAGTTGTATAGTGTGTATCCAGCTTAAGTCAGCTAAATATTTTTCAGGTGAATTGAATCAAAATGTGTGCACGGTCTTTCAGTTGTTGTTCCTGAGAAATTGCAGAAAAGAGCCCTTGCTTTCTGTGTGAGGTCTGATGCATCCCCTGCTAAATCAGAACTAGATCGCTATCTCTAATCATCAGGAAGTGTCTGCTTTGCTGATTCAGAGCTACAAGTCTGACTGCACTATACAGAGAACAAGACTCCCTCTCTGTAGCATGCTAAGAAGGGACAGACTTTTCTACTCAGCCGGTGGACATTTTCTAAAGAAAACCAACAGTAGGACCATGCACGCCTTTTCATGTAATGCACCTGGGATGTATTTCTATGATTTGAACTGGAGATTCATTTTTTAACTAATTCACACATTGAGTTCCTAAACCTGCAAATCACTGCAATTTTTATACCTTGCTAGCCTGGATTTTGTTTGTTTTTTTACAGGAGACAGCCAATAGGAGTTTTATAGGGCACACACTGACTGTGGGAATATTCAGACACCAAGGATATGAACGCAGTGGGTCGCAGCTTTAGGAACCCAGAAATCATGAATTAGTAGAAGGGGGGGGCTGGGTTGGTCAAGTTTGGGGAGGGGGCAGCCAAAAAATGGTGAGTATGCTTTGTTAAAATTTATATTTACCCTTCAAGTTTAGCTTCTTGATAATCGATAAACAAAATTAATTCTTTCTGGTTTGCGGTAAGGTTTATCTTAATTAACTTATTCAAAATTTAATCTAAACTGATTACAAAAACGTTAGTCATTCTATGCATCTGGGAAATAATAGTGGTAACCTTGTTTAACTTATTTTGTTAGTTATTCATTATATATCTACAATATATCAAACCCAAGGACATGGCTATCAGAAGAATTTTAGGCTACATTCATGCTAGCCTGCAAGGTGAAAAGCATAATTTTAACATGCAGGCTAATATAGGCCCCCTGTGGAACTATGCAGTGCAGTAACATTTAGTAAAATGCACCTTTAACAGGGCCGTCTTTAACATAGGGCATAAGGGACATCTGCCCAGGGCCCAATCATTGTTGGGGAGGCACGGCTTGCCCGCTCCTTGAGCCCCGCGCTGCCTGCTGGAGTTTGGCCACCTCCAGTGCTGGTCGCATACTGGCTGCCTACCTACTGTGACTTGTAAATACAGAAGTGCTGCTTCTGTATTTACAAGTGACAGCGCTCCTCTCACAGCAGCCGCTCAAATCCCTCGGGTATACACTGATCTCTATGAGAGCAGAGGAGGAAGGGGGCGGGGAATCTTCACAGGGGAAGCTGCTTCTGAAACCTACAGGCTGCACAAACTTCGGACATGCTGTGAGTGTGATTTGTGACAGAGGAAAACGGTGTACTGGAATCAGGGGTGGGGGTAGAGCTTTGCACTGGGACGGAGGGGGGGGGGGGAGTGGAGCTCTGTACTGGAATGGGGGGAAGGGGGTGAGCAGAGCCTTGTACTTGGAGGGGGGGAGTGGAAGGGGGAGCTGCACCCAGCGCACCCCTGCACTCTGCACCCAGCGCACCCCTGCACTCTGCACCCAGCGCACCCCTGCTCTCTGCACCCAGCGTACCCCTGCTCTCAGCACCTAGCGCACCCCTGCACTTTGCACCTAGCACATCCCTGTACTCTGCGCCTAGCGCACCCCTGCACTCTGCACCTAGCACACCCTGCACTCTGCACCTAGTGCTCTACTGCACTCTGCACATAGCACATCCCTGTACTCTGCGCCTAGCCCACCCCTGCACTCTGCACCTAGCACACTCTGCACTCTGCACCTAGCGCTCTACTGCACTCTGCACCTAGCGCTCTACTGCACTCTGCACCTAGCACACCCCTGCACTCTGCACATAGCTCACACCTGTACTCTGCACCTAGTTCACCCCTGCACTCTGTACCTAGTGCACCATTGCACTCTGCACATAGCTAACCCCTGTACTCTGCACCCAGCACACCACTGCATTCTGTACCTAGTGCACCATTGCACTCTGCACATAGCTTACCCCTGAACTCTGCACAGGGCGCACCTGTAAACCCTGCATGTAGCGCACCCCTAAACCCTGCACGTAGTGGACCCCTCAACTCTGCACTCTGCATGTAGGGCACCCCTCAATCCTACACTCTGCACACCCCTAAAACCCTGCACAGAGTGCACCCTTCAACCCTGCACTCTGCACATAGCGCACTCCTGCACTCTGTACCTAGTGTACCACTGCACTTTGCACATAGCTTACCCCCTACTCTGCACATGGCGCACCCCTGTACTCTGCACATGGCGCACCCCTGTACTCTGCATATGGCGCATCCCTGCACTCTGCGCATGACAAACCTCTGCACTCTGCACATAGCGCACCTCTGCAATCTGCACATATTGCATCCCTAAACCCTGCACGTAGCGCAACCCCCAAAACATGCACGTACTGCACCCCTCAACTCTGCAATCTGCATGTAGCACACCCCTCAACTATGTACATAGCGCATCCCTGCACTCTGCACATAGCGCACCCTTCATCCCTGCACTCTGTATGTAGCGCACCTTTTACCTATGCACTCTTTATGTAGTGCGCCCCTCAATCCTGCACTTGGGCACCCATCAATGTTAGTACAGCTTGGCCACACTCACAATTTGATGTAGGGATAATGGTGTACAGTAACCTCTAGCAACCAATCAGTAAGCAATAATGAATGGCAGTAATCTCTAGAAACCAATCAGTGAGCATTAATGATGTTCTGTGACATCTAGCAACCAATCAGCGAGTGGTAAGGATGTGCAGCAGCCTCTAGCAAACAATCAGTGAGCAGTAATGATGTTCTGTAACCTCTAGCAACCAATCAAGGAGAGGTAATGATGTGCAGTAACCTCTAGCAACCAATCAGCAAGCAGAAATGATGTGCTGTTACCTCTAGCAACCAGTCAGTGTACATTAATGATATGCTGTGACCTCTGGCAACCAATTGCAATCGCTGCCTGACCTGCTGCATTAAACTCATTATGAGTCTAGCTGCTAATTACTGTATGTCTCAGAGCATTGGGGAGGGAGGGGTCCAAGAAAATGTTTGCCCAGGGTTCAATCAAAATTAAAGATGACCCTGGCCTTTAATGGAGTGTTACTGCAAGAAACATTTACGCATTGCAGTTTTTACCACAGTACCATTATGCATTGTCTTGTGCTGCTCTATGACAAAGGAGAGGCACTTTTTTTTGGCAATTGAGGTGCCATTCTGAATTCATGGCCTGTCTTAACTTGTGAAATAATGGTCACTACAACTGCTCTGCAATCGCTTAGACTAGTCTTTTTCAATCAGGGTGTCTTGAGGTTTCTTCAGGGGTGCCTTGGCAAAATGCCTAAAAATTTATCAAATATTGTATGCAAGCCAGCAGGTGGATAAAGCCTGCTTTTTAGTTACACAAAGCAACAGGTTTTCATTATGCACCATTACGACTTTCTAGACACAAATTACATCATCAGTTAATAAGGAGGATGTCTGTTGCTTCCATAGCATCCTTGTTTGACCCTCCTGTACCCCTCTCCCTCAGCACTGGGGGTGACATTAGCTGACTAATAAAGAGAAATTGAGGGAGAAGAGAAACATTTGAAATTTAGTCAGTACCAGTGTGCAAAAGTGTATTTGCTTTGGAACAAAAAAATCACCTCTAACTTTGGGTGTCCTACGTGTGGAGGTTGCTGCATTCTGTAAAACTATTACAATAGTTTTTTACATTTTATAATGGGATGCCTTCGAGACTGGTTATAATTTTAAAGGGCGCCTTGAGATAGTCTATAATTTTAAAAGGTGCCTAGACTGAAAAAAGTTTGGGAAACACTGGCTTAGACAGCTCTGTAATGGGCCCATCTCATGATGTCTTCACATATATGGTACACACTGGCTGTGACAGGAGCCATACAAGAAGCATTGGCTCTGCTCTCTACTGCAGCCGCATGTTCCTCCAGCACCCACATGCCGTTAATGTGTCTCAGAGGAGCCAGCTGTCCCAGCCAGCAGTACCCACCAACAGTACCAGCCAGCAGTACCAACCAGCAGTACCAGCCAGCTGTACCCACCAGCTGTAACCGCCAGGAGTACCTGCCAGCTGTACCCACCAGCTGTACCAGCCAGCTATACCCACCTGGGGGACAGCAGCAGCCAGTGATACCTGCAGGAATTCTGAGGAAGAAGTGAAGATTGAGGTCAGTTGAGGTGCAGGTAAACCACAGTGCATTCGTGTAAATGCAGCCTTTGGCCCCTTTCACATGATCGGTCTGATCAGGTCCGCCTGTCTGTTTTTCAGGTGGACCCAATCGGACCCTAAATTTACCTCTATAGATGGCAGATGTAAACGGACCTGTGTCTGTTTACACCCGCCTATCTCCACTCCGATGCACTTAAAAAAACAGAAGGGGATCCGTTCCCTTCTGTCTGGGCGGATCAGATCGAAGGGCCCATTGAGTAGAGCGTGCTGTGTCCGTGTCTGCTCTGCATATGCTGTGTGGACAGGGATCTGTCATCTACCCTCTTTGCTCATTGTGGCCCGCGACTGGTTACCAAGTGGCTAACAGTGGCCCTCACTCCTCAAAAGGTTGGGCCCCCCTGCTGTAGGGGCATGAGTCCCAGATGGAGAGGTGCACTGTAGCAGCCTTCCCCCTTAGTTTCACCACTGGGTGGGGGAGGGATGGCGTGCCAGATGGAGAGGTGCGCTGTACTGTAGAGCATCAGGAGACCCGCAGGGAAATCACAAAGATCTCCCACGAAGTTGATAAAAGTGTTAAGACCGCCGCCACTGTTGCGGCTGGCCTTAACACTTTCATCACTGTGGTTGACAGGTCTCACTATTCTTCCCAACCTCCTCCATGCTGAGAGAATTGCACCAATATTAGGCTTCATTACTACATAAATGGGCATCAATACTAGGCTTTATTACTGCATAAACTGGCACCAATACTAGGCATTATTACTGCGTAAACTGGCACCAGTACTCTGCTTTATTACTGCGTAAACTGGCATCAATACTAGGCTTTATTGCTGCGTAAACTGGTGCCAATACTAGGGGTTATTACTGCATAAACTGGCACTAATACTGGGCTTTATTACTGCGTAAACTGGCACCAATACTAGAGGTCATTACTGCGTAAACTGGCACCAATACTAGGGGTTATTACTGCGTAAACTTGCACCAATAGTAGGGGCTATTACTGCATAAACTGGCACCAATACTAGGGGCTTTCACTGTGCAAAATGGCACCAATACTAGGGGCTATTATGGCGCTTTTCCACTACATGGAACCGTACCGGTTCGGCACCCTTTTGTGCTTTTCCACTGCTGGTACCGCATGGTATAGGGTCGGAATGGTTCGGTACGGTACGGTATAGGTTTGCTTTTCCACTGCATGGAACCGAACGGTACGGTACGGTACGGCTCTGAAAAAACAGTACCTACTCGATTGTGGTTCCAACAGGTACCAAACTGGTACCATATCCCACAATCCTTTGCATACAGTAACTACTAGCCACTGATTGGTCAGAAAATCCCACCCACCCCGTTGTTATCCCACCCACTTAACTTAGTACTACTTTAGTGGAAAAGCAAACCTATACCGTACCGTACCGAACCGTTCCGACCCTATACCATGCGGTACCAGCAGTGGAAAAGCAAACCGGGCCAAGCAGGGCCGAGTAGAGCCGAGCTGCAGTGGTACTTGCAGTGGAAAAGTGCCATTACTGCATAAACTGGCACCAATACTAGGGGCTATTACTGCGTAAACTGGCAACAATACTAGGGGTTATTACTCCGTAAACTTTCACCAATACTAGGGGCTATTACTGTGTAAACTGTTTGCTGAAATTGCTTTAAACTATAAAGAAAAGCTTTCCTCTTTCTCAGGTCTAAAGCAATACCTGAGGAAGAAAGGAAAACTTTTGAAAGCTTGTCTTTTAAGTGTTATGTTAGTACAATAAAAAGGTATCATTGCATACTGCATTGGCTAGTACACACTATAAGAAAATCAGGTGAACATTTTCGTCCAAAGAATTTTCAAACGTTTTCGTATAGTGTATACACAACTTTCGACAGCCGATTCTGAATTTTGGTATGAAAATTCTCAAAAGGACAAACTCCAAAATTTTTCTCCTAGGGAAAAAAAACGAACGATTTTTGCTCAACGTTTAAAATCAGAGTAGAAAAACTGCGCATGATCAGAAACAAAAAACAACAAAAAACAGAGTTTGTCGTACGAGAATGTTCGTACGAGAATGTTCCTACGAATGTTCGTTCATCGGTTCCAATTTACTGTGAAACAACGAGGAAAATCGGAAGATCGTTCGCCCGATTTTCTTATAGTGTGTACCCCACTTTACTCTCGTATTTTGTAACTATATATATATATATATATATATATATATATATATATATATACTTATTTAGTTATTTTCAGTTGTATGATTTAGTGGTGAAAATATGAGTGCCCCTCCAGTTTTGACTGTGGTATGTGCCCCCCCTATATATTATTCCTAGATTTGCCACTGGCTGTGATTTTCAATAATGTACAATTAACAAATAATGGTAATTCCAGCAGGGAGTGTTATGGATAGTGTTACATCAACGCATTACTTAGTATGCATGCACCTTACATGAAAACATAAATCAGATTTTTGTGTCTGTTTTAAAAAGTGGGTGATTTATCTAATAAGTTCAAATCAAAATGTATGCAGCATGATAGTTTTTATTTGTGAAATTGTTTTGTAGACTTACAAAATAATATATTGTCACACAATACAAATGAAGTCAATGATTACATGGCGCTCTCTGATGGTGGGTGGCATACCATGAGGTAAAGAGGTAAAAATATAGAAAGTAAAAATGGGTAGAAAAATATAAAAAAGGATGAGGTGGAAGGGGGGAGGGGGCCCACGAAAGCGGCTACCAGCTGGAGCAAGGAGAGGCTCTGAGGAGAATAAAACAAAAAGAAAGCAGCGTCAGCTTAGTGAAGCATAAGGTTTATTAATAAAAAAAAAACACATAGTAACTTACTCTTAGGTAAGTAAAAGCCAGTAGGGTAGGTGAATGGGATCATCCATCTTCTTGTCCTGGATACCGTTGCAGAAAGGATGGGTGCAGGGTGCTGGTGGTGCGTGGAGGCTTTTGTCTGGCAGCCTGTCTGATGGTGCTGTGGTGGTGGAGGACTCTCAATGGGGCTCCACTTCCTACTTCCTGTCAGCCCGACATCACTTCCTGTGAGGTGGAGGGAAAGATGGGCGTTGCTAGCTTTCGGAGCATCCGTGCTCCTTCATTAGGCGGTGGGGACAACAGCCTCCACGCACCACCGGCACCCTGCACCCCTCCTTACTGCAACGGTATCCAGGACAAGAAGATGGATGATCCCATTCACCTACCCTACTGGCTTTTACTTACCTAAGAGTAAGTTACTATGTGTTTTTTTTATTAATAAACCTTATGCTTCACTAAGCTGGCGCTGCTTTCTTTTTGTTTACACAATACAAATGAGCCTGCAACCGCTGCACAGTGTATGGTACACAACCAATCAAATCAGGAGAAGTGTTTGTGCTGCATCAAATTTGGTTAACTTCAATCGTTGATCTTTTCAGCCCTGCTGATAAAGCAGAAATGTATTAGGATAATATGTTGCCATAAGGTACTGACCTACAGTGATTAAGGGAGAATATGGCCCATCTTCAGATAACAGATTGCCAGTCAAATTAAAGAAGGATTATGCAAGTAATTGGTTCTGAACTCAGCTGATGTTCTCCCATCAGTTTCCAACAATCCTACAGAATAGGAGAAGCCAGAATGTTCTGAGTCTGCTAACACCATACAATGTAATGAATGGAGAGAATGTTTGCTGTCCACAGATCTAGAACTACATGTATATACAGACATATGTAGGTGATATCACTAAAGGTTTGTTGGGCAAGGTATGTCTTTTTGCTGATGATACAAAGGTGAACAATAGTGTTGATATCCCTGGAGGTGTCTGTAACATGGGATATGATTTGGCATTGCAGGAAGATTGGTCAAAGCAGTGGAGACTACAGTTCAATGTTTCTAAAAGAAAAATACTGCACCTAAGAAAAAATAATCCCCTGAGAGTACAAAATTGGGGTACAGTGTTAGCCAGAACTACAGAAGAAAAATATTTTGGGGTATTTATTTCAGATGATTGCAGTGTGACCAGGTATTGGGAAGAGCAAATCGAATTTTGTAATGCATTACTAGAGGGATCACCAGCAGGAGGAAGGAGGTTCTGTCTCCTCTATATAGATCTTTAGTAAGACCTCATTTAGATGTAGCACCCTACAGGTAGATGCTAGGCAAATGTATAGTGGGCCTTGTCTGCCTAACAGCAGGGCCATGATTTCTTTTTGCTAGGGTGTCATGGCTTCCAGGTGTGCCTGCTGAGAGCGGAGTCTCCGCACTGGTCCCTGTGAGAGGCTTCTCATAGGGCGGTATAGGAAACCAAATCAGGGGACACATTCAGGCTTGTAACTACCCCAGAAGGCAGATTATGCCGCAAGGGATTCTGGGAGTGAGTATACGTTTGTGGGAAGTGCGTGACTGTGTCTCTTTGGCAGAAGCAGAGACCCAGGAGGGAGAGAACGGCTGTCTCTCCTCCTGTCTGAGGAAGCGGATATCTTGGGGTGTCGCCTGAGAATCCAGTGAGTGCTAAGTTGAGCTGAGGGGATCCGGTGTGCCGAGAACCAGCAGAGAGCGAGAGGGGTCCAGTCCCAGGAAAGCCTACACAGGTCGTGAGTACGGAGGATTGCCCCTGGGGGTCTGCCTGAAGTGTTAGAGGGGACCACTCCAGAAGAGGTTCTGGGATCTAGTGTCAGCTAGCTGCAAAGGGGGTACCCAGGTTGAGGACCCTGAAGTGACAGAGGGGGTACATAGTCAGTGGACACCGAAGAGCTAAAAATGTAAAGGGGGCGCCTGCAGTTTGGGCCCTGAATTGTACAGAGTACCAGTTGAGAGTTGCAGCCATACAGGAATTCACAACAAGCTACCTCAAGCCAGTGCAAGGCTGGAGGGAGTAGTCAGTGACTTTGCAGTGCAGCAGTGTCAGTAGTTCAATACTCCACAGTCCTGAGTCTTCTGGACTTAAAGTCGAGGATTCAGCATTTCTTTCAAATTACAGTGTGTTCTAAGCGTCGGTGAGTGTTGGCTAGCGTCCGCTTGCGTCAAGGCAGCGTTAACAGACATTTTTCTGGATAAAGTCCCAAGTTGTACTTAGTTGAGCCTAAAGGATTATCCCACTCATTCCCTTCTCCCATCCCCTTAAGTACAATAAAACAACAAAATAAAGATGCCGGAGTTGTCAATGTCTCAGTTCTAACACCCAGGGCCACAACTCACATGGGCTGGAGAGGTAACTGGTAACGATGGCAGACCCACATCAGGCTCAATGCCTTGAAAACCTGCTACATTTGGGGGCTTGTCTGGGATTTTGCCTTTAGTTACTGGGCCAGTTGCCCTTGGCAACGGCAACAAGAAATGTCCAAAAAATCAATTTTTGTGTCCGGAACTGTTATTCAAACGCCAGTCTGGGTGTGAGACTGTAACTGCGGGAGGCAGGGAGAGTGGGTTGAAGTTGGAAACCCACATGGAAGGATGCTTATGGCAACGCAAATGTCAAAGCAATGTGCTCCTGTCACTGCTCAGCTTAAATAGGCCGTTTGGCGCCAAATGCGTTTGCGTGACCGCGTTTGCATACGCATGTTCGCGTACGCGCATGTGCATACGCACATTTCTTCCTGTATACCCAGTATTGTGCCTGGCCATGCGCACCAACGCCTGTTTGAGTCCAGCTGAAAGTCTCTTACACCTGGGATCTTAATGTGGTGCTTTCAGCTCTACAGAAGACTCCCTTTGAAAATATTTGGGAGGTTTCCCTGCTTGTGCTGCCCGGAAGGTGGCATTTTTTTTTATGGTTATCGCCTCTGCACTCAGGGTGTCAGAACTGGCGGCGTTATCCTGTCATTCACCTTATTGGTGATTCACAAGGATAAGGTGGTTCTTCGCCCCTGTCCGTCATTTGAATGAAGACATTGTGTTGCCTTCCCTGTGTCCCTGGCTAAACATCCAAAGGAAATTACCTTGCATGCCTTGGATGTGGTCCGGGCAATTACAGTGTACCTCGCAGCTATGGAGTCTTTTAGGAAGTCAGACTCTCAATTTGTATTCACGGACGGACCTCACAAAGGGTTGTCCGCTTCTTCTGCGATCCATTTCCAGATGGATCAGACAGACAGGGGTTCAGGCTTATTGCATCAGGGGTCAGGTTCCTCCTTTCCCTGTCAAGGAGCACTCTACTAGGGTGCTTAGTGTCTCCTGGGCTTTCGGTCATCAAGCTTTAGTGATGCAGGTTTGCAAGGTGGCCTGTCGGTGCACACTTTTACTAAATTTTTATAAAGTGGATGTGTTGGCATCTGCGGGTGCTTCTTTTGGCCACAAGGTTTTGATAGCTGCTGTTTAGAGGACCTGGTCCTATTTGAGGGTGTATTGTTTTTTTCAGATGAGCTCCAGGTGTTTATGGTTGAGTTCAATGTTACCTGGTTGGCTATGGTTAGCCTTTAGATTTGTTTCTGCTTTTTTCCCCACCCCTCATGTCTAAGAAGAATATAGAGCTTTGTCCGTCAATGAACGAAAGAGAAAATGGAATTTTTGACTTACCGTAAAATCCATTTTTCTGATGTTCATTGATGGACACAGCACCCACCCCTCTGTGGAGTTGACTTTCTTCTGACACTGCTTGTAACAAAACTGAGTGCCTATAGCTGAGAGAGGTTGTATACCCCCTGGGACTGACCATAGGCATAGTCAAGCTTTTTCCTGCCTAGTGTCATACCCCTGTAGGGGGCAGAATAACCCAATGGTTAAGAAGAATCAGGAGCTGTGTCTGTCAATGCACATCAGAGAAAAGGACTTTACAGTAAGTCAAAAATCACATCATTCCACAAAGAAACTCTCCTTAAAATCTCAAATGCTTTACCTTTCCGAAGCATGCCTTAAATACCCCATGAAACTAGGCGGTAAGTTATTGGAAGCATCTAATAAGATGCTTTTCCAAAAAGTTGTAAGGCAGCCAGCAATTTGGTATGGCATGGCTTCTCTGTGTTGAGGGCTCAAGGTACCCTTATGAGTTGGATATAACGCTCCATGATAAGTAGCTTGGATAGCCAGATCTTCTGCAGGATATCAGCACCTGCGAATTGATCCAGCAGTTTAAATTGATCACTTGAGATCTCCTCCTCCTCTTCTGCATTGCTTTAAATTCCAGAAGACTGGATTCAAAGAGCTCCATCATCTTTGCTATGCCGTCTGCCAGCCTCCAGACACAGAAACATAGACTAAAATATAGCTGAAACCTGCTCCAGCTATCCCTTTGCCACCTATTTTTTAAACCAATCACTGTGAGTGGGGGTCTAACCATTGCCATAGCTATCGCATAGTTATCACAAGCTTGGACCAGTACTTAATTACCGCATGTGTTTGTTTATTTATTTTCTTTAATGCCTATTTGACTTTAGTGCCTTTTTATGCCGTATTTAACTAGCGTTTTTAGTGTTTGCACTAAATATTGCATACGAGCAATAGTGAATTGACATTTTCATTATCGCATGCATTAAGTGGTCACATGACCATCATAACACATCTGAGAACCTTTAGTGAATTGTGCCCATTGTGTCCAGGTCTGGAGACCTCACTTACAGAAAGATATTGATAAAATAGAACGAGTCCAGAGATGGGTAACAAAAATAGTGAAAGGTCTGGGGGATAAAACATATCGAGAGCGACTTCAGGACCTTCATATGTACAGTCTGGAGGAAAGAAGGCAAAGGGGGGAAATAATTGAACACCTTAAATACATCAAGAGGGTGAATAAGGTTTAGGAGGGCAGTTTTTTCAATATGAAACAAAAAATCAAGAACACTGGGAAATTACCTCAAACTAACTGGAGGAAAGTTAGAAACTAATCTTAGAAAGTATTATTTTACTGAAAGGGTAGTTGATGCTTGGACTAAACTTCCAGCAGATGTAGTAAGACAGTCAACAGTAAATGCAACAGTAAATGGCTCCAAACATGCTTGGGACAAACCTAGATCTATACTCAGACAATAAGGTTAAAGCGGAGTTCCATCCTAATTTGCATGTAAATATGCATGTGCTGCTTATCACTCCGCCATTCCCTTTTGGGTAGTGTCATTTTTTAATTTTTTTAATACATAGTACCTTTTCTTCTAAAAAACATCCACTTCCGTCCAAACCCAGCTGCGTCGCAGTACGTCATATCCTCTTTCACAATGGCTGCTGGGATACCAGTGTAAGCAATCTCAGGAGCCAATGGGCATCCTCCGCGACTAGCATGGCGTTACTTTTAAAGCAGAAATGGCACGGTGCTAGGCTATGGCCGTGATAAAGTCCCACTGCACATGCGCGAGATCGAGAGGTGCTTGCTGGGTAGCCAGCAGCACCTTATCCCGGAAGAGACTCCTAGTGGGCTTCAGGTGCCCACAATCAGGATGGACACTTGCTGGATCAGAAGGCTACAGTGAGTACTAACACTTTTAATGACACGGAAATGTTAGCACATGCAGCATATGCCGATTTCAAATACATATTTGGCGACTATCACGGGGGTGATTTAAAAAAAAATAAAAAATAAATGCTGGAACTGGCTGGAACTCCGCTTTAACGACAAAAAAAAAAAAGAAAAAAACGAAATAAAAATAAAAATATGGGCAGACTCTTTTCTATATTTCTGTTTACCGCCGGTTTATAATGACTTATAAATCCACAACTACTTGAAAGCCACAATCCTTGTCCTGAAAAATCATCATGTTTCTTATAATGCTGCTACATGCTGATGCACTGTTTGTTTAAAGGGCTTCCAAAAGGCCTTTTGTTCTTTGCCTCAAATTGTACTCTTGCTTTATTAATATAAAGCTCTGTGTAAAAAAAGATTTCTGTGTATAGTAACTGCAAATTTGCATTAGATGGTTCCTTTATTCTGGCACATTGTCACAGCATAAGTTCATTCATCTATAAACCAAAAACTGGGCTTTAGTGGATAATTCCTAATTTTTTAAAGATTTTCTACATAATAAATGTTTGCCAAGAATGAGGATATGTATTTCATGCATCTCTTCCCACCTTCTTCGAGCTAACAGACTGACTGCAGACTACATTGCCTACTGTGAACTCTTTCCTGTTAAGAGAAGTTCAGGGAAGCAGTACATATACATCAGAGCCAGCAGCACTGAAAGCTGTAAAATGCAAGTGCTGGGGTATGTTAAGAAAATATTTACTGGGGAATATTTATTTTATTGTCCCCACTGTTTTTAACTAAAAAACACAGATTTTTTTTTTAAACTACTTCAAGGAAAAAAGCAACGGTCCAGAAATAGTCCCAATAACAGGTGCAGAGATGTGAATCCGCGTGCAAAAATTAGGGTTTCTTCCAGTGACATCAAGGAAAGTGTGAAAAGGGGACACCTTTGTGCTCAGGTATAACAAGCAGCTTACCGAAACTCCGTGGCTGCTCAACTTAATGAGACAGCCTCTCCCAGCTAGTAATAAACCAGTAGATCGACTGATGTCAAACTCAGGTGTTTCCAGATCTCCCAAAGCAGACAGCCTTTTCCGGTGGGTTGTTATACCAATCACGTAAGTATATAACACGCTTGGAACTTCTCATTTACTCCATTAAGTGTAGAGCCATATGTAGAGAAAAATAAGGGCCCATAGCGTAATCCCGTAAAACAATAGGCGAATTTATTTAAAAAAACTACTTACAATTTAAAAACAAAGACAGGCATGTAATTGTGCTGGTCATGGATCTAACCGCGGCGTCCCGCAGGTCTCCAAATCAGCATATAGTAGAACAGCCGGCTCCGTTGGGGGGCGTGTGGACGTTGCGTCTGGAGTCGCCAACTTCTCTAGGGAAAGAGTTTGACATCAGTCGATCTACTGGTTTATTACTAGCTGGGAGAGGCTGTCTCATTAAGTTGAGCAGCCACGGAGTTTCGGTAAGCTGCTTGTTATACCTGAGCACAAAGGTGTCCCCTTTTCACACTTTCCTTGGTGTCACTGGAAGAAACCCTAATTTTTGCATGCGGATTCACATCTCTGCACCTGTTATTGGGACTATTCATGTGGACACTACCCCCCCCTCCTCCTTTTTTCTTTATAATATTTGAAGCTTTTCAGCATTCCAAATTGTATATTGATTTTAGCGCTGCACTTTTTTATTCTCATTGTATTCTTGAATCACTGTTAGTTGATTTTGTGCCAGCTGCTCACTGTTGCTTTATATCACTTTAATTTCTTGTCTTTTTTAGCGCAGAAATTTATCTCTTTATATTACAACGGTCCAGAAATGATAACTGATGACCAAAATCAGAGTTTTATTGAGTAATTCAAGGGTAGTCTCATTTTCCTCTATTCACATGTCAGCCAGTCAGGTCTGACTGATGGAAAACAATACTCTCTCTATGTCGCTGAGATTACAGGTTCAGTTCACTAAGCTATAACAATTGTTTTATCCCATTATGATTGTCAGTTCAGCAGTGAATGCTGCAAATAATCACAGGGCTAAATCACACATTTGTTACAGCTTAGTGAATTGAACCTTTTATCTCAGAAGACATTGAAGAAGGAGACTGTATTTGAATAGCAGGTAAGCACTAGTGGGAGAATCTGCAAATCTGTATATATATCATACCGAAATGGAAATCAGGTATTGCATGCATGTAAAAATGCAACTAACTAATGTACCTAAAAATGTACTATAAAATAAAAAGGAATAATAATAACCAGTCCTGTTTTTTGTCAGTCTAGGGACCTTGGGTGTTCTTGCCCTCATTTGTATGTTCATGTCCACCTTTATGTTTTCTATCACATCTTGTTGCATTTTACAGAATATATAATAAACAAAAATAGTGCACAGAGAGTGGGACCTCGCATAATGGCCATAGCAGGTTTGCAGATTATATACAGAAAGCTCACAAATAAAAAATTCTCACGTGAACGAAAAAGGCATTCAACTATGGAAGCTGTGCCCGAAATGAAGGCAGAAGGAAAAAGACTGGTCACCAGTATTGCCTGTGCTCTCCTTCCATCTAGTCTTTTCAACCATGCCTTGTTCCACACTGTGTCCCTGTGTTAAGGTGGCCATCATGGTAGTGGGGCAGGGCTTTGCTTCCTCCTAATTTCAAAGCTGCTCCCAGGATGTCGGGGGGTAGAAGCAGAAGCAATGAGAGTCCTGCACATCAGGTCTTCAGGTGCAGCTTTTTCTCTAGAGAAGTAGAACAGTGAGCAACACTGTAGTGACATCAGGAAATCTCATTCCAAATCTCCAGAGACTAGCAGTCAGGGACAACAGTGGCTTAGACGATCTAACATTGCAGTGATACAGCACTGGAATGAAGTGCACTGCTATTTTTAGGGAGAAATTCATCACAAAAGGGAACTCTCAGGATATTGCTTAGGCGCCATTAAGGAGGAAGTAAACCCTCCTCTGCAACTTTTACCTATAGGTAAGCCTATGATAAGGCTTACCTATAGGTACTGTAAATATCTCCTAAACATGTACCGTTTAGGAGATATTTACCTTACATGCAGCCAGTGACATCACTGGCGCATGCGCTCTGAAGGAACGGCCGCTGGTGCCGTTCCTTCAGAGCCCCGTGCCGTGACCGTCGGCTCCCGCGCACGTGCACGGGAGTGACGTCACCGCTGGTCCGGCAAATCAGATGGCCGGATGCCGCGATCCCGGAAGACGGGCGACTGAACATGTCGCCCGTCATACAGCTAAGCGGGCGCCACGACGGGGGCTCGTTTTAAGGTAAGTATTTCAGAATGAGCTAGTATGCGATGCATACTAGCTCATTATGTGTTTCTCTTTCAGGTTTTTTTTTATGGGTTTACAACCTCTTTAAAATCGTTATATCTTCCTTATAACATAAACATTTTACTTTTTGATTTCAGGTTCACTTTAGCTCCACAGTATCAAAGTTTTCATACACCACAAAAAAAAAAATAAAATCTCCATTCTAATAACTACAGCAATTAATTTGTGTAAAGTTTTGTCGGGCCTTAGAATACATTTTTTTTTTTTTATAATATTAATATAAATATTCTAGTAATTGTCGGTTACTATGTGAAGATATATCTTGAACATCATATTTTTCGTAAAGCTAAATGATGCATTTAAAGTATGTATTTTATTGTATTATTTTTTTTAACCACTTTACCTCTGCCCACAGTAATATTACTGCGGCAGAGTGGCTTGTTATCGTCTGACGACGTAGTACTACTCCCCTGTTTTCAGTCACAGCGGGAGTCGGGCCAGGGGAGGAGCAGCGGCGATCGCCGCCGCTCTTCCCCGATCGTCGGGGATCTAGTGTGGAGATCCGCCTGCTTGTGTAAACACAAGCGGGCGGATCTCCTAAGTGACAGGCAGGGTCAGATTGCAGGGTTCAGCATAGCTGAACCCTGGATCTGTCCTTGTGTCACATAGTCACCTCCCCCCACACACGTCAGTAAGCACCAGACATACATTAACCCCTCCCTCTCCAATAAAATTAACCCCTTCCCTGCCAGTGTCATTTTTACAGTAACAGTGCATATATATAGCACTGATTACTGTAGTAATGTCACTGGTACCCCGGTACCCCCAAAAGTGTCAAAAATGTCAGTCAAGGGTCCGATCTGTCCGCCGCAATGTCGCAGTCCCGCAAAAAAAATCGCAGATCGCCGCCATTACACGTTAAAAAAAATACCCACCAAAAATGACAGAAATCTTTCCCTTTGTTAGTAAACGCAATAACTTTTGCGAAAACCAATCAAAATACACTTATTGTGATTTTTTTTACCAAACATAGGTAGCAGAAAATAAATTGGCCAAAAAATTTAAAAAAAAAATTGGTTTTTACATCTTTTTTTGGGGGGAATTTCATATAAAAAAATGTTAAAAATATTGTTATTTTTTCAAAATAAACGCTCTTTTTTTTGTTTATAGCGCAAAAAGTAAAAATCGCACAGGTGATCAAATACCACCAAAAGAAAGCTCTGTTTGTGGGAAAAAAAGGACGTCAATTTTGTTTGGGTACGGCGTCGCACGACTGCGCAATTGTCAGTTAAAGTCGCACAGCGCCGAATCGCAAAAAGTGGCCCAGACGTAAGACAGCAAAATGCTCCGGTGGTAAAGTGGTTAAAGAGCATCATGAGTTTGTATAAGTTCAGCAAACAAATCTTAAAAAACTAGTGGCATGGAAAAGGTGGTTGACGTTTTTTACTATAATACAGCTCTCAAAATTTCCACTCGCCTGCTTGCATTAGGCAAGTGGAAATTAGCTGAGGCGCGTGTGGAATTGCATTGGAGGGGGATCCCTGCTGACACTTTCCGCTCCTCCTCTTTTCTAAGTGCCCCATAGCAAACTTTGCTTCGGGGGGGGGGGGGGGGTATTCATGCAGGTATGCTTTTGAGCCGGGCTGTGAGTGTACATAGACACACACAGTGAGGGTTGGCTCTGCCCCAATTATTCCTCAGAGGATTTGCTTGACAGCAGCAGGAGCTAATGGCTGCTGCCTCGGTGTCCTGTAAATATCAGAAGAGAAAGCTGTTGCAGACAAGCACAGCATTGTATCAAAAGCCAGGTATGTATTTAAGGGTGGCTGGGAGAGCAAATCATGGAAGGTTTTTTAATGCAGAGAATGCAATATGGCACAGGTGGCAAACACAAGGCCCACGGGGCAAATCTGTCCCACCGAGCCTTGTCATGTGGAGCAAGATCAGTATCCCGTGAAAGATGGTATCCCCTCTGATTACTGTGCATGCGCCAGTTTCAGGCTATACAAGCTGAGCACGGAGATCCTGCATCTGAACAGGCAACTTAGTAAAACTCACCCCGATTGGTCAGCTGGGCACACAGCCACAGGCTGAGATGGAGGACACACTGGCTAGAGGAACTAATTGAATGCCAAAAGTTGAATGCTTATCCCTGGGGATTTCACAGGGGTGGCGATCTGGTAGTGGGGGCAGTAGTTGGGCGGGTAGTGGTCTGATAGTGGGGGGGTGGTCTGGTAGTGGGGGGCAGTAGTTGGTTGGGTCTGTCAGTGGTGAGCAGCAGGGCAGTAGTTGGGGGGTGGGGGTTTTGGTAGTGGGGGCTAGGCAGTAGTTGGTGGGTGGGGGTCTGTCAATAGTGAGTGGTGGGACAGTAGTTGGGGAGTGGTGGGGCAGATCCCTGCAGGCACTGATGGCGTCGCTCACAGTGGGGCACAGAGGGGTAGGGTGGGCCAGATCTGACAGAAGGATCTCTCTGCAAGGCAACAGAAGTAAACTGTTACTGGAGCCAAATACACAAGTCCACCTACACAGGTATTAGAGCTCAATACAAAGGGAGGGAACTGCTTAGTAGATATGCAGGGAAGCTTTGGGAAGGGGAAGAAGCGGAGGTTGGGGGGAAAGTGGGCTGTGGGGGCAGATCTGTGCAGAGGTGGGGGTATGGGAGGAAAGTGGCGGGTGGAGAGGTAAGAACCCAGGAGGAGGGGTGGAAATTAGATTTTGCACACTGTGCATAGTGAACCCCTGCACTTTGTATGTAGCACACCCCTGAACCCTGCACTCTTCATAGAGCACCCCTGAACCTGCCACTCTGTACATAGAGCACCCCTGAACCCTGTACTCTGTACATAGCGCACCCCTGAACCCTGCGTAGTGAAACCCTGAACCCTGCAACCTGTGCCTAGCACACCCCTAAACCCTGCACTCTGTGTGTGGCGCACCTCTAAACCTTGCACACTGTGCATAACGCATACCTGAACACTGCACTCTGTGCATAACGCACCCCTTAACCTTGCACTCTGTGCATAGCGCACCCCTGAACCCGGCATTTGGTAGCTAGCACACCCTTGAACCCTGCAATCTGTATGTAGCGAACCCGTGAACCCTGCATTCTGTATGTAGCTCACCCATGAATCCTTCACTCTGTACACAGCGCACTCTTGAACCCTACACTCTGTACATAGCGCAACTCCTGAACTCTGCACTCTGATTGTAGCACACCCCCAAACCCTGCACTGTGTATGTAGAGCAACCTTGAACTCTGCACTCTGTACACAGCGCAACCCTGAACCCTGCACTCTGTAAACAGCACACCTCTGTAACCCAACACCAACCCTGCACTCTCTACGTAATGCACTCTTAAATGCTGCATTCTGTACGCAGCGCAGCTCCCAAACCCTACACTCTGTACATAGCACACCCCTGAACTCTGAGCTAATTATTACTTAAATGAAAAACAGTAATAATTAAATGCAGAGGCAATTATTTGTTATGATAAAGGATAGATACATAGTCTTGGATATACAACTGGCCCCTTGAGGACAACTATATTGCTGATGCAGCCCCCAATAAATTTGAGTTTGACACCCCTGCATTATGGTAAAAAAAAAAAACCTTATGCCTTTAGCCCCCGTTCACATAGGGGCGACGCTACTTCGCACCGCGACCTCCGAGGTCGCGGTGCGAGCAGCGCACTGCCACGGACTTCATAACATTGAAGTCTATGGCGGTCGCCTCCGGGTTGCCCCAAAGAAGCTCCGGACCCTTTTTCTAGGTCGGAGCGACTTGTGTCGCTCCTATTAGAATGGGTCCGCAGCTTCCCTATGGGAGGCGACCTGCGGCGACCTGTGAGGCGACCAGGTCGCCTCACAGGTCGCCCTAGTGTGAACCGGCACTAACAGCCACTTTAAATTCTGAATGTTTTCAATAAAAATCACAAACATGTTTTTTTTTTTTTTGCATAAAGATTCAAAAGAAATAAAAAGGCTTGAGACCTATTTTTAGATTGAATATACAGTTACCCTTTTAAAACTAACAAATTGACAGGAAAAAAATGCCTAATAGTTTCACCCAATGCTAAAGATAAGTATCAGCAATGCCCAGTAAAAAAGTGCGCTCCCACTATGAAAACCTAATATGTGTAAACAGTAGCATAAACTCATATGTATTCACACAATATCAAAGTTCAAAATCAATAGAAGTCAAAATCAATAAATGTCCATCATATTGGTGAAAATAATTACAGTTCCATCATAAATAAAGTGCTGAAGTGGCAATTGCCGTAAACAAAATTGATGCAGTCAGTGCTCCCCTCCTATGAGCCCACTCACTCACCAGCTGCCATAGACTCCCATAACAGAAGTCAAGTGCGCTTTGCAAAACATCTCAGATGCTGGGATTAGTAGTCCTCCAACGGAGATCCTACTATTTCACGTAGTTAATTTTTTTTTTTTTTACCACATCCTTTAGCGCGGGTATATATATACAATACCCAGTAAAGACTTTAGTGTCTATTTTAAGACACAAAGGCTGATTTACCACAAAAGAAGAACATTATTACTATAAAAGTAAATTTTCAGTTTGCAAAATTGATTTTTACTTATCTTAGTGAATGCACTGAAACAAAGTAAGAATTCACTTTGCAAATAATACCAAATCATGACCAAGGAAAGATAACAAAAACAGAATTTTTGAAAAGTGAAAATTCACTTTGCAAAAATAAATTTTACTTTGCAAGGAGAAAATGAATTTACCGTAATGAATAAGGTGAAATTGTGCGAATTGAGTTCAGTCATTCCATCTTGTGAAAGCAAAAATCCTGTTTTCTTTTTATTTTCAATGCACATGATTGGTTGTTCTTTGCAAAGCTCATTTTGTTAGATTAAATCAACACCACTGTATTGAAGGAAAATGACTAAATGAAGGCATTGGGTTGCTGTGCTGGATAAGAATAACAAATAGGATGACAAAGAGCAACATATTTCAGTTATGGCAGCATTTTAGAAAACGCAGTCACTCATACCCTAAGCTCTGTGCATGATTTTATTGTCCTGTTTATATGGGCCTTTTAAATAAATATCTTATGTAAATTCTTGACAGTTCTTTAAATAATGTCGCCTCAGGTCGCTTATGCTAGATCTGTTTTTGAGTGAGCAGTGGGATAGCTCCCCTACAGTGACAGATGAGAACATGTACACTATATATGTATTGAAAATAAATTATATGTCCTGGGGGGTTTTCTATTATGTTTGCTTCTGTCTAAATTATGTTTTAGGAAATATGGACTTTCCCAATATATCAAGTGGATATTTGTGATGTCTCAAGAATTTCAGTTAGTGCTCTGAGTAGTAGGATGTTGAAGAATCCATTGTTTGGACTACAAATTACAGCAAGCAGGGATAGCCTATGACAGCCTAGGGCATAAATACAGACTGCGCATATGTCCCTAGGCTTAACAGTGTGTTCTCTTCACTTTTTGTCTTGAATAAAAGAACATTTCTATTTTCTCCTATTTTTCCTATTCCTTTGTAAAAGCTGCTGCTTCTGTCTATAGTTTTACTAGTCTAAACAAAGAAACAAAGTTACATAGTTAGTCAGGTTGAAAAAAGACACAAGTCCATCTGGCTTAACCAATGAAAAACAAAAAACCAAGTTCATCATGTTAGACAAACTATAATGGTTTTCTGTTACTTACATTATCAAGTGGACTTTAAAATGGAAGGTTCCACTTCCGGTTCCGGCGCCCATGTAGCAGGCAGCGCGGAACAGCGGCTCCGGACATCGCATCTGAATATCCAGCATCCATAGCCCATCCGAGCCATCCGACCCCCGGGACACCACCCGATATCCCTAAGGACTTGGTAGGCATGGACAAATTTGTTTTACACGGCCCCCCATCGGCCGCTCCGCCGATCAGGTCTCCCGGGACGGACCAGGCCTCAAGCGCCATAGACATGGCGGACGCGGCCCAGCCGGCTCCTTCTTCCCCTCACACTACTGCTTCCTCACCTATCCCCGAGGCCCAGGTCGCTTCTCTTGCCCAGGCGGTGGCGGCGCTCCTGTCCCCGACCATAACGGCGGCGGTGGACAAGGCCATATCCACGGGGATGGCTCAGCTCCGGCGGGAGCTGGGGGAACACTCCCATAGATTATCAGAGTTGGAGCACAGACTCTCGGACATTGAGGAGGAGGTGCAAGGCTCCTTCTCGTTAGACCAGCAGGCAAGACAAACCCAGCGATACATCCTTGAGAAGCTGGACGATTTGGAAAATCGATCCAGAAGGAATAACCTGAGAGTGATTGGTCTGCCTGAATCCTTCCAATCAGACTCCCTCACAGACATCTGCATGGCTCGCATCCCTGCAGCTCTGGGGATCATCTCCCCATGCACTGTGGAAAGGGCACACAGGATCGGCCCCCCCCTCTAATGAAAGGAGAACACCACATCCCATCATAGTCAGATACCTAAACTATGCTGACAGACAACAAATTCTGAAGTCGTTCCGCAATTCCAAGGGTCTGCAAATTGATGGCCACAAGCTGCTCATCTTTGCTGACTATTCACAAGAAGTCTCAAAACGCAGGAAAGCGTTCCAGCCGATTTGTCAAGCTTTGTATGCCAAGTCACCCATTACCTCCAATCCGCTCTGCATATCACCCTTAAATCCTCCTCCGGTCAACACCCCCAACGTTCTCCAGGAAACCGGGCTCAAAGAAGTCCACGGAGGAACTCGGCCAAGAAACAAAGGCTCTCAGACCACAGGTCCAGATCTCGCACCCGCTGACCAGATCTATGATGAGTATCTTCACCTCATGCTTAGGCATGGCCTGTCTGTGGGTTCACTCACAGCTCGTTCCCTCGGTTACGGTGGTTTTGTACCACCTGAAAAGTTAGTTATATAAGTTTGACTATGTTCACCGCATGCTTCTGATGTTTTCACTATTTTATTTTCTCTCATGGTTGAAGGGGCAAGGCTATTCTCAGGTGCTCCCCTAGAGTTACTTTTGAGAATGACTTTCTTGTCATCAGAGCACAGTCTCACCGGAATCTGCTTCCTGCCCGTTTACACCCGCTAACATTACTTTATGGTTCTCCTGGGGGTTACGGTTTACGGTCCTATCCCTATCCAGGGCTCCAAGCATAATACTCCGGTAACACTGTTCCTCACGATGATCTCTGCTACATGTGGAAAAAAGCGAAGCACGGGCTTCCTGTCTTGTGTCCTTCGGGACAACTGTGTTTGGGCTCTGCTAGGGCCCCCCTGACCCTCCTCCCTTGCCAATCCTCATGTCTCTCTTCCCCTCCTCTTTTTTTTTTTCTGTCTCATGGAATATGCAGTGTGGAGTCATGTTGTTGTAACCATGTTTCTTTTTAGGTGTTTTTATCCTCTGTCTAGTCGTATCCAGTCCCGGTCCCTCATACGACGTTGGTAACATGGAATGTTAAGGGCCTCAGGTCCCCCCATAAACGCATGGCCGTTCTTCGGCATCTCAGACGCCTGAAGGCGGACGTGGCGGTCCTATAAGAATCACACTTGCGTGAAGAATATTTTCATCGCCTGAAAAAATTATGGGTGGGTCAAGTCTTTGGTTCCCCTGCAGTCAAAGGTAAGGGCGGAGTTATTATTCTGATACACAAACGCAATCCTAGTGCCCTCATCTCCTCCCACTACGACGAGCATGGGCGTGACGCTGTACTCCAGCTACGAACACTCCAACAGAGGTGGGCTTTGGTGGGTATCTATGCCCCCAATTCCCCCTCTAAATCCTTTTTTCAGTCCCTCACACCGATTCTCGCACCCTACCTCCACCTTCCACTGCTGATGGTGGGGGACTTCAACCAGTGTATGGACCCTCACGAGGACAGGGCAGGAAACTCTATTCCTCCCCGTACATCGGCGACCCCCCATCCCACCCCTCTGTCCTCTTTTGCCACTAGCCTTTCCCTCACAGATACGTGGAGATTGTCCCATCCGATAGACAGGGAGTTTTCATTTTTCTCGCACCCCCACAAAACGCTGACCCGATTAGATTATGTGTTCGCAAATGAACCCATGCTACCCTATACATCTCACTCCCACATTCACGATATAGTGATATCGGATCATGCCCCAGTATCGGTCACGATCTCCTTCACGCCTTCTGCCCCTGGCAAGAAGTCGTGGAGGTTCCCTTCCTATCTTGCAAAAGATAAGGACATTAGTACCATTTTGCACGACACATGGCAGGATTTTCTGACCCATAACTCTACACCGGATTGTTCCCCGACCCTCCTTTGGGAGACTGGTAAGGCCGTTCTGAGGGGACGGGTTCTCTCCTATGCCACGGCCTACAAGAAGAGGATAAATGCAGCCTATCAGGCGGCCAGTTCGTGTCTGCGGCAGGCGCAGACTGAACTTAACCGGACCAATACCCCTCTCAACAGGGAAAACTGGAAAGAAGCTAAGCTTCGATTTGAACGGTGGGCCGAGGCGCAGGAGAGCCTCCACTCCTCGTTCCGCAACTGGCAGTTTCACAGGTATGGGAACAAGCCGGGAAAACTTTTAGCCTCCCTCTGCAAGCCTCCACACACTCAGACACATATTCCCGCTCTCAGGGACCCTCAAGGCACGGTAGTGGACTCCCCGGATGCAATAGTCAAGGTTCTGGAGCAATTCTATAGCACGCTTTATAGTCCCGATCCTATAGATGAGGAAGCGGCCTCTGAATTTCTTACTTCAGCTCAACTACCTAAGGTCTCGGAAGATCACCTAGAGTCCCTAAACGCCCCTTTCTCGGTAGAGGAGGTCCTAGCCTCCATTAAAGCGCTGCCCCCTGGGAAGTCCCCCGGTCCGGATGGCTACACCTCCGACTTTTATAAGCTTATGGCCCCCTCCATAGCTCCCACCCTTTGCGCGGCTTTTAATCATATTTGGCAGGGGCACCCCTATCTTCCCACGGGCTTCCAGGCCCATATTAAATTGATCCCCAAAAAAGGAAAAGACCCTTTGGACCCTGGCTCATTCCGCCCCATCTCTCTTCTAAACCTAGATTCCAAACTGCTCTCTAAAATGGTAGCAAACCGATTGGCATCCTTCCTCCCTACCATCATTCATCCAGCCCAGTCAGGCTTTACACAAGGACGTTCGGCCACTTCGAATATTCGGAAGGTTCTGGTTGCTCTGGAAACGGCAAGAGCTGACCCTAGCTTGGATTCTGCCATTATCACCCTTGATGCCGAAAAGGCATTCGATAATGTCAGTTTTCGTTGGCTGGAGTTGGTCCTGAGAAAATTCGGCTTTACCGGCCCTTTCCTGCACCTGATCCAAGCAATGTATGCTTCCCCCTCTGCCCAGATTGTGGCCGCAGGACTCTCCTCCCAGCCCTTCCGCTTATTCAAAGGAACCAGACAAGGTTGCCCCCTATCCCCCTTACTCTTTAACTTGGCACTAGAACCCCTCTCCAGGATTCTCACCTCCCACACACAGTTGCGGGGAATCCGGGTGGGAGACATGGAGCTCCGATCTGCACTCTTTGCGGACGATGTCCTTGTTTTCACTTCGGACCCCCCCCACGACCTCTCTATTATTCAATCCATATTTGAGTCCTTTCGCCACTGCTCTGGCCTACGTATAAATTTTTCAAAGAGCGAAATTTTGCCTCTGAATACGCCTCAAGCGCCATAGACATGGCGGACGCGGCCCAGCCGGCTCCTTCTTCCCCTCACACTATTGCTTCCTCACCTATCCCCGAGGCCCAGGTCGCTTCTCTTGCCCAGGCGGTGGCGGCGCTCCTGTCCCCGACCATAACGGCGGCGGTGGACAAGGCCATATCCACGGGGATGGCTCAGCTCCGGCGGGAGCTGGGGGAACACTCCCATAGATTATCAGAGTTGGAGCACAGACTCTCGGACATTGAGGAGGAGGTGCAAGGCTCCTTCTCGTTAGACCAGCAGGCAAGACAAACCCAGCGATACATCCTTGAGAAGCTGGACGATTTGGAAAATCGATTCAGAAGGAATAACCTGAGAGTGATTGGTCTGCCTGAATCCTTCCAATCAGACTCCCTCACAGACATCTGCATGGCTCGCATCCCTGCAGCTCTGGGGATCATCTCCCCATGCACTGTGGAAAGGGCACACAGGATCGGCCCCCCCTCTAATGAAAGGAGAACACCACATCCCATCATAGTCAGATACCTTAACTATGCTGACAGACAACAAATTCTGAAGTCGTTCCGCAATTCCAAGGGTCTGCAAATTGATGGCCACAAGCTGCTCATCTTTGCTGACTATTCACAAGAAGTCTCAAAACGCAGGAAAGCGTTCCAGCCGATTTGTCAAGCTTTGTATGCCAAGTCACCCATTACCTCCAATCCGCTCTGCATATCACCCTTAAATCCTCCTCCGGTCAACACCCCCAACGTTCTCCAGGAAAAAGGGGTCAAAGAAGTCCACGGAGGAGCTCGGCCAAGAAACAAAGGCTCTCAGACCACAGGTCCAGATCTTGCACCCGCTGACCAGATCTATGATGAGTATCTTCACCTCATGCTTAGGCATGGCCTGTCTGTGGGTTCACTCACAGCTCGTTCCCTCGGTTACGGTGGTTTTGTACCACCTGAAAAGTTAGTTATATAAGTTTGACTATGTTCACCGCATGCTTCTGATGTTTTCACTATTTTATTTTCTCTCATGGTTGAAGGGGCAAGGCTATTCTCAGGTGCTCCCCTAGAGTTACTTTTGAGAATGATTTTCTTGTCATCAGAGCACAGTCTCACCGGAATCTGCTTCCTGCCCGTTTACACCCGCTAACATTACTTTATGGTTCTCCTGGGGGTTACGATTTACGGTCCTATCCCTATCCAGGGCTCCAAGCATAATACTCCGGTAACACTGTTCCTCACGATGATCTCTGCTACATGTGGAAAAAAGCGAAGCACGGGCTTCCTGTCTTGTGTCCGTCGGGACAACTGTGTTTGGGCTCTGCTAGGGCCCCCCTGACCCTCCTCCCTTGGCAATCCTCATGTCTCTATCCCCCTCCTCTTTTTTTTTTCTGTCTCATGGAATATGCAGTGTGGAGTCATGTTGTTGTAACCATGTTTCTTTTTAGGTGTTTTTATCCTCTGTCTAGTCATATCCAGTCCCGATCCCTCATACGACGTTGGTAACATGGAATGTTAAGGGCCTCAGGTCCCCCCATAAACGCATGGCCGTTCTTCGGCATCTCAGACGCCTGAAAGCGGACGTGGCGGTCCTATAAGAATCACACTTGCGTGAAGAAGATTTTCATCGCCTGAAAAAATTATGGGTGGGTCAAGTCTTTGGTTCCCCTGCAGTCAAAGGTAAGGGCGGAGTTATTATTCTGTTACACAAACGCAATCCTAGTGCCCTCATCTCCTCCCACTACGACGAGCATGGGCGTGACGCTGTACTCCAGCTACGAACACTCCAACAGAGGTGGGCTTTGGTGGGTATCTATGCCCCCAATTCCCCCTCTAAATCCTTTTTTCAGTCCCTCACACCGATTCTCGCACCCTACCTCCACCTTCCACTGCTGATGGTGGGGGACTTCAACCAGTGTATGGACCCTCACGAGGACAGGGCAGGAAACTCTATTCCTCCCCGTACCTCGGCGACCCCCCATCCCACCCCTCTGTCCTCTTTTGCCACTAGCCTTTCCCTCACAGATACGTGGAGATTGTCCCATCCGATAGACAGGGAGTTTTCATTTTTCTCGCACCCCCACAAAACGCTGACCCGATTAGATTATGTGTTCGCAAATGATCCCATGCTACCCTATACATCTCACTCCCACATTCACGATATAGTGATATCGGATCATGCCCCAGTATCGGTCACGATCTCCTTCACGCCTTCTGCCCCTGGCAAGAAGTCGTGGAGGTTCCCTTCCTATCTTGCAAAAGATAAGGACATTAGTACCATTTTGCACGACACATGGCAGGATTTTCTGACCCATAACTCTACACCGGATTGTTCCCCGACCCTCCTTTGGGAGACTGGTAAGGCCGTTCTGAGGGGACGGGTTCTCTCCTATGCCACGGCCTACAAGAAGAGGATAAATGCAGCCTATCAGGCGGCCAGTTCGTGTCTGCGGCAGGCGCAGACTGAACTTAACCGGACCAATACCCCTCTCAACAGGGAAAACTGGAAAGAAGCTAAGCTTCGATTTGAATGGTGGGCCGAGGCGCAGGAGAGCCTCCACTCCTCGTTCCGCAACTGGCAGTTTCACAGGTATGGGAACAAGCCGGGAAAACTTTTAGCCTCCCTCTGCAAGCCTCCACACACTCAGACACATATTCCCGCTCTCAGGGACCCTCAAGGCACGGTAGTGGACTCCCCGGATGCAATAGTCAAGGTTCTGGAGCAATTCTATAGCACGCTTTATAGTCCCGATCCTATAGATGAGGAAGCGGCCTCTGAATTTCTTACTTCAGCTCAACTACCTAAGGTCTCGGAAGATCACCTAGAGTCCCTAAACGCCCCTTTCTCGGTAGAGGAGGTCCTAGCCTCCATTAAAGCGCTGCCCCCTGGGAAGTCCCCCGGTCCGGATGGCTACACCTCCGACTTTTATAAGCTTATGGCCCCCTCCATAGCTCCCACCCTTTGCGCGGCTTTTAATCATATTTGGCAGGGGCACCCCTATCTTCCCACGGGCTTCCAGGCCCATATTAAATTGATCCCCAAAAAAGGAAAAGACCCTTTGGACCCTGGCTCATTCCGCCCCATCTCTCTTCTAAACCTAGATTCCAAACTGCTCTCTAAAATGGTAGCAAACCGATTGGCATCCTTCCTCCCTACCATCATTCATCCAGCCCAGTCAGGCTTTACACAAGGACGTTCGGCCACTTCGAATATTCGGAAGGTTCTGGTTGCTCTGGAAACGGCAAGAGCTGACCCTAGCTTGGATTCTGCCATTATCACCCTTGATGCCGAAAAGGCATTCGATAATGTCAGTTTTCGTTGGCTGGAGTTGGTCCTGAGAAAATTCGGCTTTACCGGCCCTTTCCTGCACCTGATCCAAGCAATGTATGCTTCCCCCTCTGCCCAGATTGTGGCCGCAGGACTCTCCTCCCAGCCCTTCCGCTTATTCAAAGGAACCAGACAAGGTTGCCCCCTATCCCCCTTACTCTTTAACTTGGCACTAGAACCCCTCTCCAGGATTCTCACCTCCCACACACAGTTGCGGGGAATCCGGGTGGGAGACATGGAGCTCCGATCTGCACTCTTTGCGGACGATGTCCTTGTTTTCACTTCGGACCCCCCCCACGACCTCTCTATTATTCAATCCATATTTGAGTCCTTTCGCCACTGCTCTGGCCTACGTATAAATTTTTCAAAGAGCAAAATTTTGCCTCTGAATACGACTAGGACCCCCCATTGGGCCTCTTCTTCTCCACTTAAATTGGCCAAGACCCATATCACCTATCTGGGAATTAAAATAGGTCCCCACCCTTTCTCCATTTACAGGCTCAATTTATCTCCCACTATCGATAGGTTGGTTGCCGACCTTTCCAACTGGAAATCCCTCCCCATATCCTTCTTTGGACGATGCCACCTCTTTCGTATGTCAGGTTTCCCTAAATTGTTGTACCCTCTACAAACCATCCCGCTCCTTCTACAACACAAAGATGTTCAAAGGCTGCAAAAGGCCCTTACCTCCTTTCTGTGGAACGGCCGCCGCTCTAGGATAGCCCTTAACAAACTATTCCTCGCGAAACGGGAGGGAGGGATAGGACTTCCAAACATTAGGTTATACAACCTGGCCAGCCTGTTACGGGGATGCCTGGACTGGATACGACAAGAATCTAAATATACTAACTATGAGTTGGAACAACAAATGGTGGCTCCTTACGATTTGACCTCTCTGCTGCACTGTGCTCATAGGGATCTACCATCTCATCTTAGAGCCAATTTGTTGCTTAAGGATACTATTGCGGCGTGGAGGGCAATTCGTAAACAGCTACACGTCCCTATGAACATTTCCCAGTTCCTGCCCATTCAGGGACACCCCTTGTTTCCCCAAGCCCATCATCAACGCCTCTGCTCTACCTGGTCTTCAAGGGGGTTGACCAAACTCTCCCAATTATATGACCCTATCTCCGGAACCCCCCTCTCTCTTACGGACCTCTCTAACCTCTATGGAGTCCTCCCTCAACACCACTTGTTTGTACAGCAATGTCTTAGTTTTACGAACTCTCTCTGCCCCTCCAAATTTTTGAGGTTCAAAGCATCTCAACTGGACACCTGGATTTTTTCACAGAAACATAAAATTTCACACCTATATCATCCACTCAATGCGGACAGTCTCTGCTCAATTGCTTCGCAAATTGCATCGCCTTGGAACAAGGCACTGAACTCACCTCTTGCTCAACAATGTGCATTACAAGGCTATCTCTACACGTGTCGTCATATCCAAAATGAATTCTGGAGGGAACAACAATTTAAAATCTTACACAGGTCCTATCTCCCCCATCTCCGTGCCTACAGATCACCTACACCTACAGATCACCTACACCACTACTGTACGTTGTGTAAGTCTCTTCACCCTACTCTACTTCACAAGTTTTGGGAATGTCCCTCTATATCTACCTTCTGGGATAAACTGAATCTCTTTGTCTCCCACCTGGTGAACTGTACTCTCCCTAAGGATGTCTATGCTTTGCTCTTTGGCCACTTGGACATACAACTCAGTACTATACCTTCCCACCGCAGGGCCTCCCTGCCAGGGGCTGACTGGCAACTTTCGGCCCAGGGGACAAATACAAACCAGAGGCCCATGGTGCAGCGACTCAGCCCCCCCTCCCACTCTCCCTCTTCCAGGCCTCCTCCTGACCCCCATTCAAGGCTGAAGCTCCACTCCAAGTACTCTCTACTTACCGGCTGAATCCGGGTTCCCGACCTGGCCATCAACGGGCTGTTGGGGGGAGCTGGGACAACTCGGTCGGAACTGCCTAGAGGAGGAGAGTCTTCAGTGAGGCATGGAAATGGCCTCTACTCAGACACAGCTTACACCATCCATGCTGGGGGGTAGGCCTGTGCTCTGTCCTTGTCTTCATCCCCCACTCAGTAGGCCAGCGGTGGGGACTTTTTACTTCTCTTCACCAGGAATCCTTAACCACTTGCCGACCGCCGCACGACTATCTACGTCGGCGGTCAGCCCCTCACAGGCAAACTGACGTAGGTCTACGTCGCTTGCTTGTGAGGGTCTAGGGAGCGAGCGCGCGCCCCCGGAGGCGCGCTCCCGCGTGGTCACGGACCCCCCCGCGCGTGTCACCGGCGGACCCGATGTCCGCCGGTCACTCTGCGATCGGCGGGGGAGAGGGAGAAAGTCAGGCGGCTTGTGTAAACAAGCTGCCTGTCATTCTCCCCTGTGTAGGAATAGTGATCCTACGGTTCTATTATGTAGGACCGTTGATCACTGTTATTACAGCTCAAGCCACAGCCAATCACAGTTAGAAACATGCCCCTAGGGACACACACACCCCTCCCTCTCAAAAAAAGTTAACCCCTTCACTACCAGTGTCATTTTACAGTAACAGTGTATATGTATAGCACTGATTACTGTAGAAATGTCACTGGTAACCCCAAAAGTGTCAAAAATGTCAGTCAAGGGTCCGATCTGTCTGCCGCAATGTCGCAGTACCGCAAAAAAAATCGCAGATCGCCGCCATTATGCGTTAAAAAAAAAAAAACAACAAAAATTACAAAAATCTTTCCCTTTGTTAGTAAACGCGATAACTTTTGCGCAAACCAATCAAAATACGCTTTTTGCGATTTTGTTTTACCAAACATATGTAGCATAAAGCAAATTGACCGAAAATGTTAAAAAATTTTGATTTTTACAGTTTTTTTTTTTTGGGGAATTTCATATAAATAATGTGAAAACGCAAAATACCCCATGGTCAGGAAGGGGGTAAAATCTTCCGGGGCTTAAGTGGTTAATTAAGGATACGTTTTCACTATGACCGAAAGTTTGTGAACGCCTGACCATTGTCCCTTCATAAGCTTTTTTTTTTTTTATATCCCATTCCAAAACCATGTGCAATAATATGGATCTGCCCCACTTTTTTGGCTATAACAGTCTCCATCCTTCTGGGAAGGCTGTCCACAAGATTTTGGAATGTGTCTGTTGTACCCATTCTGCCAAGAGAACATTTGTGAGGTCCGGTACTAATGTTAAATGTGAAAACCCGGCTCACAATCGGAATTCCAATTCATTGGAACAGGGGCTGACTGGCAACTTTCGGCCCAGGGGGCAAGTACAAACCAGAGGCCCATGGTGCAGCGACTCAGCCCCCCCTCCCACTCTCCCTCTTCCAGGCCTCCTCCTGACCCCCATTCAAGGCTGAAGCTCCACTCCAAGTACTCTCTACTAACCGGCTGAATCCGGGTTCCCGACCTGGCCATCAACGGGCTGTTGGGGGGAGCTGGGACAACTCGGTCGGAACTGCCTAGAGGAGGAGAGTCTTCAGTGAGGCATGGAAATGGCCTCTGCTCAGACGCAGCTTACACCATCCATGCTGGGGGGGGGGGGGTCTGCGCTCTGTCCTTGTATTCATCCCCCACTCAGTAGGTCAGTGGTGGGGACTTTTTACTTCTCTTCACCAGGAATCCTTAAGGCATGTCTGTGGCAGAAGCGGTGCAGCCTTTTTATGGGATATCAGTGAGGCCTGGGGGGCAATTGCCCCTCTGCCCCCTGGCCCAGTCCTCCCCTGCTCCCTGCTACACTTTAAACCCTGGCTCTCCACTTGTTATATGATTGCTCGCAGAGCCATATTAAAACACTGGATTGACGCCTCTCCACCCACTCTCGCGGAAATTAGAGCGGATCTTCTTGCACTCTGGAAACTGGAACATCTGGACGCGTCTATGTGCTCTCACCGGCACTCTTCCAAACTTCTGAAAAAGTGGGATGGACTCAGACCAGACTCTGGCCTCTTTCCAACGCCCCCTGCCACGGGGGATCTGCATACTCAGCTATCGTACTCGCTGCTCACTACCTAGCCCTTACACATTCCGATTGAAATGACTGGTTGATACCTTTGACTGGGAACTACACACTACTTTGATGTTACCTTATTGCATGTATGTATTTTCCTAGTTTTGACAGCGACATGACTCCATATATTGCTTTAACATGTGTTGTTACATCCTACTTTTCATATTCCATACTCCTGGTCCTTTCAAGCACTTCTACCCCCCCCTACCCTCCCCACCTCTCTTACCCTTGTCTACCCTCAACCCCCCCCCCCACCCTTACTTGTGGTTGCATGTCTGGCCCTATGGGGTCGGGCACTTGTACACTGTGGTACTTTTTGTTCTAGAAAAGAAATGTTTGAGACTTGTTCCTCACCTAGCTATGTTTTTCAGGTGCTGGATTTCCTCTATCATTTTTGATTTGTTGCACTGTATATTGCATTTCTGTACTGCCTTTGACAAGTCTCAATAAAATGTTGTTAAAAAAAAAAAATGGAAGGTTCCACTAATTCTTAGCCCCCCAAATCCCATGCAAAAGACATTAGAGTGTTACTAAACCCATGACCCTACATTCACTATATCTGGTCCCCGATAGTACACAGAACATGGAAATGCAATCATTTTAGTCAATATAAGCCGCTAAATACCTTTTCTCATCAGCAGTATTAAGCAGTCTTGTGACTTCTATCAGTGTCTGGTTAAAGCTTTTAGGAGGAGTTTCCATTCTCCTCTGACTGTCCTATCAGGATGCAGGACCCCTGATCCTCTGTCTGGACAATGCTGATTGGCCCTGTGCTGATCACATGCACCCTCCAAAGAAAAAAAAAACTCTAGCAATACACACCAAACTGAGCATGTGCAGCTTGACTCCAGTAACCCTGTCTTATCCGGACATGTTATGGGGACAATGCAAGAAGAGGAGGAACTGTGCATACAGGATCAAACAGCCTTTTTACACAATGCAGAGGATTAACCCCTTAGGTTCCACAGTGAGTATAACAAGCATGCTTTATTGCATATACAGACGAAATGTAGACAAAAAAAGTAAAAGACACTTACCGTGTACTACAGCATCTAGTCTTCCAGTCCTCTCTCCTAGGCTCTTGTGATATCATTGCAAGATCTGGAGAAACCTAAAGATCCTAAATCTCACAGGAATCCTCAAAGTACACAGGAATGTGGGGAAGTATATATTTATGAAAATTAGGATCCTAAACTTCCCCAGGGTTCACTAGTAAGGCTGAATGACATTGCACAGGCAAGCACAAATAGGAAAAGATGGCCAATGACGTCACTCAAAGAAAAATTTGAGTCAGCACTACCAAAAAGGAAGTCCCTACCTACAGGCCACTACACTTCCTTTGTAGTAATGCTGACTCGTTAAAGTTTTCTATGTGTGACATCATTGGTGTAGCTGTCTTTTCCTATTCGTGTAAGTGCGGATGGCTCTCTTAGCCTGGCACCTGGAGCAGTGACCAAAGAGAAGTTTGTGAAGTTTTTTTTAGCAAAGCATAGGCAAGTCTCTTTTCAGACACAATGGAGGGAATTATTAAAAACTGTCTGAGACAAGTTCTATCTAAACTAATACTGCAACCTATCAGCTTCTGTCTTTCATTTTTTTCATTCAGCTTAGAAAATTACAATTTATAAGATGATTGGCTGTGCTCCAGCTGAGAAGAGTTTGCATACAATTTGTTTCAAAAACTTTTTATTCATTTCCCCCAATGTCTCATATTGAAATCTCAATAAAAAAGCCCAGGGGTATTTTTAACATTTTAACATGTTCTGCCTTTACAATAATAAATACATTTTTGCACAAAACCACAATACAGCTGTGTTAAATATTTGTAAACTATGAGCGAATGGGGACTCTTAAAAGATTACATCTAAGATAGAATGGGGAGTTTATTCAGATATTGCATTAGGGTCCTGTGGCTATTAGCATAGTTTCTGAGGGGCGCAGTGTAGAAAAAGCAAAAAGCCCCATATTTGACTATTTGAAAAATTAGATCTGAGTTGTGCTTATCTTGAAAAATGCATATAAAAATCCAGAGGCATAGATATACAGTTATTAAGCCGTGCCCCTGTTGACCTCATATCTGACTAAACTCTGGCAAAAGTGATCTGTGTTGATGTTTCATCTCCTGCCATGGAGTCCATCTCTACTGCTTAGTTGAGCGCATACTGACCACCCTGAATAATGGGGTCGCTGACATTCTAGTAAGCCAGTGGTGTCAGCTTGGCTATCCCAGGAATCCTTTCCAATCCAATCACAGAGTGTTTGGGACTTTTACTTCTCTTTTTTTATTTTGGAGGCTTATGATAATTTTTCACGTTTTTTTGCCTTTGGACTATTAGTGGACAGTACTTAATGTGTATTCATCACTACTTTTCAGCATTATCTTGTCATAAATGAATAAATCTAAAGTGCATAAGTGAACAAGTGAAAAGTATACAGTATCAAAAATATATATGGTTATCAAAAAATTTAGATTAAATAAATAAATTGGTGAGTGGCCAATTTTGCACTAGGTGGTGGAAAAATATCACACTGAACACGGAGTCTGAATAGAAGCACTCATCACTTTTGGATATATCGCTTTGGATGGGATTTTATGAACTATCTTGGAATTGTTGAACTTTTTTATTATTTAAAAGTGATCCTGAGCACGCAATCAATTTAATATAAGTACATCTTTGTATAAGAAGATTTCATTTGCACCAATATTTGAGGTCACCTGTTCACATATGCACTTTATAAATGTATTTATTTAATCTACATTTTTTGATAACCATATATATTTTTGATACTATATACTTTTCACTTGTTCACTTATGCACTTTATATTTATTTATTTATGATTCATATTTAATCAGCTGCACAGATTGCACTTCAACTTGGGAGGATTTACGTGCACTTTATATAATTTAATGGTTAACATTTTTCAAGATATTTGCCATTATCAATTGCATGAGCACAAGGATAATATTAGGCACTGAACCATTAATTAATGCGGTAGAATGCTTATCAGTAGCAGCATTAGTCAGTAGTAGTGCCTCACTCCCCACCTCTAACAATCATTTAAGTTCCTACTTAAATTGAAGGTAGCTCTACGCAGGGTACCGTATTAAGAGAAAGGGGAGGCACCACACTCTCACAAACATGTCATTATCTTGTCATGATTTATTTCATTTATTTTGTGTATTAATTAAAGGAACATTTAAATATATATGCGCTGGACTTTTTTTTGGATGTTTACATAGTTATTTAAAGAACAGCTCCACCCAAAAGGGGAAGCTCCACTTGTTGGCACCCTCCACTGCCACATTTGTAACTTTTTGGGGGAGCAGGGAGCGGATGCAAACAAAAGGAGCAGTGCTACTACCCATACAGCTCACCAATAAATGAGCTCTCGGGTGCCCGATCCACAGCCGTTTAACTGAGTACATCTGTAAAAGATGATCCGCACACTGGTAGTTGCTCTTAAAAAGTCTTCATCTTTATTCAGGGACCACAGAACACAACTGCTGATAAAATCAGTTGATGCGTTTCAGCCTATAAGGCCTTAGTCATAACTACATTTAGACACAAAACTTTGAAATATTTAGTGACTCTACATATCACAGGCTTAACTCATTCATTGTCCCAATTAATTGCAGACACTTAGCAAAAATTTGAAAACCAGGTACCTGCTCTCACTTCTGTGTAATAAGTGAAGATACTGATGAATCGGCTAGGGGTGCCGACGTTGCACAGGTAAGTGTCCCTATAATAAAAGTCAGCAGCTACAGTATTTAGAGCTGCTGACTTTTATTTTTTTTTCTACAGGCTGGAACTCCAGTTTAAGGTTGAAGGAAGATCCATTGAGTTCAATCAAAAGGAAAATTAATACATCAATCGAAAAACCTGCATACAGATCCCATATACAGAGCCCCAAGCCTGCAATTGATCCAGAGGAAGGCAAAAAAACCTTCCAAAACATGCTTCAATGCCCTTCCTGGTTCTCCAAGGCAATCAGGTATTCCCTGGATCAACAATCTATGATATGATTACTTATTGCTTATAAGAATAGTCTGTGCAATTAGAAAAAAAAAAAATCCAGATTTTTTTTAAAACAAATATACTAATCTGTCTATAACTAGCTCCTGAAGAACTCTATTCACAGCTCTTAGTGTTCAAAAACCTTTCAGTATGCATAAGGTAAACCTATTTTACTCCAAATAAAAAGAGTAATTTGCAATGACCTTAAAGTGTATCTAAACCCAAAAACAAAAATCAAATATATTTTTAGCTTACCAATCCTTAAATGTGGTGGCTGCATTAGCATTCTTTAAGGTTTCTTTCCCTTTATTTTCTCCCACTAACACACTTTTTGTCTTGGAGTGGCTCCATTTAATGGAAGACCACCCTTAGACAGCAGCATTTTTTAGTCTGTTAAAAGAGTAATGTTATATACACTAGAAAACTTAGATGGACTTGTTGAACAATCTAAAGCCAGACTCCAGGCAACCCAGCAAAGCCACAGCAACATTTTATTTATTTGGGACAACGGTTTTACACAAATGAATAAAAGCTGACCGTTGATAGCACCCCTGTCAGTATTAAATGGTTAGCCTCAACCTTCTAACTACCAATTTTGCTTAACAGATTGGTCTGTTAAAGGAAGTTTAAGAATAACAGAATTTGAATATGAAAAATCTCTGGCAATACACCTCGACAAACTAGAAACATTTATAAAAGTATGGCCGCCTTGGCTTTCTTGGGTTAAACCTTGACTCATATATATATATATATATATATATATATATATATATATATATATATATACAGATTTATATATATATATGTGTTGATAATACTCGTTTCACATTGTTCCCATTCCAATTTGCTTTACCGATTTTGTTACTGCATACGTTTGCTACATGCTTTTATTTTCATTTTCTTTTATATATGGTGACTTACTGAAACCCATGTCGCCTGAGGTTACATTATTGAATTATATGCAATATCTTCTGTTGTCATGCGCAAAATTCAATAACAAAATATGGAAATAAAAAAGAATAACAGAATTACTGGCTGGAACACCTGGTTAAAAAAAGCCTTTAAAATGATAACTAATGCAGCCAGCCATTTAAGGATTGTTAAGCCACAATATATTACATTTTTTACCTTTGGATTTACGCTTTGAAATGAGCAACTTTGCAGGCTTACTATATGGATTATTTATGTATGTATACAAGCTGATAATACTGTATGCCCCTTAAATGCATCAATAATCATATCCCAAGCCACTAGAAAAATATCCATGTGACTGATTATTTATGCCTGAATTAAGAATATAAAAAACTCAGGTTACTAACAAGTTCTGCACAGCTACATAAGGCCAGTGCTGAGTGATCCAATGCATTTGGAAATGACTAAAAAACAATCTTTGTTAAATAGATAATTATGCATCTTTAAGCCTTTCATCTGCACTAACAAGATATTAACCTCCCCCTGCTTACATTTTAGTATCTTTTTTACAGACCCTGCTTTGGCCCTTCAGCTTTTCTATTCCCCTGGAATGAACATCAGCACTGACAAATGCAACCCAAGCCAAAGGGTCAGAAACATTATTGACTCTGCTTCCTGCTGTTAAGAACACATTTACATCATACAATGTGCACCAATATGCACGCATTTTCGTGCAGTGAGGCATAGCAGAGCTAAGCAGTTCATTTATTTTGGATGGCTGTCAAAAATAACTTATCGCACATAAAATAGATTCTGTACCATTTTTAAGATTGCAACACACTGCAATGCAAAATGCAAAACATGCACATCTGCACTGTGGCATGCTGCATTGTGCTGTATATGTGTACTGGGATGCAATTAGTAGTGAATTGCAAAACACTGAATTACACTTACACAATGCATTATCATGTTTTGGAATATACATTATGGTGTGAATGAGCCCCTAAAAGGATCTGTGTTGATAAAAACAATATGAGTGAAATCAGTTTATTGGGGTGTATCTATAAATGTGTAACTATCTTTCACCTCCTATTTTGAATTAACCATGAGGCATATGCTGTTAATAAAAGTCAGTAACTACATCTCTAGGAATTGGTTAGAAATTAAAATAAAATGTTTCCAGACAGATAATACTGACCTCTGGTCTGTAGTTGTACTGGTAGTTTGGCTGCAGTTCATCTTTCATGCTCGTATGCATGTTTTGGCGTTTGCCTGATAAAGTGAGTTGAGGGAACAATTAACAGACAGTAATAAAAAGCCATTAAAGTTGAACGTGCATCTTTAAATCTGTTCCACTGACCATATGCCTGATTTACCTCATAAAGCTATAATCATGGTTTAAAAATCTGCAGCAACTAGCGCATGTTCCAAGTATGGATCTGTTAGAAGTTATTTTTGTGCAAAATCCAATGTCCCATTCATATAGAAAAGTGGCAAGAATAAACATTGTCTGTGAATATTCTTTGCCCGATTGTGCCTCCTACTGGGGTATACATACCTATGAATACTTGGAATTGCAATTTTTTTTCTCCCCCCCCCCCCCCATTCTTGGAGAGGAGGGGTTTCCTGCAGCTGCCATTGTTGGGTTTTTTATTAATTGGGCAAATATGATTTGATTTCATTAGTTAGATTAGTAGATTTTTGTATGTTCTAGGTTATAAGTGTTTAATGCGGTTATTTTCCTTAATTATTACATGTGTCAAGCAACCTTGCTAAGTCTCTTATATATACAAATCCATTTAGGGATACATTATACTTTTGCATATTGAGGTTGAGTTCAGTCTGGCTTTTATTTTTTCTTATTTTTTTGCTGGTTTTCTTTTTCGATTTGAAAGTGTTACTGTGATCAGTTACTGAGTATGTAGAATATAAAATAATATAAAACAAGAGTCGCGCTAAATGTGCAGAACTGTGAATTCATATAGAGAACTAAAGTCCATAAACCATGCGTAACACCAAAGGCTAAGACAGAGGGATAAGACCATCAGTTTTCTACACTGAGTATGTAGAAAACTGAAAAGAAAATTGCAGCAAATAAGCTGTATGAGAAAATGCAATGTACTCTAAATGCTAGCAGCAGCTCCTTCACATAAATGCGATGCTAAGCAAAATCTTTTTTTTTTTTTTTTTTTTTTATTGTTTTAGGTTTTTTTGAGGGGTTGCTGATACTAGTGGACAACAAATGTGATTAAGACATACGGTTAAATAGTAGTTATTGATGGTGATAGATCTACACATTGGAGAAGCAGGGCAAGTGAGCTTCTGGTTGACATATTGGACCAGCTCAGATGTCCTTTAGAACTACTAACAAATATATAGTTCAAAGTCCTTCCTGCTTCATAAAAATGATTGGTTTGCTTATATTTGTCCTAATATTACAAGGTTTTGGCAAACTAAAAGGAAATTTCCAGGGATTGTACAAACAGACTGTATATTGTAGGTTATCTAAAGCAATTGTCAGCACAGGTGCAATCTGATCATCTTTTACAGATGCAGCATAAAGCTTTACTTAGATAACCTATCTTGACATAGTTGACAGATAAAGCCCTTTGTCATCATTATCATCATGGTAAACTAATATGTCTTTCAGACAGGAGAGTAGCTTCCTCCTAAAGAAGCAGCAGAAATCACTTCCCTTATTTCCTCAAAATCCATGAAATATTTTACCCCCCTCGTTCTTTTCCACTTCCTTTTTTGGCATTTCCCCAAAGGGTCAACATCAAAACTACATAGTGGGGTCGATTTACTAAATGCAAATAAACTGTGCAGTTGCACTCTGCAAGAGCAGCTGCTCCAGAGCTTAGTAAATAAGTAGAAGCTATGCTTACTTCCATCATTTAACCGCCTTAGCGGTATCCCCGAGCGTGACTCGGGGTAGGAATTTTCTGCTATTAGCGGTATCCCCGAGTCACGCTCGGGGTCAATGGGCAGAGCGTGCAGACAGCGCAGCGGAGCGTCTCTTACCTTATCCTGGCGATCCAGCGATGAGCTCTCATTACTGTGACCGCCAGTGAGATCTCCGCCGCTCGTCTGTCGGTAGGAGGACTTCCTAGTTCCGTTCCCTGCAGCAGCAATGCTGCATGGGAGCGGAACTAGGGAGGGAAATTCAAAAAAAACACATAACACATTTTATATTATATATATGCATATATATATATATATGCATATGTATATATGTATATATATATATACCTATATACACACACATATATATATATATATATATATATATAAAATTATATTATTGATTTGATTATAATTCATGCGTTATATATATACACACACACATATATATATATATATATATATATATATATATATATATATATATCTATATACACACATATATATATAATATATAACGCATGAATTATAATCTAATCAATAATATAATTTTATTATATATATTATATATTAAATAATAAAATAATATTATTGATTCGATTATAAATCACTTGTTTGTGTTTCAAATTTATCACATCTGGGATGTCTACTAGACTCTTGTTTTGGTCAGGTTTAAGTCAGTAATTACTAAGAATTGTAGGCCTATAATACATAACGCCAAATTTCCATGAAAAGAATTGTACCGCTTTTGGAACAGAATTCCTGACAGAATCATACCGCCAGGGAGGTTAATCACGTGCAAGCAAAAATGCTTTTTTTTTTTTTTCCCTTGCATGTGATTGGGTATTCTTTGTAAAGCTAAGCTTTACCCTATTTACTAAGCTCCTGTAGCAACTGCACTTGCAGAGTGCAACTACAGTTTGTAAAGTGCACAGTCTATTTACCTTTATTAAATCAACCCCAGTGAGTCAGATACTAGAGTTGTTCTTTCTCTAATTATTCCATTATTACCTACAACTCCTGTAGTATGATGATGAGGGGAATTACATTTGTTCATGCCTCAGTTCTGCCTTCTAATGAATCTAAGCACCTCATTTTGGTGCCTAATTAAATTAAACACATTCCTGATCTGGTGCAAATAGTGACTTTGAGGCCAAGCTATGGACATTCAAGAATTTACATTTTCTTAACAAGCAGTAAATAAGATTTAAATGAAGCCATCACTGACTTTTAAAGCGGCAGCCACTGTGGAGCAATTCATACTGAAATTTCCAACTTCCAATATTGTGTTTTAGTTGGTTTCTCAACAGCTTTAGATCATACCCTGTACTGTTTGCATTTAAAGGTTGGGAGGCTACCAAGTCAGAGGGGAAGCTAAATGTGCTGAGAAATGAACCAGAACCAAACTTCAGCACCTCTATAATGACTTATGAGGATGTATTTCTCTACAGTGCCTGCAGTGATCCAGGTCAGTAAAAGATTGTTTTGAAGATCATGTACTGCTTGTTAGGAATTTGTAAAAAAAAAAACTTGAAAGTTCATAGCTTGGCCACTGATTCACTTTAAAGAAACGTGTTAGCTGCACCAATTATTCGATGGTGCTCAATGTTTTTATTGATTTTCTTTGCTAACAGAGGCAGTTGAGCATGACATTTGTGAACAGGGCAATATGAATATGAAGTAAAACAATATGTAAAAGAGCCAGCGCTTATTGTGAAAAAATATGTATATAATCCCTAGCTGCATGCAAAAAATATATGGATATAGGATATATTATAGTGTTCATATAATCAAATAAAGCAGCACTAGTAAAAAAAACTTTTTTGACTTTTTTTTCCATTTATATCAGTTTATATATTAGAATATCACTGGATTTTTTTCACTAGCATTGCTTTATTTGATTACATAAACTTGTGTCAATGATGTCTGCTCTAACTTTCTAAGACCAAAAGGACATTTATAGTGGCACTTCCTTCAACCTTAGATACTTTTTTAGGTTACTTGAACCGCTAAATGAATGAACCGTGTTAGCAGGGAGAATATGTTCATTTCTCCAAGTGCATTGCATCATCAACATTCTTGCCCTTGCTATTGAACACATTGGTCAGCTTTTTGCTTTTGGTTATGTATCATTAACTAGCATGATTTGGGGCTTCTATTCTCAGGGTCAAAAAGAGCAATTTGCAACACCTAAGACCTCATGTACACTGAACGTTATCAAAACGCCTATAGAAAGCTGTAGCTGTAGAAGGAGTTTTTCAGCTTTTTGCAGGGTTTTTAGCTTTTTTCAGCTGTAGCATTTTTTAGCTTTTTTTCAGCTGTAGCATTTTTTAGCTTTTTTATCAAAACTAAACTCTCACAAAAGCTTAGTGCTAAAAAACATTGATAAACACCAAATAGCCACGATTTTCATCGTTTTTTGGGGGGCGTTTTTCAGCGTTTTTAGAGCGGTTTTACAGCTGAAAAACTCCTCTCAAAACCCACTAGTTCTGGGTTCATGTAGTGGTCCTTTTTCTTCATTTCTCCAGCATGCTGTAAGTCTAGCCCCTAACAGATACTGCTTAGTTACTTACATGAGAAAAGCTCTCAGCTGTCTGCTTGAGGCTGATCCATCAGAAATAACAAAAGACGCACGTGATGAGACCAATGTTTGTTTGTACCAACACCCTCTTTAGGGGTGTAAAAATATCACCAAAGCGTTCAGTACAACTTGGATTGTCTAACATGGCAACCAGATCTCTGAGAGCAATTACAATAGCTGAACTGATAATTAGGGCCTGACGCATCCAATTAGAAGCAATAATTACCGTTCTATGGCCAAGAGAGATAATTAATTCTTTATTCTGCAACAAGCAAATATTTAAAAAATAAATCTGCAAAAGTCTAAGGCATGCAGTATTACAATAGACGTTATTAGGTAACTACACACGGACTATCCGCGTAATAAAGGGTAGTTTAGTGTTGGTGTCTGGCAATATGCTGCCATAAGTTACACATCTCTTCTGACTCACTGTGGAATTTTTGGTGGTGGCACACCCCTTTGAGTCTTTCTATTGCTTCACTTACATTGTTCAAGGCATAAACTGTAAGGTGGGTTAATCCAAAGCAGACATAGTATTTTTGTGATACACTGACTATTAGGGGTTGATTTACACAAAGACAAATAGACTGTTTACTTTGCAAGGGAACTTTCCCCAGAGCTTAGTAAATGAGCAGAAGCTCTGCTGACTTCCACCATACAATTGTGTGCAAGCAAAAATTTGTTTTTTTTTTTCCCCTTGAAGGTGATTGGGTATTCTTCACAAGATGAAATGTCACCACATTCACTGGGGAGATTTCCCTTGCAAAGTGCAACTTCCCGTGCAAAGTTAACAGCCTATTTGCCAAATAAATGTTACCCCTTCGAGTTTTGATTTCTTGTCTAGCTTGTCTACAGTGGCAGAATAAAAAAAACAAAAAAAAAACAGATCAACTCCATTTTTTTAACTAGCATTTTTGCCACATTTTATCACGTTTTAGCATGTTGTGGTGGATTTTTCTATAAAGGAATAAAGGCTTTGGGGTTAACTAACGGCAAATATCATGTTAACTTTGTAAGAGAAGTTGCACTTTGCAAGATAATTTGGTCCAGAGATTGGCAAATGTGGTGCAGGAAAACAAAAATGCAGCATTTTTGCTTGTGCAATTGGATGATGGAGGTCAATAGAGTGTAAAAGCATTCACAAAGCACTGGGGAAAATTCCCATCCCCTGTTTTTTATTCAATTCCCTAGCCATTTGCTAGCCAAAATATTGTTGTTTTAATTTCCTTTGCACATGATTGGGCAATGATCGCAACATATTTACTATCATTCACTTTGCAAAGTGAAAATTGTCTTTGCTAAGTGCACAGGCTGTACTAAAGTAAATCCTTTCATGCCTTTCTGTGCATCTTGGAGCATTTAATACACTTAAATGCACAATAAAATGCACATCAGTGCATGCCAAAACACACTAAAGCGTATCAACGTCATGCTGCAGCTCCAAAACTCTACACGTGCTAATGTGAAAAAGAACATTGAGAGCGTACTTGCAAGAATAGCAGTAAGAATAATTGTACATATAGAAATACTTTTTTTTACTAAGAAAGTACTAAGCATCATCACCAGCCAGCTAATTAAAAGAAAAGAAAGATCATTTTTTGCTATTTCATGGTTTCATCAAACAATAGCATTTTATATGTCATATCTGAATCTTTCTATTGCTTAACTGATTGAAATACTTGGTTATATTTACCGATCATACTATGAGAACAATGTTTCAGTATTTGTTAACATGACACAAGTTTCTATTTCTTCATTAAAAAATGAAATGTATAAAATCATTGGAGTTGGAAAGCTAATATTTGTCTAGCCTAATGCTCAAATATGCTTGCTGTCATCGGTATGTACCCAAATTCCTCGCTCCTTGGATCTGTCAGGTTTTTTAATCGATGTTTGCCTAGGGTAAGAACTTAGAATCAGCCGCACTTGTTAAATGAAATCATTTTGCAAGTTTTATTTCCTTTGATAGCAAACGCTGAAATGACGCATCAACGATGATAAGCAGAGAGCAGTCTTTCCTAATATCCTTCATTTAAGTGAGGCTGATTCAGTGTAATCCTGCACAAATTGGCTGCCTGTGGGTATGTAGAAGTATTACATACTGGGAAATTTAATCAGAAAGCAGAAAACACAGTTTCGACAAGCATCATAAAACTGGTTTGAGCAAAATGCTTTTTTTTTACTATTGCAAATTAATTTATTGTTTGCTCAGACATGACACACACTATAACTAGCTTCCCAATCTAAACACAATCTAGATTGTATGTATTAACACATAATAAGCCTGCATTCATTTTATTGTGTTTGCACTTCTGTAGCAGTCATATGATGTCTGTTTAACTCTGAATTCTGTTCATTAAAGGGTGCATAGAGTGTACAACAAACACTATGATGTCCCTCTTGTCTATAGTGTGATACCATGGTTTGCTGCCTGCTGCTGTTTCCAAATGCAGCCACTAGAAAGTGCCATACAGCCACTTTCTCTTCCCAGGACGTCAGCTAATCTAACAATGAAACAAGAACAGGCTGCGAGAGACAACGGCACTCTCAAAGTGAAGAAGACAAGGCAGCATTGTTTTATGGGGAAGGCTACTTTCATCTACTACATGATGAAATCAGAATCATCTTGAGGATCAGCTGAAGTCTCCTAGATTCATGTAAGTGATCCATGCTTTCTGCTGTACACTAGCTTTTATCCATCGTAATGCTCACAAATACAGTTTATGTGTGTACTTTGATCATCAAAATAGTCATTCAGAAAAAGGTGTTCAGAAGATTTTCAGCTTATTTGTTTCACCCTTTTTTAATTTAAACTGTTTAGTTTTAATTTTTCATGACTTGGAGATCTAATTATGTGATGCATTGTGGCTAAGGACAATCAGGTAAATATCATAGTTGTTAAAGGTGTTTTATTAGCATTTCACATATTTTATTGCAGTTTCATGGGTTTTGATGGAGCCATGTGTATGTTTTTAGGAAGACCCTTCAGATACACAGAACGTTTTGGATGCTCAAGGTGTGCAACATTCCTTTGTGATTGGGCTCAGGTAGACTTGTGGAACACAATGCCATGTTGGTTTAGAAGTATAGACCATACCAAAGGAGACACATTAATATTTTGTTAGATTGCGTGAAGATCAGCCAGATGCCGTTTTCTAACGTAAAAATGCAGCATGATGAAAAACCATCAGAAAAAACTCAGTCTGGAGGACAACAGCCAGGTATTTCATATCTGGACCCTTCATTCATATTTACAAGAAAAACCTTCAGGGATCCAAATATCTGAATACAAAACATGATACCAAGATAAAAGTACTTGGCAGTAACCTTAACCTGTGTTGAAAAAAAACTAAAGACTCTGGAAATATCTTCTAGGTAACCTAGAACAATTAACATTAGGTGTCACACAGATGTCCTGTAGCTCCTTGACCTCACCTGATGCATATGCTCTGGTACTTTACTCTGGAGGACTCTGAACCAACTACTGACCTCCACGTCAAAACCTTCATCAGAGTTTGGAATGCTAATATACTATCACTGCTTGTTTGAGGATATTGCCCAAGGCATAATAAATCTAGATAGCTAACAACCTGCCGTTGGCAAAAAGAAAGTTTAATCATGGGCATTTAATCTAGTAGAAAGTACCAGAGCCAGGAACAAATGTGTTTTGTCTTAGTTTTTATCCATGGATCTTAAGAAAAACACAAGGACTATATATAGAAATGAAGTGGTTTGCAGCCATGACTCTGTCTGACAAGCAAGAAGAATGTAAAAGTACAGCTAAAAACCAAGAAAGATTGAGTATGAAAAGCTATAATCAATACAACAGATGCCAAGACAATGCAAGAACTACCTTTGCTTTCGGAATGGATCAAGCCTTAGCTGTTACAGGTACAGTATTGTCATTTCTGCTCTGTAAAGTGTATGTGAGATTGGTTGTAATTATCCAAGTCATCCACTAAGCAGTGCAAAGTATGGCTTTAAAGGCATCTGCAGCCTCTAAAGCGAAATGTAATAAATAAATAATGCTGTGACATTTATTCTGTGTGATACATTTAGGGCTGCTTTATCCAGCCTACATTGCCCTAGTTATGCAGACTGTAGTAATGGAGCGCTGGATGTGCTCTTTTAATGGTTGAATAAAAATCGAGCTTTATGGGAGATTATAATAAGGATATTCTGGAGCTTAATTAAAAGTCTTTTGAGTCCTACAAATACAGACCAACCATACTGCATATTTATGGTGGTTTATCTGCTGACATAGAAACTCAACAAGCTAATGTGAAGGAGCTAATTATAATAGCCCTAAAAGTATATGGATTCATAGCTAGATATAAAATAAAATAGATCGGTAGATAGATATGCAAACACAAACATTGGTCACTTCTACTTGTTTTACACAATAAGTAATGTCTGCAATGATATATATGATGTGTGTGTATCTATCTATCTATCTATCTATCTATCTATCTATCTATCTATCTATCTATCTATCTATCTATCTATCTATCTATCTATCTATCTATCTATCTATCTATCTATCTATCTATCTATCTATCTATCTATCTATCTATCTATCTATCTATCTATCTATCTATCTATCTATCTATCTATCTATCTATCTATCTATCTATCTATCTATCTATCTATCTATCTATCTATCTATCTATCTATCTATCTATCTATCTATCCTGTGTGTAGATATAGATATATGTATTAAATTAAATTATATATATATATATATATATATATATATATATATATATATATATTTAGATATGTAAATACATATATGTGTATAGATATATATACTATACATACGTACATACACACGCCACACACATACATCTTGTATATATTTTTTATATACGTTGTGTAAACTAGTTAATAACTGTCAGTTCCCGTCTTTTACTAAGTACGCAATTCTGATAATTTTTTGCTTTACAGAATAGTATTGATTTGGCGGTGTCATGTTTTTAAGATTGTCAGGTAGAATCGTAGGTGTACCACTTAGCAAGAAATATATGAAATATTAAGTTGTCCATATATATTAGATATCTGTTGTACGTTAGAAAATGTAACCATAAAAAGTTTACTGAAGCTATAGCAGGATTCTCAGACTTCTGCGGCATGAGTGTGACTATAGGGAAAGTAGTGGGGTACTCACAAAAAAATTTCAAACAAAGGTGCCTCAAGGTCATGTGTTAGATGTAAAAGGTGTTGGACTGGCCAACTGTAATCAAGGAGGTTTGTCCTCTCCTGCAGAATCTGTGGACATTGTTGGCAGTACCCCAGACCCTTATGGTAATACTTTCTATCTGTCTATCTCATGTCTACAATTTAAATGTTCAACTACCTTATGTACATTAAAAAAAAGTTTGGTGGCATACCTATGTATAAAGTAACCAATAATACATTTGGCAAAAAAACATTGCATCTGTTTTAAAAAATGCATAATTCGTAGGAAACCACAGTTTAATACACGGACACAAAATAAATTTGAAACTTGTCTAATTGTGCAAAGTGTCTATGGATAGATCTACTTTGAAGACTTTTAGTTAAGTCTGTCTGATGGTGCTTGCTGTCTCTTCTTGCCACTTTTATTTGTTTTATTGTTCTCCGAGATCGTAATCATTTTAATGACCAAAGCCTATTGGAATGATCCAAAAAACAGTAAAAAATGCAAATTTTAGGAGTGTGGCAAGAAATCAATATGCGCTTTCCAGACACTCTATAACAAGTACTTATCAGGTGCCATCCTTTCACTCTAGTTTTGGTATTTCCTACCCTTGTAATGTTTGAATTATAGAAAGAGTGTCATTCAGTGATTCAGCTACAGGATGCTACAGGGCTGCCATAGTGTGCTGAAGAATGAATAATCAGAAGGATAGGAGATTTAATTTAAACTGTAAGGGACACCATCCGGCAGCGATAGAAAGAGTAGGCAGACTGTAAAGGGCCTTGTGAATTAATGAATTCTGTGTATACAGAGAGCCATCTTTCAGTATTTGTGCTCTAAGTGCTTGAATGACTCAAGTGTTATATAACTAGGAGCTCCAAACACAGACTTGGAATTTAACGACTTCAAAACCAAATGTTCACTGTATACAAGACAGCTGTGAATCGTACAACGATACATAACCATTTAAACGTCCTTATTTATAACAGCGCTCAGAGTAACAAAAAAAGAAAATGTTAGCACATAAAAGTAGACTGAACACTGCTGCGTAATGGTAATTAAAATGCGGTTATGTACCAATGCATATCCCCTGTGCACATTTTTTATTTATTAAAAATTAAATAGTGGTTCATTGTATGCAGCTCTCACTCTATACCTAAATATTAGAAAATCACAGTACATTCAGGGTTTGCCATAGGTTAATGTGGAATTTACTAAAGGGGGTAAGTGGCAGGTCATCCGTGAATATTTGTATTACACACTGGGATTTTTGAAAATGTCCTTTCAACCTTCAGTTGGCACTAGCAAAATAAAACAAAAAGTCTTTATAAAAAAGTGATCTCTTTTTGGGGTTAACATTACTCAGAGACAGGATAGAAGAAACAACAGGATCATATGAGGTACTGTTAGGATCTATAGCAAGTCACAATTTCCCACATCAGGGACCTTTTGACCTTCCTGGGCCACATTGGAATAAGGGGAATTGCCTTGAGCCACACATAAAATAGACTATTAATAAGGATAGCTAATGAGCAGAAAAAGTCGGGCAGATCACAAGTTAATGATCACTTATATATGATACAGATGTACTTATCTGAATAATTAAAATTCATTTTTTTTTTATATTTTTTCATTATAAAATTAAGAGGACAACATAAAACTAGTGTCATATTGGACACTGGTTTATATAAATGAACGCATCAATATCTGGTTCCATGAACGTAGTAGCAATTCTCAATGAATTCTCAAGGTGCCCGTCAGATATATTGGTTCTAACTTTGCCCTTCATGTGCGTCATCCTTGAAAATAGTTGCTCAAAAATATAGGTACTGCCGAAAAACGATGGCATTAATAAGGCAAGATTGTGACTATTTTTCTTTGGGAAGATAAAACTCCAGTAAAGAGACACTGTCAAATTTTTCTTTGCCCGCATGTGTTCGCTAAGTGTTGACATATTTTTACAAAACATTTTTAAAAATCAACTTTTTTAAATAAATTTTAGATTTTTGTGCAGGGCTGCATTCATAGTCATCTTGGGCAATATGTGGCCCGTGGTCCGCAGCTTGGACACCCCTGTCCTCTGTCCTACATGACGCCAACAGTGGTAAACAGGCCCGGACTGGGACAAAAAATAGGCCCGGGCATTTTAGGCTGAGCAGCCCATTTTTTTTTTCTTTAACAAAATGACCACTGATGAACAACTACCGGTTACTCTATGTTAGTTATATATAGCCTGCACACCCATGCGATCTGATTCTGCAAATCGCGCTGCGTTTTGGAAACTGATTGCAGGGTGTCGTTAACCTAACATACACTCCGCAATCTGTTTGCATGGACGGGTTGCTATTTAGATGAAGTCTGCATTTAGTGTGAACCCAGGCTAAGAGATAACAGGTAATTTTAGGGTACATTAAAAATATATTACCCAATTTTTGGGTAAAATATAAAAGATGAGTTTGTGTCAAACCTTAAGACTATGCATGCCCGAAAATAGCAACACATTTCAGTACCCTATATAGCAAAGCTATTAAAGATCATAGAGGTCATCAGTTCAGAGTTACCATGAATAAGGATCCTATAATTATTGCTCTCATTCCAGTGTGCAGGGTGATATATTACACGTGTAGTAAAATCAAGGTTTTTGTTCACAGGCGCCCCCAAAATTTGTATGTAGTTTCGTATGGTGGTGGTGGGGATAGGGGTGACATCAGTAGCAGTGGTAGTGGGGATAGGGGTGACATCAGTGGCAGTGGGGATAGGGGTGACATCAGTGGTGGTGGGGATAGGGGTGAAATCAGTGGCAGTGGTGGTGGGGATAGGGGTTACATCAGTGGCAGTGGTGGTGGGGATAGGGGTTACATTGGTGTTGGGGATAGGGGTGACATCAGTGGCAGTGGTGGTGGGGATAGGGGTTACATCAGTGGCAGTGGGAATAGGAATGACATCAGTGGCAGTGGTGGTGGGGATAGGGGTTACATCAGTGGCAGTGGGAATAGGAATGACATCAGTGGCAGTGGGGATTGCGATGACATCAGTGGCAGTGGTGGGGATAGGGATGACATCAGTGGTGGTTGGGATAGAGATAACATCAGTGTTGAGGATAGGGTTGACATCAGTGGGAGTAGTGGTAAGGATAGGGATAACATCAGTGGCAGTGGTGGTGGGGATAGGAATGACAATGTTCACTGCCACTGATGTCATCCCTATCCTCACCACCATTGCCACTGATGTCATCCCTATCCCCACCTCCCCACCACCACCACCGCTACTGATGCTATCCCTATCCCCCCCATCACCACTGCCTCATGGGAGGGGTGGAGATCAGACAGAGGGATGGCCGTGGGAGGGATGTGATCAGGCAGAGGGATGGCGGTGGGAGAGATGGGATCAGGCAGAGGGATGGCGGTGGGAGGGATGGGATGAGGCAGAAGGATGGCGGTGGGATGGATGGGATGAGGCAGAGCAGAGGGATGGCGGTGGGATGGGATGAGGCAGAGCAGAGGGATGGCGGTGGGATGGATGGGATGAGGCACAGCAGAGGGATGGCGGTGGGATGGATGTGATGAGGCACAGCAGAGGGATGGCGGTTGGATGGATGGGATGAGACACAGCAGAGGGATGGCGGTGGGATGGATGTGATGAGGCAGAGCTGAGGGTTGGAGGTGGGATGGATGGGATGAGGCAGAGCAGAGGGGTGGAGGTAGGATGGATGTGATGAGGCAGAGTAGAGGGGTGGAGGTGGGATGGATCGGATGAGGCAGAGCAGGGAGGTGGAGGTGGGATGGATGGGATGAGGCAGAGCAGAGGGTTGGAGGTGGGATGGATGGGATGAGGCAGAGCAGAGGGGTGGAGGTGGGATGGATGGAATGAGGCAGAGCAGAGGGTTGGAGGTGGGATGGATGTGATGAGGCAGAGCAGAGGGTTGGAGGTGGGATGGATGGGATGAGGCAGAACAGAGGGGTGGAGGTAGGATGGATGGGATGAGGCAGAGCAGAGGGTTGGAGGTGGGATGGATGGGATGAGGCAAAGCAGAGGGTTGGATGTGGGATGGATGGGATGAGGCAGAGCAGAGGGTTGGAGGTGGGATGGATGGGATGAGGCAGAGCAGAGGGGTGGAGGTGGGATGGATGGGATGAGGCAGAGCAGAAGGTTGGAGGTGGGATGGATGTGATGAGGCAGAGCAGAGGGTTGGAGGTGGGATGGATCGGATGAGGCAGAGCAGGGAGGTGGAGGTGGGATGGATGGGATGAGGCAGAGCAGAGGGTTGGAGGTGGGATGGATGGGATGAGGCAGAGCTGAGGGTTGGAGGTGGGATGGATGGGATGAGGCACAGCAGAGGGTTGGAGGTGGGATGGATGAGATGAGGCACAGAGGTGGGATGGAGGTGGGATGGATGAGATGAGGCACAGAGGTGGGATGGATGAGATGAGGCACAGAGGTGGGATGGAGGTGGGATGGATGAGATGAGGCACAGAGGTGGGATGGATGAGATGAGGCACAGAGGTGGGATGGATGAGATGAGGCACAGAGGTGGGATGGAGGTGGGATGGATGAGATGAGGCACTGAGGTGGGATGGATGAGATGAGGCACAGAGGTGGGATGGATGAGATGAGGCACAGAGGTGGGATGGATGAGATGAGGCACAGAGGTGGGATGGAGGTGGGATGGATGAGATGAGGCACTGAGGTGGGATGGATGAGATGAGGCACAGAGGTGGGATGGATGAGATGAGGCACAGAGGTGGGATGGATGAGATGAGGCACAGAGGTGGGATGGAGGTGGGATGGATGAGATGAGGCACTGAGGTGGGATGGATGAGATGAGGCACTGAGGTGGGATGGATGTGATGAGGCACAGAGGTGGGATGGATGAGATGAGGCACAGAGGTGGGATGGAGGTGGGATGGATGAGATGAGGCACTGAGGTGGGATGGATGAGATGAGGCACTGAGGTGGGATGGATGTGATGAGGCAGAGCAGAGTGTCTTGTAAAGAGTAGTAGGGTGTTTGTGTTGTACCCTTTCTTCCTTACCTTGCAGAGTTGCAGCAGGCCTTGGGTGCCGGTGTCTTCGGTGCGGCTGCACACTGTTCCCGCCAGGTCCGGATCAAGCAGAAGGGGTCCCCTCGCCTCTAGCTCCACCCCCTTCACAGCCAGTCCTCCCCCTCCAGTCCTGAGCTTAACTACGCTGGATGGCGATGGCTGCGCCTGCGGAGCCGGCCCCAGTGAGCGCAGCCCGGTGGCTGCCAGCCTAGGACTATGCCTAGGACTAGGGACAGTACACAGTGACGGTGCAGTGACATACCCGGCCGGCCGGCCGGCCAGAAGACTATGCGGTAATGCGGCCGGCCGGCCGGCCGGCCAGAAGACTATGCGGTAATGCGGCCGGCCGGCCAGAAGACTATGCGGTAATGCGGCCGGCCGGCCGGCCGCGGAGAGGCCAGCTCGGGACGGGACTCGGAGGGAGGGACACTGTCTGGGACTGGCACACAAAATTACATGCGCCCGGAGGTCGGCCCACCGGGCATGTGCCCGCTCTGCCCGATGGTCAGTCCGGCCCTGGTGGTAAATAGGATGAGATATCCACACCTTGAAATTGATTTCCATTGTGAATGCATTGATCTATTTTTTTAACAGTTTGATACATTTGGCTTATCTGCTAAATAGCAAAAATGTACTTCAAAGAAGAAGGAGAAGTTGGCTTTCAAAGGGAAATCGTGTTTTTGCAACATCGCCCTTAAACCTTGCAAAAATATAAAACTTAGCAACTTATAATATATATGTTTCAATAAATACTTTTTCAACAAGATATATGTCGAATAATATAGTTATTTTACCCATTTTGGTAATATTTCCAGCCTGGTTAATTCCGCACCATGTGCTAACCCTCTTCATTATCCTATAACTCTAAAGCCTAGTACACACCGGCCGAATGTCGGATGGCATCGACCGGTTCAGTAGAAACTGGTGGACATTGGGCCCGTGTGTACTGCAGCCGGTCGGCCCCCTGTCGATGGAGCATGACCGAAAACGGTCTGCCGATTAGTTTCCGATCATCGCTTTCAGCCAATGGCTGAGAGCGCTGACTGGAGTGTTCTAGCGGGGGCTATCCCCCTTTCAGAACACAATAGCACAGCAGGGGAGATAACCATACTAACATCAGATTGTTAGTACAGCGGCTCCTCCGGAGCTGTCAGTTTTTTTTGTTCAGCCCTGCTGAGTTGAACGAAAAAACTAATAGTGTGTACTAGGCTTAGGTGTTACTGAACCCAGGACCCTGCATTCACTATATCTGGTCTCCCACAGTACACAGAACATGGAAATGCAATCATTTTAGTAAATATAAACTGCTAAATACCTTTTCTCATCAACAGTATATAGCAGTCTTATGACTTCTATCAGTGCCTGGTTAAAGCTTGTAGGAGGAGTTTTCATACTGCACTGGCTGTCCTATCAGAATGCAGAACCCCTGACCCTCTGTCTGGACAGTGCTCATTGGCCCTGTACTGATCACATGCACTCTCCCAAGCAAACAAAAAACTCTCTAGCAATACACACCAAATGGAGCATGTGCAGGCTGACTCCAGTAACTGTCTTATCTGGACATATTTTGGGGGCAATGCATGAAGGGGAAGATCTGTGTATACAGGATCAAAGAGCCTTTTTACACAATGCAGAGAATTAACCTCTTAGGTTCCACAGTGAGTATAACAAGCATGCTATACTGTATATACAGACTGATTTTAATGTCGTAGGAATAGTTACACTATAAGTCCCCCTTCCGACCTGTTCTTTTTCGTTTTTTACCACACATGTGTTAATGTGCCATTGCACTGCGGCAGCCAAGTAAGAAAAAAACACTTGACCCTTATTTGTAATGCAGTGACTCACAACACATTGCATGTGTACTGTAATGTGTAGCCACATGGGTTGTCATTTTAAATAAAACAATATGCCATTTATTGAAAAAACCGCCATTACCATGTTACCAGACTTGTATAAAGTACTCGAAATTTCTACTTGAGTAAAAGTACAAGTGCTCGATCAAAAAATTACTTGAGTAGAAGTGGAAGTGCTCGCAGAAAAAGTTACTTAAGTAGAAGTACTAAAGTATTCAACATTTTTTTTACTTAAGTATTGCAAGTAGTTTTTTCAAAAAATTTGCTACTTAAGTACTAAAAGTAAAAAGTACCAGTAGTTTTGAAAAAAAAATTCTACTCAAGTACTGAAAGTAGAAGTACAAGTACTGTGTTATGTAGTTATTAAAGAAAGAAGTCAAAAGTATGAACATCATATTGTTTTTATTATTTCAAATGATTTATTCAAATGATTAACCTGTGTTTGTTAGTAGTTTCTTGATGCACTTTAAGCGCTGTAGCACCATTTATTTGTTTGTTTCATATTTTCTTTTTATTGGAAAGATTTGGTATAGCAGCTTTTATTATACACAGCCTTTATTTTCATATGCGCTGATTTACAAATGACATTATACACATTTTTTTGAGCTTTATGCAACCTGCCATCTACTGTTCTGGCAGTGGTAATTTTTTTAAAAGTAACGAGTAACTATGCAGCACAAAAAAAAAATACTTGAGTAGAAGTATCGAAATCATCGAAAAAATGTAGTGAAGTAAAAGTAGAAGTAGGAGAAAAAAATTCTACTCTAGGAAAGTACAGATACCGCATTTCGGTACTTAAGTACAGTACTTAAGTAGTTCTACTTCGTTACTATACATCTCTGCATGTTACCAAACATGCATTTTAGTTATATCGTTTTTCGTTATTGCGATGCATAGGTCTAATGGCAGCCTAAAGATAACACTCACTGTTAATCTACAAATGTTTACAAAAGGCTATAATACAACATATATTTTTTACACTTAGCCAAAAGTCATGTGTGAGCAGTTCTCTGACCACAATAACCCTTGAAATACTGAGCATAAGCTACCCAACCTTTAGTCCTATAGGGGTCGATTTACGAAAATGGAGAGTGCAAAATCTGGTGTGGCTCTGCAAAGTAACCAATCAGCTTCCAGTTTTATTGACCAAAGCTTAACCACTTGCCTACTGGGCACATGCACCCTCTTCCTGTTCAGGCCAATTTTCAGCTTTCTGCGCTGTCACAGTTTGAATGACAACACTGTACCCAAACATAATATTTATAATGTTTTTTAGACAGACAGAGCTTTCTTTTGATGGTATTTTTTCACTACTCAGGTTTTTTTCTTTTTTCCTAAACAACCAAAAAAAGACTGAGGATTTTGAAAAAAAAAAAAAAGTTTTACTTCGTTTCTGTATACCATTTTGTAAACAAGTAATTTTTCTCCTTTACTGATGTGCGCTAATGAGGCTGCGCTGATGGGCACTGATAGGCTGCACTGATGGACACTGATAGACTGAACTGAAGGATGGGTACTGATGAGGGGGCACTAATGGGCACTGATGAGGAGACACTGATGAGGCTGCACTGATATATGGCACTTATGGACACTGATAAGCATCATTGATGGGCACTGACAGGCAGCACTGATTGTCAGCACTGGTGGGCACTGATTGGCAGCACTGGTGGGCACTGTTGAGCTGCATTGATAATCAATATTATATTTTTAATGAATAGTGTAGATGTCCCATGTGGGGATTTGCTGGTTATCAGCTCTCCTCTCCTCACGCGCTGTCAGTGTGGGAAGAGGAATTCCGATACCCGGCAAATCATGTTTACACTGTGATCAGCTGTAATTGAACACTGCTGATAACTTGGTAAAGAGCCGCTGTGATTGGCTTTTTACCCCAGTCTGTGATCAGCTGTGTCCTAAGGACACGGCAATCACAAATCCCTGCTGATGTATAGCGAAGGGGGCGTGCAAGAAGCGCGATCATGGGAGGACATCCATAAACGCCCTCCCGGCAATGTGCGACTGCGCTGTAGCTATTTTTTTGCTGTAGCGCGATACTTGAAGAACGATAATTGAACAAGCTGAAGTTAGAAGCTTATTGGCTGCTCAGCTGCACTAGATTTTGCACTCTCTAGTTTTAGTAAATCAACCTAATAGTCTGGAAAGGGTTCTTTAAAAAAATTACACACTTTCTCAACATATTAAGATTTATAACTGAGCAAATCTCTCAAATATTGTTCACAAATCTGTCTAAATCTGTGTTAGTGAGCACTTCTCCTTTGCCGAGATAATCCATCCACCTCACAGGTGTGGACTATCAAGTTTTTAGCTTCCAGGAATTGTGTACAAATCCTTGCAACATGGGGCCGTGCATTATCATGCTGCAACATGAGGTGAGGGACGTGGATGAATGACACAACAATGGGCCTCAGGATCTCGTTACGGTATCTCTGTGCATTCAAAATGCCATAAAAAAAATGCACCTTTGTTCGTTGTCCGTAACATACACCTGTCCATACCATAACCCCACTGCCACCATGGGCTACTCGATCCACAAAGTTGACATCAGCAAACTCCTCACCCACACAACGCCATACATGCTGTCTGCCATCTGCCCTGTACAGGGAAAACCGGGATTCATCCCTGAAGAGGACACCTCTCCAGAGTGCCAGACGCCATTGAATGTGAGCATTTGCCCACTCAAGTCGGTTGCGAAGACAAACTGCAGTCAGGTGGAGACCCCGATGAGGACGACGAGCATGCAGAGAGAGCTTTCCTGAGACAGTTTCTGACAGTTTGTGCAGAAACTCTTTGGTTATGGAAACCGATTGTTGCAGCAGCTGTCCGGGTGGCTGGTCTCAGATGATCTTGGAGGTGAAGATGCTGGATGTGGAGGTCCTGGGCTGGTGTGGTTACACGTGGTCTGCAGTTGTGAGGCTGGTTGGATAAACTGCCAAATTCTCTGAAACGCCTTTGGAGACAGCTTATGGTAGAGAAATGAACATTCAATTCATGGGCAACAGCTCTGGTGGACATTCCTGCAGTCAGCATGCCAATTACACTCTCCCTCAAAACTTGTGACATCTGTGGCATTGTGCTGTGTGATAAAATTGCACATTTTATTGAGTGGCCTTTTATTGTGGCCAGCCTAAGGCACACCTGTGCAATAATCATGCTGTCTAATCAGCATCTTGATATGCCACACCTGTGAGGTGGATGGATTATCCGGGCAAAGGAGAACTGCTCACTAACACAGATTTAGACAGATTTGTGAACAATGTTTAAGAGAAATAGGCCTTTTGTGTACATAGAAGTCTTAGATCTTTGAGTTCAGCTCATGAAAAATGGGGGCAAAAACAAAAGTGTTGCGTTTTGTGACAAACGCCCATTTGCTGGGACGTTCGTCACGGGCTACTGGAGGAGTGTGGAGGCCAGCCTCCTGCCCACGGTCTATGGGCCCTGGCTTGTAGGGGAGTGCACCTCTGTGTGGGGGGTATATGCTGGGGGGTAATGGGAGTAGTGTTGCTTTGGACTCAAATCCATGTCACCCCAAGATACAGACTCAGACTGGGATCAATGTTGCAGGCCTAAAGCTGCATGTTGCAGCAGAGGACTTCTCCACACATTGAGAGACTAAAGAGATGCTAATGATGTCTACTGTGGGGATGTGTATTGACATTTATAATAAGGTGTGCTGAAAATGGAGACGGGCAGTCTGAGAGCCTATGTCTTCTGCTTTCATCTGTTTAGAAGGGAAGTGTGTTCACACTTCTTGGAATGTGTATTCGGCTATGTTTTGGGCCTGTTGTTTGTTGAATTAATTATGATAATGTTGCAGTCTCATTCACCTATTGTCTCTTTCCAGAAGGCCAAGGTATGTTAACTATGTTCTGTATATAATTACATTTGCATATGATAATGAAATCAAACTCATGAGACTGTATATATTGGAAGTGAGTTGGTGAATAAAGTGTATTTTGTTTTACCCTTCGTTGAGCTTAGGCTAATGTTTGGGGGGAATTGAGGGGCCAGGTCACTGAATCACGTGAGGGTCTGGAGACCAAAGACAGAAATACTTGGTCCAAGCATTGGGGATCTGTTACACGTTTATAATTCTGTTCAGTGTATATCCTTTTCCAAGGCGTATAACTTATATATACAGTGGCAAGGCGGCTCTGCTGCGCAAGATCATGTACCTAGTACGTGATCTTGCATCTCTGGGTCCAGGGTGCGCCGATGGCGACCTGTGACTTGATGTTCGCCGGCATCCCTTAATCATTAGACAGAGAGCCAGAATGACAATCTGCCTATGTAAACAAGGCAGATTGCCGTTCTGTCAGTAGAGAATGAATTGATCCTAAGTCTGTCCAAAGCAAGAACATGGATCAATGCCTTCCAATAGTAAAAGCACCTCCCACACAGTGCACAAGTACTGGCTAAGCACACATTTAACCCTTTGATCGCCACTGATGTTAACCCCTTCCCAGCCAGTGTCACTAATACAATGGCAGTGCATATATTTTATAACACTGATCAATATATTAGTGTCACTGGTCCACAAAAAGTGTCAATTAGTGTCTGATTGTCCACCGCAATAAATAAATATTTTCCATAGTTTTTGGACAATATAAACCAATCAAAATACGTTTACTGGGATTTTTTTTTTTTTTTTTTACCAAATATATGTAGCAGAATACATATTGGCCTAAATTGATGAATACATTTGATTTTTTTACATTTTTTTGTTAGATATGTTTTATAGCAGAAAATAAAAAAATGTTTTTGTTTTTTTCAAAATTGTCGGTCTTTTTTTGTTTATAGCACAAAAATTGAAAACGCAGAGGTGATCAAATACCACCAAAAGAAAGATGTATTTGTAGGAAAAAAAGAACATACATTTTTTTGGGGTACATCACCGCACGTCCTTGCAATTGTTAGTTAAAGTAACGCAGTGCTGTATCACAAAAAATGGTCTGGTCATGAAGGGGGGTAAATCTTTCGGAGTTTAAGTGGATATCAGTCTCTTTTTTAATGAAAATATAGATGAATACCAGTGCGCATGCATTAAATCACCCACTGTATGAATCTAATTAAGTCTTATGCAGTGTAGACCTTTTATACATTTCCTTTCTCCTATTAACCAGCTTGGCACAGAGAATACCTTAAGTGAAGACAAGGCAACTATGAAGTGTACTGATAGAACACATATATGTGATAAAAAAGGATATCACACTAACCTTTGCTGTGATACACCGGGGTTGAGTTACTAAGGCAAAGAGGCTGTTTACTTAGCTTAGTTAATGCGGTGGAAATTCACTTTAAATGACTAAATACATGCAAAGAAAAATAAAAAATATTGCCTGTTTGTCATTAGTGAATATTCCCCCCACTGTCTTGATTTTAACTCGATTAATTTATCCAAAAAACATTCTAGCTGGCAAGGTTAGTTTACTTAAATATGCCCTAGAAATATTTAAAAAAAAATGTAATAATATTTATTTTATTATTAACAGTTAGGATAAGTGATTCAGCTTTTTCCTATGTTTGGTGTGGATACAGGGCACATGGTGTAGGTGAAAATGGGCCTCCATTAAGTTTTCCTTTGTCTTTCACACTAAACTTGAGATGTGAGCCCAAATCGGATGGGAATGCGATTTCTGATTGATATGCATTTTCATGCTGCATCAAAGTAAATTTGGCCCTTAAACTGATGTTTGAAATAAGCACAGGTTCGTTAGAAAACAAACTCAAATACATATACATAACATGTGCATTTCATGTAGTTGCTTTATGACGTCATCTGACAAAGGTTTTATCTTCTTTTTTTCCCATGCACAATGCTGATAAATTTTAGAAAAACAACAGTCTTACTAATATTTCTTTAAAAAAAAAAAAACACTGTGAATGTATATCCAAGATATACATGTAACTATTTCCGGAGTCTATTGTAGACTCCTGAAATATTTACATGCATAGCTTGAAAAATTGTAGCCAATTTGGAAACCTATCTGCAATAACGTGGAAAATTATATACTTCTTTAGCCTAGTTTAATAAACAATTTTTGCCTCATTTAGCTTGATATAAATGATAGTGGGAAATAGTCATTTGCTCTCAGCGAATGTAAACACAATGTTAAAAGAACACAGAACAGTTTCGCGAACTCAAATTTGGATGCGGATCAAAATTTCTATGAAAAACCACAAAAGATGGCAATATTTCAAAAAGATGCAGTTGATATTTCAATTAATGAAATTACATGTTTGAATTCTAAAGTGCACCTGTACCCTAACTATGGACATTAAAGTATGTACAACAGTAAAGGGGGCATTAAAAGAAAGTCATCCCTGACCTCTCAAGCTACTTTTAATATGAAGTTATTCATTCTCAAAGATTATAGCAAAGACTCTAAAGTTGGGTTTCAGTTGGTTTCTAAAAGTTCAAAAACAGCGGCTGTGTTTTTATATTACAGGCTGCCCAGATTGCACAGCAAATAAAAAATAATAAAGGGGAAAAAAGCTGTGATTTTAGTGCTTATATTCTGAATTTTTAAAATGAATTTCTCCACAATTTATATAGCTACAGAGATAAAAGAAGGCATGTTTTAAGGTTATTTTAACACTTGCTCAAAACATGTAGATCAGCCTTTCTCAACCTTTCCAACACTGAGGAACCATTAAAAAATAACTTTGAGGTTTCAGGGAACCCCCTGATAAAAATCACCATATCTAAAACTCATATATCTAAAACTATATCTAAAACTCATGATACATTAGTGTGATGGTCAGTGGGAAGAATGCTCCTTACGCTTGTGGTTATTGTGAAGAATTACCTCCTACCAGATAACTAAAATGATCAATGGTGTCAGTGGGAACTTATCTGAGAGGTAGAAATGACTCATTGCCCAAGGAGCCCCTAGCAACATCTGGAGGAACCCTAGGGTTCCACAGAACCTTGGTTGAGAAACCCTGATGTAGATACATTAACCAGTGCTGGAACAGAAGGATTTGCCCCCTTAATAACCAGGCCATTTTTTTGCGATTCGGCACTGCGTTACTTTAACAGACAATTGTGCGGTCGTGAAATGCTGTACCTAAATAAAATGGATGTCCTTTTCCCACAAATAGAGCTTTTTTTTGGTGGTATTTGATCATCTGTGCAATTTTTATTTTTTGCGCTATAAACAAACAAAAAAAAAAAAAACAATATTTTTCACATTCTGCTATATAACATTCCCAAAAAAAAAAAAAAAAAAATCTATTAATCTTGAAAATCAATTTTTTTCATCCTTTTAGGTCAATTTGTATTCTGCTACATATTTTTGGTAAAAAAATCCCAATAAGCGTATTTTGATTGGTTTGCGCAAAAGTTATTGCGTCTACAATGTGTTGGAGCTGGAGAGAGTCCAGAGAAGGGCAACTAAACTAATTAGGGGATTGGAGGACCTTGACTATGAAGAGCGTCTACAATCGCTCGATTTATTCTCCCTGGAGAAGAGACGTCTGAGGGGGGACATGATAGCAATTTATAAATATCTTAATGGGGATCCCAGCTTAGAAAAAAAGCTGTTCATTCGAAGGGATTGCATGAGGACTCGAGGGCATACAATGCGATTAGAGGAGAAGCGTTTTAACCTCAGGCAACGCGGGGGGTTCTTTACTGTTAGGGCAACAAGATTGTGGAATTCTCTACCACAAGAGGTGGTTTCTGCGGGTAGTATGGTGGCTTTCAAAAGACTCTTAGACTTACATCTCAAGGATCAGAACATTCAGGGGTATGGGAGATGATTACAGCCACACATGCGTACACAGGTTGAACTGGATGGACTATTGTCTTTATTCAACCTCACCTACTATGTAACTATGTAACTATGTAACTATGTACAAGCTAGGGCAAAGATTTATGTCATTTTTTTTACTAGTAATGGCGGCGATCTTCTATTTTTAGCGGGACTGCGACATTGCAGCGGACAGATGGGACCCCTACCTGACATTTTTGACACTTTTGGGGAGACCAGTGACATTACTACAGTACTCAGTGCTAAAAATATGCACTGTTACTATAATAATGACACTGGCAGGAAAGGGGTTAACCCAGGGGCAATCAAAGGGTTAAGTGTGAGCCTAGGGGTGTGTTTACTAACTGTATGGAGGATGGGCTTATGAAATTAACACAGAGACCTATGTTCCTATATAGGAGGATCACAAGCGCTCTGTGATCATTTCAGAGAGAACAACAGTCAACTATGTTTACAACAGCTGACCGTCCTCCTCGCCCAGCTCGGAGAGATCGCGGGTGCCTGGAGGCAATCGCGGCCGCAGGCCCCATGGATTGGCATCCCCGCTGCCCGTATGTGGGTTCGCGCAGCTGAGTCAGCCTGCTGCAGTATATCTGCGGCGGGCGGTCGGCAAGTGGTTCATATGCATAACCAGGATATGTTCTCTTTAAAGAAGGTGAAAAGAACTGTGAAACGTTTAAGGCCATACCACAGCCTGTTGGGCACATACTGTGTAATGTAATGCTGTCCCTGCACTTACATAAAGGAACTTTTCAAGGCAAGGTTTGCTTAAGTGCCGGTTCACACTATAGCGATGTCACATTGCATGTGATTTGAACTGAACTGCTATGCAAATCACATGCGATGTCTGTGTGACAGAGAATTCAGCCATACAGATTTATGGCTGAATTTGCATCGCGTTCAGACCAAAGCCTCGCAGGACCCTTTTTTAATTTGTACCAGAATCGGATCGCATGGGGGTTCATATCTATGCGATCCGATTCCTGTCCAAATAGACAGTTCCCACTGAGATATGCGAACTAATTTGGGGGTGTCATTAACTTAGTATTGACACTCCCAGCAGTTTGCATATGGCAGTGTGAATTGCCTGCAAGTCGAGTGCGATGCGGGAACCCGCAGTGGATTCGCAGGGTTCCCACATCGCACCAATGTGAACCGGGACTAAATGGTTAAGTAAGAATTTGCTTTGATTAATTTATGTGTTAAGCAGAGAAGGCACAACAGCACATCACTCAAACCTTTTAGGTCACTAAATACATTTTCAGTCAGTTCAATGTATTTTTAGTGCAAAAACTGTGGAAACACACATACTGGTAAATAGCAGCTTTTGAGGAGAGCTAGGTTTATTAGTACATTCATAACATTTTACTATTTGAAACCACTTCCGGACCACCCACCGTGTATTTACATCGCTACTTTGGCATTAAATACCGGGGTTATGGCAGCAGAAAGCTGCCATAACCCTGGTATTTTTTTATACACCTGACGATCCAGAATCTGAAAAAAAGTGGTCCCAGTGGCGGATTCACCACAGGATCACTTTTGTGGGCAATGGGAGAGGTGCCCCTCCCGCCGTTTCCCGGTCATTTTTCCCGCTTACAGGAGCCGTTGGTAATGGCAAAAACGATCCGGCCTTGTGCAGTGATGGGCAAGATGGCCTCCACTCTACTCTATGCCCCTGGAGAACCGGTGCGACGTTAAACGCCCAATGGCCTTAAAGGGCAAATTCTTTTTTTTTAATTGTAAATAAGAGATCTGAGGTCTTTTTGACCCCAGATCTCTCATTAAAGAGGACCTGTCCTGCTTATTTCTATTACAAGGGATGTTTACATCCCTTGTAATAGGAATGAAAGTGATCAAAAAAATTTAAGGTAAAGTGTAAAAAATAAATAAATAATTAAATAAGAAAAAAAAAAAAATTAAAGCGCCCCGTCCTTCTGAGTTTGCGTGCAGAAGTGAGCGCATACACATGTCATGCTCACATATGTAAGCGGTGTTCAAACTGCACATGTGAAGTATTGCCTCGATCGTTAGAGCGAGACCAATAATTCTGGCCCTAGACCTCTGTAACTCCATAGCAGGTAACCTGCTAACATTTTTAAAGTGTCACCTGTAAAGATTTTTAGCTACCGTAGTTTGTCGCCATTCCATGAGGGTGCGCAATTTTGAAGTATGACATGTTAGGTTGCAATTTACTCGGAGTAACATCATCTTTCACATTAGCCAAAAAAATTGGGCTAACTTTACTGTTTTCTTATTTTTTATTTTAAAAAAGTGTATTTTTTCCAAAACAATTGCGTTTGTAAGACTGCTGCGCAAATACGGTGTGACAAAAGGTATTGCAATAATCTCCATTTTATTCTCTAGGATCTCTGCTAAAAAATATATATAAAATGTTTGGGGGTTCTAAGTAATTTTCTAGCAATAAAAATACTGATTTTAACTTGTAAAGAACAAATGTCAGAAATAGGCCTGGTCCTTAAGGCTCCATTCACACCTGAGCGTATCGTTTTCAGAGGTTTTTTCAGGTGTTTTTCAGGCGTTTTCTCTGGTGTTTTTCAGGCTTTTTTTAGGTGTTTTTTGCAGGTGTTTGGAGGCAGGCATTGACATCTAACAAAAATGCTTTTACTCATGTACTTTTTTGAGCTTCAGGCGTTTAGCTTCAGGCGAAAAAATGCTCAGATGTGAACAGGGACAATTGAAATGAATGGGATTTTGCTTGTTGGGCGTTTTGAGACTTTAGAGATGAGCATTTTACGAGCTGAAAAAATGCTCAGGTGTGAACAGGGCCTTAGTAGTTAAGCACAGCTGAGAGAGAGCTCTGCTGAAGCTACTTCCAAATCCTCATGGTGGAGAACACCCCGGGCTCCTATACACTCTCAGCTTGTAGTGCAATACCCTGGTAATATGTCTAGAGCTTTGCATAGCCAGTATTGCATAGGGTGGCACTTGCAGAGCACTCTGGCTGAACAGGAGTAACAGGTAATAAAATGTTAGTCTAGATGGCCTATGCTGTCTTAATCTTTTGGTTCAGTTTTTTCCCATAGGTTCAGGTTAATTATGCAAGCAAGGGCATTTGTTTTTTAGCTTTTCAACAAAAACAAAAAAAAGTTATATTTCAAGATGTGTTTATTACCTGTATCATCTGGTACTTGGTGAGCAGCTAATGCTAAAATAATATATATAATAATATAAAAAGACTATATATTATGGACTCAAATATTCACAGCTTTGTTTAAAGCTATGCTCTAGGCAGATATACCGGACACAAAAGAAGTCCTGCAATCATTAATACATAATAAAATTAAATTTTTTTAAATGCAAGCTGTATAAATACTTTCATTTCACCTGGTATCAGTCCCATGCAGTCCTTGTACAGCACAGCTGGAGTGTGAGGGGAAAAAAGCAGAACAAGGAGCCAATCAGTTCATGTACTGACAAGAAACAAGCTGATAGGAGTAAAGAACAGAGTGACAAGAGATGATGTTGTTTCTCTTATTACCGTCCTGGGGTGAGTCCAGGGCAAGCTGGGCTCGGAAGGGGTCCAGTGAGTTGAATGATGTTGGCTAAAAGCCTCCTGTCATCAGCATGACATCTAAAATGTTGGATAACTTTTCATGCTATGTTATGAAGCCCCACCTCTTCCTTAACGCTATACCTAATGTAACTAAGGAGCTACTGCAAGTAAGCATAGAAACCATATGTATACCAACAGAAGGTATAAGCTGACAGATTATGGTGAGGATGACAGGAACAGGAGAGCTTTTTTAAAACATCTGCATTTTCCATCATCACAGATTTAAATAATAGGAGAATTATGTCTCATGTAACATAGAGATAGAGGTGGATTACTCAACCTCCATTAAAATGGTGCTGGGATCCATTGCTTTTAAACACACTCCCGGCTGCTATAGCTTACTTTGTACTTTGTGTACACGTGTTAGGCCGGCTGTTGGCTTTAAGGTGAAAGTGATTTGTGTGGAATGAAGCACAACTAACACAACATGCCTCCCCTGCCCCATGTACTCCAGGTTCTGTTCTAGATGCAGGCCCGGGGCAGCCATGGTGGATGGAGCTCAGGAAACATCTGTTCGTTAATCCTCTCTCTGGTGAATGTACCAGGAAACAACGTGTATTACGTCACTTTACTGTGATCAATTAGCTGCAATGGAGTACAGGGCAGACCCCTGATGTCTTCATAAAGAAAGCCCATCACCACTTATATGTTATCACATAAGGGGCATTGATCCCATATGTGATAGCAATACAGTATGGGAAAAAACGTAAGGCCCCCTACCCCAACATGCTGTTACATACTTACTGTATATACGAAAAGAAACTTGCATCGGGTCACGTACATAGGAAAACTGAGATTTCCCTACATAAGGGGCATTGATCCCCTATGTGATAGCAATATAGTATGGAAAAAAAGGAAGGCCCCCTACCCCAACATGCTGTTACATACTTACTGTATATACGAAAAAAAACTTGCATCACGTCACCTACATAGGAAAACAGAGATTTTCCTACATAAGGGGCATTGATTCCCTATGTGATAGCAATACAGTATGGAAAAAAACTTAAAGCCCCCTACCCTAACATGCTGTACATACTTAATGTAGATACGTAAAAAACTCTTGCATAGGGTCACCTACATAGAAAAACTGAGATTTCCCTACACATGTTCTATACTGCCGCGTAATGTGGGGTGAGCGAAATAATTCTAGGCCCCATATTTATGGTTAGCTCTAAAATGATGACCAGTATAGGCTTTTAAAGCATTGACTATGGACACTTTTGGTTACTGAAAATTGTTTTCATTTCATTGGCGCACATAGTTTTAAGCCTTGACATGTTGCGAATCCATGTACAGTACATGGCACAACCTCATCTTTTTTATTCTACCAAATAAGTGAGTAGTATATTGTGTTTTTGTGGACTAAAAGGAAACTTCAGTGTATATTTTGCAAAAATACAAGTTTGGTAAACCATTGCACCAACTCCATTTCACAAAAAAATTGCAACTGCCACCATTTTATTCTCCAGGGTCTCTGCCTTCAGAATGTATTTACCGATTTAGGGCTTTAACAAATCTTCAGGCCTAAAATGTGAATTTTCACATGTGTAAAAAATGAAAAAATGTCAGCTGAAGTGGTTAAAGGCCCTGGACCAACTGCATCCAGAACTGCTGATTTACAGTACACATACAGACTAAAATTATAGAACCCCTTTTTTTTCAACCTACATTTGGTTCAGCCTGTTGGCATGTTCAGGTAAGTGCATGGCAAGGGCTTTGAGCCCAACAAGAAATGCAACTAGACAGTTTATGGTGAAGTGGACTATCCTAAAAAAAAGAATAAATTACTTTTTATTTAAATTTGTGAATGCAAATATGTTCCATTAAAAAAAAGAAAAAAAAACTTTTACTTTGCTTTACAGTAGTTTTTGACATTTAATTAAAACTTCAGCTGAAGGGTTTCTTTTTGGCCAGAGCTGAGGTAATTAATATTTTTAGAGTTTAGATATGTTCCAATCCCTGTGTGATACCGGTTCCTAGCTTCATTGTCTTATTAAGCTGGAATGCCAGATAAGTATAAGTAGGCAAACTATGTATAAAAAAGTGCTTTTCAGTATATATCTGGCGTTATCAAACTTTTTGGTCTTTAATCCATGTCAGCGTGAAGTAAACCTGTCAGAAAAATGAGCAGTTTAAAAATAAGGATATGATTAACGGATATATATTCAGTGGTTACCTGCAGTAAAAATGACGTGTTAAGACCAGTAGATCCAGAGACATATAGGGGTTAATTTACTAAAGGCAAATAGACCGTGTGCTTTTTAACCACCTTACCTTCAGAAGGTTTAACCCCCTTCATGACCAGGCCATTTATTTGCGATATGGCACTGCGTTACTTTAACCAACAATTGCACGGTCGTGCGACCTGTACCCAAATCAAATTTATGTCCTTTTTTTCCCCACAAGTAGAGCCTTCTTTTGCTGGTATTTGATCCATTCTGCATTTTTATTGTTTGTGCTATAAACAAAAAATGTCTTCATCAATTTAGGCCAATATGTATTCTGCTACATATTTTTGGTAAAAAAAAAAATCCCAATAAGCATATATTGATTGGTTTGCACAAAAGTTATAGCGTCTACAAACTATAGGTTATATTTATGAAATTTTTATTTATTTTTAAAATTTTTTTTTTACTAGTAATGGCAGCGATCAGCGACTTATAACGGGACTGCGACATTGCGGCAGACAAATCGGACACTAAGTGACACTTTTGACAAATTTTTGGGGACCAGTGACACTAATACAGTGATCAGCGCTCACTGTACTAATGACACTTGCTGGGAAGGGGTTAACATCAGGGGCAATCAAAGGATTAACTATGTGCCTAAAATGTGCTTGGTTACTGTGGGGGAGGTGCTTGTACTATGGGAAGGCAGAGATCCATGTTTCTGCTTTGCAAAAACACAGGATCAATACCTTCCCTACTGACAGAATGGCAGCGTGCCTGGCTTACATAGGTAGACCGCTGTTCTGCTTGTGTCCCGAACAATCGGCAGGTCCCAGCGGACATTAAGTCCAACATCATGGCGTTTTTGCGCCCCAGACCCAGAAGTGCAGGATCACGTGCTAGGTTTGTTATCCTGCACATGAGAGCCTACTTGAAGCTGTATATACTGTATACAGTATACGTTGGCAAGTGGATTAAGTGCAGTTTCACTCTAGAAGTGCAGTTTCTCCAGAGCTTACGAAATCAGCAGAAGCTCTGCTGACTTCCATCATCCAATCAAGTGTAAGCAAAAATTATTGTTTTTTTCTTTGCACGTGAATAGGTATTCTTTGGAGAGTGAAGCATTAGCTCATTTACTAAGCTCTGGAGCAACTGCACTTGCACTGTGCAACTGCACTTTGCAAAGTGCACAGTCTATTTGCCTTTAGTAAACAAACCCCATAGTCGAAGATGAGCTTGGCCCCCAACCTAGTTCCCCGAAGCTCCCGATTGGACAGTGGGGATACCTTCTATATTTAAAGACCAGCAGTAGAGTCTTGCACCATTTTAGCCATGGATTATTGCAGAAAAATTGGCTCCCATGACATTGGGTGCAGGTAGTATATGTCCAGGGCGGATCAGTAACATGTAACCACTGCATGAGCAATTACATGCAAGTGTTGCCTGCAGCCTTTCATTGCTTTCAGTAATGCCCCGTACACACGTGCAGATTATCTGAAGACTTTTGTCTGCAGACTTACCAAAACCATATAATATGAGGTCAAACCTAAACACTTTCAATTTGTATGCAATCCGGCAGGCCCTTGCACTACATAGAAAAGGTAAATCTGAAGACAAAAGTCTTCAGATAATCTGCACGTGTGTACGGGGCATTAGGCTGCCTCCCGCAGCTAAGCGATGGGAGCCTTCACTGGGTATTTATTGTGATCGGTCTCACATTTGCAGGTGTGCATTCACCCTAAAGCTAAAGATTAGTCTGCTTATATGTTGCCTTCTCTGGTTCTTTCTTCCCCCCTATCAACATGATAATACAACTTTAGGATAAAAACCTTTCTATTTTTATTCGATACCTATTTTAGATTGTTTTTTTTAGTTATCCTTAGGTGTTTGTGCTTTATTATGCAATGCACTGGTTGAAAGGGTTGACGGGGTGCTGTACATATGTTCCCCCAAAACTTCACAGTACCCTGCCTCATTTTCTCTCTTAAGAGCCTTCTGCCCTTATGAAATCAGGGGGTTGGATCTTGGGAGGAGTTATGCAAATATGACTTGATAGACACCATCATTTGAAGACAGCCCAAAGGTAATGCTGAGTCACCATTATTAAAATAACTGAAATTCAATGAATATAAAGGCTAGGTCAGTGACAGTAAGTCTGAGGAGGAAAGAGCTAGATGATGCTAGACTTTCTCCAGCCAGTACATCAAGCAGGCTCTTTCTGAATTTCAGTGCAGGAGAGAAGCTTGCACTACTGAAGGTAAGGCTGGAGTACAACCATAAGGTGATACCCCTTATTGTTTGCCAGTTAGAAAAGATGCACACTTTTGGAGTCCTGAAAGTTAAATTAGCCACTAAATTTAATACTTCAGACTATCTATATCAAAAAAGTTCAAAAGTTGAGGGTCAAGAGGTGGGAAAGCTAGACTTAAAGCCTAGGTGCAACCAAAATAAAAAAGCACAAAGTCGAAGTGCAAAAGACATAACTAAGGCCGGCCTTTCATGGAGCAAGTTTCTTTCCTGAAACCGCAGGTTGCAGGAAATACATTTGCTTGATTTCCCCATTAGCACAGAGAGTTGATACGATGCTGGAATCCCTCTTGCCGGGCCATTGTCTTTTGCTAAAGGGGGAGGGGGGGAGCTGTCCCCTTAGGGAGAAGACAGTGATTATTGCTAGCGGCTATAGCGCCTGCTAGCAATAATCGCAGGTAAAACCCATCATGCTGGTTGTACCCAAGTTGATCGATCGATCGATCAACTTGGTACAATCAGCCTACCCATACATAGCTCGAATCTCAGCCAGTTCCTTCTGAACTGGCTTAGATCCGAACTGTGCATGGCCTGCCTTACAGTCAGTAGGATGTGTCCCTTCTGCTGATGCCTCTTCTAATAATTAAAATCCTAACTCCAATGTTGTAATCTTGTGATGTGGCAGAGATTAAACTAAAAAAGGGGCAGTAACAGGCTCTCATCAACAGGGGCATGCCATGCCTGCCCTTTCTGCCAAGCTCTGCCATTCATAGAAGCCGTACTACTATTTTCCATGAATGGAACATGATCTTTGAATAGAGGACAGGTGGATGATTGATAGGTCCGCCTTCTCCATTCAGAGATTGCGTTGCACCATAAAAGCTGTATTATGTCTTCCATGAATGGAACAGCTGGGTGGAATGGGTGGGCATAATCAGCACTCCTGATGAGAGCCTGGGACAGTCCCTTAGATCAGTGTTTCTCAACCTTTTTTCAGTCGAGGACCCTTTAAAATTATGGACAATCTCTAGGCACCCCATTCTAAAATGTAAAAAATTCTAATAACCTAACACAATGCAGCAACATCCACATGTGGGGCACCCAATGTTAGAGGGGATTTATTCTTCCAAAGCAAATACACTTTTGCACACGGGTAATGACTAGTATTCCAATGTTTCTCTTCTCCCTCAATTTCTCTCCATCAGTCAGCTAATGTCACCCCAGTGCTGAGAGAGAAGAGCACGGGAGAGTAAAACAAGGATGCTGTGGAGGCAACAGACATCCTCCTTATCAGTTATCAACTGATGATGTCATTGGTTGTAAGGATGCCAGTGTCTAGAAAGTCTTGATGGTCCATAATGAAAACCCATGGATTTGTGTAACTTAGAGCTGGTTCACACTACCGCGATCAGAAAGTTGCCCCATGAAGGAGCGACTTTTTAGCGTGACTTTGAAGAGACTTGTTTAGAGACTTGGAAGAGACTTGTGCACTACTTTGAAGAGACTTAAACGATAGGCGACTTTGTCTGTGGGGAATGCCTGGCTAATCTTTTTCTTCTTCCTGGAAAGTCTGATAACAAGTCGCTTGAAAATAGACAAGGATCCTACTTAGAGGCCACTCTCATTGAAGTCTATGTGCACAAGTCGGATAGAGGTCGCCTTGAAGTAGTACAGGAACCTTTTCTGAAGTCGGAGCGACTTCAGTAGTGCATATTAAGACAGCTCTCATTCATTTACATTGAATTTGTGATGACAAGAGACTTGGGGCGACTTGAGGGCACACAAGTCGTGTCCCAAGTCGGAGTAGTGTGAACTGGCTCTAAAAGGCAGGTTTGATCCACCTGCTGGCTTGTTTACAATTTTTGATAAATTTTTAGGCATTTTGCCAAGGCACCCCTGAAGAAACCTCAAGGCACCCCAGGGCGGCTAGGCACCCTGGTTGAAAAAGGCTGCCTTAGTTGTATTTATTATAGTGTTTAGGCAAGGGAGAAAGGGGGTGGCACTGTAAAGAAGCAGACCTTGCATGGAGGGCAATGTCCCTTCTAAAGTTAGGCCAACTTTTTTTAGCTGTATTTGGGCTAAGTCTTGTTAGTAGTATAATTGCCTACCAAAAACATTCTGTAAGGTTTCTGTAAGAGAACAAAAATCAAGATATTGGAAAAAATCAGGATCCCAATAATCAGGAATTCAAATAAAAACGTGCCAATAATCTAAAAAATAAAAATAAATGTACAAAAATGTTCAAACCAAGCAGAAAAAGCAGTGAACTAACAATTTCACTTTTTTTAGAATTAAATCTTCATATTTGGGATTTCAAATCAAAAAGTTTGTAAACTAATTCTTAAAGCGGACCTTTAGTTAGAAAACTAAAGTAGAACTACAGGCAAAACTTTTTTTTTTTTCATTTTTGATGGAACAAGAGAGGGTTATAACGCCTGTCAGATTTTTTTTCGCCAACTCTGTCCCATTGCAGAGGTTTCCCTTCATTTCCTGTCCCATAGCCAAACAGAAAGTGAGAGGAAATCCCTGCATATTAAATGAATTTCTTGGGGACCCCCAGGTCAACAGAATTAGTGTCCCCTATGGAAGATTTCCCATCTATTACTTTTCTGGAAACAACCCAAAATTTGGGGTTTTCTTTTACTTTTACTTTCACTTTCACTTTCAATGATAATGGTAAACAAGACAAATAGAGAGGGTGACTCTCCTTAATGGGAGCACAGATAGCAATACAAATTGTGTCCTAATCCCTCTCCACTCTATCCAGAACTTTTTAAAAAAGTTTGCTAGATCACTTCAGACGGGCTCCTTTTGCAGGTATAACTATGTAAAACATTAAAAACAAGTGCCTCTACTGTTAAAAATCCAGCAACACAATGGGCTTGATTTACTAAATGCAAAAAGACTGTGCACTTTGCAAAGTGCAGTTGCACTCTAAAAGTGCAGTTGCTCCAAAGCTTAGTAAATTAGGTAAAGCTTCACTTTACAAAGAAAACCCAATTACATGCAAAGAAAAAAAAAACAGCATTTTTACTTGCACATGATCGGATGATTGAAGTCAGTAGAGTTTCTGTTAATTTACTAAGGTCTGGAGCAGCTCCACTTGCAGAGTGCAACTGCACATTGCAAAGAGCGCAGTCTATTTGCCTTTAGTAAATCAACCCCACTTTCTCATCCAGTTCTGCACATGCTCCGGTGCTCTCTATTTTTAAGCACTGTGCCCAATTTGTAGAGGCCGATCTGCTGACAGCCTAATGATTTACTGCTGCTCAGGGGCTCTGGGCTTGCTAAAGAACATTATTTTTATCAAGTTGTTATGAGTAAAGTTCCTCTTTAACCACTTCAGCTCCGCAAGGTTTTACCCCCTTCCTGACCAGGGCATTGTTTGTGATCCCGCACTGCATTGCTTTAACTGAAAATTGCGCCGTTGTGCGACACTGTGCCCAAATCAAATTGATGCCTTTTTTTCCCACAAGTAGAGCTTTCTTTTGGGGGTATTTGATCACCTCTGAAGATTTTATTTCTTGTGCTATAAACAAAAAAAAGAACCACAATTTTGAAAAAAAAAAAAATAACTTTTACTTTCTTCTATAAAAAAAATATGTTTTCTGCTACATATTTTTGGGAAAAAAAATCCTAATAAGTGTATATTGGTCTGCACAAACTTTATAGCGTCTACAAACTATGGGATCAATTTATTTACTTTTTATTTATTTTTTATTGTTTTTACTAGTAATGGCGTGATCAGCAACTTTTGCAGTGGACAAACCTGACACTTTTTGGTGACCAGTGAAGCCAATACAGTGATCAGTGCTAAAAACTGTGGGTGGATGCACTGGATGAAAAGGGAGGTCTGTGTTTCAGCTTAGCTGAAACACAAGATCTCTCTTTTACTCCCCGACAGAACACTGGTCTGCCTTGTTTACATAGGCAGATTGCCGTTCTGCCTTGCCTCAGAACGATCGGTGGGTCTGTTAGACCCGCTGATTGGCTCCCGCTGTGTCCAATTACAGCGGGAGTGGCACTAGATTGCGTGCACAAAATCATGTGCATGTACGTGATTTTGCTCAGCCCGGCCGCCCTGCTGCAGTATATATGCAGTGAGCGGTCCGGAACTGGGTAAAAAGTGCATATTTAAGCAGATTTCAATACATTTGGAATCATCAGGTATGCAGATGAAGGAATAAACTGAACTACAAAACCCCAAGTCTTAGTTTGCATCCCTGCATCTGGGGGTACATATGGCACTAAGTGTTGCCATTCATTAGTCAGTTATTAGCTATAAAAGGGTTTATAAAGGTTGACAATGAACTATTGTTATATCTGTTTCATAAGCACAAAATAAAAAAAAATAGAAATGCTGATATTGGCAGAAATCTTATTAGATGATAACAGGGACACTTGAAGGAGGAAGTGACCTGCGGTGTGCTATGCGTGCCACGGAAAAATGTAGGTGTAGCCAAAATTTTAGCAGTGGGAAGGGCTTAAGGTTGAGGGGTGCGCTGTGTACAGAGTGCAGTGTTAAAGCGTGCACTATGTACAGAGTGCAGGGTTGAGGAGTGCGCTGTATACCGAGTGTAGGGTTGAGGATTGCGCTACGTACTAAGAGCAGGGTTGAGGGGTGTGCTACATACTGTACGAAGGGTTTAGAGGTGCTCTACGTACTGAGTGCAGAGTTGAGGGGTGCGCTAGGTACTGAGTGCAGGGCTGAGGGATGTGCTGTGTACAGAGTGCAGGTTTGAGAGGGGCACTATGTATTCCCAAGTTCTCCCCTAGTACAGAGCTCTTCCCCCTTCCCCCATTCCAGTACAAAGATCTCTTCCCCTTCGCATCCTCTGAAAGAGCAGGGCTGCTGCAAAAGAGCATATACAACTTACCCGCCCCACCAGCAGCCAGAATGAATATGGTGAATAAGAAGGTGCTTCCGCCATGGAGTTGACGGCGGCCATGCCCCATGTAGATTCACCGCCCCCCTCCCTCCTCTGGCCGCCGGGAGAGTAGCGATGTCACTTGTAAATATGGAAGCAGCACTACTGTATTTACAAGTGACAGTAGTAAGCAAAAAGAAAGGTGAGCAGCTGGTGCCCATGCCAGCTCACTCACCTCTCACAAATGTCCCTACAGCTTTTTTACCTCTCACAAATGCCCCCCAATCTCACAAATGCCCCCCAGCTCTCACGAATGCCCCCCCAGATCTCACAAATGCTCCTTAGCTCTTACAAACCCCCCCTGCTTTTAAAAATGCCCCCACAGCTCTCTCATCTCTCACAAATGACCCCAGCTCTTTCACTTCTCACAAATGCTCCCCAGCTCTCACAAATGCCCCCCAGCTCTCTCACCTTTTACAAATGCTCCCCAGATCTCTCTCAAATGTCCCCCCCAGCTCTCCCCTCTCACAAATGCCCCCTCAGCTCTTTCAAAATTGTCCCTCAGCTCTCTCGCTAATCCCCCCATCTTTCTCACCAATGCCCCCGATCTCTCTCACAATGCCCCAGCATCTCTCTCACCAATGCCCCCACCAGCTCCCTCACCAATGCCCACCCCAGCTCTTACAAATGCCCCCCAGCTCTTTACAAATGGCCTCCCAGATCCCTCACCAATGCCCCCATCTGTCTCACCAATGCCCCCCATCTCTCTCACTAATGCCCCACCGTCTCTCTCACCACCAATGCTTACCCCAGCTCCCTTACTAGCGCCCTCCCTAGCCCTCTCACTGATGTCCCCCGCTCTCTCACCAATGCCCCCGCTCTCTCACCAATGTCCTCTACCTCTCTCACCGATGCCTCCTACACAGCTCTCTCACCAATGCCCCCCCAGCTCACTAACCCCCCCAGCTCTCTCACTAATGCCCCCCAGCTCTCTCACCAATGGCCCCCCAGCTCCCTCACCAGTGCCCATCAACTCCCTCACCAATGCCCCCCAAGCCCCCTCACCAGTGCCCCAAGACCCCTCACTAGTGCCCCCCAGCTCCCTCATCAGTGTTTCCCCTGCCAGCTTCCTCATCAGTGCCCCTGAGCTCCCTTATCAGTGTTTCCCCCAGCTCTCTCAGTGGCCCCCTCAGCTCCCTCACCAGTGCCCCCTCCCTCCCCCAGCTCCCTCATTATTGCCCCCCCTCCCCCCCAGCTCCCTCACCAGTGCTCCCCACCAGCTCCCTCACCAGTGCCCCCCCCAGCTCCCTCATCAGTGCTCCTCTCAGCTCCCTCACCAGTGCTCCTTCCCCCAGCTCCCTCATTATTGCCCCCCAGCTCCATCACCAGTGCTCCCCACCAGCTCCCTCACCAGTGCCCCCCCAGCTCCCTCATCATTGCTCCCCCCAGCTCCCAGAGCCAGAAAGCCGAAGAAAGGGGGTGGAGCTGCGAGGTGCCCTGAAAGCTATGTCATTAGTTGCTAGGACACTGGCGGAGGATACTACTACCAAGGTAAGCCCAGTGCTGGAACTTGTTCCAGCACTGGGCTCTGGGACTCCAGCCCAGATTTGCGGGACCCCGGGACTTACTTGAAATCTTGGAATGGTCGTGCAGAATCTGGGACAGTTGGGAGGTATGTGATAACTTCCTGTACTCTCTGCCTGTGCTGCAGTCTTATCAGGTACACTGTTAGTTATCTCTGTAGATTATAGAACTCCTTTAAATTATGGAGAAGAGGAGAGGGGTGGGTTCTGTAGTCTTGTCTTAGGGCGGCAACCATCCTTCTCTATAGAAGCAGTATGGTGAATGAATGTTCTCACCATAGGGAAAGAAAGTGAGCTATGGCTGGGTCATCAGGTGAAAAAAAAGAAAACCACCACATCTGTGAACTGGTAAGCTTTAATTTATTACAATTTTGTCCTTGGGATTAGATATTAATAAATCATGTGCAACAGTTGCATGAAGACAGGAAGTAGCAAAGCGAAGCAGCTACAGAACAGCAACACTGAGATGCAACAAAGGATGAAAAAATAAAAAACAAACAAAGCCAAGTGGCAATTCCGTATGACATGCATTGCTTTGGCAAACTAGGGGGCATATTTGTAACATTTACCAAACCTTCACCTGTGTTTAATCGTTCCAGTTAATTTAAAAACATATGCACTAATGAAATTTACCTACTGTATTTTGATTATTAGCTGAATGCCACATTTAGTAAGGGTTTACATGTACTTAAATACACTTAACCCCTTGCCACCACCTCCCCCAGCCCTTTTAGCTGGAAAGCAGAGGTGGGCTTTCTTATCTTGTTACCGATGTGATTAGCTTTCACAATGGTCACATGATCGGAAGTTGCTGATCACAAGCATGCATCGGAAGCTGCCTGTGACAGCTCAAATACTGTGCTCAGAATGTGCCATGAGCACGCTCCTAGCAAAGAAAAGTCTTTCTCTATGCATGCATATATGCTGCCGCTAAAGCCTAGTACACACTATTCGTTTTTTCCGTTTAACCCAGCAGGTTGAATGAAAAAAAAAAAACTTTCAGCTCCAGTCGGAGCCTCTATACCAGCTATGTGAAGTTAGTACAGCGATCTCCCCCGCTGAGCTATTGTGTTCTGACAGGGAGACGACCCCCCGTCAGAACACTCCGATCTGCCATTGGCTGAGAGAGCTGATCAGGAGTCGGTTGGCTGCTGGTTTTTCAGCGTGCACGTTTGATAGAAGCCGGCCAAACAGCCGGCTTTTGTCGGACAGACCAACATACACACGGCCAGTTTTGTTTGAACAGGCAAATGTCTCCCGACATTCGGCCCGTGTTTACCTGGTTTAACCACCTCCGGACCGGAAAGATTTAACCCCTTAATGACCAGGCCATATTTTGCGATTCGCCACTGCGTTACTTTAATGGACAATTGCGCGGTCGTGTGACGCTGTACCCAAATAAAATTGATGTCTTTTTTTTCCCCACAAATAGAGCTCTCTTTTGGTGATATTTGATCACCTCTGCGATTTTTATTTTTTGTGCTATAAACAAAAAAAGAGCGACAATTCTGAAAAAAAAAAAAAAAACAATATATTTCACATTCTGCTATATAACATTCTCAAAAAAAAAAAAAAAAAAATTAAAAATCAAAATTTCTTAACATTTTAGGCCAATTTGTTTTCTGCTACATATTTTTGGAGGTGTATTATGATTGGTTTGCGCAAAAGTTATCACATCTACTAACCACGGGAAAGATTTATGTCATTTTTATTGTTTTTTTTTTACTAGTAATGGCGGCGATCAGCGATTTTTAGTTGGACTGCAACAGTGCAGCGGACAGATCGGACTCCTAACTGACATTTTTGACACTTTTGGGGGTACCAGTGACATTACTACAGTAATCAGTGCTAAAAATATGCACTGTTACTGTAATAATGACACTGGCAGGGAAGGGGTTAACAGTGTGGGTGATCAAGGGGTTAAATGTGAGCCTAGGGGAGTGATTGTAACTGTGGGGGGGGCGTGGCTTGTGAAATGACCATAGAGATCTGTGATCCTATATAGTAGGATCACAGTGGCTCAATGATCATTCCAGGGAGAAGAATGGTCAGCTCTGTTTACAGCAGCTGACCGTTCTTCTCTCTCATCGGGGAACGATCGCGGGTGTCAGGCAGCAATCGGAGCCGCATGCCCATGCATCGGCTTCCCCACTGCCGAATGGGGGCGGGAGCATGCCGCCAGCGGCACGCGCTCGCCCCCTAGCTGCCTCCAAGCGACCGACGTAGACCTACGTCGGTTTGCCTGGGAGAGCCACACTGCCGCAGTAAATATGAGGTAAGCGGTCGGCAACCGGTTAAGTGGTAAAGTGGTTGAAAAGGCTGAAGGTTTTTTACCTTCATGCATAGAAAAAAAAACCTTCTGTGTGCTGCTCCCCCCACAGCCCCACCCTTATACTCACCTGAGCCCCATCTCGATCCAGTGATGTGCATGGGAGTCTCAGCTAACCCGGGTCTCTCTGTCCTCATTGGCTGAGACACAGAAGCAGAATCCATTTGCTCCCGTTCTCGTAAATCACAGCCAATGAGAAGAGAGCAGGGGTGGGGCCGAGATGCAGCTCTATGTGTGTTATGGACACATGGGGGTGGGGGGCTCGAGAGCAAGCACACATCAGTGCCGCAATAGCAAGCGGCTTACTATGGGGGGTACCATTCAAGGGGGAGGAGCCAGGAGTGTCAGCAGGGGAGTCAAGAAGAACAGGATCTGGGCTGCTTTGTGCAAAACCACTTCACAGAGCAATTAAGTCTGGCATGTTTATTATTATTCCTTTAATACAATTTAATAATAATATTCCTACAGCCAGTGGGAACAGGATAGATGTATCAAAGAGTCATATAAACAGATTGTTTTTTTATTTCCTAAAGCTTCCCACAGTTTTTATATGGTTATTGTTTGTTCACCAGACATCAGTTGCTAGAGACTGCTTAATTTTGGCTTCTGTTCAGACTTTCAGGGGAGAAAAACAACCATATAGAGTTAGAAAATATGTCACAACCAAAGAGACGTATCCTTCTGGCTGACCTAGAGCAGAGGTTTAGCCCTAGTTCTATGGCACAAAGCCTTTTTGTCATATTTGCATTTTCTTGTCTTTGTGTCCCCCATGGGAACTATCTATCAAAGCATCCAAGCTTTAAATAGAAAAAAGGGTTGTCACAAGTAAAATATATTTCACTTATGACGACAGCTCTCCGCTGTCTCTCTCTCGTTCTCTTTATATAAGTATATATGTCATTACAATTTCCTAGAGTTTATCTGGCTCTACTAAAAAAAAAAAGCAAAGCACATTTTGTGCTTGTTCAATAGATGTATGTAATATTTTAGTATTCAGTAGCTAAAAGGCTGCCACATTCTTTATAATGAAGTAGTTGTTGTTTGCTTTAACCACTTAAGCCCCGGAAGATTTTACCCCCTTCCTGACCAGGGGGTATTTTGCGATTCGGCACTGCGTGACTTTAACGGACAATTGCGCAGTCGTGCGACGCTGTATCTAAACGAATTTGGCGTCCTTTTTTTCCCACAAACAGAGCTTTCTTTTGGTGGTATTTGATCACCTGAGCGATTTTTTGATCACGCGCTATAAACTAAAAAAGAGCGTAAATTTTGCAAAAATAGCAATATTTTTCACATTTTTTTATATGAAATTCCCCCCCCAAAAAAATGTAAAAATCAAAATTTTTTAACATTTTCGGCCAATTTGTTTTATGCTACCTATGTTTGGTAAAAAAAATCGCAAAAAGCGTATTTTGATTGGTTTGCGCAAAAGTTATCACGTTTACTAACAAAGGGAAAGATTTTTGTCATTTTTGTTGTTTTTTTTTTAACGCCTAATGGCGGCGATCTGTGATTTTTTTTGCGGTACTGCGACATTGCGGCGGACAGATCGGACCCTTGACTGACATTTTTGCCACTTTTGGGGTTACCAGTGACATTTCTACAGTAATCAGTGCTATACATATGCACTGTTACTGTAAAAATACTCTGGCAGTGAAGGGGTTAACTTTTTTTAAAGGGCGGGGCTATGTGTGTCCCTAGGGGCGTGCTTTCTACTGTGATTGGCTGTGGCTTCAGATGTATGAAGAGTGATCAACGGTTCTACATAGTAGAACCGTATGATCATCCTTCATACACAGGGGAGAATGACAGGCAGCTTGTTTACACAAGCCGCCTGACTTTCTCCCTCTTCCCCGCCGATCGCAGAGTGACCGGCGGACATCAGGTCCGCCGGTCACACGCGCAGGGGGGGTCCGTGACCACGCGGGAGCGGGAGCGCGCCTCCGGCGGCGCGCGCTTGCTCCCTAGACCCTCACAAGCTAGTACCTGTGAGGGGCTGACCGCCGACGTAGATAGTCATGTGGCGGTCGGCAAGTGGTAAAAGTAGAACTAAAGGCAAAACTTTTTTTTTTTTTTTTTTTCATTTTGGATAGTTACATAGTTAGTCTGGCTGAAAAAAAGTCCATCTAGTTTAACCAATAAAGGAAAAAAAAATATATATATATATACATACATACACAAATATATATATACATACAATCCTATATTTACAATCCTATACCCACAGTTGATTCAGAGGAAGGCAAAAAAAAAAAAAAACAATAAAGCAGTTTGCTCCAGCAGGGGAAAAGATTCCTTCCTGATCCGCCAAGAGGCAATCTAAAATTCCATGGATCAACTTTACCTATAAATATTAGTATCCAGTCATATTGTGTATCTAGGAAAAAATCCAGGCCTTTCTTAAAACAATCCACTGAGCTGGCAAGAACCACCTCTGGAGGGAGTCTATTCCACATTTTCACAGCTCTTACTGTGAAGAAGCCTTTCTGTATTTGGAGATTAAATCTCTTTTCCTCTAGACATAAAGAGTGCCCCCTTATTTTCTGTGATGACCTTAAAATGAATAACTCAACACCAAGTTCATAATATGAACCCCTTAATGTATTTGTACATGTTGATCATACCCCTCCTTAATCTCTTCTTCTCAAGAGAGAATACATTCAGTTCCTTTAATCTTTCCTAGATGGTGTACGGAAAAGTTATAAGTGTCCATTCACACTACCACGACTTGTCAGCCTTACAAGTCGCGGTCCGTCGCGGTCCATTGTGTGCTACAGGAACCGTTCTAATAGGAGCGACACAAGTCGCTCCGACTTAGAAAAAGGTTCCTGTACTACTTCGGGGCGACCTGTAGCGACTTGCGTAGACATTCATTATATGAAGTCTGTGCAAGTCGCGCCGAAGTCACGGTGCACGCGACTTCACAGGTCACCCCCGAAGTCGTGCCGCGGTAGTGTGAAGCGGCACTAACCCTTATCATTTTTTGCTTTTTTGTGTCCCATTACGGAGATTTCCCTTCACTTCCTGTCCCATATCCAAAACAAGAAGTGAGAGGAAATCCCTCCAAAATAAGGGAATCTCTGATTGTCACCAAAAATAGTCCCCATGGGAGGATTTCCCTTCTATTACTGTTCTCGTGACAAAACCATATTTGAGGTTTTCTCTCAATTTCAATGATCATGGTAAACAGGAAAAATAGAGGGGAGAGGGTAATTCTCCTAAACAGTGACTCAGACAGCAATGTAGACCTGACAGGTTTTCTAATCCCATTTAATTCTATTCAAAGCTAAAAAACAGAGTTTTGTCTTTACAGTAGTTATACCTTAAATTATACTTATAAATGTAGATTTCTGTTTATTACTGAAGAAAAAAACAGTCTAAGGGAAAATATCTAGAATTTTTTTTATGCTCCATTTATTACATTTTTGTTCATTTGTTAAGTGCTGTATTGGTCTGTATTCAGGCTCCTAATAGGGTATCTATTGTATGAATATAGCTGCATTATCTCACATAAAAGGGAGGAAAGAATAAAACATGGTGAATGCCAGCATGTATCTGATTAGATGTTATAGGAAACATTATTATAATTGTATTATTTTCTATGACTCCGGTTAAAAAAAAAAAAAAAAAATCACAATGAGAAAAGGTAAATGTATTTTATGTGGCGCTTCGCACAGTTGCCTTTCATCTTTCCTTGTATCAAAATCATCGTCCCTTACCTAATGCTTTGGTGATACTTGTTTCCTGACATGATGAACCAGGCAGGAAGGAGTGATTGGTAGAACATAATGCTTAAAGCTGTGCTCCGGCTGTGAAAAAAAAATAAATTTAAAGTCAGCAGCTACAGTATTTTAATATATAGACAGTTACCTGTCCAGTGAGCCCCCAATGTCATCACCCCAGCCAAATTTTGGATCGGCTGTCGGGTGCTGCCGCTGCCATTCACTCTAAGGCTTCACAGCCGGTTCCCTACTGAGCATGTGCGAAGCGCGCTGCACATTCTCATTGGCTCGGCGGCAGGGCAAGGAGAAAGGGGACGGAACTTCCAAGGGATGGCGCCCCCCTAAAAGGTGCCAAATGTGGCACCAGAGGGGAGGGGGAAGCAGATGAGCGGAAGTTCCACTTTTGGGGGGAACTCTGCTTTAAGGCTGCATGGCCCCACAACGCCTTGGGGTGCATTGGTGGTGTGGTGCATTTCTGCCTGTGTTTCCAGAAATACGATAAAAATGTGGCAAGATGCGCATCAGGTTTTCGGTGCCATTTTTTCTTAACCACTTTACGTCCAGACCTGCAGATGTACTGCGGGCAGGCTGGCTCTCCCAGGCAAAGTCCCGTACATGTACGGCGCTTGCCTGGGAGGAGCTAGGAGGCGAGCGCGCGCCGCTCGTCAGCTGAGGAGCCAGTGCATGTAACAGGCGGCCCCGATGGCCACCGGCCACTCACAATCTCCACCCGCTGACAGAGAAGGACAGCCATCTGTCCTTCTCCCTGAGATGATCACAGAGACCATGCGTTCCTGCTATATAGGATCGCATGTCTCTATGGTCATCTCACAAGCCCAACCCCCCCCACAGTTAGAATCACTCCTCTAGGCTTACATTTAACCCATTGATCACCCATAGTATTAACCCCTTCCCTGCCAATGCCATTATTACAGTAACAGTGTATCTTTTTAGCACTGATTACTGTAGTGATGTCACTGGTACCCCCAAAAGTGTCAAAAATGTCAGTTAGGGGTCTGATCTGTCTGCCGCAATGTCGCAGTCCTGCAAAAAATCGCAGATCGCCGCCATTACTAGTAAAAAAAAAAAAAAGAAATGACATACATCTTTCCCATAGTTAGTAAACAAAATAACTTTTGCGCAAACCAATCAAAATATGCTTATTGCGATTTTTTTTTTTTGCCAAAAATATGTAGCAGAAAACAAATTGGCCTAAAATGTTAAAAAACTTTGATTTTTACATTTTTTTTTTTTTGGGAATGTTCTATAGCAGAATGTGAAAAATATTGTTTTTTTTTCAAAATTGTTGCTATTTTTTTGTCTATAGTGCAAAAACTACAAAACGAATAGGTGATCAAATACTACCAAAAGAAAGCTCTATTTGTGGGAAAAAAAGGACGTCAATTTAGTTTGGGTACAGAGTCGCACGACAGCGCAATTGTCCGTTAAATTCCCGCAGTGCCGAATTGCAAAATAGGGACTGGTCATTAAGCAGCAAAATCTTCCGGTCTTAAAGTGTTAATGGCACCCCAAACATGGGTAGCAGTCCTGCATTTTGTCACAGGCTTGTTGTGCAACAAAGCATGCAATGCAAAAGTGAAATCAGTCTGTATATGCAGTAAAACATGCTTGTTATATTCACAATGGAACCGAAGGGGCTAATCCTGTACATTGTGTAAAAAGGCTGTTTGATGATCCTGTCTTCCCTTATCCTCCCCTTCTTCCACTGTCTCCAATCCATCTCCTGATAGTAAAGAGCCTTTGGAGTCACTCTGCACATGCTTAGTTTGGTGTGTATTGCTAGAGATTTTTTTTTTTTCTTGGGATGGTGCATGTAATTAGCACAAGGCCAATCAGCAATGTCCAGACAGAGGGTCAGGGGTCATGTAGCCTCATAGGACAGTCAGAGAAGAAGGAAAACTCCACCTACACTTGCTGACTGCCTAACGAACATTTACTGTGGCAAAGTGGCTCTATTGCGGAAAATCATGTACCTGCACCTCATTTCGTACAATAGCCACTAGGTGGCGGAGGCGTGCCACCAGAGGCGCGATCGCGCACTGATTGGACAGAGGCGGGGCAATCAGCGGGTCTGGTGGATCCAATGTCCGCCGGCCACCAGTGATCGTTCCTGAGAGAGGCAGAATGGCGGTAAACAAAGCAGATTGCTGTTCTGACAGGGGAGAAGATAGAGATCTTGTGTTCCTGCTAAGCAGGAACACGGATCTCTGTTTCCCCCCACTCAGAGCAACCCCCCCCCCCCCACAGTTATCAAGCACCCCCTAGGGACACATTTAAACCTTTGATCGCCTCCGATGTTAACCCCTTCCCTGCCAGTGTCATTAGTACAGTAACAGTGCATATTTTTAGCACTGATTACTGTAATAATGTCACTGGTACCCAAAAAAAGTGTCAAAAGTGTCAGTTAGGTGATTTGTCCGCTGCAATGTCGCAGTCCCACTACAAATCACTGATCGCCGCCATTACTAGTTAAAAAATAAAATAAAAATGGCATAAAAATATCCCCTAGTTTGTAGACGTGATAACTTTTGCGCAAACCAATCAATATACACTTTTCATTGGGATCACTGAGATTTTTTTTACCAAAAATATGTAGCAGAATATGTATTGGCCTAAATTGATTTTTACATTTTTTTATAGGATATGTTATATAGCAGAAAGTAAAAAATATATATATTTTTCAAAATTGTTACTCTTTTTTTGTATCTAGTGCGAAAAAAAAAATGCAGAGGTAATCAAATACCGCCAAAAGATAGCTCGATTTGTGGGGAAAAAAGGACGTCAATTTTAATTTTCTTAACCCCTTAATGTCTGTAAAACTGTACACATCATCTCATCTCAAATAATTAGTGTACCCAGCTGAATTATACCTCTTCAGGAGAAATTGGGCCTTCATTTTGCAGTAAATGGAAATGGATATCCCCTGATTTTTTTTTTTTTTTAAACAAAGGAAACCTGGCTCAAAATAGTAAAAAAAATATTTTAACTTTAAATGTACTGTAAATTTCTTACCATTACTCTGACCCACTGCCAAAACATCTCCAAAATACAATTTCTTACTCCTGAAGTTTGTGGCGCTACCACATGTGCATAGTGCATATTTATTTTTTATCCTACCAAAAATACAGATGCTAAATATAAAAGATTTTTTTTAATCCTATCTAAAACATACTGACCCTGATCTTGACAGTAACCTAACTCAAGCTCTAATCTCGCTATTTTATCTTTGTTTATTAATAATAGTAATATATATATATATATATATATATATATATATATATATTTTTTTTTTTTTTACACCCATACCTTTTTTTCTGCATTCTTCTCTATATATATTTTACTCCATTCAGGAGCAGAAAGAGAGCACAGGGTCAGGTTTGATAGCCAATCACAGGATTTTGCAGCGATCACGTGATCGGGAGCTGATCCTCCCTGCTCCTGATTGATAATATGAGACCCAGAGTTGTTGGTGACAGCTCAGTGACAGCTGTGCTAGCTGCACACTTTTAGGGCACAAACGCCATGTGCATAGGAAGAAAGTCCACCTCAATGATGCTGTATTTATATATGTGACATTGACCCAGAGGCGTAGATAAGGGGGGGATCAGGGGGGGTCAAAACCCCCCAGGGCATCGGTCAATTTCACAGCAACTAGCGTAGCCTATCAGCTGCGGGAGCCTCACTGCTACTGGGAAGACCACCTGTCTAATCCACGAGGCTGACAGGTGTGGGCCTGGCTGACATTGAAGCCATGTTTACTATTTGCTTCACTAACAGATGTGTCTGCTGGGTGCGCTGTATGTACTGTATATACACACACCACAATTTGTCACAGCGTGGCAGATGTGCTAATTATGGTCTCTGAGTACTCAAGGCTGAACACCCCCCCCCCCCCCCCCAGGAAAAAAAATGATCTACGGCCCTGCATTGACCTTAATGGGTTACAGACCATGCAGGCACAAAAAAACTTGATCTGCCAGACGAGCACTCAGCTCTTAATTCTGTTGAGGATTGACAACAAAAACTAAAATAAACTAAAAATATATCTCTGTGCTGGCTAACTGTGAAACTGCAGCAACTCAAAATCTGGAAATAGAACAAATAGTAATCTTAAAAACAATGGTGCGTTGTTCTTAAACAATTATGACCGATTGTAATAAATTTATATACATATATATAAATAAATATATATACATTTTTATGAATTTATCACAATTGGTCATAATTGTTTAGGAACAACACACTATTATTTTTAAGAGGGTTGACAACACACTGCATTTTGTGGACTGAAATTTGCAAGAAATGGTGTCAGCTCTGCTCAGTTGTCTTTTGCTAAACGAGCATTTATTCTTTAGTCCCAGATAAGAACAGGGAAGGCTGATTAGCGTTTATTTTTTTAGATAACACAGAAGTAAAAATAACACAGAATAGCTCAGCATTTCTGATAGAATCAGCAGATATTGTGCTTAGCACTTTATGAACAGACATAAAAACACTATTAACCACTTAAAGACCGAAAGGTCTTACCCCCTTAATGACCAGGTAATTTTTTGCGATTCGGCACTGCGTTACTATAACTGACAATGGCGCGGTCGTGCGGCACTGTACCAAAAATAAAATTAATGTCCTTTTTTCCCCACAAATAGAGCTTTCTTTTGGTAGTAGTTGATCACCTCTGTGGTTTTTATTTTTTACGCTATAAACAAAAAAAGCGACAATTCTTAAAAAAAAAACAATATTTTTTACTTTCTGCTATAAAAGATTTCCCAAAAAATATAGGCCAATAGCTATTCTGCTACATATTTTGGGTAAAAAAAATTCCAATCATTATATATGAATTGGTTTGCGCAAAAGTTATCACGTCTACAAATTAGGGGAAAGATTTATGTAATTTTTATTTATTCATTTTTTTTTACTAGTAATGGCGGCGATCTGCAATTTCTAGTGGGACTGCGACATTGCAGCGGACAGATCGGACACCTAACTGACATTTTTGACACTTTTGGGGGGGCTAGTGACATTACTACAGTAATCAGTGCTAAAAATATGCACTGTTACTGTACTAATGACACTGACAGGGAAGGGGTTAACACAAGAGATGATCCAAGGGTTAAATGTGTGCCTACGGAATGCTTTCTAACTGTGTGAGGGATTTACTTACTGGATAAACACAGAGATTTGTATTCCTAAATAGGAGAAACACAGGATCTCTATGTTCGTCACTGACAGAACAGCGGTCTGCTGTGTTTACATCGGCAGACTGCCATTCTGTCTCTATGGGGAGCAATCGCGAGTGCTTGGCAGACATTGCGTCCACCGTACCTGCTGATTGGCTTCCCCTCTAGCCAATTGGGATGTGCGCCCCCACTATCTGCTACACGAAACGACATACAGGTACGTAGTTTCGCGAAACAGAGCCGACCTGTCGTAGTTTATCTATGGCTGCTGGTCGGCAAGTGATTAATGGTATAGTTAACAGATCAAATGGTTAGTAAATAAGTTCAGTGTTAAAGTCATATTAAAGTCTATTTTTTTTTTTTTTTTTTTTGTTTAAAAATAACAAACATGTTATATTTTGCTGCTCTGTGTAGTGGCACAGAGCAGCCCGTATCCTCCTCTTCTCGGTTCTCTCTCTGGCACTCCTGGCCCCTCCCTACTGTAGAGTGCCCCCACAGCAGGTAGCTTGCTATGGGGGAAACCGAGTCTCTGCTCTGTGTGTCCATTCAGACATTGAACCCTGGCTCGGCCACACCCCCCCTCTCCTCATTTGCTCACTGACTTTGATTGACAGCAGCGGGATCCAATGGCGCCCGCTGCTGTGTCTCAGCCAATCAGGCGGGGGAGTCCCGGATTCTCGTGCAACATCACTGGATCAAGATGGGGCTCAGATAAGTATGAGGGGGGCTGCTGCACACAGAAAGATTTTGTCCTAATGCATTAAATGAATTAAGATAAAAAAACATTCTGCCTTTAGAACCACTTTAAGGCTTACATACATGACATTTTAACACAGGGTACTATGGGGGCGATTCAATAAGGCATTTGCAACATTTCTCTGGTAATATACCCGTTTAAGGGTCCTTTCACACGAACGATCCGATCCAAGTTTTTTAGGCAGATCTAATCGGATCCTCCATGCATCCCTATGTGACATGGCCGCTGACACCCGCTGCCATCCGCATCCGATCCTGTCCGTGAAATCCGGATGGATGGAAGCCCTATTTTCCATCCGTCCAGGGGATCGGATAGGATTGGATGAGAGTGGACAGACGGTCCACTCTCATCCGATTCCCCATAGAGACCAGCGGGGTTCTGACACCTCATCAGATCAATTCTAGTTGAGCAGAGAACGGCCCACAACGGAATGCGGACCGCGTGAAAGGAGCCTTAGAAACTGGAAGCAGTGTAACAATGTTCTTGCTATTTCTGATGCCTGCAACAAATTCAGGTAGCCCCTATGTGCAACACTTTTACATTCTGAAAAGTAGAGATAAATAAACATTTCCCATGTTGGAGGGAATTGTTACAGTTTTCATAAAATTTAGGGTAGGTGCTTTGCAGTGCCATACATTTATAATAGCACCCAACACTCACATACAGTGAGTGCCAGGACAAGGTCGTGACAAGAACATGTAGTGCCCCCCCCCCCCCACCCAAGATGTATCAGCATTATGTGTCAGCAAAAATACCTTCCTTTTAAAAAATCAATCACTAATCTGTACACTTACTCCCTAAGCATGTATTCCCTTTGCAAGCCAACATTTTCCCTAAACAAAAGTTCCCCCTTCTCCCAGTACAAATCCCCTCCTGCTGAAATCCCCCCTACTAGAGAAAATCTTTGGCCCCCACATCCCCCCCTCAGCTCAAATTCTCTCCCTCCCCAAATCTCCCCTCCTAGCACAAATCCCCCTCCCCCAAATCACCTCTCCATGCACAAATTCTCTATCCCTTCAATTTCCCTTTCGAGCACTGATCCCTTTACTTCCTGTTCCATAGCCAAACAGGAAGTGAGCAGAGATTTGTGCAAATTAAGAGAGGTTACCAGAACTAGTGTCCCCATTGGAAGATTTCCTCTCTATAACTTTTCTAGGGACAACACAAAATTTAGGATTTTCTTTTAATTTAACTTTTTATTGTAATGGTAAAGAGGACAAATAGAGAGGGCGAAACTCCCTAATGGGGACACAGACAGCAATAAAAACCGACAGGTGTTCTAATTCCTCTCCACTCTATCCAAAAAGCTAAAAAAAAAAAAAAGTTTTGCCTTTAGTTAGGGCCCTTTCACACGGGCGTTCCGTATGTCCGCAAATCATCCTATTTTTTTGTGGATGATTTACGGACATAATGCATGGCAATGGGATTGCGGATGTCAGCGGATTTCAGTTCTGTTCCATTTTTTGGAACGGAACAGAACCCTATTTTTGTTCCGTTTAAAAAACAGAAAGGAAGCAAAATCGGATGTCAGCGGTGTCATCCGCTGACATCCGCTGACATCCGCAATGCCCATAGACATACATTATGTCCGTATATCATCCGCAAACGGATGGGATGATATGCGGACATACGGAGCGGATGACAAAAATGTCATCCGCTCCGTGTAAAAAAAAAAAAAAAAAGCACCGGAGCGGAGCCAAAAAACTGATTTATACTTTTATTCTTTTATTCAATTACCAGATCACGGTGAGCTCTCCAATTGCCAGGCATTGTTCATCTAAAAAATTTTTTGCAAGAACTCCAAGCTAATTGATTATATTATGCATTTCAACTCAACACAGTACCAGTAGATAACACACTGGTGTGTTAAAAGTTACAAAAATGAACAACTCAGCGGCTTCCTCTCAATATTTCAAATTCAGTTATATATCACTTAATATACAGTATATATCACTGAACTGATTGGTCAGAGCAGCTACTGCTAATATTGTTCCTCTGTTAGGCCATTCTCTGTGAATTCTGTCCCTGGCTAGTACAGTTCAGGCTAATACATTGATACAAAGATTAGAATATATTCTAGCATTAGAAACTCTATTCTCGTGAATCTGATGTAAATCCACAAAACTTGAAATTAATAATAACCAAAAACTGAAACTAAAAATAATTTATTTTTCCTTACTTTTTCAAAGTTTGTTGGATGGAGCTAAAGAACTTAATGTCAATTCCCCGTCTAATAATACATGCTTTCATTTTCCCAGTTATTGCAAATATTTGCTTCAACAGAAAGATCAAATGGCTTTACTTGGGCTAAAAACAAAAACAAGAATCAATGTACAAAAATCGCTGTTATGTGCTGGACTAACAGTATTTGAATCGCAAACAACCTTCATCAGAATGTTCAGTACTCAGTCTGGGTCACACTCGAACAGCTCTTCAAATGACAAGTGTTCTGTGCATTAGTATTTCCCATTGTGACATAAACAGAGTTCAGGGATTAGATATTAACCACTTCAGCTCCGGAAGGTTTTACCCCCTTAATGGCCAGGCCATTTTTTGCGATTCTGCACTGCGTTATTTTAACAAACAATTGCGCGGTCGTGCAAGGCTGTATCCAAATACAATTGATGTCCTTTTTTCCCCACAAATAGAGATTTCTTTTGGTGATATTTGATCACCTCTGCGGTCTTTAGATTTTGCGCTATAAACAAAAAAGCGACAATTTTGAAAAAAAAAAAACACAATATTTTTTACTTTCTGCTATAAAACATTCCCAATAAAAAAATGTAAAAAATCTATTTTTTTTATCAGTTTAGGCCAATTTGTATTCTGCTACATATGTTTGTTAAAAAAAAAATCCCTAGAAGAGTATATTAATTGTTTTGGGCAAAAGTTATAGCATTTACAAGCTATGGGATTGATTTTAGGACTTTTTTTTTTGTTTTATTAGTAATGGCGGCGATTAGTACATTTTTAGCTGGACTGCAACATTGCGGCGGACAAATCTGACACTAAGTGACACTTTTTGGGGACCAGTGACACCAATACAGTGATCAGTGCTAAATAATATGCACTGTTACTGTATAAATGACACTGGGAGGGAAGGGGTTAATACTGGGGGTGATCAAGGGGTTAAGTGTGAGCCTAATTGTGTTTACTAACTGTGGGGGGGGAGAGGGCTCTGTGAAAGTCACACAGAGATCGGTGTTTCAGCTTAGCTGAGACACATGATCTCACTGTGCCTGTCTGACAGGAGAGCCGCCTGCTTTGTTTACATAGACAGGTGGCTCTCCTGTCAATTTACCCGAAGATCGTGGAAGGCTGACGGCAATAGTGTGGCCCTGGCTCCCGCTGTGTCTAATCACAGTGGGAGCGTGGCTCCGGTGGTGCACGTGTGCCGCCGAGACCGCATGCTCATAATCATGTAGATCTATGTGATTATGCACAGCAGAGCCAGCCTTGCTGCAGTAAATCTGCGTGGGGTGGTCGGCAAGTGATTAATCTAGCATTACAAGCATTTGTATTAGAACAGGTATAGTTTGGTGCTGGTACGTCCACAGACAGTACAGATAAATTTGTTTGTGTAAATTGAGATTTCATGTGGCTTGGTTCCCAGGAAGGAAAACAACAACCCGTTAACCAAGTCCACCATTCAGGGGCAGGGTCCAAACAGGGGGGAAGTAGAAGCAGCTTCCCAGTACATGTAAAAGAGAAAAGAAAAGGAAGGCGTCTCTGAGTTTAGATGGTTAAGATAATTTATTACGATGCAAAATTAAAACTCCCATCAGAGGAGGTGTCCCTCAAGACGTCCCAAGGAGTAGAGGGCAGAAGCTCCCGCGTTTCTGTCTTGTACGCCGATCAGTACTCAGTCTGGGTCACACTCAAACAGCTCTTCAAATGACAAGTGATCTGTGCATTAGTTTTTCCTATTGTGACATAAACAGAGTTCAGGGATTAGATATTAATCTAGCATTACAAGCATTTGTAACCTGGCTTTTTAATAGGTACCATTTTCATTTTCACCTGTGGTGTTGCAGTTAGTCACCAAAAACCTCCCCATGAATAACAGTATAATTCCAATATAGCCTCTTGCTTTAACACTGGGAGGGGAGAAAGACAGTAATATGTTCTCCATTTGGGCTTTTGCTTAAGAAAACAGCAGAACAACAGTAGGTGGATATGACTGTCCCAAGAACAGAAAAGCAGACATTTAAACCATTTAAAAAAGTATACAGCTCTGTACCTGACAGTGGCCCTGTCAGATAGTGATTGGTAACCACGAGCATGGTTTCTAATAATGTGTTCACTATGACATTTTTTTACAAGCACAGCTGCCGTTGTGTCTTGCACAGACAGAAGCAGTGAGCAAGCTGACTGTGAAAAAAAAAAAAGTTAATTAAAAAAGTAAGTTATATTATTTAATATTATATTCTATCAATGCTTCTTAATTGGAGTGCCACGTCACCCTGGGGTGCCATGGAGAGTCCTCAGGGGGTGCCGCGGCAAAAGTCCAATCTGAGCCATCCTCGATCCTCTGTTAGCTCCTGTGCTACATAAGGCAGAGAGCACTGTAAAGGCCTATGTACAGAAGAGGCAGAGAGCTCAGTCCGCACCTCCCCCACATTCTGCTCCTCTCTGTACTATTAGCGGCAAAACAGAAAGCTGAGCCCAATCACATCCTACCAACCAATGACGTCAATCGAAGGACTTGCCGGTGTAACGTTAGAAAACCATACCTCGTGAAAATTCCATACCCACGTCACTTCCTGTGAGGAACAGCTGAGCAGTGTAGAAGTGCGCATGCTCACAGCTCCGGATACGTCATTGAACAGCTGAGGAGCTTACTAGTGCGCATGCTTGGAGGGTATGGATTTATCACGGTAGTGTGTGTAACGTTACACTGCCTTAGCTGTTGCGGCGGTTACATTAAAGGTTACATTAAAAAAGCTCGGCTGCAATATGAGTCATCTCCGCTCCTATCCCTGTCACTTCCCTGATCTCGGCTAGTAAATATAAAAGCGGCGTCGGGTGTATGAAATCTAAATGACGGAGATCTTGGCTCCGTGATTTATATTTTTATACACCCGCTGCCGCTTTTATATTTACTAGCCGAGATCAGGGAAGTGACAGGGATAGGAGTGGAGATGACTCATATTGCAGCCGAGCTGTTTTAATGTAACCGCCGCAACAGCTGAGGCAGTGTAACTTTACACACACTACCGTAAAAATTCCATACCCTCCGAGCATGCGCACTAGTAAGCTCCTCAGCTGTTCAATGACGTAGGTGCTGACGTAGGTGCACCGGAAGTGATGAGGGTATGGATTTTTTAGGGGTATGGTTTTTTCACGGAACACTGGCAATAGTACAGAGAGGAGCAGAGTGCGGGGGAGGTGCAGGCTGAGCTCTCTGCCTCTTCTGAACTCAGTATTTTACAGTGCTCTCTGACTTTTTTTGTGAAGGATCACTCAGATATGAATGTAGAGAAAGGAGAGTAGCTGGGGGGGGGGGGGGAGAGAGCACAACCCACACCACCTCCTGGCTCTCCCCTCGCTGCTGCTGTCACTACTAGCTACTTTGCACTAGGAAAAGGGGGGATTGGGGGGGGGGTTACTAGGTGGGAGATTTTGGGAGTGGGTGGGGAGGTTGTGCTAGGAGGGAGGATTTGGGGGGTTTGTGCTGGGAGGCTGGGAGGATGACTTGCGTGAGGGGGGGGGGTGTGCTAGGAGGGGGGGTTGGGGAGGATGTCACATCCTACAAAAGACTGAACTCTGCCTCACAGAGTACATTTTAGGGCTTGTTCACACCAGGTGCAGTGCAGTAACATTTTTAATGACACCCCCACGCATCTAGCAAATGCACATACATTTGTGCCTGCTAAAACGCATGGCACCATAGTACCATGTGTTTTGGTGCAGCGCAATTTTAAAAATCATGCCGTCACTCTTTCGTATGTTTCACATACATAGAGCAGCTCAGTAAAAATATGTGACATGTAGGGATGCGCAAAAAAAGCGTGTGCGCTCGGATGCACCTCCTGGTGTGAATGAGCCCTAAGACTGGTGTGCCTCAGTATTGTGCGCTAATCTAAAGGGTGCATTGACTGAAAATAAGTTGAAAAACACTGTATTATATTATATTGTATGCTATTAAAGTTAAAAATCTATTTCTGCAGTTTTTGCGCATCATATAGTCCAAAAAAAAAAAATTTGCATGGTATTAATTAACACAATATACAGAATAAAACATATAGTTCCTCAAAGAAACAATATAAACATTTTTTGTTGAGGAAAATTAGATATAGCTTTATAGTCAAGTTAACAGATACATATGGACGATACTAAATTATGCCAGTAGTCACTCTGGCAGTGTGAAGTAAAATGGGAATTCTAAATGCTATCTTTATACTTTGTAAGAACTCAAAATTCAAAATACAATATTTTTCAGGATAGTTGACATTTAAATGGTTGTTTTTAGCGTTCAATAGAGTTTTTTTTTAAAAACTGTTTTCTGCTTTTTCCTCTATATTTATTTTTGACCAAATGTCTCTGGACATGCTATATGGGATTGGTGTACTGAATTTGCATTGTTGATAAGCTGTTTCCATACCGAAAGGGAGATGAGAAGGCAAGCCAGCTATGATGAAATATCATATTTTGTACTATTAATATGATTTCAGGCATATAATTTCACCCCAGAGAGAACAGATGTAGCACTGAAACATAGTGGCAGACCATGGGAGTTTTTCTATGTAATCCATGACAGTTTACAGACAAAGATTTGGAGAATATAATGTATAGTAGATTTGATTGGTGTTAAAAATGGACTTGGTGTTAATTGGTCTTAATTCTGGTGTTGCTCTGTTATTTGAAGGAGATGTGCATTCAGTAGTTTGCCTGGATTGTTTTAAGTGACTATGGTGTCGGAATATTACCTCTGTATTGACTTTTTTCTTTATTTATAGCAATTATATGAAGATACCTTTAACTTGGCTGAAAATTAGTACCAGGAAATTCGACAAAAGGCCATTTAGTAGTAAATTAACTCAATGTACGGATTAGAATGAATGGTGGTTTGAGCATAAATGAGCACACAGTAGGTAGATTCAGACACCGTGGGGTTGATTTACTAAAACTGGAGAGTGGAAAATCTGGTGCAGCTTTGCATGGTAGCCAATCAGCTTCTAACTTCAGCTTGTTCAAATAAGCTTTGACTAAAAAATTCTGGAAGCTGATCAGTTTCTATGCAGAGCTGCACCAGATTTTGCACTTTCTAATTTTAGTAAATCAATCCCAGTGTGCTAGACTATATAATCACTATGCCAAAGTAACTTAGAATAGAGTTCTGTACCACTAGACTGGAGTCAACACATAAATCAGCAAATTCTGCAAAAAAGTCTAGTCTAGAGTGCACTCTAGGAGAACGGCGAGTATATGGTGCAATGTCCCCTGAGAGGTGCCTCCTAGCATAAGCAAAATGTAAAGATCTCTGTGTAGCTGTCAGGGTCCGGACTGGCGGCCGATGAAGACACTAGGGGTGGATCCTCTGTGTCAGTGAGGGAATGGCGTGGACCGTACCAGGGGACCGGTTCTAAGTTGCTACTGGTTTTCACCAGAGCCCGCCGCAAGGCGGGATGGACTTGCTGCGGCGGTAGCAACCAGGTCGTGTCCTCTGGTAGTGGCTCAACCTCACGGACAGCTGATACAGGCGTGGTACAGTAGGACAAGGCAAAGGCAAGGTCAGACGTAGCAGAAGGTCAGGGCAGGCGGCAAAGTTTCGAAGTCAGGGGCAACGGCAGAAGGTCAGATACACAGGCAAGGAAAATACACAAAACGCTTTCTCAGGGCACTAAGGCAACAAGATCCGGCAAGGACAGGAAGGGGAAGTGGGTTTTTATATGTTTTGTACTGATTGGACCAGGCACCAATTAGTGGTGCACTGGCCCTTTAAATTTTAGTGCAGCGGCGCGCGCACGCCCTAGGGAGCGGCGCGCGCACGCCCTAGGGAGCGGGGCCGCGCGCGCCCTAGGGAGCGGGGCCGCGCGCGCCGGGAGGAAGACAGGATGGGACCCGGCAGGTAAGTGTGTTCAGTCCGCGGACGGGAACGTCCCGCCGTGCAGACCGCATCCCTGCCACATGCGGGGGGACGGCGCTCACGGTCGGGGATGATGACCGGAGCGCCGCTGCCCGCAGCACGCCACGAGTGCTCCAGGGAAGCCGTAGGACCTGGAGCGCTCGGCGTGACAGTAGCAGCTGTAAAAGGGCAATCTTTAGTCCTAACTCTTCAGCTCGTTAGCGTTGGGGCCCAGTTGTACCATTGGTGCACATGAAAATAGTCCCAGTCATACCTGCAGGCAGCAATAGTCTCTCTAGTTGCAGATAGTTAATCCCAATAGCAGCTCACCAGTCCCAGCGATATTGCAGCACTCGGTCACACACAGTGATAAGCCCACTCTCTGTTCTGTAGCCATGTGATTCAGGCTGTTGGCACTCCCACACTTAGCACTCCAGATCTTGCTCAGGCGGACATGAAGCAGTGGTGGTGCACAATGGACAGCGATGTGCACTCTTTGGTCTCCCTCATAGCATGAGGAAGCTGTGTCTTATACAGCCTGAGAAAATGCAGCTCTTTCCCCTCCTCCTGGCAATCTCTATCTGGGAAATTCAGTTAAAAAACTCATGAGTACTGTAGAGTCTCTCTCCTCTGAGCTAGTTTATACAGTGCATTGCTGCCTGATTCAGTCTATTGAACTCTTTCTGCACATCAGCTCCCTCCTCTTGCTGATATAGCTGTTACCCAGTTCAGCACCATGGGACAGCAGCTACAGAGAATAGCTGCAGCCAGTGTTTCTGTCACTATCCATTTATAGTTAGGCACCTGGCTACACAAGTATGCCACCATACTGCTAGTTGCTAGGACACGGCATACATTTATTGCTCGCCCCCAGCATCATGGGACTGAGCACCCCTCTCATTTAAAAAGCTGTGCATGTGGAGTGCACTTGCTCTCCTTCATAGCAGCAGCAGCTGAACTTAGAATTGCCTTACATTTCAGAATATTGCTCTGCAACCACCATTCAGGCTGTAAATATTGACCCAAGGCAGAATTATAGTTTCTTTGAGCTGTAGTGATAGTGCTGCAGCCACATTTTGAAGATTCTACAAATATTGGTGCCACCATGTATTAGTGAGCACTGTATTCAGAGCCCTTCTGTAACATCTGTGACTCTTCGCCTCTCTCTGGCAAAACAGGTAGGTAACAGCGCAGATAGCACTGATGCCTTATTCCAAAACCACGGAAAGGCATTATGTTATTGTCCAAGGATAGAATGGGAGATGTAAAACTGTGGAACCACCTGTTCTAATTACATAGTCAGATCCTTGGTGTCAGAAAGATTTTATAAATGTTATTCCTTAAATTTACATGGCTGAATGTGTTAATTGTTGTCAAAATACCAGAGTAAAGGTGTGGAGATAGATGGTGTTGAAGGCCCCTCTCTGTTCAATGATGGTTGTTTCAGTGTAATGTAGTTGGCCTCTTTCAACCATTTATCCTCTCTATCCAAAAGTTGCATCTCATGGTCCTCAAAAATGATCATTTTCCCTAATGTGTAGGAAAACTGCTGGGTCTTGACCTTTAGAATTTGCCTTTCTATATTGGGCCATTTGTTTGTTAGAAGGTTGCTTTGTCTCCTCAATGTACAGGTCTTTGCATTCCTCACTACACTACACTGCAAATACCAAGTTACTGTGATTGTGTTTGGGTGTTGGCCTTTTTGTATGTACAAGCTGTTTGTTGGGCCTTTGTTTTTGCTTGGCCTTGTTGATTTTTTACCAAAACCCCAGCCTGCGTAGCCCCACATTTTCAGTGCACTCTTGAGATGTCTTTGTTTTTTGTCTTTAGACTTTGTGTTTGTTGGTACAACCCAATGTTGCAGAGTTCTAATAACTAGAGTTGAGCGGACACCTGGATGTCCGTGTTCGGCGGGTTCGGCCGAACTTGAAAAAAAAGTCCGGTTCCGTGACCCGGACTTTTTCCAAACTTTACCCGGACACTGAACCCCATTGAAGTCAATGGGGACCCGAACTTTCAGGCACTAAAATGGCTCTAAAAAAACAATGGAAAGGGCTAGAGTGCTGCAAATGGCAGCAACATGTATTTAAGAGTATGGCAATTGCTCTTAAAAAAAAAAATTCCCATTTAAATTTGTAATTTTTAAATAGCAGATTAGAACTGCATTCTGTAGTAAAATATAGCTGAACGCTGCACACAACAGACTGATAAAAATAGTTTTTTCTCCCTCCTCCTCCTCCTCAGTGGGCTCAAGTGAGGGCAAAAAGATCATTCACTGCACCACCCCCCACACAGCAAAATCGATGTAGATCGCTTACTTACGATTGTTCTGTCCTGTGTCTCCTAATCTCTCCCTGCCTACTCTCTCCAGCCTGTCCCTAAAATGCTCAAATATCTTTCCCTGCCTACACTCCAACCTGTCCCTGCATTCTTTTCGGGCACAATGTTGTTTTTCCCTGTCTGTCCCTAATCAGCAGCAGCCAGCACCGTTATGTGTGCTCTCTCCCTACACTACAGCAGTCTGACGCACTGCGCGCTGTGTCTCGAGCTTATAAAGACTTGGGTCACATGCTTCAGCTGGCCAATCACGGCCATGCCATTAGTAGGCATGGCTGTGATGGCTTCTATGGCACACCAGTTAAATGCTTGTTGATTGGCTGTTGAAAGCCCGCCATTAAAACCGCGCCATTACATACAGGAAATAAAATTACCGAACACGGATTTTAAACCCGAACATACAGTAAAGTTTTCGGGTCCGTGTCCGGGTAACAAAAATCCAATTATCCGGTACGGACCCGAACAATACAGTCCGTGTTCGCTCAACACTACTAATAACCCCTAATTTGTGTCCAGGTGGTTGGTAGGAGTCAAAAGCAGACACTGGTCTGTGTGGATGAGTTTTTGTATACCTTAATGTTCAAGTAGTTGTCAACAAAACATTTGTCCCTATTGAAAGATTTCTCACCTCTTGTTACCCTTACTGTCTAAAAGTGTGGGATTCTACTTACATTCTGTCTACTTACATTCAGTGAAAGCTGAAAATTTTTTTGTTTTTACAAACACTTTAAAACATTTACAGGGGGGTTTCCCTACTGAATGTTCTTTATTATTATTTGTATTATTATTTTGGTGTCTTTATTTCCACTTTAACAGCTAGCTTAGTATAAACTTGATGCAGAATATGGTTACCCCCATACTTATGAGTATAAAAAATGGTAAAATCTCACAGACTGAAGAAATTTATCACACTTATTCAACATGACCTCAGTAAATAAAACAGCCAAACACTTTTAAAGGAAAAAGTGATTTTGGGGGGTTTATTGCATTCCGGGAATACCCCATTTAGTATTAGGATCACATTTTTATCCAGGACAGCTTTTAAAACTGCATATTCCTAATAGATCAGATTAGCTAGGGGAATACTTATTAAGAAGTAACTTTAGATTCCAACTTTCTTGTACACCTGGGACAGAATGACTTTCACGTCATTCTGCCCATTTTCTGTGAGTCCAGTCTGTAGTTTATACCCATCAGGAGGTTCCATCATGTAGCCTAGACTCATAATAATCCAGGATTGAGCAGCACTCACACGTCATTACGTGAGCACTGCTCATTCCTGGAAGAATGTCCACTGCTGTCATTTACTAGTTATATCATCAGACCAGCTAGAAAAATGTAGGAAAAAAAGTTTTAATTACAAAACATCTGGAGAGGGCATCGGGCGTGAGAATGGAGGGTGGCAGGAGGTGGGGTGTCTGAAATCTGGGGTTCCACTTGTAAGTTTACAAAGCAATTCATATATTGTTCTTGTTTTTTGTTTTTTTTTCAGTACAAAAATGCTTTTTCTTGGCAATATTGTCTTAATAACATTTTTGTATTTTCCTTGAAATCTATAGACAAATATGTAACAAAGCAAAAATGCTTATGTTTTCATACAACTTCTCAACGATTCTCACATTTTTCCAATTTATTCCAATTAGAAAATGTTGTAAGTATTAGGAGAAAGATGTGGGAATGTTGTGTAAAAACCTTTTATAATAGTGTTCCTGTCAAAAAAAAAAATGTATTCTATTATTCTATAATTTCTCCTGTGTATAATGACATTAATTTTTTTTTTTCTTATTAAAAAGCATTGCAACATTTTTTACAAAATATTATCAAAGGCTTTTTTGTTCAATTATGCACTTTTCTAAATTGAGTCACTATAAATATTAAGAAACAAATTCATTTAAACGACAAAAATTTGAAATATGAATGGTAAACCAATAGAAATAATACTAAAAAAATCAGCGGCTAAAACATAGCTCAGGAAAGGGAGTTAATTTGGGCTAATTAGGGTTAACTGGGGGTTACCAAGGGATTAAAGCGGAGTTCCACCCTGAAAAATTTTTTTTAGATAAAAAACCCCCCGGGACAGTCAGGGCTAGTGCATTTAAGCAATGATAGCCTCTGAACTGTCCCCCGTTTCACTTACCTTTTAGAAGAAATACTTACCTTGATAATGTCTTGTCTAGAGCTGCCATCTCAGGTGTGGGCAGCTGAAGCCGGAGCGTCCTCTTCGGTGTCCTCTTATGTGATGTCGGAGTCCCAGAATGCCCTGCACCGGCCCTGCTCATCACTTCCGGTGCAGGCGCGTCATCCCTGCACAGCTGTTCAGCAGGGAATGACGCACCTGCACCGGAAGTGACGAGCAGGGCCGGTGCAGGCGCATTGCTCCGGGGAGCGATGATGTTCATCTCCCAGGAGTGAATGCAAGGAGGAAGTGACGGCACGGGCCGTGTCCGTAGAGGGAGGAAGAGGAAGTAAGGTAAGTATATTTTCTTTAAAAACAAGGTAAGTGAATAAAAAAATTTTTAATTATCCAATTGTTTTTCAGGTAATTTAGAGCAAGCGGGCGGTGAAAAGTTCATTTTGAGGGTGGAACTCCACTTTAAGTAAGAGAGTTTTTTTTTTTGGTTTTTGTTTTTTAGTTTTTCTTTTACCTTAGAAGGTTACTTGCATGATTAGCTGGCATCATATTCAGATCAAACGTCATTTAAGATTTAAAATAAAGTAAAGATCAGAAAGATTTGCTCCTGTGTAAATTAATGTGGTAAATGAGGATTAATGATGGGCCGAACACCCCCCTGTTCGGTTCACACCAGAACATCTCGAACAGGGAATAAGTTCTAGCAAACTAGGACCCAGGTACTGCCCTGGGGGACATGTATCGATGCAAATTTTTTTTTTTTTTTTTTAACTATAGTTTTTAAAGAAGCACTGATTTTATTGATACCCAAAGTGAAACAATAAAAATGAACAATTCCTTTAAATATAGTGCTTGGGGGTCCCCTTAATGTGCCTGTAAAGTGGCGCATCTATACAATGTATGGAGCCTGCTGCAGCAATACTGACATTCCTAAAGGAAAAAATGTCATTTAAACTTGCTCGCGGATGTAATGTATTGCCGCCTCCTGGCAATACAGAGAAAAAAAATTGAAAAAATGGCGTGGAGTCCCCCCCCAGTCTATATCAGGCCCTTTGGGTCTGGTTTCGATATTCAAGAGGAACCCCACGTCAAAATTAAAAAAAAAATGGCGTAGGGCCTCCCCCCCGAAATCCACACCAGACCCTTATCCAAGCATGCAGCCTGGCAGGTGAGGAAAGGGGGGAGGCGAGCGAGGCCCCCCCCCCTTTCTGAACTATACCAAGTCACACGCCCTCAACATGGGGACAAGGTGCTGCCAGGCTGCGTGCTCAGGTAAGGGTCTGGTGTGGATTTTGGGGGGGGGGCTCTACACCATTTTTTTTTTTTTTGACGTGGGGTTCTCCTTGAATATCCAAACCAGACACGAAGGGCCTGATATAGACTGGGGGGAACTCCACGCCATTTTTTCTATTTTTTTTTCTGTATTGCCAGGAGGCGGCAATACATTACAGCCGAGAGCAAGTTTAAATTACATTTTTTCCTTTAGGAATGTCAGTATTGCTGCAGCAGGCTCCATACGTGCTGGCTGCGGGGTCTGGTATGAATCTTGGGGGGGCCCCAGGCCATTTTTTTTTTAAATGTTGGCATGGAGTTCCCCTTAAAATCTATACTAGACCCAAAGGGCCTGTTATGGATTTTTGGCGGGGGGGGGGGGGGACCCCACGCCATTTTTTTTTAAACTTCTGTCATAGGGTTCCCCTTAACCACTTTAATACAGGGCAATTTCACCCCCTTCCTACCCAGACCAATTTTCAGCTTTCAGTGCTCATTGGTGTCTATGGGAGGAGATCTTGATCAGCTTGACATGGCACTGTTCCCTGTCTTTAACATTGGCGTCTATGGGAAATCTTGGTCAGCTTGACATGGCACTGCTCCCAGTCTTTACCATTGGCATCTATGGAAAATTATGGTTAGCTTGATATGGCACTGCTCCCGGTCTTTAACCACTTCAATACAGGGCACTTTTACCCCCTTTCTGCCCAGGCCAATTTTCAGCTTTTAGCGCTGTTGCATTTTGAATGACAATTGCGCGGTCATGCAACACTTTACCCAAACAAAATTTTTATCATTTTTTCCCACAAATAGAGCTTTTTTTGGTGGTATTTGATCACCATTGGGTTTTTTCTTTTTTGCTAAACAAATAAAAAAACAAAACATTTTGAAAATAAAAAAAGTTTTTCTTTGTTTATGTTATAAAATTTTGTAAATAAGTAAGTACGTTTTCGCATGCACTGACGAGCACTGATGAGGCTGCACTGATAAGGCAGCACTGATGAGGTGGCACTGATGGGCACTGATGATGAGGCAATAATATGCAACACTGATGGGCACTGATAGGCAGCACTGATATGCAGCACTAATGGGCACTGATAGGTGGCACTGATATGCAGCATTGATGGGCACTGATAGGTGGCACTGATGGGCACTGATTGGTGGGACTGATAGGCACTGATAGGCAGCGCTGATGGGCACTTATAGGTGGTACTGATGGGCACTGATAGGTGGCACTGGTGGGCAATGATGGCCACTGATGGGCAGCACTAATGGGCAGTGATAGATGGTACTAATAGGCAGCACTGATGAGGAGGCACTGACAGGCATTACTAATGGGCACTGATTGGCATCTTTGAGCATTGATTGGCACCCCTGGTGGCAACAGGTTGGCATCCCTAATGGAAGGGGTTGGCATTGCTGGTGGGCTCAAGGGGGCATCCCTGGTTGGCTCTAGTGGTCATCCCTAATGGGTCTGCACTGATAATCAATGCGCTGATTACCAGCACAGACCCTCCTGTCAGGGGAGCCGCCGCTCGGCTCTCCTCTACTCGCGCCTTGTCAGCACGAACCGAGGAAAGCTGATAAACAGCGGTTCCTGGTTACGATGTGACCAGCTGATCACATGGTCAAGAACCTATGTCCTAGGCTCTTTACTGGGATCAAAGATGTGGTGTGTCAGAGTGACACAACGCACCACCGATCGCCAATCTGCATGCCCTCAGGATAACTTAACCACTTTTCAGCCATCATTCTGCTATATGGTGGGCTGGAAGTGGTTAACATTGGCATCTATAAGAAATCTTGGTCAAATTGACATGGCACTGTTTCCGAACCATGAGTGGCAGGGGCACCAAACTTGGGGAGCACCGAGAGGGGACCCAGGACTACAACATATCCATACATTTTAAAAGTGGGGTATGCCTGTACATTACACTGACTGCACTAAACTAACTCAACACTCTATCCACTAACTATCTGCCTAATCTTTTTTGTCACACACTATACACAGCTGCCATGTAAGCAGCAGCCTTATATAGTGTGGGGCATGGACTTTGGCCAGTCATGGCTCTCACAGTACATTGTGCTGTGATTGGCCAAAGCATAAAGGTCAGGTGCTTTCTTTGGAAAATCATCTGCAATCAATGCACTGCAAGGACGCAGTGCATTATGGGATGCTCAGTGGGCAAACTTCCCACCGAGTGCCCCATTTGTTAGCATGTTCAGCGAACACATGAACGGCTGATGTTCGAGTCGAATTTATGTTTGAGTCAAACACACAGCCCATCCTTAATGAGAATGAGGATACTACACATAACCAAAGTACTTAGATAAAATCTTCTTGGGCTTGTGTAGCATTCCCAATTTGCATAACAGGTTAAAGTACCACATAACAGGTTAAAGTACCACATTTTGGGTTTGATATTTCCTTCACATTTACATTTATACCTGTAGTTAGCACAGAGACAGAATAATATTGTCTTGGTCATCTTAAAGACAATCTGTTACATTGCCCATTCAGGTTCTCTTGATAGGTCATCTCCTTATCTCTCTGATATTCACCTTCACAGGCTTCCGTTACTCCTAGGATGGTCCTGGGCTGCTAATCACAAGCCCAAACAGTGGTTGATTTAATAAAACCGGAGAGTACAAAATCTGGTGCAGCTTCTAACTTCAGCTTGTTCAATTAAAGTGGTTGTAAAGTCAGAAGGTTTTTTTTTTTTTTATCTTAATGCATTCTAAACATTAGGATAAAAAGCCTTCCGTGTGCATTAGCCCCCCTAATACTTACCTCAGCCCCATCTAAATCCAGCGATGTAGCACGAAAGACTCGGCTTTCCAGGACTCCCCTCCTTATTGGCTGAGACAATAGCGTGGCGCCATCGCCTCCCGCTGTTGTCAATCAAAGTCAGTCAGCCAATGAGGAGAGAAAGGGGGTTGGGGCTGGGCCATGACTCTGTGTCTGAATGGATACAGAGAGCTGTGGCTCAGCTTGGGTGCCCCTATAGGAAGTTGCTTGCTGTGGGGGCAGTCAACAGGACGGAGGGTCCAGGAGAGCCAAAAGGGACCAGAGAAGAGAAGGATCTGGTCTGCTCTGTGCAAAACCACTGCACAAAGCAGGTAAGTATAGACATGTTTGTTATTTTTAACTAAAAAAAAAAAGACTTTAGGATCACTTTAGGCTTTGACAAAAAAAATAAATAAATAAATAAAATGGAAGCTGATTGGTTACTATGCAGAGCTGCACCAGATTTTTCACTCCCCAGTTTTAGTAAATCAACCCCACAGTTTCAAGTGAGGGAAGGAAAAAAGTAATTTACCCTGTGTAAGCTTTGATAGAAAATGACGTAAGTTTACACAGGGATTACACCCAGAGCTTCAACAGATGAATGGAGCAGTGTTGGAAGTATTAGTGGGGGTGCTTGTAAAGGGAACCTGTTATTTTTTTCCTGGATGTTCAACATGACAGATTACCTTACATTACTGGGAATTAGTTGGAGATCCTTTTATTTTGTTAACCTTCTTAGCGGTATTCCCGAACGTGGCTCGGGGTTAAAATTCAGAGCCAAAAGCGGTAACCCAGAGCCACACTCGGGGTACCGCCAGAAGCATCGCTGGATCCTGTAAAAGAGGTTTCTTACCTTGTCACCGGGATACCAGCTTTGTATCTCAGCGGTATGCGGCGGCGGATCTTCCTCCCGATCCTCTCCGTGCCCCGGCTTCCGTCTCCTGCGACGTGACGTTCGCAGGGGGTTGGAACCGGTGGCAAATTCAAACGTAAAACACACCAAACACACTGATACCATTCAAAATAAAATTAATTCACATTACATTGCCCCCCAGTGACCTTTCCTGCAGTTTTACTGTACTTTTTATGTATATATATATACATATATGTATATATATATATATATATATATGTATACATACTTTAACTTTTTTATAGTTTTTTATTATATTATAATTTATGATTTTGTGTCTCAACTTTTATCATACCCGAGATGTTATAAAGAAGAACGCACAGTAAAAAAAATAAAATGTAAATAGTTGGTTTGGGCTGCTCGTTCTCAAGAATTACATGCAAAATAATGGTACCGCTTTCAGCACCTAAAATCCGAAAGAATCATACCACCAGGGAGGTTAATCCATTTTTTTTTTTTTGGAAGATACATCTCATCTCATCGTCATTGAAATTTGGAATAGGAATTAATTGTAATCTTCTTTCCTTCCCACCTTCTTCCGGTTTACAAAGTCAAAGCTAGCCGCCATACCACTATATACCGTGCAGGATGAACATTTTCTATTAGAATATTTTTATTTGAAATATAACCTTATTTCGTTCCTTAGAGACCCTTGCTATTCTGCTTACATTTTGTTTATCATTAAAATATATATCTTGAAAGCATCAGCCTCAATTCACATCTGCGCAGCTGCGTGTAGGGCAGCCCAATGAAATGAAATGCAGGGAAAGTAATCCCCAAAAAATCCTCTAATATATTGCTATGAGTAATGCTTCGGCCGAAACATGTTAGCTTGTTACTGCTGTATCCTGCCATGTACAGTAGCTAATAAAGAATTGATGCAATGGCTGTCACCAAGTAGCCGGCCTCATTATATTAGAGCAGGGATTTCCAAACTATGGTCCTCCAGCTGTTGCAGAACTACACATCCCATGAGGCATTGTAAAACTCTGACATTCACAGACATGACTAGGCATGATGGGAATTGTAGTTCCTGAACAACTGGAGGGCCATAGTTTGGGAATCCCTGTATTAGAGGATTATTGCTACATTCCAAAGGTATTTGGGCCAGAGCACCGGTTCCCAGTCTTCTAGGTAATTTGTGGAAAAACATGCTTTCTTTGTTGGACAAAGAAAACCTCAACCCTTTGTGAAACTATGCCAAACTGAACCGCATGGTGCTGCAGCACCAGGTGGTTTAGCGAATGCGAAAATGTGCTGCAGTTGTTGATGTGTCGAGATGCTATTAAGAATCAATGGCACCCCACACATTACAGTGAGCTTTTCTGCTAGTCGGGAAATCATGCAATTTGGGCGCGTTCCTGACACGCAGAGATGTGAACTTAGCCTTAGTGTTCATAACAAGAGGTATTTTCAGAACACTGAGATATTTCCCTAGATTGTTTGATTTTTAACTTGTAAATTTAAACATGTGGGTGTAAAAAAGTTTATTGACCTAGATCTTGTAGAAGCCACAATTATACAACCTCAGCTGTTCACAGCCTTGGCGGTAATGTTTTTGATGAATAAAAATCACACTGAAGGATGGGCTTTTAAGTTAATGCAGAACATGCCATTTCTTTTTTCCAATTACAGGGAGGTTCAATTGAAAAGATAGCATGAAAAAAAGAACAAAGTGTACTAATATTTTTACATTTTCTAATTTAGCAAAGAAGTACAAAATAGTCATATCATCCACATATAATGTAAGTGTTATATTGTTCTTCACCATAGCAGATATAAATCACTTCTAGCCATCAAGTGCTAACATGGTTTCAAAATTTAACAAGAATTACATTTTTTTTTTTTTTAAATGTAGAGTGTTTTGAACATTAGAAAAGTCTAGTTGTTGCAGTAATTACCAAGAAAAAGAATGCTGTCACCAATATTAAGTAAAAGAATATAAAATACATTCACTAATGACTTCTGAAAAATGCTGACCCAGGGAGTATCCAATATTACCTATAAGAAATGCTTTCTATGTTAGAGCAAATTGGTTGATGCCCTATAAAGTGTTTTGCTTTCTCTGGATCTGCTAACAGTTTCAAGTTTTTTTTTTTTAATTTCAGATGAACATAGTAGGCATGCATCATTGTTTAGACAGGCTAAAAATGCAATTAAAACAATAGAAAAACATAAAAAATATAGTAATAATTTCATCTGAAAAATAACACGTAACAACATTCCTTTTGGCAGCAATGAAAAAAAATGCAGAGAAAGGGGTTTAATCAAAAAATTAAATTAAAGTGCACATTTCATTTTGTTGGGTAGACAGCAGAATCCCCATTGCCTTCCTTCAGGTAAAGGGACACCACAAGGTACCTGCTCTTGCTTCCACCTGTATCGCCTGTCAAAGGGACACGTTAAAAATGTTTTCATTCATCAGTGGATGCAGCCAATCAGCTGGAGCTGCTAATCAGTGTATGTTGAAGCCAGCTATTTAGGAATTCATCTTGAAAATAGAGTAACTGTATTTAGACCACTTTCACACGGGCTTTCCGATCGGGTCCGTCTGTCAGTTTTTCAGGCGGACCTGATCAGATGCTCCATGCACCTCTATAGAGCAGCGGATGTCAGAAGTGACATGTTTGCTTGGTGACATCCGATGCTATCTGATCTGGTCCTGTACATGAAATCCAGATGGATGGAAACCCTTTTTTCATCTGTCTGGAGGATCGGATCGGAAAGGATCGGATAGGATCGGATGAAAACGGACATGCGGTCCGTTTTCATCCGATCACCCATATAGGAGAGCGGGGCTCTGACAGGTCCGTTCTCAGCACAGTGAGCAGAGATCGACCTGTCATCTGCTTGCTCAGCGGGGATCAGCAGATCGATCCCCGCTGAGCAAAATGGAGTCCGCCCGGCAGAAAGCCCGTGTAAAAGGACCATCACGCATAAAAGGCATCAATTAAGCAGGCTGGAAATAGTGACTATATTACAATACAGAAAATGCTTTGGGGTGGATTTATTAAGGGAGTAGTGGAACCGAGGAAGGAAATACTATATGAAAATTCTATAACATAAGCTTTTTCTTTGTTGTTTATTGTTTCTGATCATGCGCCGTCTTTCATTTAGAAAATCAAATGAAAACAGTACACATTTATTGAAAATCATGTTTTTCTTATAGTGCGTACAAGACTTTACAAAGTGAATATTTGCATTCCAAAGTCAATGTTATTAAAAAAAGGTGAACTTTCAAAACCCAGTCTTGTGTGAATAAAATAAGAGGACTTTTCCAACACATGATTGGATTTGCAAAGTGAACACACCATGTTTACTGACATTCACTTTGCTAAGTGAAAAGCCTCTTCTCCTTAACCTCCCTGGCGGTATGATTCTTTTGGATTTTAGGTGCTGAAAGCGGTACCATTATTTTGCATGTAATTATTGTGAATGAGCAGCCCAAACCAACTGTATACATTTATTATATATATTATATATATACATGTATGTATACATATATTATGTATACATATATTATATATATATACGTATATATATATATATATATATATATATATATATATATAATGTATACAGTTGTTTTGGGCTGCTCATTCACAAGAATTACGTGTATATATATATATATAAATGTATATATATATATTTATATATATATATATACATATATATGTATATATATATATATATATATATATATGTGTGTGTGTGTATATATATATATATGTCTGTATATGTGTATATATATATACGTATATATATATATATATATATATATATATATATATACTGTGTATATATATATATATATATATATATATATATATGTATATATATATATATATATATATATATTCATATATTTACATAAAAAGTACAGTAAAACTGCAGGAAAGGGCACTGGGGGGCAATGTAATGTGATTTTATTTTATTTTGAACGGTATCAGTGTGTTTGGTGCATTTTACATTTGAATTTGCCGCCGGTTCTACCCCCCGGCGGACGTCACGTCGCCGGAGACGGAAGCAGGCGATCGGGAGGAAGCTCCGCCGCCGCACACCGCTCGCAGTCTTCGCTGGATCCCGGAGAAAAGTTAAGTAAAACCTCTTCCAGCATCCAGCGATCTTCTTAGCGCTACCCCGAGTGTGACTCGGGGTTACCGCTTTTGGCACTAAAATCTTACCCCGAGTCACACTCGGGAATGCCGCTAGGAGGGTTAAGGGTTGGTTCACACCGCAATTTCTGCTTTCTAGATGCTTTTCTACATGTGCGTTTACAAGCGTTTTTGATGTGTTCCGGTGTGTTTTTGATGTGTTCTAGTGCATTGTTTCCTCTCTTCTTTTCTTCATTACAATTCAGGACATGTGCGTTCTGGTGCATCTACATGCATTCTGCTACATCTTACCTGATTGCAGATGCGTTCCATTCAGAAAAAATGCAGCATGTTCTACTTTTGTTGATTGCACTGGAATGCACTGCACTGATGTGAGCTAGGGCCATTGGAATACAAGGAAAACACCATGCATGCATTTTCGATGAAGATTAAAAAATGCACTGGACTACATCTGGGGTGAACCAACTCTTGGACTGAGTCATAAAAGAAATACATCCTGAAAACATTGTAATCACCATTTGCACTTAGAAGACTATATTAAAAAAACATAAGTAAGAGAAAAGCTAAATATAGGTACTACAGAAGGTGTATTGGAGTTGCCGGTAAAGAATGACTTCCTGTTTAACACTTACTAGGCTTAAAAATACTCCCTCCCCCCCTCCTGCTACCTATGCTGACTAACCTGTGTAAAAAATGCATGGTTACCCTTTTCCAGCCTGCTTTGGTCCAGTCACAAGATCCCTTGTGTCAGTTAGCAACAGCTGCAGGGGAGCAGAGAGAGTGCTTGTCAAGAGCTGGGAATCATGGGAGCATTGACATCACCCATGTCCCAGCCATTGTTGGCACTCCTTTCTCTCCCCTGCAGCTGCTGATGGCTGACACAGGGGATCCAGCTTACATGCCTGGACCGGGGCAGGCTGAAATAAGATAAGTATGCAAATTTTTCTTTACAGAAGTTATTCAGCATAAGTAGTGTAGGTAGCAGAATGGGAGAGGGGACTTTTTTTAAGGATAGTTAGTGTTGGGATGAAATTCTGCTTTAATATTAAAAGCTTGCTTTTAGAAGGAATACATTCCCTGCATTAAAGTGGATGTTAATCCTCACATATACCAAGGGAAGTGCACAGCCTCAAATGATATACAGAGATGAAACAAATCTCACTACATATGTTTTATTTGTATATCTGTTGTCTTTAGCTTTCTACACTGTTTAGAAAGTGAACATCATGTTAGAATGTGTGCTGTGCTTTGAATAGACAAGCACTATTCTAATCTATCTCTATGCACCCACCCCAAAACAAATTTCCAGCTGCTTTTTTTCCTGTGTCAGAGATTTTGTCAGAAGTTAATATGCTGATAACAGAGAAATGGAGCAGCAGAAAGACACAGGACTTAGAATTTTTGAGAGAGATAAGTAAACACTACAGATATATGTGCTCAGGTCAGATTTCGTGAATGGAATTTACATCCACTTTAGGATAAAAAAAACCTGAGTAAAGCTCCCCCCTGTTTTACTAACCTGAGCCCGATCTCAGTCCAGTGATGTGCAAGAGAGCAGCTGCTCTCTGCCTCCTAATATGCTCCCGCTGCTGGTAATCATAGCGAGTAAGGAGGAAGCTGAGGCAGACTGAGCCATGCTCTGTATGTCTATGGACACACAAAACTGGCTCAGCTGTGAGTCTGAATGATTCAGCTTGCTATGGCGGGCACTTGGCGAGAGGAGGAGTGCCATCGGGGGGACCCGAGAACAGGAGAATTAGCGCTGCCCTATGCAAACCATTACACAGAGTCAAGGCCATCTTACCGAATGAGCATGCTGGGCAGTTGTCCGGGGGCCCACTTGCTCGGGGGGCCCCACCTGCCCAACGACCCAGCCAAGCATTAGTCCCAATTCCTGTGTGCATTCTGCCGCCGAACTTAGCAGGTGACAAGCGCCTGACGGCCCTGTGCTACTGTCAGGCCACTTGGGCCGTGGAGGGGGAGCCCACAATTGCAGGAATGCCTGTCCACCTCCTCCAGAACAGGCACACACAGAACGGTCGAGTCTGACTCCCGTCAATGTGTGTGTTCACTGGACCCAGCTGCCGAACCTGGAAGCTGTCATTAGCCTGTCACTACTATACCAATGAAAATTGAGCCTTATCGATAATTTGCATTTTTATTCTCGTTGGTGATTGTGAAGGCAGGGCCTCAGCGCACTGCATTGCCCGGGTCCCTATAATGCTCTTAAGATGGCACTGCACAGAGCAGGTAAGTATGACATGTTTGTTATTTTAAAAATAACAAAAATAGTTACAATTGTTGGCAATACTTTAGTATCTTAAAACAAACATAATGTTTCTAAATTTCAAAATAATTGAGAAAAGATTATTTTGTAGGAAAAATGCTGTTAAAGGTGAACAAATGGATACCTTTTTTATGAGAGACTGTAGAATTTGTACAGGAGTAAGTTAGTAGAGTACATAGAGCAAGGAGGACAATGCTACACCAAGATTTCCTTTTCTTATTGGTAAGCCACTAGCGAGCAGCCAATAGAAATGCACACTGACATAAAATGTTTTATATATGTTATTTTGTGGAAAGATAATGGGAGTTTGCAGCAATCTGATACAGTAGTAGGTAGGTAGCAATCATTGTTGGTGGTGACAATGGTGCTACTCGTTAAAGTTGTATTTATTCATTAGCGCTGGGGAGGATTAGGTGAACAAGTAACAAAATATGGATTTATTAGGCTTCATTCACATGTGCAGCTAGGAGGCAGTGAATTTAGGAAGTTAAGCCCTGGTTTTACTGCCCTCCAACTGTTGTCCTGAACCAGGGCATGCAGCCACTCAGGGCTGTACACATGCCATGGCCATGTGTCTGGGGCAAAAGGTATATAGCACATCACATTGGGCGGATGTTACTACCGCCAAACGTGTCCAATACAAGTTTATGGGGCTGTGCCACAACCACCCCACATAGTGTGGCATTTACAGGGTATATTAAGACAGTGGGAAGGCAATATAACACCTCACTTTCTGTCTAATGCCCTTTGAAGAGCTATCCAATGCGGTTCGCCTTTCGAAGGGAACTGCATTTGTGAACAGGCCCGTAGTCTTAGTGCTTATTTTCAGGTCTAGATTAGTGTTAGGCTTAGAAGCTTAATATTTTAAGTGTTAAAGTGTTACTAAACTCACAACAGTAAAATATGCCCTTATATGAAGTATAGCATGCTTGTTATACATATGGTGGAACTTAAGGGGTTAATCCTCTGCATTGTGTATAAAGGCTGTATGATCCCATCTCTCTGATCTTCCTCTTCTTCCACTGACGGCAGACCATTTCCTGATAGAACAGAGCATTAGGAATCAGGCTGACCATGCTCAGTTTGGTGTGCATTGCTAGAGAGTTTTTTGTTTTTCTTGGGAGAGTGCATGTGATCAGCACAGGGCCAACCAGCACTGTCCAGACAGAGGGTCAGGGAAGAATCAAAACTTGTCCTTCAAGCTTTATGCAGACAGTGATATAAGTCACAAGACTGCATTAGCTGCTGATGAGAAAAGGTATTTATCAGTTTATATTTACTAAAACTATTACATTTCCATGTTGTGTGTGCTGTGGGAGACCAGATATAGTGAATGCAGGGTCCTGGGTTTAGAAACACTTTAAGAGCACACTGTAAAAATTAACTAAAGGGCACTCTTTAAGGGTTAGGGTAATTCTTAGCAGGATGCAATTATGTTTTTCACTTTGTTCATATTGTAAGGCATTAGCACAGGGGTGTCCAAACTTTTTTCAAAGAGGGCCAGATTTGATAAAGTGAACATCCGTGAGGGCCGACCATTTTGCCTGACATTCTTTGGACCATTAAAATTAAATTCAAATTAACAATTTCATGCAAAGTTTATTGCAAATGGCATACTTTTCCATTTCGTCACATGGATGACAAATCTAAACAGGTGTTATGCCAGTTATCATGGAGAGGGCGCTGGTCCTGTCATCGTAGCGCCAAATGTATTTGTGTTTTTTAGTGCTCCCTTATCAGGCTAAGTTTGGGGCCAAATTGAGCAAGGGATATAAAGCTGGTGGGGACGGGCGGTGGGTGTTTAGTGTATTCACAAGTAACATGGGCGTTGAAAGATCCAAAGATCCCAGTGGTCCTGAGCAGTGCTCTGGGATTCACAGGGGCCACAACAATAGACTTTTCCAAATTACCTGTGGGGCCGTATTAAAGCAGCCCGCGGGTCGGACTTTGGACATGCCTGCATTAGCATCACACAGGTCTTGACATACAAGCCCAAAACAAACCTTCTGGCACATTGGCTTGCCTAAAACACCGGGCGCAGTTTGTATAATTCATTATCAGTGTCAGTTGGGCCGGCCATAGACGGAGCAATTTTCTTTCTTGCAACCCTGTGTTGCAGGAAAGAAAATTGCTTGATTCCTCCATCAACACAGTTAGTATTGATGGGGGAATCCCTTTTGTGGAGCTATTGTGTTCTCCTGACAGGGGAGCTGGAGAAGATGTCCCCACTGGGAGAACACAGTGATTATTGGTAGTGACTATAACATATATCACATGTAAAATCCGGCAGGCTGGTTGTACCCAAGTTGATTGATCAATCTATTTGGGTACATTCAGCCTGCCTATACATGGTTCGAATCTCGGCTGGTTCCCCAGCCGAGATTCAAACCATTTATGGCCGGCTTTAGGCCCCGTTCACACTGGGGCGATCCGACTTCCCGGGGCGGCCTTACAGGTCGCGGCGCGCTGCTCGCACCGCGACCTCGGAGCGGCCGGCACGGACTTCATAACATTGAAGTCAATGCAGGTCGCTCCAGGTCGCCCCAAAGAAGCTCCGGACCCTTTTTCTAAGTTGGAGCGACTTGTGTCGCTCCTATTAGAACAGGTCCACAGCTTCTCTATGCCAGGCGACCTACGGCGACCTGTCAGGCGACCAGTGTGAACGGGGTCTGAGTGTCAGTGTCGGTGTGTTTAGGTAGGAAAAAAAAAAAAAATGTGAACTATTGTTTGTGGGCCCTACTAAGGATACGTGCAACAAATTATATACAGATATGAGGTATCACTACAATTGACAGGAGTAGGAGAATTTGTTTTGGTGGTAAGTCATGGTAATAGCAAGAAATATGTAGATAAGTTTTAAACATATTTTTTTACTATTTTGATAAATAAAAAAAACAAACAAAAAAAAAACGGGCGATATACATTACTATTTACCACCAAATTTGTCCTGAAACACTCAAGTAGGTAGTTGGGATGGTATGTACAGTTTTACTAACACGTGTTCAGGTTTTTTTTTTTTTTTAAGCTTGTCTTGAAGGGGTAAATAATCAAAGTTTTTACTTTTTTCATTCTTTGTTACATCTAAGTTCTGCAGATCCCCTGTGGTCATTTGCAGTTACTTGTCTACATGCACTCTAGTAATGGCTGCATGGTCTTTTTCTGGGTTTCCTGATGATGACAGTAGTGAACCATGCCTGCAAATGTGTGTAAAATGGATAGTTGAAGTCTCCATTGGAAGCCCGTGTGATTAGCTGACAATGCAGCAGCCCAGCTGGGCGACAGTGACAGAATGTTGTCATCTTGTAAATGGAAGTGTCATAACCTTCATGGCATGATCGCCAGGTGTTATTTTAATCAAAGCTGCGGATTTAAAAGCATTAAAAATTAATTTTGCATCACACTGTTAAAATTGCACAAGATTGTACTGATTTTTAGATTTACATTAAATTGGTTCAGAAGATATTCTTATGCTCCATAGCACAGGTGACTGTCAAATGTATCCCTTGTAAATTCACCTTATTCCTTAAAATGGTTTTAAAGCCTAAACATTTTTTTAACTTAATGCATTCCTTGCATTAAGGTACAAAATGTTTAGGCATCAGTATCCCCCTTCACCCCCCCCCCCCCCATTTACGTAGGCTATTTAGGCTATTCTTATTCATTCACTTTTTTTTTCCCTATTAAATGATTTGTAACATCCCTTGTAATAAAAAAAAAAAAGCATGACAGGTCCTCTTTATTGAGAGAATTGGGGTCAAAATGACCCCAGATCTTTTATTTACCTTTAAAAGCAAAATACATTTTTTTATTTATATTTTGTGACATTTTGACTTAAAAAAAAAAATAAAATCCTTTATTTATGCCTGAGACCCAGGAGTGACGTTAGAGGTCACCCTGGTCCTCCAAGGGCATAGAGACAAGTGGGGTCCACCTTGCTCTCACTTGACTTCCTGACCAGCGAACGGCCGAGGACTCTGGTAAGCTTGGAAATGAGCACTAAGCTGCTGGAGATGGGGCACCTCTCACGCAGCCTCTAAAAGGGATCCTGCGGCGAAAACGCCCGTGGGACCACTTTTAACCAACGTCAAATCTTCCACAGTGAAACATTAAACCGGGGTATGGCAGCTAGCTGCTGCCATAACACCGTTATTTAACGACAAATTAATGACGTACGTATAATGTGGGTGGTCGGCAAATAAGCATACATGTGTGTGAGCTCTCCTTTTACTTACGTCAAGGTGGAGACTGATTGATTACTGTGGTAATTCCTGCTGGGCTTATGATTTTTGAAGTCATCTCTCACTGCTTCAGCTGGATATGCGTCTAAGCGTTGCTGACGTTATTTACTCTGCACTGCTACTGAAAATACTGATTTAGCCTGTCAATGTGATATGAATATAGAAAGTTGAATATACTTTTTTTAGTTACAGATTTGTGCTCTTATAACAAACTTTATCCAAAATAATACATTGTCCTTATTCTAAGATAGGAACATTGATAAAGATTCGCTTTTTATTAAAATGATTTAGCCTGGTTCACACCAGTGTGATTTGTCATACGAATTGACAGTTCAAAATTGCATGAGTCAAACCACATTGCCGGCAATGGAACAGTTCAAATCGCCATGACTCACGTCATAGCGACTTTGAAAAAGGTTCCTGCACCGTTTCTGTGTGATTTTATGTGAGACTTGCATTGACATCTCTGTAACGCACATGAAATCACACTGATCGGCAGCTTTGATATAACATTGAAGTAGCACGATTTCAAAGCCACATTGGTGTGAACTAGGGCTTAATTTGCATCATGAACCATGCCTTGTAACTTGTAAGAAATCCTGCACTAGGAGAATATGAAGGCTACCACTGATGACCTCTCCCTCTCAAAATGCTAGTTGCCTAGCTGTAATACTAATTCAAGGGTTTCAATAATTACCGAAGCACTGACCCGAAACAAGTATGCAGATCAGGAGTTCTGACACTTTCTTATCTACAGGCTTTTTACAGCCTTGTTACTGAAAAGGTACTGAAGACAGAGACAATCAGACACCTAGCAATCTAAGAAAAAGGTCATATATTATAGCCTACATATTTCAGTACAAACATTTTAATAGGTCATTTATGGCTTTACTTGAATCACAGAGGGGCTGTTTTAAAAATGTCACACAAAAGAAACAATGGTTTGCTATACCCATGGTAACCATTGTGCCTGTCTAGTTTTATAGGCTGCTTTATTTTTATTAGATGAATAGGTGCCCTGGTGAAGTGCATAGATTGCAATTAAATTAAAACACGTTATTACTGATTCCGTTTTGCCTCTGTTTTGTAGTAATTGAGCATAAGCCATGACAGTACAGCTGCTGATGTTTCCCAAATATGTGTTGTTGGACATTCTGAGTAAGCGCAGGCTTCATTTTGATGACCTGTCCCTGGAATTATACTTTTAAATCACACAGCTTCCTAAAATACGAATATTAGAGTAAAATTGCAAAATTTACAGCTAAGATACATAAACATCATATTGCCAAAGTATGTAGACACCCCTCCAAATTTTTGAGGACAGGCATTCGCAATGTTGTGTACTGCTAATGCTACAGCATACATACAGTAGATAACCTTCTGTTTGCAGAAGATCCTTTACCATTCCGCTATGACTGTGCTTCTGTACACAAAGCCAGGTCCAAAAAAAAAAAACATTGGTTCATATGTTTGGTGTGGAGGAACTCTACTAGTCTGCACAGAGCCCTAACCTCTAAACCTACTGAACAACTATGAGATAAATTGGAATACTGATTGCAAGCCAGGTCTTTTCATCCATCACCACTACCTGACTTCACAAATGCTCCTTTGGCTGAATGGGCAAAAAAATTCCTTTAAACTTCAAAACCATGTACAGTCTTCCCAGTTTTCTAGCCTCTCAGGGTACACCAACTCCCTATTAACGCCAATGGTAATGGATTGGTACATTCAACAAGCTTATGTAGGTAGGATGCATGGCTTTGGCCATATAATGTATGCAAATTGGTTTACCTGTCAACTGATTTGTAATTCAATTTAGGTTTTTTTTATAACACAAACCTGGCCACAATAAAGACTACATTTATATTCCCAATTTCTAATTCATAGGTTCCTTTCTCTGAATCATAAGACACTTATGTTGATTTTCTAAGGGTCTTTTAACATGGGAATGCTCAGTTCCATGGGAGCTTGATTGGGAGCAGAATGGGATGGTTTTCACTTTTGTGACATCTGTGCCCCATTCATGTTGGATCTATGGGCTGCGAGATGTAAACGGACTTGTGTCAGTTTGTATCAGGTTATCTCGAATTCATCGTATTTAAGTCGGGACAAAGGCAAAACAATGCAGTAATTTTTCGTTTTTTTCCCAGACCTAGACAAACTCAGAGGTAGGTGGATGTAAACAGACAAAAAGTCAGTTTGCATCCGCCTGCCTACAGACCTGGATGGAGCTTCTGATGAGGTCTGCCTAAAAAAATGATAGATAGGCCTGACCAGAATGTCCTGTATGAAAGGGGACCTTAAGTAGCCGAGAGCCTTACCTTAATAAATTCAGTGAAGATTCACTTCAATCATCTAATGGTGGAAAGCAAATTCCTTTTTTTTTTCGTCTACATATAATTGAGTATTTAATGTGAAAACAGCTACAATCTAAATCAAGATTCCCAACTTATGTAATCAATTAGCCTAAAAACCAAAATCAGCATTGTCAGTCTGTAAACAGTGATGTCACCTGGCAGGCCATATAGTGTGGCAAAGCTACAGTATGTGAACAAGACTGTCTCATCAGAATTACAAATCAATGGTCAATGAACCAGTTTACGTGTGTTTCAACTATTTATTTAGCTATTTGTCTAGATTTCTAATATACTATTAGGAATCTTGGTTTTAATGAATAAAAACCTCAGCTTACATATTCCCATCTGAATGCATGCTGGTGATGCCATATTTTATGAAGCTGGCTGAATGCAATTTGGCTTTGGAGTCTCTGCATATGTCTGTGAGAAAGGGCATATGCCAATTACACATTTAGGGGATAAAGGTTCTGAGAAATCCTGGCTATTACTTCAGTTGATTTCTTTGACAGAGATCACTGCAATTTAATTTTTTTTGGCAGTTATTGGATAAAATGCTATGGATGGCTGCTGAAGAAGGATTTTTTAAAATAATAATAATAGATTCCAAAATAGCTTTAACGACAAATATAAACATTAATACCAAAATTACACTTTAAATATATCTTAGTTATCTAAACTAATTTACCAAATAAAGGAAATACATTACTTAAAAAATAACAACTGGAACTTGATTGATTGCCACAGGCAAGACAATTATCTTTTCTTCAGCTTTTATTAATCTAACCCAGTTGTTAACTGGGATGCATTTTATGTGCTGCCTAATAATAATAAAATAGATGTTTGAAAATGTGAATTAGGTTAAATAAAATAAGTCTTAGAATGATTGCCTTACTATAGAGTTATCAAAAAAAAAGGAGCAAGAAAAGACGTCCTAAGAGCACTATACCCCACTCAACCAGCACTTATGGATAATAAAATAATAATGTAAAATGTCATAAAAACATTATAATATATCAGCTGCTATTAAATATACACAACTCAAACAAACAATATGTGAAAAAACCCAAAAAGGAGCATATATCCCCACACAGAGAAAATCCACTAGCAGCGCTAAGACTTAGTCCCTTAAGTCCTGATATATATGACAAGGAAAGTCTTTATAAGTGACGTGCAAGCTGGTAAACAGTGGACAGGTCAGCCCTCTGTGCTCGATATATACATGTGCACCTTCACCACACCTCAGTGGCACCTCTAGGTAGTACTCACCGACAGGTATCTGTAAGCTGCGCCTTTGTCCCCATTGGGGACTGCCAAAATGTATTATAGTTTTGGAGAGCATAGGAATAGTTTAAAGTCACAGTCAGGTTTTCAATGCTGTGCAGATAAAGAGATTTTTCTTTGCTTTCAGTTCTCTCTGACTACATCCCCTGGTCAGGAAGTAAGGGGAAATTTCTCCAATAGCAACAGCACTGCTTGCACGGTGTCGGTGAGGTCGTTGCTCCCGGTGCTCCGGGGGAACTCTTTGAGTTTCCTGGCACTGAGGTTGAGTATCCCGGAGTTGGCCGCCTCGTCTAGCGCCCTCTCCAGGCCCCAGTTGAGCGGCAGGCAGAGGGTGAAGTTGGTGGTCCCGGGCAGGGCGGTGGGTGGTTGGTGGTATGGGGTTCCTTCCCACAGGAGCCATTTTGAGTTTGATGTTGGAGTGGAGATACATAGAAAACAGGGCTCTGTTCATTGCTACTAGGGAGTTAGTATGCTGCTGTGATTCTATTGTGAGTGTAGTGTACATAATAGTATATTGTAGTGAGTCAGTGCAGTTTTACTGCAGTATATTGAAGTGCGTCAGTGCAGTTTTACTGTAGTATAATGTAGTGCGTCAGTGCAGTTTTACTGCAGTATATTGTAGAATGTCAGTGTAGTTTTACTGCAGTATATTGAAGTGCATCAGTGCAGTTTTACTGCAGTATATTGAAGTGTGTCAGTGCAGTTTTACTGCAGTATACTGTAGTGTGTCAGTGGTATGTGTCTGTGTAGTTTTTGGCTGTTTTTGGCTGCCGCGTGTATTTTTTTTCTCGTGCCTTCCCCCGTTTTTTGAAATTGTGAGCTGCAGTTTTTCTGACTGCGGCGCTGTTGTTCCCCCTTTTTTATTTTATTTTTTTAAATTTTGACATTTCTGTCAGCGCAGTCCTCAAGTTAAAGTGCACCAAACACCTGCATTGATTAACCACTTCCATACAGGGCAGTTACACCCCCTTCCTGCCCAGGCCAATTTTCAGCTTTTAGCGCTGTTGCATTTTGAGTGAAAATTGCGCGGTCATGCCACACTGTACCTAAACCCAATTTATGTAATTTTTTTTCCCCACAAATAGAGCTTTCTTTTGGTGGTATTTGATCACTGCAAGGTTTTCTCTTTTTTGCTAAACAAATAAAAAAAGACAGAAAAGTAAAAAATATATATATATATATATTTTGTTTGTTATAAAATTTTGTAAATAAATATGTTTTTTCCTGCACTGATGAGCACTGATGAGGCCGCACTGGCAGGCACTGATGAGGAGACACTGATGGGGTGGCACTGATGGGGGGGCACTGATGATAAGGCACTAATATGCAGCACTAATGGGCACTGATAGGCAGCACTGATATGCAGTACTGATTGGCACTGATATGTGGCACTGATAAGCAGCACTGATGGGCACTGATAGGCAGCACTGATGGGCACTGATAGGAGGCACTGATAGGAAGCACTGATGGGCACTGATAGGGGGCACTGATAGGCGGCACTGATATGTGACACTGATGGGCACTGATAGGCGGCACTGATGGGCACTGATAGGCAGCATTGATGGGCGGCACTGATAGATGGCAATTATGGGCACTGGTGGGTGGCACTAAAAGATGGCAATGATGGGCAGCACTGATGAGGAGGGCACTAACAGGCTCCCTGAGCACTGATTGGCATCGCTAATGGCCATGGGTGGGCATCCCTGGTGGCCATGGGTGGGCAATCCCTGGTTGCTCTAGTGGCATCCCCCAAGAGTCTGCACTGATAATCAATGCTCTGATTACCAGCACAGACCCCCCCTCTGTCAGGAGAGCCACCGGTCGGCTCTCCTCTACTCGCGCCAGTCAGGCGCGAACTGAGGAAAGCCGTTCAACGGCGCTTCCTATTTACTATGTGACCAGCTGTGATTGTGATTACTATGTGACACAGCTGATCACATGGTAAAGAGCCTATGTCATTAGGCTCTTTACCGGGACCAGAGATGCGGTGAGTCAGAGTGACACAACGCACCACCGGGGGTGCGCAGAACAGCCTATCCTGCTTGATGTCATATGATGGGACAACCACTTTGCGGCTGCATTTTACTATATGACGGTCGGGAAGTGGTTAAATTGCTTCCAATTACACATTTCCTCTCTATTACATTTAGGTAATAAGTTCCCATCATGTCTGGGAGGCCAACAAGGGGGGCCAGATGTTTCTATGTCATTGGGGGTGTGCATCGCAGCAATTGGGGATGAGGCGTGTCCGTCTGACACAGCCCATCCCTAATCAGGGTAAAGAGCCAATGAAAATGGTAAGGGAAAACTTTAAATACACAAACCTGTTCTGGTGACCACCATCTAAAAGGGGATATTGTCCCTAGTTAGAGAGATATCCTCTAATGCCTCGTTTCCACTGAGTGGTACGGTTTGGTTTGGTTCGGTACAGTACGCAATTTTTGCCGTTTCCATTGTCAAAAGTTGTGAATGGTACCCTAATTCCGACCTGTACCGTACCACTTTTTTGGGACCCTTTCGTTGGGGTACCAAGCACATTAGTACCATACCAACAGGGTGGAGCTATACTGTTGAGGTACTGCTGGCGGTGGAAACGCAAGCCTGATCAAGGTGTACCATTCCGAACCGTACTGAACTGTATCGAACCGAACCGTACCGCTCAGTGGAAATGAGGCATTACTGTGCTGTGTCCTGTTACTACCTCTGGGACAGAAAGTGAATGGAAATCTCCCAGTCACAGACAGAGAAAAAAAAACTGTCAGGATTACAAAACAAAAAAAAAATTGGGCTTTACATAAAGTAAGAAAATAATTTCATTGAGTCACCCATATCTTTAGAACTGCTAAAATAAACAAACATAAAATTTGTACTGATTTACTAAATATCACCAAAGTACTTTGTTATGTATATTTTGCCTATTAGCTGTGCACTAATTAAAAAAAAAAAAAATTAATAGAAAGAAGTGGAAAAAAGAATAGTCAGAGAAGGTTTTCTTAAAATAAAATGGAAACAGTTCACATGGCAGGATTCAGCACAAACACTTAAGTATAAAAAAAGTCCTAACACTCTTGTTACGTTCATGCATTTGCAAATAGAGCCTTAAGACGTGAATACTGAAATAACATTTCTTGTCACGTTGTTTTAATGGCAATAAAAGCTACATTATAGCACTTAAGGATTTCCTAGCAATGGAAGATTAGAACTTCAGAATAGTGTAGGAAGGACTCTTATGAAAAGAAAAAGTAACATTATTTTTGCTAAAGCAATGCAATTCTGATTTTTTTTTTTTTTTTTTTCAACAGCCTGGTGAAGACAAAGAAGTGATTGCTTTCTGTAGCAAAAGTAAAAAGAGGAGCCCAAAAAACTGACTATACAAAAGCACGTTTCTACATAGAAGGATGTCCTGTGATTACAAGTTGGAAAGTTAATTCAAAGCGGGAGGCTGTAAAAAGAAAAGAAGCAATCGATAAAGGGAACCAGTCAGAAAGATGGCTAGACTGCCAGATCAATAACCTATTTACCCCAGTCTTGGCAGAGGAAATTGCGTACTATCAATAGTATAACAGAATGTCAGCTATCTAGTCTGGTGTCCTTCTGCCACACCAACCATTAACGTAACAATGACAGAATATTGATGTCAGCTTGCTCAAATGGCTTTTAGTAAAAGACAAATGGTTTAAACTAGGACTTTGGAACTGCTTGGGAAAAAGAAAGCCACGAGACAAAATGGGCACGTGAGAGAACAATACAGAAAAACTGTATTTCTAGCAATACATGCTACTTCTGACAGTGTTTCTACAAGGCAATATGACTTCAAATACAACCAGTATGGATGGAGAAATATTGCTTGCAGAAAAGGATTCATCTTTTCGCATCTTAACAGGATGTTTCCTTTCTGTTTTAATACTTTCGACCCTTCTGGGAAACACATTGGTCTGTGCGGCTGTCATCAAGTTTCGTCATCTGAGGTCAAAAGTCACAAACTTTTTCGTGATCTCTTTAGCAGTGTCTGACCTTCTAGTGGCGCTGCTGGTCATGCCTTGGAAAGCTGTTGCTGAGATTGCTGGCTTCTGGCCTTTTGGTTCATTTTGTAATATATGGGTAGCTTTTGATATTATGTGCTCAACGGCATCCATCTTGAACCTGTGTGTCATCAGCGTTGATAGGTACTGGGCCATCTCAAGCCCTTTTAGGTATGAAAGAAAAATGACCCCTAAAGTAGCCTTTATCATGATAAGTGTGGCTTGGACTTTATCAGTCCTAATATCTTTCATTCCCGTGCAGCTTAACTGGCATAAAGCAAAGACAACTAGTTTTTTTGATCTGAACATTACATTTCAAGGCAATGCAATGGATAATTGTGATTCCAGCTTAAATAGGACATATGCAATTTCCTCATCTCTTATTAGCTTCTATATACCTGTGGCCATTATGATTGTAACCTACACAAGAATATACAGAATAGCAGCAAAACAAATAAGACGCATCTCAGCTCTGGAAAGGGCAGCTGTGCATGCCAAGAACTGTCAAAGCAGCACTGGCAATGGAAGTAGCATTGATTGCCAACAACCTGAAAGTTCTTTGAAGACCTCATTTAAAAGGGAAACAAAGGTTTTGAAGACTTTGTCAGTGATCATGGGAGTTTTTGTATGTTGCTGGCTGCCCTTTTTCATATTAAACTGTATGGTGCCGTTTTGTGACCCCAGTGTCTACATGCGCGGAGCAGAACCTTTCTGCATTAGCTCCACCACATTTGACATTTTTGTATGGTTCGGATGGGCTAATTCTTCATTAAATCCCATCATATATGCTTTTAATGCTGATTTCCGCAAGGCTTTCTCAAACTTGCTAGGCTGCTACAGGCTCTGCCCTACATCAAACAATGCTATAGAAACAGTTAGCATAAACAACAATGGGGCAGTAATCTACTCATGCCACCAAGAGCCCAAAGGTTCCATTCCTAATGAGTGTAATTTAGTTTACTTGATCCCACATGCGATTATCTGTCCTGAAGAGGAAGTCCTAAAAAAAGAGGAGGAGAGTGGCTTATCGAAAAGTTTAGACAAAATGTCTCCAGCATTCTCTGGTATTTTGGATTATGATGCAGAAGTCTCACTAGAAAAGATAAATCCTATCACACAGAATGGGCAGCCAAAAAGCTGAATAGTCAATATGAGGTTGTGAGGCTTGGAGTTACTTGATGCTTACCTTATGAACTATGGAACTATTGGAGGCCATTTCAAAGCATTATTAATAAAGACATGTGACTTTAAAAAGGTTTTTAAAGATGCATTCCAATGTATTTTGTATAAGTGTTTATTTTTGTGCTGTTCACAGGGAAATAAGCTTATTGATAGGAGGCCATTAGTAATGTTTTCATAGATGGTGCATACAGTGTATACTGTATTATGAGAATGTGTCTTTGTTTATTGTGCAGACATTCAGCAGAAATAGAAGTATAATACTGACAGCATGCAATGGACAGAGTCAATAAAATGTGAAATGTTTTTTGGAAAAGTTAAACAACTTGGAAGAAAAGTAAGGAACAAAATATAAATATATGATGTGCAATATTAAGAATTTGATAGGGCAGTACGACATGATAAGAAATGTGCAGCTTATTTAAAGTGGAATTCAAGGTCAGAACTTACTAAGCTTAAGGCCTCTTTCACACGGGCGTTCCGTATGTCCGTATATCACCCCATCCGTTTGTGGGTGATATACGGACATAATGCATGTCAATGGGATTGCGGATGGTCATCCGCTGACATCCGATTTGCATCCTTTCAGTTCTGTTCTGTTTTTTGGAATGGAACAGAACCCTATTTTTTCTTCCGTTTAAAAAACGGAAAGGACGCAAAATCTGATGTCAGCGGTGTCATCCGCTGACATCCGCAATCCCATAGACATACATTATGTCCGTATATCATCCGCAAACGGATGGGATGATATGCGGACATACGGACCGGATGACACAATTGTGCCGGAGCGGATCGCAATACGGTCCGCTCCGTGTGAAAGATGCCTAAAACTGCTCTTATCCCCTTCTAACACCTATACTAACTACCCTGTAGACAGAGCACACTTATACTTATGTTCTCAGGGCATTCTGGTCCAGTCATGTGATTGGCTCCCAGCCGGCTCCAGGGGAGAGGAGGGACAATGGACAACAGGTGCCCCATAGTAAGCCTATGGGTGACTTCCATGCTCAGGCATTCCATCTGTTGTCAACGCTCTCTCTTCTCCCTTATAGCCGGTGCTGGCTGAGATCACTTGCCTGGACCAGAGCAAGTATATGCATCTTACTTCTACATGATATTTAGTATAGGTGTTAGAAGGGGTGTGGGGACAGTTTAGAAGAGGTGTGGGAACCGTTTTAAGCTTAGTTATTTCTAGCCTTAAATTTCGCTTTTATTTAGAATGTAATCCCACACTACTTAAAAATAATTGAGAACAAATGATGTAAGATCACTACTGTACAACTGCAACCCCTAAAAAAAGGGCCAGTACACCCAATATTGACAGTGCAGTCTTTAGGAGGTTGAAGGAAGTTGAATCATTCATTAGCTACATATGTTTGTTGCAGTGCATTAGATATTTGCTCCTGAGTTACCAGGTCCGACATAATGCCACAGTCATTACTGGAGATTTCCAGCTCAATCCATGATGGATCCAGGTTTTGTTAAGAACATTTAAAAAGAAAACAAGCATAGCAGATCTACATCACAAACAAACAAAGGATTTCCCAACAGACTTACCAGCCAGCCTGCAAAACAACCAAATTGGCCCTTTGTACAAGTTTACATTTAAAATAGAAGGTTTTGTTTGCACACATTTGCAACTAAATGCGTAAGCCCATGTAAAGGGACTTTTGTATATACTGTGGCACTAACTCCAAATTCCGAGAGCCTCCATAGTAGGAACACATGTAAGAATGGTAAGGGCAGTTATGCCTAGAGGGAACCCACTTATTCTTAAAGGCACAGGGACACATGTGATGCCCAGGAAGAGAACAATAGCAGCAAAGGCATCCAACTGTACAAAAAAGTAGCAACCACCCAAATCTTTAACTGACCTTTGCAGTAAGGTGCACATGGAGGGGAAATGCGCATCACAAACAAACAAAGGATTTCCTAGCACACTTACCAACCAGCATGCAAAATAATCAAATTAGCCCCAACAGTTTACAATATAAACCAGAGGGTTTTGCAGCCTGGCTGGTAAGTACGCTGGGAAATCCTTTGTTTGTTTGTGATGTGCGTTGCTCTATAATTTGCACCTTTGCTCTTGCAAAGGCAAGTTATAGGTTGGGATGGTTGCTACTTTTTGGTAAGGCATAGCAGATCTAGCATACAGGCCAGTGGACCCATATCAGGAGGACCCGGGCATATTGTTTCTGTTCGATTTTAATACAAACATGTATGCATCATGTACATATTAATGAGAGCAGTGCAAAGAATTGCAATAGGGTATGGGCCTGTTTAGATGCTTTGCACTGTGCTCAGCAAAGCAGTCATGTCTACAAACACATCAGGACTGCTGGTTAAAGAGCTCTGGCGCTGTCCATGTGCATGGGGATTTTTAGATTACTTTTTGACTGGCCACCTACATCTGCTCTCAGGAATAGGGATGAGAGGAGTGAGTTCAGCTGCCAAATTAGCAATATTGCAGCTGGAAAAATCTTGCCAAAGCTGAAAAAAGGTTTTTGAATGCTAAGTAAAAAAAAAAAAAAAAAAAATAGATGCATATATATTTGCCAGAAAAAAAGTGTGTTTATTATTTTTTCACAAGAGCCTACAAGAGCCTTCCCTCTGTGGATCACAAGTGCAACATCGGGCTCCTGCAGACACTGCCTAGTGCTCTGTGCCTGTACCTCTGTACGGGCTGTCAGTTTCAGAGCTGTTGGAAGTGTGAATGGACTACAACAACACTCACAGGGGTTACTAAAGGCAAATAGACTGTTCACTCTGCAAGTGCAATTGCTCCAGAGCATAGTAATTGAGGCTCACTTTGCAAAGAATACCCAATCACATGGAAGGAAAATTTTTTAAAAAAACTGCATTTTTGCTTGCACATGATTGGATAATGGAAGTCAGCAGAGCTTCTGCTCATTTACTAAGCTCTGGAGCAACTGCACTTTTCAAAGTTCACAGTCTATTTGTCTTCAGTAAATCAACCCCACAGTCCACTGAAACTTCAAGTACATCTACTATGGTGGAAGACAGGACTTGTAGTTTATTCATTCACAGATTGCTGTGAATGGATGATGTGGCTGTGTACCACTCATTAGCATAATTATTGTACTGTTTTTACCAAAAAAAAAAAAAGCAAAGGCAGTGAAAAAAATAAAATATAAAAATTTCAGCCATAGTACACAAATAACATTCAAACACAAAACAAAGAAACAAGGAAATACAACACAAAGAGCAATAAAGAGCAAAAAGTAAATAAATAAACTAAGACTAAAATCTCCAAATTAATGACTATGAAATAAATTCATAAAACATTATGTTTTATGAAATAGATTACTAGAATTGTTTTCAAGCAAATGATGTATAAAAGTATCTTGTCCTTCCCAATGACAATGATTTTTGCCATTTTTTCAGGACGATAACAACTCCCAGTTTAAGACTTCTTTTCTTAAACAACTCCTTAAGTCTTTACAACCACTTTAAATGGGGATTGCAAAGGTTGTGGCAGAATCAGGATTTTCAACATGAATATCTTACAATGGAAGTTCTAAGAAAAAAAATCGTTATTTGCACTTTACACATTGCACTTTTAAAACAGCTAGGAAGTACTCTAGACAAATGAATTCATAAATGTGGAAAATAAACAGCTTTTTTTTTCTGACACTATGTCCTGTTTCTGTTAATTTCAGAAAATACTTCTTGTTATGTAGTATTAGTATTCTATGTATTTAGCATTTTATTCCAACTGTACTTTGGCAAAAAAAAAGTCCAGATTCATTAAGAATACAGTGACCCTTGCTCTTGGCTGTTTGGAAAACAACTATTCACTCTACTCTAAATGTAACTGGATTGTTAATAGGAAAGCTTTAGCTCTGACCAGTGCCGGGACAAGGTCATCCAGCGCCCAGGGCAACAATGCCAAACTGCGCCCCCCCCTTCCCTTAGGGGTTAGGGTCAAGGCACCCCCCCCCCATCCCTGCAATAAACCATTGTCAGCCCGCTGCAGAGAAACCACTGCTTACACATTGATAGCAACAATATATGCTAGCATGGGTATGACCATCACTAGGGATCGATTGAAGACTCTAATGCTGGCCATACACTAAACGAAAAATCGTTCAAACTAATTTTTGAAAAACAAACACTCGGCCGTGAGAGCAAACGATAGTGCCATCATGTAATGACCGATAAATCGTTCAATGGACATAAATAAATCATTTTTTTGTTTGTTTTTTAACATATACATAGTGCAAACAGTTTGGACGAGAAACACATTAACCTTTCAATTTATCGTTTGTTCGGCAGAAAATTTCCAAACTTGTGCTTCATTTTTTCGGCTCAAAAACATCACAGCTGATTACCGGTTCATGCCCATTAAAGAACGAAAGAACTGTCCAAATGACAGCATTAGACAAATAAGACATTTACTAAACACTTTTTCACTGTACCCTCAAAGTATCTGGATATTTTTAGCAAAGTACAATTGGGTTTTTATTTTTAAAAAGTTTTTTTCAGTAGTGCTGTGTATATTTATCTAGTGCACTGTACACAGTGTTCAGCTTTATCCAGCTGTAGTCCCAAAAGAGCTGGTAAGGAAGCTAAAGAATGACCAGCAGTGTTAATTTTGGCAGCAAATTTCAATTTAGTTTTAGTCTTAGGACTAAAATGGCATTTTAGTTTTAGTCCCATTTTAGTCTTCTGCAAGTGTTTTAGTTTTAGTTGTATTTAGTCGACTAAAACTCCAGTACATTTTAGTCGACTAAAACATCTTACATTTTAGTCATCTATAATCGAATGGGTGTAGTTCAGTTGTAATTTGTAATGCATTATTTAAGCATTTCTCTACAATTTCCAAACTCATTATATACTACTGCTGGTCCTGGAGTGAAAAATCGAATATGTTATTTATGGTATTAAGCTTTGAGCATACACTAGCACAGCACTACACCAGTGTTAATTTTGGCAGCAAATTTCAATTTAGTTTTAGTTATAGTCTTATGACTAAAATGCCATTTTAGTTTTAGTCGTATTTTAGTCATCTGAATTGTTTTAGTTTTAGTCGTATTTTAGTCGACTAAAATTGTGTTCATTTAGTCGACGAAATTAACACTGATGACCAGCAGCAAGTCAACTATCACTATGAAAGTTTTCAGTATATTGTTATCCTGGCTGGAGTTCTCCTATAAATAAGCTCATAAAACTGTTTACTGAATGTTTAAGAAATTACTACTGAGCTCTTCTGGGGCATATTTACTAAAGGAGTAGAACACTCACTTCTGCGTTAGTAAATCAAATCCTTTCACTCTTTTATGACTCTGTCCTATAAGCAGAATAATGCAAGAAGCATACAAGGTGCAATTATATGAAATGGTTGTTACCATGATGGATTGTGTAAAATATTTCGTAAATGCCTTTATAATTTCCTGTTTGAAAAATAATGGAGCCTTATAGTAAGAGTGGGTATTTTTTTAAGAAAATATTACTGTAAGCATATTCTACTTTTATTTATTATGTTAAATCAATATTTTTAAGAGATAAAACAAAAAACTCTATAAAGATTTACCTTTATTTAGCTTATTTTAAACTGCTCCGTTTTGTGACACTTGTCCGATGTTTCATTTCTGCAATCAGTACAGTAAATTTGATATTTAATAGGCAAAAGGATCCATCAATTCACTTTCTCCATCTGTATCTCTTTCATATGTGATTTCCATTTCTAAACCAAACTTTCTATAAGTGTATTCAGTAGCTTTATCAGTGTTGTCTCATTAATGGAAATCAATGGAACACGTTTAATTATAGCTTAATTATTTCTGATCCTTATTAGAAACTCTGTGCAGTGCTGATCAGCAATACAGATACTATAATTATTTGCAGATACCTGCAACTTTGTGTTGTCAGCTTATTCCAGTTAAAGTTATGTACATATCATTCATTATCAACTGTTTTTGCATTCCCACAATGAAGAGCACATTGACACGGATTTCACATCTGTGAAAGGAAATGCCAAAGAAATGGTATGTTTACATCAGGATCTGCCTACCATATATATATGTATGGGTGGTTTTAAAGTAAGTGAACTTATAAGTGTACAATTGTATTCATTTTATTGTTAGGTTAAACAGACCCTGTCAGGGCTCTAAATATATTAAAAGGTCACCCCCTACAAAAAAGGGGCCATCTCACCTCTCTGGAGGCCCATGTCTTTTAACGCTTCTTTGCTTCAGCACTGCATCCTCTATCAGTGTCTTTGGCATTCAGCACTTTTTGGAGTGTTGGGTGTCTGTGTCTCTAGTCATTCCAATATTCCTTATTCTGTTCCCTGTTCCATAATAGTGATATAGTGCCTGACGGAAGCAGCCAGGGAGTGCAACAGGACATACATATAAACTATATTACCAAAAGTATGAGGACGCCTGCCTTTACAAGCCCATGAACTTTTAGTCCGTAGGGTTCAATATTGAGTTGGCCCACCCTTTGCAGCTCTAACAGCTTCAACTCTTCTGCGTAGACTGTCTACAGGGTTTAGGAGTGTCTATGGGAATGTTTGACCGTTCTTCCAGAAGAGTATTTGTGAGGTTAGGCACTGATGTGGACAAGAAGATCTGGCTCGCAGTCTCCGCTCTAATTTATCCCAAAGGTGTTCTATCAGGTTAAGGTCAGGACTCTGTGCAGGCCAGTCAAGTCCCTCCACCCCAAACTCACTCATCTATGTCTTTACGGAGCTTGCTTTGTGCACTGGTCCAAATTTTTTGGTGGAAGGGGAATTATGGTGTGGGTTTGTTTTTCATGGGTTGGGCTTTGCCTCTTAGCTCCAGTGAAGGGATTTCATAAGGCTCCAGCATACCAAGACATTTTGGACAATTTCATGCTCCCGACTTTGTGGGAACAGATGGCCCCTTCCTTTTCTACCATGACTGCACACCAGTGCACAAACAAGGCCCATAAAGACATGGATGAGCAGAACTTGACAGAAGAGTCGAAGCTATTATAGCTGCAAAGGGTGGGCCAACTCAATTGTGAACTCTACAGACTAAGACTCGGATGCCATTAAAGTTCATGTGCGTGTAAAGGCAGGCGTCCTAATACTTTCAGTAATACAGTGTATGTAACACTCCCAAAAGTGTTGAATGCCAAAGACGCTGATGGAAGCTATTCCTGAAATGGAGAGGAGGTATGAGACATAGACCACCATAGTGGTGAGGAAAATGCCTTATATTTTGCAAGGGAGTGCTAGTTGAATGTGTATAGAGACCTAAGAGGGTCTCTTTAAACAAAAAACATAATATACCTTTAGTGAGCACACATTTTCAGTTTCTATTCCGGTATTTACACTAAAGAAAAACTGTGGCCAGGTTATAGCCCTTTACTTTTTTACACATTTGTAACAAGCATTAAAAAGCTTTAAACCAAACCTTTCCTGATCTCTGAAGTTGCAGGCTCTGTGTTGTAATTCACCCTCACACTTTACAGTAGAAAGCACTTTCACATCCGTTTTGGCATTACAGCTCGCTTTGCTTCCCACTCCCAGCATTGACTTGCCAACCTGCCAGCTAAGGACTCATGCACCTGGGTGCAAAGGGTATAAACACCATCAAGAAGCTGTGCATCTCTGTGTCTGGGAGCAATGGTGTTGGCCTTACAACCAGCAGCCTGTAAAAATCATTGACAGGCTGACAGAAGTCACAACTGTCCAGCTGTAACTCCATACCTGAGCAGTTAAATGCATACCAGGGGCAGATTGGCAGCCAGGATGCAGGTGGTGTGCATCCAGGCCCTTTCATCCATCCATGTATGGCATTCTGCGCCTATATGCATGGATAAGTTAAAATGCTATGTGCCTTAATTATGAAGAGCGTCTGCCATCGCTCAATTTATTCTCCCTGGAGAAGAGACGCCTGAGGGGGGACATGATAGCAATTTATAAATATCTCAATGGGGATCTCAGCTTAGAAAAAAAGCTGTTCAGTCGAAGGGATTGCATGAGGACAAGAGGGCATACAATGCGATTAGAGGAGAATCGTTTTAACCTCAGGCAACGTGGGGGATTCTTTACTGTTAGGGCTACAAGATTGTGGAATTCTCTACCACAAGAGGTGGTTTCTGCGGGAAGTATGGTGGCTTTCAAAAGACTCTTAGACGTACATCTCAAGGATCAGAACATTCAGGGCTATGTGAGATGATTACAGCCACACACACCTACACAGGTTGAACTGGATGGACTAGTGTCTTTATTCAACCTCACCTATTATGTAACTATATGTATAATGGGGACTGACAGAATGTAATTGAACAGAACTTTATTACAGACAGCTGTTTTATACTTAAAAAAAAATTACAAAAACTCACATTAACTTCTATTTTCTTTTCATTCTCTTGTTGTTTTCTGATAGCAACTGTCAGTCCCAGCCACACACAGTCACATACCCTTGTCTCATGGGCTGTGAAGGAAGTACACTTGGCCGACCCTCCTAGAGGTAGTAAACCCTCTCTTTGTATTTTTACCTACAGGTTAGAGCTGCACTATTCTGGATAACATGAGAATTACGGTGGGTGAATCGAGATCACAATTTTTTAAGAATTATTATAATTACTTATAATAACGCCTACCTGTAGGTAAATTAATATCTCTTAACCATTTGCTGACCGCTCACTGGGCCGCTACTGCAGCAAAGTGTCTCGTTACCGTCTGGCGACGTAGGCCTACATCACCAGACTCTCCTCTGTCTCGGTGGCGCGCGCGCGCCGCCGGAGGCTAACTCCCACTGTATTCAGACACAGCGGGAGTCGGGCCAGGGGAGGAGAGGCAGTGATCACTGCCGCTCTTCCCCGATCATCGGGGATCGAGTGAGGAAATTCGCCTGCTTGTGTAAACAAAGCGGGCGGATCTCCTATTTGACAGACAGCGACAGAGAACAGGATTCAGCTTAGCTGAACCTGCGATCTGTGTCTGTGTCACACAATCCCCTCCCCCCACACACGTCAGTAAGCATGAGGCATACATTTAACCCCTTGATCACCAACAGTGTTAACCTCTTCCCTGCCAGTGTCAGTCAGGGGTCCGATCTGTCCATCGCAATGTCGCAGTCCCGCAAAAAAAAATCGCAGATCGCCGCCATTACTAGTAAAAAAAATAAACAATAAAAATGACAAATCTTTCCGTAGTTAGTAAACGCAATAACTTTTGCACAAACCAATCAAAATGCGCTTATTGTGATTTTTTTTTACCAAAAATATGAAGCAGAAAACAAATTGGCCTAAAATGTTAAAAAATTTTGATTTCTAAATTTTTTTGGGAATGTTATATATCAATGATAGGAAATTAGTGCAGCGCTAAAGCTAAAATGAATCAATTGAATAGGAAATATAGTCCATGCAAAGGAGGAAGGGCCCGTGTGGATAAAGATGCACTCAGAGCAAATGATGTGGTCTTGAAACTACAAATCCACCACCAGATAGAATGGCCTCTCACCTCAAAGCACTGACCACAAAGGGTCAAATCACCAGGACAGATTCCACTTGCAACCAGCGGCTTGTCTGAGGAAGTCCCTTCCCTTATGGGACATCACGCGTGCGGAAGGGAGGAGCCGTGAAATCACCCGCTGTCTCACAGAGTCACTCGAGGAAGTGTATGACTGTTCAGCAAGAGAGGATGTGATGTGCCTGCTGTATGCTGTTATTAAGTAAGAGGCTTTCTTATGTTTTAATCAATAAATGTGTTAGACATACTTCACTATGTGCAATCCCTTGCCTTTCTTTGAGTCACACCACTAAGAGAGCAAGTCTTTGGATTGTCTAATCGATATCCCCTGGAGGTATTTGGAGCAACTGGGATCACCCCATCCATCCATTCTGCCAAAGGTGTTATCGTCAGTGTTCAGTTGCAAGTGGAATCTGTCCTGGTGATTTGACCCTTTGTGGTCAGTGCTTTGAGGTGAGAGGCCATTCTATCTGGTGGTGGATTTGTAGTTTCAAGACCACATCATTTGCTCTGAGTGCATCTTTATCCACACGGGGCCCTTCCTCCTTTGCATGGACTATATTTCCTATTCAATTGATTCATTTTAGCTTTAGCGCTGCACTAATTTCCTATCATTGTTTTTTTGGTTATTTAGATTAACTTTGAGTGTCAGCTGCTTTTTGTCTTTAGTAGAGGTGTATGCGCTGATATATTTTCACTTTTGTATATAATGTTATATATCAGAATGTAAAAAATATTGTTTTTTTTTTCAAAATTGTCGGTCTTTTTTTCAAAAATTAAAAATCGCACAGGTGATCAAATACCACCAAAAGAAAGCTCTATTTGTGGGGAAAAAAGGACATAAATCAAATTTGGGTACAGGGTCGCACGACCGCGCAATTGTCCGTTAAAGTAACGCAGTGCCGAATCACAAAATATAGCCTGGTCAGGAATGGGGTAAAATCTTCCGGTCTTAAAGCGGTTAAAAATACGATCATTGAGAATTTTTTTGTCAAAGACATGTAGCTAAATAAATTTTGGCCTAAATATCACAAAAATTGAATATATTGGATATTTTTTAACTGTCAAAGTAGAAAATGTCAATTTTTTTGCAAAATTTTCGCACTTTTTTATTAATATCGCAAAAAATGAAAAGCGCTGAGGTGATCAAATACCACCAAAAGAAAGCTCTGTGGGAAAAAAAGGACGTAAGTTTCATTTGGGTACAGGGTTGTATGGCCACGCAATTGTCAGTTAAAGTCACGCAGTGCCAAGTTGCAAAAAGTGGCCTGGACGTTAAGCAGGAAAATCCTCCAGTGGTAAAGTGGTTAAACATGCACCGTTTAGAAGATATTCTAGCCAGTAGCAGCTGGTGACGTCACAAGCTCATGCGCTCTAAAGAAAGAAAGATGGCCAGTGTTTTTAAATTGTAAATTCTAAATTAAATTCAACATCCGAATAAATACACAAAGTTTTAACTCCAGTGGGATTTTTAAGGCAGAATGGAAGGTAGTACACATGTGAAAGTACACATGTGAAAAAAGTACAAACGCTTTATTTACTTACAACAATAAAAAAATTACCAAAGGGGTATATTAGTTAACACAGTCAATTAAAAACAAATAAAATGACAACGTGCAATATTTATGCAAAAACCCTGCTACTCTTGGTATTGGAGCATCGGACCAATTGTTAAGATGTATGGCCTAATCCCATAGGGTGTTCACAAGTTATCCCTATGCATTTTGGAACTATATTTTTTACCTTTTTCAGGAGAAGAGGAGGGTGAAAAAATATTGTGTCATGGCAAAAGAACATACATTATCAAACTCTATCGGGATGTGTCATACCGCCCCCCAATGGCCCATAGGGGAATGAGGGAAGGGAAAATGATGCGACCACGCTGCAGTGTCAGCACCAACCGGGATCGTCTAAAAGGATCCGACTACTGGTCAAAATTGGTCAGATGGTCTGCAGGATTGTGTGCTGCTAATGGAGGGATCCGCCATGCAGGGGGCGGAATCCGCCATGGGCCATTGGGGGGCGGTATGACACATCCTGATGGAGTTTGGTAATGTATGTTCCTTTGTGATGACAATATTTTTGCACCCTCCTCTTTCCCTGAAAAAGGAAAAAATATAGTTCTGAAATGCATCGGGATATCCTGATGTATGTTTTTGCAGCTACAGATGTCAGGGAAGGCTTATTTAAAGCTTTATACAATGCTTGTTAAAGCGGAGTTCCAGCCACAGAAAAAAAATTTCAATGAACAACCCCCGGGACAGTCAGGGCTAGTACATTCCACAATGGATAGCCTCTGAACTGTCCCGGTTCGCACTTACCTTTTAGAAGAAATACTTACTTTTAAAATTTCTTCTCCAGCGCTGCCATCTCAGGTGTGGGCAGCTGAAGCCAGCGCGATCCTCTTCTGCGTCCTCTTCCATCCTCTTCGGTCCCACGATGCACTGCGCCGGCCCCGCCGTCACTTCCGGGTCTGCAGCGTCATCCCTGCACAGCTTCTGGGCATGCCCAGAAGCTGTTTCGCAAGGTATGACGCGCCTACACCGGAACTGACCTCGGGGCCGGTGCAGACGCATTGATTCCTGGGAGCGATGACGTTCAGCTCCCAGGAATCATCGCAAAGCGGAAGTGACGGCGCGGGCCGCGGCCGAGGAAGGAAGAAGTGGATGGTAAGGTGAGTATATTGTCCTCTCTAATAAGGTAAGTAAGCAAAAAAAAAAAAAAGCCGGGAATATCCAATTCTTGCTCAGGTAAGGATAAGGAAGCGGATGCCATAAAATCTACAGGCATGATTTTGTGGCTGGAACTCCGCTTTAAGAATATGTAAATATTTGAATATCTACAGCCTGGCCCTCTTTTACTGGTAACAGTTTTATTTGGAAACACCACTGTTTCATTGCTGCTGCAGGTATTAGACTGGGCAGGTGGGTGGAATTTCTCCCATGAAATCAAATCAATGTTAATAGATTTTAGAAAAACAATGCTAAAAACTCAAAGCATGAAGTGTTACAGTCTATGCAAAGTCCCACAAATGATATAACTGCAAATAGTTGTGTTCCAATCGTGCAGGACTCCACAAGCAATCACCTCAATTGCTCACCCTATGTGAATCTCACTCACCAAATGGTTTAGCCTCACATATAAATGTTCGGCATTAATCGCTCAGAATGCACCACTCCTTCAGAAGAGCTTCAGCTGCACCCCAATCTGTATTGACACTACACATTATACTGAAGGGTTGCTCAAGTGGTGGGGGACAGCCATTTCCACTGCTGAGTGATCCGCTGGGATATATATGTATTTGACATCTTTATGTTTGTGAGTAGTTATTGGATGTTTAATCAATTTTAATGTTTTTTAAGGTAATAAACTATGCAAGTTTCCTTTTCTTTGCCCAATATCTGAGGAACCACTGGATTATCATTCATATCAGTGTATAGGAAGACTCTTCATAAGGAGTGGTGCATTCTGAGCGATTTATGCCGAGCAGTTATAAGTAAGGCATAACCATTTGGTGAGTGATATTCAAGGGTGAGCACTTGAGATGTTTGCTTGTGGAGTTGGAGAATCACATAATCTTTTCTACATGATTGGAACACAGCTATTTGCAGATATATTATATATGGGACTTTAAATGGACTTTTTAATGAACATTAAAGTGTTCCTAAACCCAGGACCCTGCATTCAATATATCTGGTCTCCCGCAGTACACAGGGCATGGAAATGCATTTATTTTAGTACATATAAACTACTAAATACATTTTCCCATTAGCAGTATAGAGCAATCTTGTGACTTCTATCAGTGTTTAGTTAAAGCTTGTCGGAGGAGTTTTGGTTCTACTCTGACTGTCCTATGAGGCTGCAGGACCCCTGATACTCTGTCTGGACAGTGCTGATTGGCCCTATGCTGATCACATGCAGCCTTCCAAGAAAAAAAAAACTCTCTAGCAATACACACCAAACTGAGCATGTGCAGAGTGACTCCAAAGACTCTGTGTCATCAGGAGATGGATTGGGGACAGTGGATGAAGAGGAGGATCAGAGAAGACAGGATCAAACAGCCTTTTTACACAATTCAGAGGATTAACCCCTTAGGTTCCACAGTGAGTATAACAAGCATGCTTTACATACTTTTGCATATACAGACTGATTTTACTGTTGTGGGTTTAGGAACACTTTAACACTTCATGCTTTGAATTTCTAGCATTGTTCTAGCTCCTTCTGGAATTTATTAACATTGATTTTATTTCATGGGAGAGAAATATTTCTTAAAAGGAGGCAGTAGTATTGATGTACAAGCCACCAGGAGGAACCACTTTGTGTGAAGAGCCCAAGCAAATAAACCAAGAAAAGCGCACAAGTCAACAGTTGCTTACAATCTGAGTTTAGAAAAAAACAAAGGGGTTAGTAATGTCCATCCCTTGTAAAGGTCCATAATACACTGTGGATGGGATCCTGCAACTCCACTAACTGATCCAGGCCGACTGATACTGATGCAACAAAGACAACATGAACAGGAGCGGGGGATCCAGTTAAAAGGCTGTATGAATTTATTTCTATACTGTAAAACCTTGGATTGAGAGTAACTTGGTTTGAGAGAATTTTGCAAGACAAGCAAATTTTTAATGAATTTTGACTTGATATACAAGCGATGACTTGATATACAAGTAGTGTCATGTCCCAACTGCGTTTAAAAGAGAAGAGAGGTGCCTCTAAGTGTAGCAATATGGTTACATTTAATGAAGGTACAACATTTAGCAACTCACATGGTTGATGATCAAAACAGGCACATCTATGAAGATCTAAGTATGCAGGCATCCGGGGTAAAGTTGTCTGTATAGACCATTCTCTGCACCGTCATCAACGTCATCCCTTCCACACTGCGCTCCACAAGGGATTCAAGCCTCACTTTCAGATCGCTCTACTGCAGGGTAGTCTTCCCAGTCACGACTGCAGACTGACAACGGTAAGAGCCAGCGGTGAGGAGGATGGTCTATTTGGACAGCTTTACCCTGGATTCCTGCATACTTAGATGTGCCTCTTTTAATCATCAATCATGTGAGTTGTTAAATGTACCTTCATTAAATGTACCCATATTGCTACACTTAGAGGCACCTGTCTTCTCTTCTATACGCTGTAGCACCTGCCTTTTGTGGATGGACATTTTATGGTTACACAACCTATCACATTGCTATAATCTTTTTATATGGACTATAGATTGAAGGATTTATGAATAAATGATTGTGAAATGAATCATCTGAGTTTCCATAATTTCTTATGGGGAAATTTGCTTTGATATAAAAGTGCTTTGGATTACAAGCATGCTTCCAGAACAAATTATGCTCGCAATCCAAGGTTTTACTGTACTTGCATAACAGCACACTTACATTCCAGCAGTTGAGCGGGTCTGTAACCAGCTGGCACCATGGTTTTTACAACTGCTATCACTCACAGCCCAATCTGGTTGCTTTTGTACAAGTAATGACCTGTACCTATCCAAGCCAGATACAAGCTGCTGTAATGTAAGTGTGCTTTTGTTTTTTATGTACCAAAATAAATACAGCCTTTTTATTGGATACCGCGCTCTTGTCCAATATGTCTTTATTCACACAACCAGAATACCTGAACTACCTTCAATAGCCAGTGAAACTGCAGCATTTTAAGACATGGGCCACGAGAAAGGTAGGTATAGATTGTTTTACAGGTCTGGTCTTCTTTTTTGTTAATTTATTATATGACTTGCACATTTTACAAGCTTCAGCTTCTTTTTTATTTTATTACAGCATAAATCCAAGCAAAACCACATCAGGTTTTGACTGCTGCTTGTGCCCCCATTGGACCTCCAAATTTAATTTCAGTTCCCGTCAGGACAGAAAGTGATATTGAAATGTTTCCAGACAATCACAAATTATAGTTTTTCTTTTCAGTAAAATGGTAGGAGAGGAGGATATCAAATGAAATGCAAAAGGGTGTAATTTGTGCAAGTCCTACCACTTTTAGTACACCTCAAGGTTGTACCCAAAGGCAGCAGCCCAAGCCCCTTTAAAAGGGCTCACCATCTCCTTCCAGGTGTAGTGGAGTAGAAAGCATCGGAAGAGAACTCTTCCATCCTACCACCACCATCACCTAACCATCGACCTACAACCGAATAAGTCAGTCCAGCGTGATCTCCAACCCTACAGAAGCTATTTCAGTAAAATGGGGAAGGGTTAGTACCTATGTCAGGTTTTATTACTGTCTGTGTGTTGCTGTCCCAAGACAATCACTCCCTTAAAGGAGAAGTAGAGCCAAACTCGTTTGGCTCTACTTCTCCTGTAGATCACAGAAGTGCAGAATGTTCTGCACTCCTGTGACCCATTTTCAGCAGACAGCAGGCTGAAGCCTGCTGCATGCTGACATCACAGAGCCGGTCCAGGCTCAGAAAAGATCACGACCATGTGGTCTGGATCCGCCCACATGCCTGGACCGGTTCCCAGCTCAGCCAGGCGCGGAAAGCCTGAGCTCTCCGGAGCCCACCCCGCCTCTCCCCTCGCTCACAGCCCAGGGCTCCAATGAGAATAGAGAGCTGGTGACTGACAGTCACCAGCTCTCTGCTCAGGGCACACTAAGAACCAAGCAATCAGTGGTGTTGGATTGCTCGGTTCTTAGTCTTAGTCCTGATTCTTGCCGTTGAAAGTCCCAATCCTCAGGGGTTATTGTTTGTTCCTTAGTCTTACAGCCGGTAGGGGACAGATGCAGCATTGGACCGATGTTGTATCCACCTAGGTAAGTATGATTAAAAAAAAAAAATTCCCATACTTCTCTTATCATTTATTGTTCTGTTGTCAAAGTCTATCACAGGGACATGAAGAAATATAAATCTTTCTAACAGGACAGCAATACAGGTTTCATAGAAGTATTTACTTTTTCCAAATCTATCCACAACTAAATACAAAATAGCTGGCTGGAGTTGACCTTTAAATCCCTTTCTTCCCTGAGCACTATACTTGCAGAGAGGGCTATCATGCATTCTTATAACAAAGCTGAAGTATTGGCTTTACTGCCCAGCAACATGTCGTCTGTCTGCTTCTCTCACCTGACAGAGGAGTTTGTCCTCAGTTTCTCAGCAATGGAAAAAAAAGAAAAAAAATCCCCATAAAGGTGACACCCCTTGTACTGGCAGAAGCAGAGGAGCAGACATTGATGTTGACATGATGATCACACTGCCAGAGTCTCTGAGAGATTGAAAAAGCCGATGAGTGATTTAGCCAAGCGACACACACCCTAACCTGAAACTGACTGACCTTTAAATAATGAAGTGCTGTCAGCTCCGATATTCCACAACGAATGCCAACTAACTAGACAACGTTCAGAAGCAGGGTTTTAAGGATGTAACACAGCCTATACTCTAAGTGCTGCATGGAGCCTGGGAGGCTTAACCTGCAACCCCTACATCCTTATTCTGAGATGAAAACACTTTGGTGACTATCTCTAACAGAGTTAGGATAACCTAAAAACATAGAAAACAAATCAATAATCATGTGGAAAAGACAATATCCACAGCAACTCACTGGATTTTAATGGTCTAATTGGTAAAAGGGGAAATCTAATTTGCTTCCATGGCTTGATATACACTATATTATCAAAAGTATTGGGACACCTGCCTTTGCACGCACATGAACTTTAATGACATCCCAGCCTTAGTCTGTAGGGTTAAATATTGAGTTGACCCACCCTTTGCAGCTATAACAGCTTCAACTCTTTTGGGAAGGCTGTCCACAAGGTTTAGGAGTGTCAATGGGAATGTTTGACCATTCTTCCAGAAGCACATTTGTTAGGTCTGACACTTATGTTGGATGAGAAGGCTTGACTCGCAGTCTTTACTTTAATTCATCCCAAAGGTGTTCTATCAGGTTGAGGTCAGGACTCTGTGCAGGCCAAACTCGCTCATCCATGTCTTTATGAACCTTGATTTGTGCACCGGTCCAAATCATTTGGTGGAAGGCGGATTATGGTGTGGGGATGTTTATCAGGGGTTGGGCTTGGCCCCTTACTTCCAGTGAAGGGAACACTTACGGCATCTTGTAAGGGGGGATGGGTGCGCTGATAGTGTGTTGAAGCTGCTCCCGGTATTCAGTGCTTTTGAATATAGATAAATGTATATGTGGTGTGGGGTGCGCTAAACAACAAATAAATAATGAATATATAACATATATCTATGTGTGAACCAAATCAACAAAAGTAAATATATATAACATATATCAATCTGTGAAGCCAATTAATAATGCAAATCATTTTTATTAATGTGAAGCCAATTAATAATGCAGACTCCTGTCTCAGTAGAAGTCCTATGGGAAGAAACCGGTCAGATTAGGAGGCGCACACGTCACACACAACTTGCGGTCCGTGCTGCAGCCGGCCGCAAGCCTTTGCAGGAATTCGTATGCCTATGTTTATGCTGAATACAAGACATCTAATTGTAAGTGCATTATCAACTGTTTTTTGAATAAATCTCAAGGGTAATACACTATTAGCCCTCTTTTTTCCTTTAATACACGGTGGTTTTGTGAGCTTGTAAAGAATGATGAGGCTGTGTTTCTTGCTGGTACTCGTTGCCATCTAGTGGAGAAAGAAAGGTAGAGCGGTTCTACATCCCACTTCAGGATTTTAAAGAGGAAGCAAGGCGGGGGTTTCACTGAACAAGTGCATACCTATTACCATCTGGTAAGAGGCTAATTCGTGGTGATTTACACGTGGTGTTTGTTCACAAGGAGATTGGATATTTTTTCAGCACAAGAAAATATAGTTGCACCTTATTTATTTCCGTTTGGTAAGGATGAATTTCACTCGGTGGTGGATACACGTATTATTCGGATAGAATACAATTCTACTCACCTGCAAAATATTTATGGACACTTATGAACTTTTATGTTTATGCACCAATGGATTTGCATTATTAATTGGCTTCACAGATTGATATATGTTATATATATTTACTTTTGTTGATTTGGTTCACACATAGATATATGTTATATATTCATTATTTATTTGTTGTTTAGCGCACCCCACACCACATAAACACTTACGGCATCAGCATACCAATACATTTTGGGCAATTTCTTACTCCCAACAACAGTTTGGGGATGGCCCCTTCCTGTTCCAACATGACTGTGCACCAGTGCACAAAGCAGGGTCCATAAAGACATGGATGAGCGAGTTTTTGAGTTGGAGCAACTTGACTGGCCTGCACAGAATTCTGAGCTAACCTGATAGAACACCTTTGGGATGAATTAGAGTGGAGACTGTGAGCCAGGCCTTCTCGTCCAACATCAGTGCCTGACCTCACAAATGCGCTTCTGGAAGAATGGTCAAACATTCCCATAGGCACACTCCTAATCCTTGCCGACAGCCTTCCCAGAAGAGTTGAAGCTGGTATAGCTGCAAAGAGTGGGCCAACTCAATATTGAACCGTACGGACTAAGACTGAGATGCCAATAAAGTTCCTGTGCGTGTAAAGGCAGGTGTCCCAAAACTTTTGACAGTATAGGCTTTTCCGCACATGATCATTTATCTTAAAATTGCGATATAAATCCAGAAATAAAAATATAATATGTTGCAGCTTACCAGTTCTTAAATATGGTGGCTGCATTAGGGCTTGCGTACACTAGCGACATGGACTGTGGCGGGCGGATCCCTTTTCAGAGGCATTTGCCAGGTGGTGAGGAGGTTATGTGCCACCTCCTCACCACCTGTTTTAATCCATTAAATGCCACACCACCATGCCACAACTGCATGCATTGCATGCAGTTGCAGTTGAAGTACGCCTCATCAATTTGAATAGGACCTGTTTGGCAGGTGGCAGTGCACAGAACACGTCAGGGGGTATAATTCCAGCCACCGAAAATTGGAAAATAAGCTAATGCACAAAATCAAAACATCAGTGCATAAAGGGTTAGTTACATGAATACGGTTGATGGAACCATAGATTGGGTTTCCTAAAGAAAGAACCAGGAATAATACTCTATAAATAAATAATAGGCAGCACTCCAAAATATCAGGCCTGCAGCAGTTGTACACCCTTAGCCACTGCCTTTGCAGCTAACAGAGGAGCGGTTTGGGGGCAGCAAAGAACATGCCTCATCCACATCATTTTATTGCCCCCTCCCCCCACCTGTAAAGTGGGGTACACACTATAAGAAAATCAGGCGGAAGATTGTCCGATTTTCCTCGTTATTTCACAGCAAATCGAAGCCGATGAAAGAATTTTCTTAAGAAAATTTGTACGAAAGTTCTCGTATGACAAAGGCTTTTTTTTGTTGTTTATTGTTTCTGATCATGCGCAGTCTTTCTTCTCTGATTTTTCTTGTACAAAAATGGTATGAAAACGGTACACATTAAACGAAAATCGTTTGTTTATTCCCGTACGAAAAACATTTTGGAGTTTGTCCCTTCGCAAATTTTCGTAAGAAAATTCTGAATCATATGTAGAAAGTTCTGTACACACTATCCGAAAATCATACGAAAATTCTATGGATAAAAATGTTCGCCCAATTTTTTTATAGTGTGTACAAGCCTTTAGTGTCAGCAAGCTATTAGTCACCTTTTCCAGGATTTTTCTCCTTTATTTTCATTTTGTGATCTTGCCAGTAGCACACTAAAAAGGAAAGCTTATACAACCACCACATCTAAGGACTGGTAAGCTGAAATATTTTAAAGTTTTGTTCTTGGGTTTAGATACCCTTTACGCCTGCCTGATAAAGAAATAGGAAAAACATTGTGCACAGCAATGACAGCAATACAATAGGGATGATTTGCTAAAGGACTACATTTTCCACTTAGCCAAGTGAACCTGTGTTCAGTCATGTGCAGTGTAATGTTTAACAAAACTATGAATTTCCTGTAATTGGGAGATCTAATTGAATACGGCTTCATTGAGGTAAGTGAAATATGTACTTCCTTAGTAAGTTAACCCTCGTAAATCCGCTGATGTCCTCAGTTTTGGATCCATCCTCAAGGGATTGGAGATTAATAAAAGCTAGAGACTGATTGATGTTGGAGGTTTGATACAGTTACTATATTTAACCTTACAGCAGATTGTTGGATTGGTTTGACTCCATCTGCCCATTTAGGCGAAGAAATGCAAACGTGACTTCATCCCTATTTTTAAGCTTTTATTCACAAGATCACTGTGGTAGTAGTGATAGTAAGGCTAACATAAGTGGACTGATTATCCAAGATTGATTAGCAAGTCTAGCTGTGTTTGCTTTAGTATTATTAGATACTTAAAAAAAAATCACAAAAATGATTGGCCACTGGTGCAAGAAACAAAACAAAATCCAAAAGAAAAATACACCAAGCCTTTATTATTCAATATTTAACCACTTAAGCCCCAGCCCTATTTCGGACATTTTTTGTTTACAAGTTAAAACCAGTATTTTTTCCTAGAACCCCCAAACATTATGTATATTTTTTTAGCAAAGACTCTGGAGAATAAAATGTCGGTCATTGCAAAACTTTTTATCACACGGTATTTGCGCAGCGGTCTTTAAAACGCCATTTTTTTGGCAAAAAATTGAAAAATCACATTTCACTGCATTTAAAAAATACTAAACAGTAAAGTTAGCCCATTTTTTTTGTATATTGTGAAAGATGATGTCACGCCGAGTAAATAGATACCCAACATGTTACGGTTTAAAATTGCGTCCCCCGTGGGATGGCGACAAACTACGGTCAATAGAGATCTCAATCTGCGATGCTTTAAATTTATTTAACGGTTACCAGTTTAGAGGTAGAGTGTAGCTCTTTTTTTTAAATGATTGCCCACGCTCTGGCGATCGCGGCGATACCTCACATGTGGGGTTTGAACAGCGATTTAATTCGCGGCTCGACTTGTGTATACGTTTTGTTTTGTGCGCGAGCTAACGGTGACGGGGGCGGCGAAATTATTTTTTTTTTTCTCCTATTTATTTTTTATTTTTTTTAAACTTTATTACAGGTTTTTTAAAAAAAAAAAATCTGATCACTTTTATTACTGTCACAAGCAATGTAAACATCCCTTGTGACACCAATATATAGTGACAGGTACACTTTATGGAGGGATCGAGGGTCTAAAAGACCCTAGACCCCTCCACTACACTTCCCTGTATGCAAAACGCTGAAAACAGCATTTTTGCATACAGCCGTTTTTTAAATTTGCCGCCTTTTGCAGCACAGTAACCCTGAAGTGACGTCATGGACGCCGCCTCCGGGTTACGTCATCGGAGCCCCGATCGATGCCGTTTCCGGCATTCATCGGGACTCCATCCAGCCGGCGGACGTGCCGGCTGGGTGCTCGGGGCTCCCGGTGGGACGGGAGCCCCGGGCAAAGCCACGGAAGGCGGCGGGAGGGGGGGGGACGTCCCCTCCCGCCCCCCCGGGTAACGATCGAGCGGCTCCCAAGCCGCATCGGTCATTACCGACGGAAAGCCGACCGTCGGCTTCAAACCACGGTACCAGGATGATGCCTCTAACTAGAGGCATCATCCCGGTATAAACCCGCAAAGTGTACCGATGTATCGGTACGTTACTATGCGGTAAGTGGTTAATAAGATATAAACCCAATAACTAAAATTTCGTACAAACTTTAACAGGGTAATTTATTTTTTAAAGTTTTCAATTTTCAAAACCTGTTTTCTTTAAACACCTAAATACTTGACACTTTTCCCCCTTCCTGCCGAGACCAATTTTCAGCTTTCAGTGCTCTCACGCTTTGAATGACAATTACTCAGTCATGCTACACTGTGCCCAAATGAAAGTTTTACCCTTTTTTTACACAAATAGAGCTTTTTTTTTGGTGATATTTAATCACCTCTGGGTTTATTTTTAAATCTTTTTGCAATACAAGTGAAAAAGAGTGAACATTTTGAAAAAAGAAGCAAAATGTTCTACTTTATGTTATAAAAAGATCAAATAAAATCAAATTCCTACAAATGTATATCAATTCATAAATTTAGGCCAGAATGTATTCTGCTACATTTCTTTGGTAAAAAAGAAATCCTAATAAGTGTATATTAATTGGTTTGTTGAAAATTAGAGTGTCTACAAGCTATGCTATGTATCATTGAATTTTGATCAATCCTGATGTGCTGACTTCCTTTCTCATTTATTAAGGCCCTAAAATGTAGGAGAGTACACATACCCCCCAAAATGGAAAGTAGACAGCTCACGGAGTTTAGTAAGAGGCATGGAAAGTTTTTTAAGTTGTAATTTGTTTCCCACAATTGTTTGGAAAATTAAAAAAATGAAATATTTTTCCCCACACAATTGTCATAATAACAAGTTATTTCTCTTCTTGTAAAATAACAATTTTTTTCTTGCATACGGCATAGGCACACTTGCAATTACACTTCAAAATACATTCTGCTACTCCTCTGGTGATACCACATGTGTGGGACTTTTCCACAGCCTGGCCAAATGCAGAGGCCCAACATCCAAGTAGCAGCTTCACGCATTCTAGGGGCATAAATTACACATCACATTTTAGAAGTCCCTGGAGCACCAGGACAATGGAGTTACCCACAAAATGACCCCATTTTGTAAAGCAAACAACCCAATGTATATTCTTTGAGGCATAATGAGTCCTTTGAACATGTCATTTTTTTTCCATAAGTTTTTGGAAAATGTGGAAAGAAAATAAAAACATATATATATATATATATATATATATATATATATATATTTTACACAAAGTTGTCAGCTTATACAATATTTCTAATACAAAGCATAAACATACCAAGAATTACACCCCAAAATACAATCTGCTACTTATGGCATTGTAATACTTATGGTATTGTGACACCACTTGTGTGAGACTCCCACAGCCTGGCCACATACGGAGGCCCAACATCCAAGTAGCACCTACAGGCATTCTAGTGGCATAAATACACACTAATCTCTAATCTAATTTTCTAACTACTTATCAAATTGTTGAAGACCCTGGAGCACCAGGACACTGGAATTACCCACAAAATGACCCTATTTTGGAAAGCAAACACCCCAATGTATATTCCATGAGGCATAATCTTTTAACCACTTTAAGACCGGAAGGATTTGCCCCCTTCCTGACCAGGCCCTATTTTGAGATTCGGCATTGCGTTAATTTAATGGACAATTGCGCAGTCGTACGACGCTGTACCCAAACAAAATTTGCGTCCTTCTTTTCTCACAAGTAGAGCGTTCTTTTGGTGGTATTTGATCACCTATGCAATTTTTATTTTTTGCGCTATAAACAAAAAAAGAGCGACAATTTTGAAAAAAAAAAAAAAAACAATATTTTTCACATTCTGCTATATGACATTCCCAATTTTTTTTAATTTTTTTTTTTAACATTTTAGGCCAATTTGTTTTCTGCTACATATTTTTGGGTAAAAAAAAATCGCAAAAAGCGTATTTTGATTGGTTTGCGCAAAAGTTATCGCGTCTACTAACCACTGGAAAGATTTATGTAATTCTTATAGTTTTTTTGTTTTTTTTACTAGTAATGGCGGAGATCTGCGATCTTTTGCGGGAGTGCTACATTGCGGCAGACAGATCTGGCCCCTAACTGACCTTTTTGACACTTTTGGGGGGACCAGTGACATTACTACAGTAATCAGTGCTAAAAATATGCACTGTTACTGTACTAATGACACTGGCAAGGAAGGGTTTAACCCTGTGGGTGATCAAGGGATTAAATGTGAGCCTAAGGGAGTGATTCTAACTGTGGGGGGGGGGGGGCATGGCTTCTGAAATGACCATAGAGACATGTGATCCTATAAAGCAGGATCACATGATCTCTATGATCATCCCAGGGAGAAGAACGGCCGGCTGTGTTTACAACAGCCGACCGTCTTTCTCTCTCAGCGGGGAACAATCGCGGGTGTCAGGCGGCAATCAGAGCCACCTGATACAGGCATTGGCTTCCCCGCCCTCACCCCCCAGACTCCCGAGAGTGAGCGCCGTACATGTACGGCGATTCGCCCAGGAGCGGCTGATGTACTGCGGCGGGCGGTCGTAAAGTGGTTAAAATCTTTTAAAAATTCATAGAATGCTTGCTTGGCCACAATAAAAAGGGGGCTGCTGCACTAAAAAATAGCTAAATACTAGACCACGCAAATTCTATAAAAATATGCACTATCTCAAAAAAACTTTGTGTGAATGTAAAAAATACATTATACTCATTGGTATCCTACAATGTCAAATATCCACTGCCTTGTAAAAATACAAATATTTAAAGTGCAAAATAATGTGCAAAAAGTCATATAATAAAGTGCAAAAATCATATAATAAACATTTAAAATAAAGTGCAAAATGCAAAAATCCACAAAATAAATTACCATATTGAACAAACAATAATTTATACATATAAAATAAAAAATGAAAATCTGAACAAAGTCCATCCAGGTGCAAAAAAATCTACTCTAGTGCTGAAAACAACTTTAAATAAAGTGCTGTGTCACCACCGTGCTCGTGAAGGCAAATAGGCTGCTTACCAGACCATAAGGAGATCCTAAGTGCTTAGGAATATTCCCCTCTGGAGAACCACAACTTGATCCTGAACAGTTCCTAGATATCCTAATGTGTTCCACCTTCCGACTCCAGCAAATAAATGCGTAATAAAAATAAGGAAGAGATCTATGCTGCTTAAAAGGTTTATTTGCCTTTTATCTTCTTGAATATGGTGATACCACATGTGTGAGTCTCTTCCACAGCCTGGCCACATACAGAGGCCCAACATCTAAGAAGCACCTTCAGATGTTCTAGGGGCATAAATTACATATCTAATTTCCTGACCACCTATAATATTTCTGAAGACCTTGGAGCACCAGGACAATGTAACACCCACAAAATGACCACATTTCTGAAAGCAAACACCCTCCTGTGGTTTTAGTAGTGCAGTTGTTGGCAGAGGATGAGTGGGGCTGCTGTCTCGCATAGTCAGTACAAAGGACTGGTCAAGGCAGCAAACAGGAACATGGTCCATACAGAACAGGCAGCAGGCTGACATGCAGGAAGCAGGCAGGAACATGGTCTATAAACAGTGCAGGGTCCAAGCAGCAAGCTGAGGCGTGGTCAGTTTAGGTGACAGGCAAAGGCATGGTTGGCCAGTGTCAGATGGCAGTCACTAGACCCTAATCCGAGAATTACACAACCCAGAGAAAACCAAAAACATGGTTTTCTCCACTCACAAAAACTATTCTGGAGCCCCTCACTTACAGGAGACTCCTGTATTATCTCGAATCCCACTAATACAGTGGAAGGGCAAAAGATCAGTTCAGGCGGCAGTCAAAAAGCATGGTCCACTAACAGGTCGAGGAAGGCAGAAATGTGGTTGATAGTTCAGCTGGCAGGCAGAGGCATGATCGATAAACAGTCTAGGGTCAGTTCAGGTGGCAAGCAGAGGCATTGTTGATAAACAGTTCAGGGTCAGTTCAGACAGCAGGCAGAGGCAACAGGAAAATAGCAGATAACGAACACTGGAAACATTTTTTTAACTCATTTATACTTCAATAACAGTATAATGATATATGATAGATCTGAAAGCACTCTCCAATGCAGAGGCCTGGCTGGGAGGGACATTGGAGACATTAGTGTTGGGTGTCATGGCAAATTCTGTTACTGGAACATACACAACATTTTCTTTGGGGTTTGTGGCCTGTTTGGGTAAGAGGGAGGATATTGGGGAAATGTCTTACATGAACTCCGGTAACTGAATAAGAGCAAATTTGTTCAGGGGCATGGCCATCTGGATAGAAAAGGGCTGTAAAATGTCCTCTTGGTATTTCAGTGATCTTTACGTGCACTTAGAAAAGATGACATACAAATTGTACAGGGCTAACTGAAAGAAGTAAATAGCTACCTTTTTTTACCAATAGATTTATATCCTGGTGGCCAAGTAGGGCTGTAGCATCTAACCCCCCCATGAACTGGTTTAGGACGTGTATGTATTTTGATTTTCTGGACGGGACCTTGTCTTGCTTGAAGTTCCAGCGAAGTGTCATTGTGAATTGAGGGAAAGCTATAAATATTTCTTTTATCTCTCCTCTTTAGGGCTAGTATCTTATAATTCTGCAAACTGGCTGTTTGCCCCATTTTAGTTTTGTGGGGACCTAACTTTGTGGGAAACAGTTTGCTTTAGATAGAGATGGTGGAATAGTGGGAGACTCGTGTATAAGTAATCTACATACAGATGGTAACCATTCTCGAATAGTGGTTCTAAAAGTTGCCAAACAATCTTGCCACTAGTTTACATAAACTATAGGTAGGGCATCCAGGGGAGTGTAGCGGGCTGTCCTTTCCCTTATAAATGTTGAAGTTGTATATATATATCCCACTGCATACCTTGTAGAATTTTACCCCATATTTTGCCCATTTACTAGGGATGTACTGTTTAATGCTATGCCTTCCAATGAAGTGTATGAGGTACTCATCTACAGAAATATTTGTCGGGAGTAAACATTTCTTTGAACTTACTGCAAATTACTGCACTGATTAGTGGCCAAATTTTGAACAGTTTATTGTAATCAGGATATTTCAAGGAGGGCACTGGGTAATATTATTGAAGTGTAAAAACCCCATCATCATCTTATAGCATGTTCTGGGCATAAAAGAAGAATAGTCTGGCATGTGATGTATGGGTTGGGTAGACCAGTAGGCATGGACATCATTTTTATTTTTTTGTAAGTCCCATATTCACTGTTAACCCAAGAAAAATTTTAAATTCCTCCACGGTGACGGGTTTCCACACAAATGAGCAGGCATACGTCAGTAAAGAATGGGAAAAAAAATAAACTTGGGGTAACATTTTCCTTTCCTGTCCGAGGGCCTGGCCATGAGTACGGTCAATCAAAATGGTGCTTGTCCCACCCAGCCACTGCATATAAATTGTTAAAATAATACCCGGTGAAGGTCATTGTTTAGACACTTCCTTTTGTGGGTGACAATGCTTTGTCCCTGTTACCCACTTGTGCTACTGTATTGTCATCCTGTCACATGCATCCCTAGTGAAGACTACAAGCAGCTGTGTCAGTACACATTGCGCATGTAAAGTTCTCTGTCACCATGAGGAAGCCGGTCCGGAGCAACGATGTGCAGAAAACAAAGGATAAAACAGACTTAAACAGAATTTAATGGAAAATAACACTGTACACTGGGCTTTAACAAAATGAATGCCCTCTAGTCAGGGTTTAGATCTACCCTGAGAACTGACCAGGACAATTTCTTTTATTAGTACACACTCTGTAAGAGAAAATGTAAAAAAAAGTCATTATGATCTATCAGTAACACATGATCAGCAATTTTGGAAAAGAAAACAACGTGTAAGACAATGCATATAAAATTTTGACAGTTGTATAGACAAAGTCAAATTTTTTTAATGGTAGTAGGGGCAGCCATACAAATCACTGCACTAGTCAGTAAAAACAAAGCCTAAATAATCACTTTTCTGTTCCTAACCCTTCACTATATTAAAAAAAAAAGATAAAAACATGTATTTATTACCTTGGTTGAGTATAGTAATAGGTAAATAAGCCCAGGTTCAATTTGCCAAGGATTCAGTGACTCTTGTTCCTAATTCAGAAAAAATAAATATTCTTACAGTGCAGCGCAACCAAAAATCACCATAAAAAGTAATAAAAGTCATTTTAAATCAACAATACAGAAAACTATAAAAATTAAACAAGGAGTGCAGTGCTAATCAATATAAACAAACTCATTAAAAAAGAGTCCCAAGTGAAAAAATAGCATCCAAGTTTGAAGACGTGATGGTGGATAGTGAAAGGATCCCCACACCAACAAAGTAAAAATGAATGCTCTCACCGGAGGATATGAACCCAAATTACCATATAGTAAATGGGTCATCTAAAGCTGGTAATGGTAACAGATATCTCCAACCATCACTGGATCACCAAATGCATAAAAAAAGGATGGACGAGGAGTCTCAACAGAGGATGCTAAGGTTTCCCATAAGGTAGTATATATGCAGGAATAAACCAGACAATACAGAAATAGTGTAAAACAGCTTCAAACCGTTTATTTAAAGGAAAAAAGTACACTTACAAACATGTGTAGACAGCACACAAGAGATATAAAGATGGCAATAAGAAGTTGCTGACGCATTTCATTCAATAGGACATATTCATACGAAGGTGCCAGGTATAATACATCATAATCAGTCATTTTATATATAGGGTAAAAAATCCAGAAAGTTGATCACACCTGTGTGTATGCTGCCGCATCATCCAAGATGGCGCAGGCGTGAGACTCAAGCCTCAATATCATATCGGAAGTGACCTCACATAAAGCTACCCCCTAAAAAACAAAGTCCATGTGTAAAAAAAAAAAATGCAATATAAAGAGTGATTCACCGCAGTGTTCTTCAATCACCTAATGACACCAAAAAGTGCACACCACCATCGGCTGGAAAACCTGCTCACCTCACAGATGAGATCAATCAGCTTTGTATATAGACACTCCTGCAATCTCCTGCTATGGTCTCCTCTTCTGGCATCTGGCTCTGCAAGTTCCTGTTCCTACTCTGCAAACCTCATGCAAGTACAAAGGCAGACTACATAGTGCTCTCCATTTGAACAAAGTGTGTTAAAAGCCCACATATAAAAACCACTTACAAAATGTAAAATCAAAAGCACTTGTAATCACATTCACATTCGTCTGCTCACCACTCCGCACAGATTTCAGTGGCTGCGTGACATCACCGGCTCGGCCCCTGCCTCCTATTTGCGTGTTGCCCACTCATTTGGCTTCAATCAGTGGGTGACAAGCGTATAGAGGTGAAGTCAAACAACTGGTCTGGATATTGATCAGGGCCTAGCCAAACCTTGGGGTTGGTGGCTGGGGAAGCCGATAAATAGTCTGAAGCCCTGAAGAGATTGTCTTTCCCCAGAGAGGAGAGATCCAATCTTTAGAGGGCTATTGCCCCTGAAGCAGCCTGTAGACTGTGTTATTGTTCTATGAGGTCTAAATGATGGCAGGCTGGGACCTGGAAGTGATCTTGAACTGACTGCAGGACTTCATTAAGGTGATCTGGTCTTGAAAAGGACTGTCTCATCAGCTGGAAGGTGGCAACATTCCTAGGGACTTGTGAGTAATAACCCTGAACTGATTCTTGGTAACTGTATGTTTTTTTGGGATATAAGTGCCAGAGGTTGCTTGGACTGACTCTGTTCTCATAGGGTTTCAGATTCTGAACATACCCTATCCTCAGCAAAATCCTGGACTGTGAGCTTAGCGAAGAGAGCCCTCCTGTACTGTACAGTGTTCCTGAGATTACACTGGGTACCAATATCTGTGCATTGGTCCAAAGTAACCAGATGCCAAAGAGACTTACCCCATCTGCTGTGAGAGAACAGACAGTTCATTGTTCACATTGAAGCTTCAGCTGTGAGAGAACAGACAGTTCATTGTTCACATTAGCTTTGGGAGAAGACTAATTGCTATTTGCTATTAGTGTTGGGTGAGCATAAGTTCGAGCAGAACATTGGCTGTTCGCCCATTCGGCGAACACCCGAATTGTTGGGGCGTTCAACCATTTGCTCAGCCCCCTGAGTGTCCCACAATGCACTGCATGCCGCACAGTGCATTGGAAGCCCTGATTGGCTGAAGTAATGAAGCATTTGCCCCATCAGGGCACAGAACACTGTCAGAGTAATGATTGGTGAAAGTAATGATGACTGTGCCCAATCATGGCGAATTACTCATAGACCCACCCCATACTATAAAAGGTTCCTTCCCAGAGCAGCTATTTGCATTGTGATATTGGAGTGGAGATAGTTAGAACAAGGCTCTGTTCATTGCTACTAGCGAATTAGGGTGCTATAGTGTGCTATTGTGATCCTATTGTGAGCGTAAAGTATCAGTGTAGTGTGGAAATAGTGATAGTGCAGGTTGAGTGTAGTGAGACCATTGATTTTTACTTTAATGTCAGTTTAGTGTGAATATAATGATAGTGCAGCGTGAGTGTAGTGCGTTAGTATACTTTTACTGCAGTATATTGAAGTGCGTTAGTGCACTTTTACTGCTGTATATTAAAGTGAGTCAATGCAGTTTTACTGCAGTATATTAAAATGCGTCAGTGCAGTTTTACTGCGGTATATTAAAGTGCGTCTGTGCAGTTTTATGGCAGTATTTTGTAGTATGTCAGTGGAATGTGTCTGTGTAGTGAGTACTCAAGTTAAAGTGCACCAAACACCCCTTTCCTATGATTAAAGGGCATCCAAGTACACATTTCCCATCTCTATTACATTTTGGTATTAGGCCCCCCCCCCATCATATCTGGGAGGCCAACAATGAGAGGCAGATGTCCCCATGACACAGTGAGGGGGCCAGCAGTGTCTGTGTCCACAGGCAAAGGTGAATGTGGTCTATACTCAGGCAGGGCACCATTTCCTCTGTTTAGTGATGTTCCCCATGGTATCCAGCCACAGCATGCAGAGGAGGTGGTGGACTGGCTTACTAAACCATTCTCAGCCTCCTCATCCTCCGTCACCCAAGCAGAGACTTTTGCACAGTCCACCGCTGCTGCCAGAGCTGCTTATTCCTCCTTGTCCACAGCTACTCATTTCATAGCCTCAGCATCATGAGGAGTTATTTAAATACAGCTTCAGGCACTTGCTCCTTGACAATGCACAGGCATTACTTGATTCTGATGTTGGTTCTGACTCTGAGGTTAAGGAAGTTAGGAACATGAACCTACAGAGAGGGCAGGACACTAGTAAACAACAAATTGGCAGTCATGTTCCCTCATGTTCCCAGTGTATTGCCAAATTGACTCCAGTCATGATGAGGATGGAGGGGATGATGATGAGGTCACTGGCACTACTTGGGTGCCAAATAGAGCAGAGGAAGAAAGTGAGGGTGAGGCACAACCACAAAGAGGCAGCCATCATGGAAGAGTAGAGAGCAGCCACCCTGTTCCTTTCAGGTCTACCTCCACTATATTTCATAACCTCTCAGCAGCCTCCACTCACAGGGATGATGGTATAGCAAAGGGTGTCACAGGTCCTTGCAGCACATCTGCCAGCAGACAATAGCAGACAATGGCAGTGACATACAGTCACTGCCACCCACAAGCTTGTCGACGATCCACTGGGTTACTGGGTCATGAGAATAGACTATTGGCCAGAACTTGCCCAGTATGCAATTGAGCTGCTGGGCTGCCCTGCATCCAGCGTGCTTTCCCAATGGGCATTCAGTGCTGTCGGAGGTTTTGTGAAAGGTAAAAGAGCGCGTCTGTCTACAGACTCCGTTGACCGGCTGACATTTATCAAAAATAATCAGTCCTCGATTAGCAGCAGCAGCTAATTGTTTTCTGGTTCTGCAATCTCTGCAAGACTGTCTATACTTCCTAGCTTTGTGGGTGTTGATTTTATCCAGAAGAAATTTTTTGGTATAGGTTTCATGGGCACAATTAACACCCAATGACCATTTTTTCTGCTTCTGTTTGACAAGGGCATATCATTTAATTTTTTTTTTTTTTACCAAAGAAATGTAGCAGTAAACATTATTATGGCCTAAATAATGGAAGAAAGATTATTTATTTGACAAATTTTATAACAGAAAAAAAAATTGTTTCGTTTTTTTTTTAGCAAAAAATGACTGTGCAATTGTCATTCAAAGTGTGACAGCGCTGAAAGCTGAAAATTGGCCTGGGCAGGAAGGGAGTGAAAGTGGCCCTTATTTAAGTGGTTAAAGGGGTATTAAAATAAAATGTAAAAAAAAATGGTGACACCTAGGTTTTTAATGACATGATGAGTAGTCTCTATTGGTCTCTTCTGTCATAAATGTTTCCTCCCACTTGTCAGCTGTAATGTAAACTGAGTCTTACATGAGCAGCTCAGCATACATTTATGGCAACCAATCTATGATGCAATGAAGTGACTACCACACTCAAAATAGTGACATCATCTCGGCCCAGCCATTCAAGCCATTAAACACACAGAACCCAGAAAGAAAGACTGTGCAAAGATAGAAGCACCTGCGACTTACAGAATCTGTGACAGTGTAGAGATGGAGGGCACATTATGAAAGATGCATACTAGCACATTATGGCATATATCATCTGGGGGGCCATGTAAAAAAGAGTTTAATACTACTTTAAAGCGTAGTGGAACACACTTTAAAGCGTACTTGATCTCCGCTATATATATATCTATAAATAGATATATATATTTAAGATGCGTCTTTGGAGGTTTATGCTAGTGTGCTAGTACGCACAGCATATTAGAACATTATGGCAAAATTAACTGTCAAACAAAGGCAGTCAGCACTCCAGCTGGTCCCAGGCACTTTCTTGTTCCCCCAGTCTTTCTTTTGGGTTCGCTCTGTTCGGCTGCTTGAATGACCAGGCTGCAATGACATCATTCTTGCACATGTGCATGGGAGTCACTTCATCACAGTATCGAACAATGCCATAAATGTGCTTTGAACCACACGTAACTCAGTGTACATTACCCCTGACAGGCTGGGAGAAGCAATTATGACACAAAAAACAGCTAGGGTCTCTTCGGTCATAAAAACCCATCCTTTTTTTTTTATATGAGAGTTTAACTCTGCTTTAAACATTCAGCATAACAAACATAACAAAACAAACATTCTCCAATAAACTATTTGGTAAAATTCTTCCCCCGGCACCTGCAGTTTACAACTTTCAATAATGTTAGCTTGAAGAAGGGGAAGGGGGAGGGGGCGGGGCAGTATGTTGCCATCCTAGGCTATGGGGCTGTGTGTTTCTATTGATGTACACAGTGTAGGAAGACACGTCTCTTATACCTGCATTCTAAGGTGGCCCCATATTACTTTAATACCTAAACTCCATAAGACTCCAATTTTCTAGCAAGTAATTAGGAATAATCAAGACACAGAGAGGAGAGGGTTAGTGTCCTTTACTGTACCTAAAGAAAATAAATTTACAGGCAAGCCAACATTCCTATTATTCTAATCGTACAGTACAGAACACAGGATATTTATTCTTAGACTATGAGACATACCCAAACAACAAGCTCAGGGGTGGGCAACAACATAGTAAGCAAAAGTGGCAACAGGCCGAGGAGAAAGCAAGGGTTAAGGACTTACAAAAAAAAAAAAAACACTCAGAGATGACTACTTGAAGCACCTTATAAGCGAAGCTTGCATCAGCTGAAGCCTGAATTTCCAAACAAATGAATCCCCAGATAGCAGCAATCTGGGTCATTACACATAACACCTGGAGGTGCCCCTATCCTACATTGAATCATTAGATATGGAAGGGTTGGGAGACAAGGATTTCGGGCACTGAGCTTTCATAAAATTAAGTTTTATTAAAGAAAATCTTTAAAAACATCTGATAATACAAGCAGATGAAAAATCTACATTGAACATAAGACCAAAAAATGGTCGACAGTATACAATACAGTAATTCATGAGGTATTAAACCTTCATATAGTATGAAAACATTTATGTACAGAACAATTTATATTATGCACAAAAGCAGACAAAACCTGCCGGCGGATACCTCGATATTCAAGGTGCCAGTCAGCAGGGTCAGCTGAGATTTATAGTAGATACACAGTGTACATTACTTGTGACAATTTGCTCAACATGTTTCGCCTTCCTGTTGAAAGCTTCATCTGGAGCTTACTATTTGCTTTGTCTGTACATTGTATATTCTGAACTTCTCTGATAACATAACGAGGAGGACTGAGAGGCGGTCACAAAGCTCATATATTAGGGAACCATTATTCACATGGAGTGTAAAGACAGACACCCCTGTATGTTTATGTCGATCCTGTAGAATAATCTATTTAGATAAGAGGTAAGTGAGCCTGCATTGTAAATAGCAGACACCTGTTGAGCTGTGTCGCGTCATGGTTCCCTAATATATAAGCTTTGTGACCGACTCTCAGTCCTCCTCGTTATGTTATCAGAGAAGTTCAGAATATACAATGTACAGACAAAGCAAATAGTAAGCTCCAGATGAAGCTTTCAACAGGAAGGCGAAACATGTTGAGCAAATTGTCACAAGTAATGTACACTGTGTATCTACTATAAATCTCAGCTGACCCTGCTGACTGGCACCTTGAATATCGAGGTATCCACCGGCAGGTTTTGTCTGCTTTGAAGTATACCACATTGGATTGGTGCATAATATAAATTGTTCTGTACATAAATGTTTTCATACTATATGAAGGTTTAATACCTCATGAATTACTGTATTGTATACTGTCGACCACTTTTTGGTCTTATGTTCAATGTAGATTTTTCATCTGCTTGTATTATCAGATGTTTTTAAAGATTTTCTTTAATAAAACTTAATTTTATGAAAGCTCAGTGCCCGGAATCCTTGTCTCCCAACCCTTCCATATCAGCTGAAGCCTGAAAATGAATCTGGTAGAATCTGGAGAACATGTGAGCAGAGGACCAGGTGGCAGCCTTACAAATCTGGAAGGCAGATGTTTGATGCTGAAAGGTCCAAGAGACTCCAACAGCTGGTAGAATGGGCTTTGACAGGGAAAGCAGGAACTCCTTTTCTCAGGGAGCATGCCGTGGAAAGGAGCTGCCTGATCCATCTAGCAATTGTGGAATGTGAAACAGGGTGCCCTCCACAAGGGCAGGACAAGGAGAGACTCTTGCACATAGAGACTGTAGCTTTCAGGTAAATCTTGACAGCCCTGGCTAAATCAAGGCCAGACAATCTGATGGGTCTCTGAGGATCTTGATGGAAAGTTTTGACACTAGGGGGACCAGTTCCCCTAGACAGTCAAGGAATTGTAAGGGCTGGCCCCTGTTGTCACCGCCTTCAAAGACATGTAAAGCAAAGACTTTCCTGATTCTAGGCAGGACTGAAGATCCACCAAGCAAAGGAAAGCTTTGTCTGGATGGACAGAAGCATTGATCCAAGGATTGGATTAGCTTGTTCTACATCACAAGTTTGTTGGATTGAGGAGGTCTGGAATAAAACTAGACAAATAGAACTGGTTCAAAAAGGCTACCAGGGGTGCCTTATTGACCTGAAGGTCCTAGTGTAGGACCTTAGAGAAGCAATCTTTTTTTGGGAAGGAAATTCTGGCTTGGTGTTGGCCTCCTACAGCAAAATGCACAAAATGTTTGTGTGTGTATAGGAATGTGTAAACAGGAATTTTGTATGTATATTTACAGTGCATTGTGAAAGTATTCAGCCCCCTTGAACTTTTCGACCTTTTGCCACATTTCAGGCTTCAAACATAAAAATATAAAACTGTAATTTTTTGTGAAGAATCAACAACAAGTGGGACACAATCCTGAAGTGGATCGAAATTTATTGGATATTTCAAACTTTTTTAACAAATAAAATTTGAAAAATTGGGCGTGCAAAATTATTCAGCCCCCTTAAGTTAATACTTTGTAGCGCCACCTTTTGCTGCGATTACAGCTGTAAGTCGCTTGGGGTATGTCTCTATCAGTTTTTCACATCAGTTTTTGCCCATTGCTCCTTGCAAAACAGCTCGAGCTCAGTGAGGTTGGATGGAGAGTGTTTGTGAACAGCAGTTTTCAAGTTCTTTCCACAGATTCTCGAATGGATTCAGGTCTGGACTTTGACTTGGCCATTCTAACACCTGGATATGTTTATTTGTGAACCATTGCATTGTAGATTTTGCTTTATGTTTTGGATCATTGTCTTGTTGGAAGACAAATCTCCGTCTCAGGTCTTTTGCAGACTCCATCAGGTTTTCTTCCAGAATGGTCCTGTATTTGGCTCCATCCATCTTCCCATCAATTTTAACCATCTTCCCTGTCCCTGCTGAAGAAAAGCAGGCCCAAACCATGATGCTGCCACCACCATGTTTGACAGTGGGGATGGTGTGTTCAGGGTGATGAGCTGTGTTGCTTTTACGCCAAACATAACGTTTTGCATTGTTGCCAAAAATTTTGATTTTGGTTTCATCTGACCAGAGCACATTCTTCCACATGTTTGGTGTGTCTCCCAGGTGGCTTGTGGCCATGTTTGACAGTGGGGATGGTGTGTTCAGGGTGATGAGCTGTGTTGCTTTTACGCCAAACATAACGTTTTGCATTGTTGCCAAAAATTTTGATTTTGGTTTCATCTGACCAGAGCACATTCTTCCACATGTTTGGTGTGTCTCCCAGGTGGCTTGTGGCAAACTTTAAACAACACTTTTTATGGATATCTTTAAGAAATGGCTTTCTTCTTGCCACTCTTCCATAAAGGCCAGATTTGTGCAGCATACGACTGATTGTTGTCCTATGGACAGAGTCTCCCACCTCAGCTGTAGATCTCTGCAATTCATCCAGAGTGATCATGGGCCTCTTGGCTGCATCTCTGATCAGTCTTCTCCTTGTGTGAGCTGAAAGTTTAGAGGGACGGCCAGGTCTTCGTAGATTTGCAGTGGTCTGATACTCCTTCCATTTCAATATTATTGCTTGCACAGTGCTCCTTGGGATGTTTAAAGCTTGGGAAATCTTTTTGTATGCAAATCCGGCTTTAAACTTCTCCACAACAGTATCTCGGACCTGCCTGGTGTGTTCCTTGTTCTTCATGATGCTCTCTGCGCTTTAAACGGACCTCTGAGACTATCACAGTGCAGGTGCATTTATACGGAGACTTGATTACACACAGGTGGATTCTATTTATCATCATTAGTCATTTAGATCAACATTGGATCATTCAGAGATCCTCACTGAACTTCTGGAGAGAGTTTGCTGCACTGAAAGTAAAGGGGCTGAATAATTTTGCACGCCCAATTTTTCAGTTTTTTATTTGTTAACAAAGTTTGAAATATCCAATAAATTTTGTTCCACTTCATGATTGTGTCCCACTTGTTATTGATTCTTCACAAAAAATTACAGTTTTATATCTTTATGTTTGAAGCCTGAAATGTGGCAAAAGGTCACAAAGTTCAAGGGGGCCGAATACTTTTGCAAGGCACTGTATATCAGGGATTTTTCTTAGAAAAGTAATGACAGATCTCATTGATTCAACCTGAAATTTTGGTACACAAAAAAATCTGTTTAGAGATATTAAGTCCAGTATTGGGTGGATGCCCCCATTTGTTTTTTTTGGGCTGGGAATAGATTTGAATAGAAACCTTGAGACTGTTCTACAAAAGGATCTAGTGTAACCACTTTTTCTGTCTGAAATTGGTGTCATTACCTCTTCCTTCTTTTGGTTTGAAGCTGGCAAGGCAGGGATAAAAGTTCTATTTTGTATTCCTTGACAGATTGGACCCAGAGGTCTGGGACATCTCTGGTCAAAACTAGTACAAATGTCAATGGACATCCCCCTACTCCTATAAGTGAGGATGATTTCTGTGCAAGCTTGGTTGACTGGGGAGTCTAGGAATTGTGGCAAAAGAAGGTGCTAAGCCTTGGTTTAGAAGTAGACACCTGGGGAAAGTGCAAAGAACTATTTCAGTGAGAATAAATAGTAGCTGTATGTAGCACCCTACAGGTAGGTGCTAGGTAAAAGTATAGTGGGCCTTGGCTGAGTAACAGCAGGGCCATGATTTCAGCTGGCTGTCATGTCTACCAGGTGTGTCTGCTGAGAGGGGAGTCTCCCCACTGGCTCCATGGGAAAGGTTTCCATTGGGCAGTGGAGGAAACCCAATCAGAGACACACTCAGACCTGTATCTACCCCAGAAGGCAGATTCTGCCGCAGAGGATTCTGGGAGTGGGTATAAGTTCTGAGGGAACGCATGATGCAGCATCTTTGGCAGGAATCAGGGTCCCAGGAGGGAGCGTACGGCTGTCTCTCCTCCTGTCAGAGGAAGCAGGTGTCTCGGGTGGCGGCCTGGGAACCCAAAGAATGCAGAGCTGCAGAGGGGATCCGGTGTGCCAAGAAGTAGTGGAGAGAGAGAGGGGTCCAGTTCCAGGAAAGCCTACAAAGGTCGTGAGTACTGTGAACTGCCCCTGGGGGTCTGCCTAGTGTCAGAGGGGACCACTCCAGAGAAGGTTCTAGGGATCCAGGAGTCAGCTAGTGTAAAGGGGGTGCCTAGTCAGAGGACCCTGAAGTGTCAAAGGGGTACCCGTATTTGGGCCCTGAAGAGTCAGTGTACAGTGTGTAGTGTACAGAGTTAAGAGTTGGAGCAGCACAAGTAGTGACAAGAAGCTACCTCAGCCAGTGAAGGGTTGGAGGGAGCTGTTCAGTGACTTTTGAGCTAAATCGAATATCAGGAGTCAAGAGTTCTACAGTCCTGGAGCTTCTGAGCTAACAAACAAGTTAAAGTTGAGGTTTCAGCACTAAGTCAGCCAAGCAGTATTTGCATGCATCAGGAAGCGCTGGCCGGCATTCAGCTGGCGCCAAGACAGTGCTAGTGAGCATTTATGTACAAAGTCCTAGTTAAGCCTAGAAGAGCCAGAGGAGTATCCCACTTATTCCCTTCTCCCATCCCCAATATACAATAAACCAAACAAACCAAAGATCCTGGAATGGTCATTGTCTCAGTTCTCACACCTGGGTTCACAACTTAAATGTGTTGGGAGTGTTACCGGTACTGATGGCAGACCCACCTCAGGCCCAAGGCCTGGAAATATTGCTACATGTATAATTAAGGTACTTAGACTTCTGCTTTTGGGTTAAAGTACCTTTTCCCCAGTGACTTCATTCATAAATGTATTCCCTAGGGATTCCCTAAATAGGCTCTAATCATCAGAAGGCATACATAGAAGACATTATTACAAGCAGGTTCAACAGGCCAAGCTTTTAGCCACAAAAGTCTGCACATATGCACAGAGATAAGGGACATTCTAGAGGTTTGGCTCATCACATGTCATAGAGCGTCAACACAACAGCAATGCTGATGGCATCAGAAAAAGGTCCTCAAAAGCAGAATAATATTCTCAATTGATATGTCCTATCCAGTTAACAATAGTTCTGCAAATTAATGAACTTAACAATAATAGCTGGCTGCAGGGCAAGACTATCAAGGGCAAGGAAGATCTGTAAGAGGGCTTTCAGACACATTTCATATTAATCCTTAAAACATATGCAATAGGAATTGTAATGTTTTTATTGAGAACTGAAAACCATGATCCACCACTGAAACAGTCCATTTCTTTCCAAAATTCTTTTCCATTTGATACATCGCAGCAAAAGGCTGAGGTGGAGTAAATATCCTTTAAGTCCTCATAGATCCACAATCAATCTGTGCATGTATTGGAAAAGTTCTTCTTGTCTCAGCCAGTTTTTTTAGTTCCCATAGGGACTTGTTTAGGCTCTGAAGAGTTAGTCAAGGATTACTGTGCACACCGTCAATTAGTGCGTCCACAGTAGAAAGCATTTGTAGATCATACCTCAAAAAAGCAGTGTGGAATTCCCTGCAAACTCTGTTACAAAATCAGGGTCCTCAATACTTTCCTCCATATTATCCTCAAGTAAAGAAAGTTCCACTTCTAAATCCTGAATAGGGTCAGGGGGAATAGTGGACATGTAGCGTTTCTGGCCTCTGAAAACCAAAGGTTCTGGAAGTAGCAGAGAAATCTGCTTTCATCAGACAGGCTGCATTTTGTGTGCCTGAGAAGGAATCAGGTAAGGGAAGCAGTTACATAATAGGACATTACTCTGGGACAAGGAAACAGCTATCACTCTGAGCAGTGGTTAGAGTTTCCTGTAGCCTGTCTACAGAACTCATGCTATATAGCTCTTTTTCCAAGATCCCTTGTGCCTGTGATACGTCATTGCTATAAGTGAGGAGACTCCAGAGGGGTACTGTCTAGATAAAGGAATCACTATAACCCATGCACTGAGCATATTCCTGTAGACGTGTCTCTGTAGAAGATGGCTGCAGGAATGCAGAAACATGCTGTGTGCATGCCATTTGGCTTAAGTAATTTGGCTTAGGAAAGGGGACTTTATCCTGAAACACACTGCCAGGCCCACCCACATATAATATTATCACTTTTGGCCGTCTTCTGCTTCCTTGCGGTCCACAGCCGCCACAAACTACATTGACACAGTTTGGTTTTCCTGGTTCCTGGCTCTCTCTGCATCACTTCCTGTGAGGCAACAAAATAGAGGACTTTACCATCTACCTATCTCTATGCTGCCACCCACTGGGACCTAGAAGTAGGCCACCTGCTGAACTTAATGATAATACTACTGTTCAGACAATTAGAAGAACTGGAGCTAATGATAATGTTACTGTTCAGCTAACTAGAGCAACTGGAGCTGCTAATACACAAAGAGGATTTTTACTTTATGGGAATATCAGAAACTTGTTTTGGCAGCTCACATGACTGGCTGGCAACCATTTAGGGATACTCCTTGTATCAAAGAGACAGGGAAATTAGAAGTGGGGGAGGGTGTGCCTGTATATCAAGAATGCTTTGCTGGTGAACGAGAGGGATAACATTGCACGTGAGGCAAGGGAGGAGGTAGAGTCCCTGTGGGTGGAGCTTCAAAGGGAAGAAACACGTGGAAAATTAATAGTGGGGGTATGTTACAGATCCCCTAACCTGAAGGATAAATAGGAGTTGGATCTCCTATCACAGTTAGAAATGGCAATTGGGCAGGGCAATGTAATCAGTATGGGGGATATTAAATGGGACCAAATTCTGGTAGCAATTGACACTGAGGAAAAATGGGAATACTTTAGGAACAAATTAAATAATAATAAAGGTATTATCCGGGTGTATATGGGCAACAGAAATAAAAGAGCTATGAGCTCTTGAATGGCTAAACGTTAACGTACTTAGGCATAATAAAGAAAAAAACTAGCCTTTGAAAAATATAAAACAGAGAGGTTATTGTCGGCATTCCAATACTACAAGGAATGAAATAAGAAATGTAAGATTGCAATCAGGGCAGTTAAAATAGACCACGAGAAACACATAGAGGAGGAGAGTAAAAAAAAAATCCATCAAATTTTTTAAATATATTAACAACAGTAAAAAAGCAGAGTCAGAGTATATAGGCCCCATAAAAGATTATTAGGGGAAGATGGTTACAAATGACAAGGAGAAGGCAACTGTACTAAATACTTTCTTCTCCTTAGTTTTTACATGTGAAAATGGGGGCTTTAGGCTCCATGTACACGGGACGTTGTTAAAAGTCCCTTTGAATGCTGGAATTTTTAGGACGTTTGAAACGTCCGCTCGGTCGCGTTTGTACCCGCGTTTAAAATGGAAAAACGCGAAAGCTAAACGCGGGTCATCGCGTTCAGACGCGTTCGGACACGTTTGTGCGTTTGAAACGCCGGGAAACACACGTTCGAACGCAAATAATTGCGTTCTAAAAAAAGTCCCTGAACGCAACTGCCTGCAAATGACTGTAAACAACCTGGTGTACATGGACAGATAAGATAAAATGTAGATGGGTTCAGGAGCTTCTGAAAAAAACGCCCAACTGCTCCTAAACGGTCATTTCCAGGGTCCCGTGTACATGGACCCTAATGATAAAACTGTATCATTAGTAACACATTACAGAAAGCCCCTTGTGGCTAACAGAAGCCAGTGGAAAAGACTTGAAAACCTTAACACAAATTAACCACCAGGACCAGATGGCTTACACCCAAGAGTCCTCAAAGAACTTATTCAGGGTATAAACAGGCCATTATTTTAAATATTTATGGACAGCCTAATGACGGGTTCAGCTGATTGGCAAAACGCCAACGTGGTACCAATATTTAAAAAAGGGCAGAGATACGTTCCTGGAAACTGCAGGCCAGTCAGTCTAAGATCAATAGTTTGTAAACTTTTGGAGGGGATACTGGACTATATATATCCAAGAATTTGCTGATAAAAACATTATCATTAGTAGCAATGCTGTAAACAAAATACTGGACTTTAATACTGGACGCAGCCGGTGACAGATCACGCCGCAGGGCAGCCCTGCGGGCACACACGTGCTGCGATCTAGGAGGACGCCATATGATGTCCACCCGGATCAACGATTGGCCCACCCAGCCTATAGTCAATTGAAGTGGTTAAAGTATAACTAAAGGCAAAAAATTTTTCATTTTGGATAGAGTGGAGAGGAATTTAAACACCTGTCAGGTTTTTATTGCTGTCTGTGTCTCTGTTTGGGAGATTCACCCTCTCTGTTTGTCATGTTTACTATTGTCATTGAAAGTGAAAGTAAATGAAAATCCCAAATTTTGGATGTCTGCTGTAACCTTCACTCTTTATTATATTTTCATGGGTATATATTGTGTACAGTTTTGCAGAGTCCCCCCTAATGGCAATCTGTAAATAAGGTAGTGTATACAGTTTATACATCTCAGAATAACAGCTGTGAGGATATGCCACGATGAGAAGCTACTGTTTGAACAAGCTTGAGTGAAGTAAAATGTTTGCATCGAAAACAGTAAAGTACAATAAGAAGTGAGCATATGCTGTACAGGAAACAAAGATTGCATATATTATATTTAAAGAGGAAGTAAACTTCCTCTACAAACATTTACCTATAGGTAAGCCAGAGGCGTAACTAGAACCTTCAGGGCCCCGGTGCAAGAACCCATGAAGGCCCCTCCCCCCTGGACCCCTGGCCCGGGGCCCTTCCCTTCAAGCCTAGGGCTCTTTACTCTCGTTGCGGGGCTCTTTATTATGGTCCCACAGTGGGACCCTTTCACAAGTTCTGCAGTGGGCCCCCTTCCTCCCATCTTGGTAGAATGCCAGGGCCTGGTCGCAAGTGTGACCTTTGCGATCCTGGAAGTTCACCCACTAGTGTCAGTAGTTTTTTATTTTTTGGTATTTTAATTGTATTATTTTTTATCGTTTTTTTTTATTTTTTTACAATGTCACTGACTATGACTCTGTCCATTCAGAAAAGGAAGGAGCTGGTAAATTACATATTTACCGACCCCTTCCTGGTTCTCTATTGTGACACATCCCCTGCAGCAGCCGGCAGGAGAGGGGAGGGACCACAGTGGGGGGAGCCCACAGGGGCCTAGAGACAGCAGAACACAAGTGAACTGGATAGGAGGAGTGGTGGGGGAAGCATACAGAGGAACCAATCTCCTCCATTTTCCTCCTGCAGCTACAGGAGGAAAAAGGAGGATAGTGATTTTTCTACATGCTGCCCCCACCGCCCCTCCTATGCAGGTGTACAGGGGAGCCACACGGGCCCCCTGGAGCATGGGGCCCAGTTGCAATTGCAACCCCTGCAACCCCTGTAGTTACTCCCCTGAGGTAAGCCTATAATAAGGCTTACCTATAGGTAGTGAAAAAATCTCCTAAATGTGTACCATTTAGGAGATTTTTACATGATATGCAGCCAGTGACATCACTGGCGCATGCGCTCTGAAGGAACGGTCACCCGTCCCGTTCCTTCTGAGCCCTATGCCGTGAGCGGCAGCTCCCGTGCGCATGCGTGGGAGTGACGTCATCGTGGCTCCTGCCAATCACAGTGCCGGAGCACACAAACCCGGAAGTAACTCCAGAGAAAATGTCAGCAGTGACACCGATGTGCAGGGGCCGCTGTGGGGCATCGATCTAAGGTAAGTATTACATAATGAGCTAGTATGCATTGCATACTAGCTCATTATGTCTTTGACCTACAGGGTTTTGTTTTTTTTTTCATTTTTTTGGGGGGTTTACAACCTCTTTAAATGTCTGTCACCAAGAGCATGATTATACAGAATTTATACAATACATTCTTTAACTTATACACAGATTGATTTATTTATTTTCACTAGGCTGTTATCTAAAAAACTAAAGGAGGACAGTAAAACTTTCAATATCATGAGTAATATTTCTGCTTTCATAATTTGCTTCAAACATATAGTATTTAAAATTCTTCCTGATTTTGTTAACCGTAAAAAGTGTTGTGTCTTTTTATAGCATCTAGGTCAACAAAACATTTTCTTAATATACTTCACTGCATATACTTCACTGCACACATTTATTTCACACACAAAGCTACAATGCAAAAAGCAACAAGGCATAGAATTACCGTGCTTAATTTAAAAATAAAAAAGTATGTTAACTTTCAAAGAAAAAGTCACATTTTATAACTGTGATGCTTTACTGTAATCAGCCTTGCCCTAGTTTCCTGAGTAGTAGTAGAGTATTGAACCATGATAGCCATAACTTAGAACGTTTCCTAAGACTTTATAGCCTGAAGACTTATTGTACATCTTACATAAGTTAGTCCATAAAGGGTATTACTTAAACTTCAAACTTTCTGCTCTAGTTTTCTTAGTAATAACATTTTATTTTGGTTCAGGACTCATCCGCTGTGTACCTAAGGCTGGCCATACACAGTGCAAATTTTTTTCATGCAACCACGGGTTGCAGGAAAGAAATTTGCAAGATTTGCTCATCAACACAGACAATGCTGTCAGGGGGACCAGCAATTTGGTCTTCTCCAGGCGGGTGTGGGTAAAACCACCCTCGCCGGGAGAAGACAGTGATTATCGCTAGCAGCTAGAGCAGCTGCTATCGATATTTTCAAGAGATTCCTGCAGGTTGGAGCAATCTATCAACTTTGTAATTCAGGCTACCTGTTAATGGTACGATCCATGTATGGCCGGCCTAACCAAAGGATTAGGTCTAAAGAATTCAAATAAGGCCATTACTGGTTTACAGTATACCTTTGTTGAGTTGACTTACCTTAATTATTACTGTAAAAAAGTTATCAACACCTTCACCACCATCATTCATCATCATCTTTACTAACACATTTATCAACTATCATTTATCATCTGTATCGACAGTAATAACAATATATTGTTTGTAATTATTTGTTAAAGCTATTATTTAGGCAAATATACAGTGCATCTGGAAAGTATTCACAGTGCTTCACTTTTTCCACATTTTGTTATGTTACTACCTTAATCCAAAATAGAATAAATTATTTTTTTATTCTCAAAATTATACAAACAATACCCCATAATGACAACTTGAAAGAAGTTTGTTTGACATTTTTGCAAATTTATTAAAAATAAAATTCCTGCATTCTGTTTCCACTGATCATCCTCCAGATGTTTCTAGAACTTGATTGGAGTCCACCTGTGGTAAATTCAGTTGATTGGACATGATTTGGAAAGACACACACACCTGTTTATATAAGGTCCCACAGTTAACAGTGCATGTTAGAGCACAAACCAAGGAATGAAGTCCAAGGAATTGTCTATAGACTTTTGAGACAGAATTGTATCAAGGCACAGATCTTGGGAAGGGTACAGAAAAATGTCTGCAGCGTTGAAGGTCCCAGTGAGCACAGGGGCCTCCATCATCTGCAAATGGAAGAACTTTGGAACCACTAGGACTCTTCCTAGAGTGGGCTGCCTGGCCAAACCGAGTGATCAGAGGAGAAGGGCCTTAGTGAGGCAGGTGACCAAGAACCCAATGGTCACTTTGACAGAGCTCCATTGTTTGTCTGTGGAGAGAGGAGAACCTTCCAGAAGAACAAGCATCTCTGCAGCACTCCACCAATCAGGCCTGTAAGGTAGAGGGGCCGGATGGAAGTCACTCCTTAGTAAAATACACATGACAGCCCACCTGGAGTTTGCCAAAAGGCACCTGAAGGACTCACAGACCATGAGAAACAAAATTCTCTGGTCTGATGAAACAAATATTGAACTTTTTGGCCTGAAAGCAAGCGCCATCCCTGGAGGAAACCAGGCTCCGCTCATCAGCTGGCCAATACCATCCCTACAGTGAAGCATGGTAGTGGCCGCATCATTCTGTGTTGATGTATTTCAGCGGCAGGTACTGGGAGACTAGTCAGGATTGAGGGAAAGATGAATTTAGCAATGTACAGGGACATCTTTGTTAAAAACCTGCTCCAGAGCACTCTGGACCCCAGACTGGGGCGAAGGCTGTGAAAAACTTGTACAGATTTTTTTCGTTTTTTATTTTTAATAAATTTGCAAAGATTTCAAACAAGCTTCTTTCACGTTGTCATCATGGGGTATTGTTTGTAGAATTTTGAGAAATATAATGAATTTAATCCATTTTGGAATAAGGCTGTAACATAACCGGAGGAACAGTATATACATATGTGGAGTCACACCGTGAGGCTGATTTAATAAAGTATTTGAAAATGTTCATACAATAAAATTATATAGTAAAATTCCTGTTTACTTTTTTTTTTCATTTCATTTGCTTATGATTTGATAATTGAAGTGAAACTTCACATATTGTATTGTGTGAAGGTTCTCAAATCCTTTAACAAATCATCCCCCCCCCCCCCGTTTATCAGATATCATATTCAAGAGCTAAAAAAACAGGATATGATAAGTTTGGAGCATGGGGGCTGAAAAAACAGGATATGATAAGTTTGGAGCATGGGGGGGAGGGGCAGCAGCGCTATCCCACGGTACATAGTCTACAATGTAACTCAGGCAGGCTTGATGGAAAACCTTGAAAAGTTTATTTATAAAAAATATATAGTGATGATTAATAGAATGTGTTCCAAGCCAGATCTGTGGCATTGCTGGGGGTCACAGGATGACTGAGCCGCTGGGTGAGCCGGAACTGTGTAGATGACCACAACAGGGAACCAGGCAGGAGGGAGAAGGATCTTATGTGACAAAAGCAGACCGGACCAGCCGGTAGGGTGGCGTGGCTTCCTCGTACCCGATAGTGTGGCTGCTCGCACCGGAGCAGTGTAGACATGCCGCGGAGTCGCCACCTGGAGGTATCCACAGCGGAGGCCAATACCCGGAAGTGACATCAGCAAGCGTCGGGACCCGGCCTGGAAAGCATCAGGGTTGCCGGTCACGGGTGGAAGAAAGCCACGCCACCCTACCAGCTGGTACGGCCTGCTTTTGGCCCATAAGATCCTTCTCCCTCCTGCCTGGTTCCCTGTTGTGATCATCTACACAGTTCTGGCTCACCCAGCGGCTTTTTTATAAATAAACTTTTCAAGGTTTTCCATCAAGCCTGCCTGAGTTACATTGTAGGCTATGTACCGTGGGATAGCGCTGCTGCACCTCCCCCCATGCACTCACTTATGCTGAATCAGCATTAATTAGCAGAAGCACCACATGGTAATTTGACTTTATTCATTCCTGAGAGTGAGAGATATCACAGTTAGCGCTGGAAGTCCCTTTGTTGTATGATAAGGTTGGACAATAGCCATGTATGAATTTTAGCTATTAATGGGGATCATTTAATCTGAAAGTTTGCTTGATACTGTCAGTTAGCTTAACTGGCCTCATGAAAGCAAAAGGGTAGCTGGTTCGAATTACAACCACAACACTACCTGCCTGGAGTTTGCATGTTCTCCCTGTGCCTGCGTGGGTTCCCTCCGGGTACTCCGATTTCCTCCCACACTCCAAAGACATGCTGGTAGGTAATTGGCTCCTGTCTAAATTGGCCCTAGTATGTGTATGCATGAATGTGAGTTAGGGACCTTAGATTGCAAGCTCCTTGATGGTAGGGACTGATGTGAATGTACAATGTATATGTAAAGCGCTGCGTAAATTGACGACCCTATAAATGTACCTGAAATAAATAAGTAAATAAATGAAGAAATGTGACTATAAGGTAATGTTTTAATTATATAAAAAAAAAAAAAGGGTCAAGCGAGAATAATAGATCATGATGTCAGTAATGAGTCTTATCTAAAATGACAAAGTGGGTTGAACTTGGCAGTTGGCAATGAACTTGTCAGCTTTAGTCATATATCAGTTATATTCTGAAAGGAATGGTATATATGTGACCCATTAATTTAAAAAAAGACAAAAGTCCTAACAGCTTTCTTTATTATAATAAGACAGGCTACTGATAACAAATCCTCCTATTTCACATTTGATGCAACCGAGCCATGGGGAGTTATTTAACAGACTTCAGTAGGCAATGCTTTAGCATAATATAGCATGACTTATGGAGAAAGATAATCCCTTTGAAAATAATGGGATTTCACAAATGTGTTGTATATCTTTATCTCAGTTGTAGCTTGTAGCTGGAAGCCCTTTAATGAATTATACCAATGTTCATAGTGGGTCATTTAAAGTTCCCTAGCGGCAAGACTGGCAAGCTAGCTGCATTTTGAATTAACAAAAGAAAAATGTCAGTAACCCATATTTCCATGATAAATGGGCTGGAATTCTCCGCATGACTTTTAAATCTTAAGGGTATGTTATCCTTTTTAATGCAGACAGCAAATAACGCACACAGATAACAAACCATGAGTGATGCAAAACAACCTCTAAGAGTTAAAAATAAAAGGTATAGAATTATTTTATGCTAATGTGTCTTCTCCAAGGCTCTACTGCAATGGCCAATAAAAATAGTTGACTCACAATTCAAGTTATTATGAACGGACATGCATATGGGACAAAAGCTTGTGTCACACAGGCTTATGCAAAATGATTTCATGACATGACCTAAAATTCTTATACACAGCGTTAACATAAATTTATTATGCAACCTTCATAATATTATGTTGAGAGAATAGATAAGCTGCCAATATCATATAATCAGTCAGAAGATAACTGTAACTTGCAGTTTATTAAACAGATGCAAAATCTGAAGCAATAATGCAAAACAGGTGAAGATGGCAAAGTGCATGTATACATTGTAAAATAATACAAAACAGATTTATGAAAGATGCACAAACATGAACACTTCGCAGTACTATTTCTGTGGCTACATCAGGGTAACATGTGGCTGTGTAGCACAGTCTCTAAAACACTCCAGAAAACAGAGAGCCTAGCTGCTAACTGTTACTTCAATAAAACAATTCAGACCACAAAAAGCTACTTACAATTATCCTCATAATCATCAACCCTCTTCGTGAAATCCAGGGTAATACAAGTAAATAAATGGAAGGGTCCAAAGCTCAAGGACCCAGCGAGGCTACCACTAGAACTTAAGGTCTCTGGTTTCAATTGGGGATAAGATCCTTATAGTAGTTGGTGCAATGGTCATGCATACCTGCACCCAAATAGCTATGTGTGTAGCAGCTAATTTGTTCGTGTCACAAGTCTCCCCTGCCATGTTGTCGTAAGAATGCATAGCCACAGTGACCTTTCTCCCCTCCTTTTTCACTTTATACAATACACAAACTGTTAACTGGTGCCAGGACCTTATCAATCCATTGATTAGACACACAGACCTCTCAAATACCCGTTGCAAAATTTAGGTCTGGAAACCCTTATAAAATTGTCACCCTTGCAAGCTGGAGCAATCCAGAGAACTAACAGATACCAGTCGTACGCAGTTCACTTAAACGGAATGGCAAATACACATCTCTGCTAGGCTGGTTAGCAGTTATAACTCTGAAATTTCAGCACGTTTCATAACTTATAAAATAATAATAGCACACCCAGAATATATACATATTTACCTCCCTTAGTTAATTAGTAGTGTTTTGAGCCCAAACAACGTTAACCTAGGAGTACTGGGTGCAGAACCAGCCCAATTCGTCTCCTTGGCAAACCAAGCATCCAAAACCAGCCAAGTTTATATTTATTTCAAAGCTAAATTCAGGCTGCACAATAATCTGCATGTTAGCAGGCTGTACCCAGTAGGTACTTAGAGATATGAGTACCTATAGAAAACTATATATATATGTCCCAAATACATATATATATATATATATATATATATATATATATATATATATATATATATATATATATATATATGTATTTGGGACATAGACCTAAACATAATGACATCCCAGAAACCACTCCTCAGATGCTTAATTGGTCAGATGGCCTTTGTCAACACCCCTTTAATCCCAGAAAAAAGGGGAATGCCAGGACAGTTTTACAGCAAACCAAGGAACACCTAACAGGACTTGTGAGAGCCACTGTACTGTTTTTACTTATTCGCTGGACTCATCATTTTTAACTTCTTTTTATTTGTTGTTTTATTGTCTCTTTATGCCTTTGTAACATTCTTATTCTGTAAATATTTTGTTTGCACCATTTTGACCTTTTTATTTTTGAACTCTATTTTGAAAAGTGTTATAACTGTCTCTAAGGCTTTTAACCACTTATACCACTTATAAACACAATACCCCCTTCCTAATCAGGCCAAATTTTTCAGTTTTTAGTGCTCTCACATTTTGAATGACGATGTAACACGGTACCCATATGACAATTTTGTTTCTTTTTTTCCACACAAATAGAGATTTTTTTTGGAGGTATTTAATCATGACTGGGTTTTTTGTTTTTTGCACTATAAATGAAAAACAGAAAATGTTGTAAAAAAATGCATTTTTCTTTGTTTCGGTTATAAAGTGTTGCAAATTGGTAAGTTTTGTTCAAAAAGTTTTGCCAAAAGTTATACTGCTACATATCTTTGATAAAAATAACCCAAATAAGTATATATTATTTAGTCTTTGTGAAGGTTATGGAGTCTACAAGCTATGGTGACAATCACTGAAAATTGATCACACCTGATGTACTGACGACCTATCTCATTTCTAACAAGCACTAACTAACAAACCAGGAAAATACAAACTCCCTTAAAAAATGATCCCCTTTTTGGAAAAAAGACATTCCACGGTATGTAGTAAGAGGCATGGTGAGTTTTTTGAAGTTATTATTTTTTCCCCACAATTCTTTGCAAAATAAAGTTTTTTTCCCACAAAATTTCCACAAAATTGTAATACTACCAAGTTATTTCTTACCCACTGTATAGGCATACTTGCACCTACACACCAAAACACATTCTGCTACTCCTCTTGAGTATGAAGATACCACTTGTGTGTAACTTTTACACAGCCTGCCCACATACAGAGGCCCAACGTGCAAGTAGCAACTCCAAATGACCACATTTTGGAAAGAAAACACCCCAGCACATAATCTAGGAGACATTATGAGTCTTTTGAACATGCTATTTTTTCCCACATGTTTTTGGAAAATGTGGAAAGAGAATGAAGACACATTTTTTTTTTTTTTTTTTTTTACACAAAGTTGTCCATTTATAAGATATTTCTAACACATAGCATGTATATAGCAAAAATTACACCCCCAATACACATTCTGCTTCTCCTCCTGAGTATGGCGATACCACATATGTGAGACTTTTACACAGCATAGCCACATACAGAGGCCCAACATTCAGGGAGCACCATCAGGTGCTCTAGGGACATAAACTTGTGAGGCACTGGAGTGCACTAATATGTACTGTAATGGCACTGATGTGGCATGGAGGAGCACTGATGTGGCACGGATGAGCACTGATGTGGCACAGATGGGCACTGATATGGCATGGATGAGGCATGGATGAGCACTGATGTGGCACGGATGAGCACTGATGTGGCATGGATGTAGCATGGATGAGCACTGATGTGGCATGGATGTGACATGAATGAGCACTGATGGGGCATGGATGTGGCATGAATGAGCACTGATGTGGCATGGATGAGCGCTAATGTGGCATGGATGTGGCATGGATGAACATGGATGTGACTTGGATAAGCATTGATGTGGCTCAGATGAGCACTGATGTGGCATGGGTGTGGAACGGATGAGCACTGATGTGGCACGGATGAGCACTAATGTGGCATGGATGAGGCATAGATAAGAACTGATGTGGCATGGATGTGGCACAGATGAGAACTGATGTGGCACGGATGAGCATGGATATGGCATGGATGAGCACTGACGTGGCTTGAATGAGCACTTATGTGCCATGGATGTGGTATGGATGAGCACTGATGTGACTTGGATGAGGCATTGATGAGCACTGATGCGGCATGGATGAACACTGATAAGGCATGGATATGGCACGGATGAGGCACATATGGGCATGAATGAGGCATGTATGGGCATGAATGAGGCATGGATGAGGCACATGTGGGCAATAATAAGGCACGGATGAGGCACATATAGGCATGAATGAGGCACGGGTGAGTGCTTCTGAGTTCTCTCTCCTCTACTCGCACGCTGTACCAATCGGTGTGTACAGTGTAAGAGGAGAGACCCGAACTGGACATGCGATTACGTGTTAAAGGGCCGCTGTCATTGGCCCTTTGCCACAATCTGTGATGCGCACGGGAAGCACGATTCAAGGGGTACGTCCCTGTACACCCTCCCAGAACTTGCCGACCGCGCTGTAGCGTGCGGTCATTCGGATATGGCCCAGTTGCCAAGTGGTTAATGCAAACTGAAAGAATCCCTGCCTCCTAAAGAGCGCTACAGTATATAATAAATCTCTGAAAACATGCCAGTCTGTGGTGACAGTGTGTGTACAGGAATTTATTTTTCATAATTGTTCTTGCTAACATTGTGAAAGTTTGATAGGTCCAAAATCTGGTGGCAGTTTGGAGTTTAAAGGGTTAATTGCTTAATTAACCTAACGCAGTGACAATCACTCTCAGGCTGCTGAGATCTATTTACATCCTCCAAGAACCGTGCCCACTGAGGCACGCACCCGGTGCGCTCTGTAAATCCTTAGGATACAACTGATCACAGATTGGGGTGAAGGGCCAATCACAGTGGCCCTTTACTACGTGATCAGCTGTGTCCAATCACAGCTGGTCATGATGTAAACACACTTGCCAATTATCAGCATTCCTTTCCCCACACTGCCACAGTGTGAGGAGAAGAGAGCCAGTAACCGGCAAGTGTGAAAGGGGACATCTACACTGATAATCAGGGCACTGATCATAAGTGTCCTGATTATTAGTGCAGCTCCAACAGTGCCCATCAGTTCTGCCTATCAGTGCCTATCAGTGCTGCCAATCAGTGCCGCCTATCAGTGCCTCCCCATCAGTGCCACCTATCAGTGCAGCCCATCAATGTTGCCTATCAGAGCCCTTTGGGCCCTTTAGTGCTGCTTATTAGTGCCCATGAGTGCTGCCTATCAGTGTCCATTAGTGCCGCATATCAGTGCAGCCTCATCAGTGTCTCTCATCGGTGCTCACTATTGCCGCCTCATCAGTGCCCACCAGTCCTGCCTCATCAGCGCCACCTCATCAGCGCCGCCTCATCAGTACCCATCAGTGCCCATCAGTGCAGCCTCATCAGCACACATCAGTGAAGAAGAAAAATTACCTTGCAACATTATTTAACCACTTTAAGACCAAGCCTATTTTTGACACTTGGTGCTTACAAGCTAAAATCAGTTTATTTTGCTAGAAAACTACTTAGAACCCCCAAACCTTATATATATATATTTTTTTTTTAAGAAGAGCCCCTAGAGAATAAAATGGAGATTTTGCAATATTTTTTATCACACAGTATTTGCACAGCGTTTTTCCAAACGCAATTTTTGGGAAAAAAATTCACTTTTTTGAATTAGAAAATAAGAAAATTTTTTTTTCCATAATGTGAAAGATAACGTTACGTATTTGCAGGTATTGCAGGTATGAGATATCACAGGATGCACTAGGAAACCAACTAGTGAACTGGAGAGAAATCATCAGTAGTCACTTCCGGTTCATGTGTATATATTTTGGAAGTTTCTGGTGCAGATGTCAGATCTGGTATGCAGCATGGAGCAGCAGGAAGGTTAGCCGGGTCTGGACTGGAGCGGAGCAACTAGCAGATGGCACATGTGGTGTACAACATGGGAATGTTATAGCAGAAGGTGAACGGAACTGGAGAGTGAGGACTGAGTGGCAAAAGATCAGCAGAGCTTGGAGACCAGAGCAGGTGTCACATGTGGGGTGCAGCATGGGATCAATATATCAGGAGGTGAGCAGGAACCAGAGAGAGAGGAGGATCAGAAAACCGGATGATCAGCAGAGCGGGAGGTTACTACTGAATGGGAGATCAGCAGAGCTGGGGTTTACTACTGAACGGGGGATCAGCAAAGCTGGGTCACTACTGAGGGGGGCATCAGCAGAGCTGTGGGTAGTACTGAGCAGAGGATCTGATAAACAAGGGTACTAATAAGCTGGGGATCTGCTGAATGAGGGTACTAATAAGCTGTGGATCTGCTGAAGCATCACTGAAGCATCAAAAACACATAAAAAAAGCATGTTGAAGCGGTAGGTGCTTTAATGTGTGTTACAGTTGAAGCAAGTGCTGTCTTCCTTATAGTTAAAGATCTGATACATTTATGTAGGTAACATTACATATGCTCCAAGTCTTACAGAGAAAACTTTGTCCCCTGGGTAACAGCCACACTCGGGGTACCGCCGGAAACATCGCTGGATCCTGAAAGCAGGGTTACTTACCTTGTCACCGGGATCCAGCGATGTATCCCGGCGGTGTCCAGTGGTGGATCTTCCTCCCGAACCTCTCCGTGCCCCGGCTTCCATCTCCTACGACGTGACGTTCGCAGGGGGGTGGAACCGGCCGCAAATTCAAATGTAAAACACACCAAACACACTGATACAATGCAAAATAAAAAAAAATCACATTAGTTTATATTATTATTATATATTATCATTATATATATATATATATATATATATATATACACACACGTACAGTTGTGTTCAAAATTATTCAACCCCCACTGAAATTGATTGTTTTGGCCAGTTTGACATTGATTTTGATCATTCAGTCATCCTGCTTACAATTAATTCAAAGAGGCACGTGTAGGTCAAACAAATATAACATAACATTTATAATGAAATAACCACAAATGTCTTTTCTGTGCTCACATCATTATCAGTTTTATTCAACCCCCAAGTGACATTCAATCTTAGTACTTAGTACAACATCCTTTTACAGTTATAACAGCTTTTAAACGTGAAGCATAGCTTGACACAAGTGTCTTGCAGCGATCTACGGGTATCTTTGCCCATTCGTCATGGGCAAAAGCCACCAGTTCAGTCACATTCTTAGGCTTGTGCACTGCAACTGCTTTCTTTAAGTCCCACCAGAGGTTCTCAATCGGATTTAAGTCTGGTGACTGTGATGGCCACTCCAAAATGTTCCAGCCTTTAATCTGCAACCATGCTCTAGTGGACTTGGAGGTATGCTTGGGATCATTGTCCTGTTGAAAGGTCCAACGTCTCCCAAGCCTCAGGTTTGTGACAGACTGCATCACATTGTCATCCAATATCTCCTGGTACTGAAGAGAATTCATGGTACCTTGCACGCGCTGAAGCTTCCCTGTACCTGCAGAAGCAAAACAGCCCCAAAGCATGATTGACCCCCCCGCCATGCTTCACAGTAGGCAAGGTGTTCTTTTCTTCATAGGCCTTGTTCTTCCTCCTCCAAACATAGCGTTGATCAATGGGCCCAAACAGTTCTAATTTTGTTTCATCAGTCCACAGAACACTATCCCAAAACTTCTGTGGTTTGTCCACATGACTTTTGGCATACTGCAGTCAACTCTTCTTATTCTTTGGAGACAGCAAGGGGGTGTGCCTGGGAGTTCTGGCATGGAGGCCTTCATTACGCAGTGTGCGCCGTATTGTTTGAGCAGAAACTTCAGTACCCACATCTGACAAATCTTTTCTCAGTTCCTCAGCAGTCACACTGGGACTTTTCTCCACTCTACGCTTCAGGTAGCGCACAGCAATCGAAGTCAGCATCTTCTTTCTGCCACGACCAGGTAGCGTTTCAACAGTGCCCTTTGCCTTGAATTTGCGAAGGATGCTTCCTATGGTGTCTCTTGGTATGTTTAACATCTTTGCAATCTTCTTATAGCCATTGCCCTTCCTGTGAAGAGTAATCACCTCTTCTCTTGTCGTCCTGGACCATTCTCTTGACTTCACCATGTTTGTAACCACACCAGTAAATGTCTAAAAGGAGCTGAGTATCACAGTCATTTTAAAGCTGCCTAATTGGTGCTTATTAGGCTTTATTGCTGCTCCCTGACATCCACAGGTGTTTTCAATACCTGATTGAAAACACTTCAATGAACCTCTGTTCTTCAGAGTGGTAGTCTTTAAGGGGTTGAATAATTGTGTCAATGAAGAATTCACAAAAGAAACATTTACTACTGTATTACAAAACCAATTAATGTCATTTTAGTTGCATATGGTTCTTTAAGAAGTCCTTGTAGGATTTCATTCTGAATACAATTACAAATGTACACTAAATTCCCTTTACAGCATTGGGGGCTGAATAATTTTGAACACAACTATATATATATATATATATATATATATATATATATACAGTATATATATATATATATATATATATATATATATATATATATATATATATATATATGTGTGTATACATAGATACATACTTTAACTTATTTATAGTTTTTTATTATATTATAATTTATGATTTTGTGTTTCAAACTTTATCATACCCGAGATGTTATAAAGAAGAATGCACAGTAAAAAAAAATCATATGTAAATAGTTGGTTTGGGCTGCTCATTCTTAAGAATTACATGCAAAATAATGGTACCGGTTTCAGCAGCTAAAATCCGAAAGAATCATACCGCCAGGGAGGTTAATATATTTTTTTAATATTCAAAGAAAACTCATCCACTCATTCATGATTCATTTTGTTGAGAAATCACTTTAATAAACACCTCCTAGCATTTACCCATGCAGTCGTAGCCATCTAGAATATGGGCTGATGATCCATGTAGCATTTACTTCCTGGAATCCTTATGCCCCTAGCCCAGGCATGTATGTAGTATGGTGTGCTTAGTTGAAAAAGCCCCTCCTCCATATGAAAGAAAAATAATGCTTATGAAGACTATGACATCATTTTGACCTAGACCAGAAATCAGGAAGCAATTGGAGAATCTAAAAAAAAAAAAGTTTAAATCAATTAGGTATAATATACCTTCCTATCTATTTACTAAACTAACAGTAAGAATTAAAAATAATATATGTTGATTGAGAGAGTTTAGTTCCTCTTTAAGTATACTAGGAGATAACTGATTGACTTTTCTGTGACATCCCTTTTTATGTCATGCATATTTACAAATGCATAGTATATTGTTGAGCCTCTGATTTTGCCCTTGCAGTTTATTTGCAGCCTAGCTATCATCATAGAAATGCGGCGGGCAGAGTAGAGTTTTCTGCCCTGACTTCTAAACCTCACACAGTCATTTCTGGTCTGTTCAAAACACTGGAACAATATCCAGTGATCTGGAAGAAATGTCTCGTACTGAACAACCAATGAGCCATAGCATGCTGTATTTTATTATGTAAAATGAAAAAAAAAAATTACTTGGATTTCTTTTCATTGCTTTAAGCGTGACTTTACCCATTTATTTCTTAAAGATTGTGGCAACCAAAATTTAATTTGGTAAAGTGAAAAATTGATGTTTCAATGCACCTCATTAAAATGATTGTCCTCTAGTACATTAGTGCCTAGTTCTGGTCCTCAGGGTCCTCAAACAGTGCGTGTTTTTCAGTTCTTTTTGCAGGCTAGCAGTTAAGATTTCATAGTTTACTTCTAACATAGGTAACAAATACGTATAGATGTGGCACTACCAGTAGCAGAAGAAATACACACATCTACCCCTCAACCGTAAGCCACTGCAATAGGTCCAAGATGCTCTGTTCATGATCTACTTTCTACCTTTCTCATTATACTGAGCTGATATTTAAAGCTCACCTGTCATAAAAAATGCACAGGAGCTGTCTTACTTCTGAGAATTATATATATATATATATATATATATATATATATATATATATATATGTATATATATATATATATATATATATTAGGGATCGACCGATTATCGGCAACACCGATATGCACTTTCCCTGATATATCGGAATTGGCCCCGGTGGTTACCAATATTGCCGACAGTGCCATGATGTCATTGCTTACGTTACGATGCGTGCCTCCGCACACTGGGAGTCTGGGACAGCTTCTGCGTCCTTCTTAGGCCACCTCCCTCAGCCTCGTTTGGATTCTTACATGTGCGCACAGTGTGTTTTACACCCTCCGTGGCCCCACTGGAGTCTCTGCATGCAGTGCACAGTCGGGACAGTGAGTGATTTCTTCTTTTCAAATCAAATCAATCATACAGTACAGTGACCCATCACAGTGCACATTGTGTAACACAGCCGCCGCAGCCACCCACCCACAGCTGCCCAGTGCCACCTAGTCCAACACACTCACAGGCCAGTACCAGCCAGCAAGCCAGCCACAGGCCCTGCCTGTACCAGTTAGCCAGCCATAGGCCCTGGGCATGTACCTGCCAGCCAGCCACCACACAGGGTGCCAGCCACCCACCCACCACAGGGTGCCAGCCAGCCACCCACCACAGGGTGCCAGCAAGCCAGCCACCCACCACAGGGTGCCAGCCACCCACCCACCATAGGGTGCCAGCCAATCACCCACCACAGGGTGCCAGCCAGACAGCCACCCACCAAAGGGTGCCAGCCAGCCACAAACCACAAGGTGCCAGCCAGCCAACCACCAAAGAGTGCCAGCCAGCCACCCACCACAGGGTGCCAGCCAGCCAGCCACCCACCACAGGGTGCCAGCCAGCCACCCACCCACCAAAGGGTGTCAGCCAGCCACCCACCACAGGGTGCCAGCCACTCATCAACACATGGTGCCAGCCAGCCAGCCTTTTTTTTTAAGCCTATATTCATTAGTGTCTTTCAAGTATCAATGGAGATGGATGGAGATAGAAAAATTAAAAGTGTGGTTTGGGACTATTTCTCTTCTCTATCTCTAGGAAAAGCAGCAGCACTGTGCAACACTTGCAAAAACAATGTTAGCATGGGATCAATAACTGCAAAAACCAAAAATACGTCTAATCTTTTGGCCCATCTAAGAGTTCATCATGTTGAATTGTATCATGCAGCACAGAAAAAATAAAATAAATCACAAGGTAAAACATCACTATCCCTGGCAACAATAACAGATATGTTTCAGAAAAAAAACAGGTGGCTAAAATCAGATGGAAGATCCTAACTGCTGGACAGAGTAATCACAGAGATGATGGTAACTGATAACCAGCCATTTACAATAGTGTCTGACTCTGTATTTAAGCGGTTGATGTCCATACTTGAGCCAAGGTACACACTGAAGAGTGACAAGTTTTATCGAACTGAAATGCTGCTAAAGATTCACCAATGCTGCAACCAGAGAATGCTGGCAACTCACTCTCATTCTCGACTGATTGCTGGTCAGGACAAACAGAATCACTAATGAGTCTTACATGCCACTTCATTGACAGCGGATGGACAAGAAGGCATTTGGTGTTGAATACAAAAGTGATGCAAGGATCCCACACTGGGGAGTACATTAGAGAAATGTTTCTAGGCATGCTAGAAGAATGGGGAATCACCAAAGACCGAGTAATACTTGTGCTGCAAGACAGCGGAGCGAACATGGTTAAAGGTATGAGACTTGCTGAAGTGTCAGACCTCACTTGCATGACACACACCCTCCAACTTGTGGTAAATGATGGTCTGTCAAACCAGAAAGCTTTGCTTGACATTATTAGCATGCTGAAGAAGTGTGCAGGCCATTTCCACCATTCTATCCTTGCCAAGCGGCGATTGAGGTGCATTCAGGAAGACCTTGGCCTACTCAAAAACAACTTGATACAGGCTGTTCCAACACGATGGAACTCAAGGCTACACATGCTGCAAAGGATGCTGGAGCAGAAGCGAGCTCATAACATGTATTCTGGTGAATATCGACATGGAGGACATTCTTGTCCTACTGATGATCAGTGGGACATAGTAGCCAACATCATTGAGACCCTACTACCCATTGAGGAAGTGACACTAGAGGTGAGTCATTACAACTCATCTGTGTCCTCTGTCATACCATGTGTGAGAGTGCCGAAGATGCTTCTTCAACAGAACGAAGGATCCAACACATGTGGCATTAAAGCTTGTAGGTAGGCCACGAGGGACAGCCTCGCCAAACGTTTTGAGAAGCATGAGGAAAATAAAAAATGTTGTGCTTGCATGTCTTTTAGATCCTCGATACAAGAACCATCCTTTCAGGTGCAGGAGGTTCCTGACGAAAAGAAGTCAAGAAGAGAAGTTTTCTGATGTGGAAGAGCAGGATGCAGGAGAAATATGTCCAAAAAGACAACGGACAGAAGAGAAAATGCATTGTGGTCAAATAGATGCCATGTTCGGTGTTTTGTTGGGGCCTCATACGGAGGATTCTTCAGAATCTGCAATAATGAGCCTGGATGATGAACTTCATCTCTATTTGAAGGAACCAGTAATTGCCAGAAGAAGTGATCCTCTTCAGTGGTGGAAAGAAAATGAGGCACGCTGCAAAAGACTTGCTTCTCATGCTAGAAGATACATTTCTGCTCCTCCTTCCTCGGTACCAAGTGAGCGTATTTTTAGTGAAGTGGCAGCAATTTATGAAAAGAAAAGAAGCCTTTTAACTGGTGAAGATGCTGAAATGTTATGCTTTCTGCACTATAATATTGTTTGTGTCGAAATATTGTGTTTGTGTTTATTTTGCAAAATTTTAAATGTACAAAAATATCGGCCAATTTTGGCCGATACCGATATGCGATCGCCAAAATATCGGTATTGGTACCTGCAACGAAAAACTGATATTGGTCGATCACATATATATATATATATATATATATATATATATGACAAAAGGATTGCCGCACGTTAAAGATTTATTGAACAAAATGTTCATACATGGCCAGCGCGTTCTATAATTACCATTTTGGGCTTACAAGCTTCGTCAGATCAGAACACATCTAAAGCATTGAACATACACATATCATGACAAATTGTTAAATAAATCTTTTATGTGCATCAATCCTTTTAAATTTTTCTATACGTGGTTGGTGGGATGACCTGATTGCTTTGCACTGTAAAATAACTGTGTGCAGCTTTCCCTACCTATCCTACCTACCTACAGTATCTCACAAAAGTGAGTACACCCCTCACATTTTTGTAAATATTTTATTATATCTTTTTATGTAACAACACTGAAGAAATGACACTTTGCTACAATGTAAAGTAGTGAGTGTACAGCTTGTATAACTGTGTAAATTTGCTGTCCCCTTAAAATAACTCAACACACAGCCAATAATGTCTAAACCACTGGCAACAAAAGTAAATACACCCCTAAGTTAAAATGTCCAAATTGGGCCCAAAGTATCAATATTTTGTGTGGCCACCATTATTTTCTAGCACTGCCTTAACTCTCTTGGGCATGGAGTTCACCAGAGCTTCACAGGTTGCCACTGGAGTCCTCTTCCACCCCTCCATGACAACATAACGGAGCTGGTGGATGTTAGAGGCCTTGCGCTTCTCCACCTTCTATTTGAGGATGCCTCACAGATGCTCAATAGGGTTTAGGTCTGGAGACATGCTTGGCCGGTCCATCACCTTTACCCTCAGCTTCTTTAGCAAGGCAGTGGTCGTCTTGGAGGTATGTTTGGGGTCATTATCATGTTGGAATACTGCCCTGCGGCTCAGTCCCCGAAGGGACAGGATCATGCTCTGCTCAGTATGTCACAGTACATGTTGTCATTCATGGTTCCCTCAATGAACTGTAGCTCCCCAGTGCTGGCAGCACTCATGCAGCACCAGACCATGACACTTCCACCACCATGCCTGACTGTAGGAAAGACACACTTGTCTTTGACTAACCCTAGGTCATGCACAGTGCAAACTTGCTGCATATGCTAATGACCTCCTCTCCATTCTAACACAACCACATATCTCTGTGCCAAATTTTGTAAAAGAATTTGACATATTTGAAAACATTTCCAACCTCAAAATTAACTACCACAAATCAGAGGCACTTAATATATCCCTTACTAGCAAAAATCTACAGACAACCCAACTAAATTGTCCTTTCAAATGGGTATCTTCAAAGCTTAAATGTCTAGGAATCTGGCTGACTCCCAATTTGGCAGACCTATATACACAGAACTTCTCACCTATTTTCACAAATTGAAACAAGATCTCAGAAGCTGGAACGCAAAACCTTTTGCTTGGTTTGGTAGGACAACGGTGGTGAAGATGACAGTGCTACCTAGGGTACTGTACCTCTTCCACAATCTGCCTATAATTCTATCTAAAAGGTTCTTCTCCCTATTAAACTCAATTATACGTGAGGTTATATGGTCAGGTAAAAAGTCACTAATTAGTATGCAGACCTTATTACAACCAAAGACAGTGGGTGGTATTAACTTACCAAACTTTGTACATTATTATTATGCTTCCCACTTAGTGAGGATTATTGACTGGAACTGTCACACTAACCACAAGGACTGGGTTAAAATTGAAGGACCAAAGACACCTCTATGAGTTCCTAAAGAATTATACCCAGTCAACATCAAATCCCACCTGACAATAGGGCCAACCCTAAAAATCTTTCAAAAGGTAACTCAAAATTACAACCTTGCCACCTCTCTTGGCCCATTAACACCTCTAGCACATAAACTGGACTGGGCTGGTCAGACGATTACAGTTTCTTCACACAAGTAAGATTCAACACCTCTAGTTGTATATTTTTGCATGGCAATAGGCAAACTTAAATCCTTTGAACAACTACAAGCAGAACTACCCACAAAATATTTTACAAACTTGCAATATTTACAGCTTCATAGCTACAGTCAGGTCCATAAATATTGGGACATCAACACAATTCTAATCTTTTTGGCTCTACACACCATCACAAAGGATTTGAAATTAAACAAACAAGATGTTCTTTAACTGCAGACTTTCAGCTTTAATTTGAGGGTATTTACATCCAAATCAGGTGAACGGTGTAGGAATTACAACAGTTTGTATATGTGCCTCCCACTTTTTAAGGGACCAAAAGTAATGGGACAGATTAACAATCATAAATCAAACTTTCATTTTTTAATACATGGTTGCAAAACCTTTGCAATCAATTACAGCCTGAAGTCTGGAACGCATAGACATCACCAGACACTGGGTTTCATCCCTGGTGATGCTCTGCCAGGCCTCTACTGCAACTGTCTTCAGTTCCTGCTTGTTCTTGGGGCATTTTCCCTTCAGTTCTTTCTTCAGCAAGTGAAATGCATGCTCAATCGGATTCAGGTCAGGTGATTGACTTGTCCATTGCATAACATTCCACCTCTTTCCCTTAAAAAAACTCTTTGGTTGCTTTCACAGTATGCTTCGGGTCATTGTCTATCTGCACTGTGAAGCACCGTCCAATGAGTTCTGAAGCATTTGGCTGAATGTGAGCAGAAAATATTGCCCGAAACACTTCAGAATTCATCCTGCTGCTTTTGTCTGCAGTCACATCATCAATAAATACAAGAGAACCAGTTCTATCGGCAGCCATTCATGCCCATGCCATGACACTACCACCACCATGCTTCACTGATGAGGTGGTATGCTATGGATCATGAGCAGTTCCTTTCCTTCTCCATACTCTTCTCTTCCCATCACTCTGGTACAAGTTGATCTTGGTCTCATCTGTCCATAGGATGTTGTTCCAGAACTGTGAAGGCTTTTTTAGATGTTGTTTGGAAAACTCTAATCTGGCCTTCCTGTTTTTGAGGCTCACCAATGGTTTACATCTTGTGGTGATCCCTATGTATTCACTCTACTGAAGTCTTCTCTTGATTGTTGACTTTGACACACACCTACCTCCTGGAGAGTGTTCTTGATCTGGCCAACTGTTGTGAAGGGTGTTTTCTTCACCAGGGAAATAATTATTCGGTCATCCACCACAGTTGATTTCCGTGGTCTTCCAGGGCTTTTGGTGTTGCTGAGCTCACCAGTGCGTTCTTTCTTTTTAAGGATGTTCCAAACAGTTGATTTGGCCACACCTAATGTTTTTGCGATCTCTCTGATGGGTTTGTTTTGTTTTTTTTTCAGCCTAATGATGGCTTGCCTCACTGATAGTGACAGCTCTTTGGATCTCATATTGAGAGTTGACAGCAACAGATTCCAAATGCAAAAAGCACACTTGAAATTACCTCTGGACCTTTTATCTGCTCCTTGTAAATGGGATAATGAGGGAATAACACACACCTTGCCATGGAACAGCCGAGCAGCCAATTGTCCCATCACTTTTGGTCCCTTAAAAAGTGGGAGGCACATATACAAACTGTTGTAGTTTCTACACCTTTCACCTGATTTGTATGTAATTACCCTTAAATTAAAGCTGAAAGTCTGCAGTTAAAGCACATCTTGTTTGTTTCATTCCAAATCCATTGTGGTGGTGTATAGAGCCACAAAGATTAGAATTGTGTTGATGTCCCAATATTTATGGACCTGACTGTATGTTCATTGCCATGCAAATGCTTCCTTAGACAACTGACACATTTTGAGACATTGTGCATTAATGGGGAGACCATAGACAAACCAACTTTGCTGATGTATAACTGATTGCAAGCCATCAAAGTGGTAACCCTCGCCAAATTAAGGAAAGAGTGGGAGTTAGCTTTTAAAACAACTTTTACAGATGACCAGTGGCTCAATTTTGTCTCACAAGTGCTCATGCTCAATTAGTTCCAGCATCCAAGAAACATCATACAAACTAATGACAAATTGGTATAATACTCCAGCCAAGATGCATGCTTGGTACCCAGACATGCCCGACACATGCTGGCACTGTGGTAATGACATAGGCACTATGCTACATACAGTATATGGTGGCACTGTCCACTTTCACACAATTTATGGAATCCCGTCCGTTCATAGATCTATAGCATAATGGAGACAAAGCTTAAATTTACCCCAGAGTGTTGTCTACTGAATATATCAAATTACTCCCTGAGAAGATATAAAAAATCGCTTGTGAGGCATATGCTGGGTGCGGCCAAATCTGTCATTGTTAAATATTGGAAATCTTCTCGAGCTCCCACAGTTATGGATTGGTTGCATTCAGTGGATTCAATCAATGCATTGGAAGAGTTGGTGGCCATTGCATCAGAAAACACAGAAAAATTCAACAAATTATGGAGGCCTTGAGTTCTATTCTAGTATTCCGATTCTTATAATAGATTGGTTGAGTGGCTCTGGTTCCAAGAAACTTCAAGATGTCTGCTCATGTGTAGTAATATGAGTGTGCCTAGATGTATCCTTGGTTCTTTCTTTCTTTCTTTCTTTCTTTCTTTCTTTCTTTCTTTCTTTCTTTCTTTCTTTCTTTCTTTCTTTCTTTCTTTCTTTCTTTCTTTCTTTCTTTGAACTTTGTTCAGATGGATTTTAACTACATTTAATTCAATCTACATAACCTGCTGACACTAGCATTACTTTTCTATTTCTTAAGTCTCCACTTTTCTCCCATACTTTCCACTTTCCCTGAATATAATGTTCAATGGAATATATACTTATGATGTTTGGATCAAGTTTGATTTACATGACGTGATGTAACATTCATTGATTTTAACTTTATGCTTTTACTGTTTGTAAAATTGTACTTGTACATTGCTGTATTTGAATTTGAAAATATTAGATTAATATTAGATTAAAATAGAATCAAAACAACGGAACCCAAAATAATCGGAAATAATAGAATAGAAAATAAGAGAATAGACTGTAATAGAAAAACAATATAATACAATAAAATATAAAGAATATAACCATGTTTAGAAATTTGAGTTTGAATAGAATGAATTTGAGTTGAAAATATTAGAATAGAAAATAATAGAAAGGAGTAGAATAGAAAATAAAAGAATAGAATAGAAAATTATTGAAAAACAAAAATTATAGAATAGAATAAAATAGAAAGAATATAACAGTTTTATTATTTCTATTTTATTTTATTCTATTATGTTGATTTTCTATTCTATTCTCTTATTTTCTATTCTATTCTTTTCTATTTTATTCTATTCTATTCCAATCTTTTCTATTCAAATTTGTGAGATACTGTATACCACAGTGCCCACTGTTGGGGAAGTGGGAGGAAGGAGCGAGAACGTATTAAGCTCTCGACTTATAAAGGAACAAAAACAGTGTCATTAGAAGGAGTTTCATTGTATTCCCCCGGCTCTTATCAAAATTATTAATTATTATTTAAAATGTATAAACGACAGCATCAGCCCCAAATGGGGACTAATAATATAACCAAAATGTTTCATGTCAAAACTGCTGACCAATTAACCATGAGTTTGTGGTAAATAATGTATCACTGAGTATCACTATATACCGATGTTTATCTGGCTAGTTAAGACTTCTGAATCTAGGAAGATATATATAAACAGGTATAACACATTACCAGTGTAACATTCAACATTCTAATGCATAAAGCTCTGAGAAGCAGAATATGTATAACTCAGTAAGTATAACTCAGTGAGTGCCTTGTTGGTATATGATATTCATAGCGGCCTGACCAAAAAAGGTATATATTTGGAAGTCCATGATTGTCTTCCTAAAAAAGTGAAACCATAGGAGTGACTGGGTATATAAGGTGAGAGTATATGGACAGGAGTAAAGATAGTGTTGAAGTCACCTTTGGGTGTCCCAATATTTAAGGCCCATAAAGGATCGTAATAAGTCAGATATCCAGGATGGTTGTTCCTGTGTGGGCTTCCTACATATGGCTCACCAATATACCCAGTTATTCCTCGCAAACCCAGGCATACTCCTTGGTTTATGGGTTCGTAGAAGTCAATGGAGAAAGATCTATTAAAGTGGTTGTACACCGAGAAAATTTTTTTTTCTCTTCTTTACATCCTGAAAGAGAAACACATAATGAGCTAGTATGCATCGCATACTAGCTCATTATGAAATACTTACCTTAGAACGAGCCCCCGCCGTGCCGTCCGCTTACCTGTATGACGGGCGACATGTATAGTCGCCCGTCTTCCGGGATCGCGGCATCCGGCCATCTGATTGGCCGGAGCCGCGGTGACGTCACTCCCGCGCACGCGCGCGGGAGCCGACGGTCACGGCACGGGGCTCTGAAGGAACGGCACGATCTGCCGTTCCTTCAGAGCGCATGCGCCAGTGACGTCACTGGCTGCATTAAAGGTAAATATCTCCTAAACGGTGCATGTTTAGGAGATATTTACAGTACCTATAGGTAAGCCTTAATATAGGCTTACCTATAGGTACAACTTCCTGAGGAGGGTTTACTTCCTCTTTAAGAGACCTAATTAGGTATCAGAGTAGGGATGTATATGTGGGATTCCAAAAGACATCTTACTCACCGTGGACTCATTGAGTGGAGATTTGTAGCATTCAAGGAGTACAAGATGGTCCAATGAGTTGCCATTTTGAGTCATTTTCAATATCCTTTTTAAAGCCCTCGGTGCTTTGGTATGTGACGGGGTGTGGTGCAGACCCGATGGATTTTGCTTGTGAAATTTCCCCTTTTTGAAAGGCGGTTTAGTTGATGTGGTCAAGGGAGAACTCAGTGTGCTACAAGCCAATGATGGATTACAAAAGTCCTTATACTAGTCTGGAAGATCCACAACTGGTATCTGTAAGTTGTCGCAAAAGATCTGCCGCACATCAGGTGTGCGCAACTAGTATTGCTTGCCTTGAGAAGTCACGTTCAAGGCAAAAAGGAACTTCCATTTATATGGTATATTTTGTTTATGGAGCATTTCCAGTAGGGGTCGCAAAGCACGCCGATTATTTAGAGTGATCGATGATAGGTCTTGGAATAAACTGATCACCTTTCCGTTAAAAATGATAAGTTAATTTTTGTGGGCTTTTGCCATAATTTCTTCCTTCAATATGAAGTTGGGGAGACAGCAAATAATGTCTTTTGGGGGAGCTGAGTTGGCTGGACGGGCCCTGTGAGCCCTGTGAGCCCTCTCAAACTCAATTGGGGTGTCTGCTTGGCATTGTTTTAGGTTGTTGAACATTCACTGTAAGGCAGGGATAATACCTTCTGAGTCCACTGTTTCTGGTATGCCCTGCACCCTGATGTTATGCCTTCTGCCCCTGTTGTCTAGGTCCTCTAAGTGGCGGTTCATCTCTTTTAGGTGGGTTGAATGAGAGTCAGTGACTTTCTCCAGATGTGTAATTTCTCTGTCACTTCGATTCCCTGCTTTCTCTGCTCCTGACATTTTTTCAGACAAGGCTAGGATATCTGCCTTAAGTTCTGTAAGCAGAGGAGAATGTGCTTTTAATACCTGCCGCTATTTTCGTTATGTCTGTGAGGGTCAGGCAGATGGTCAGATGTAGCTGTGTCCCTTACCGTTTCCTCATAAGCCAACTGTGAGTCCTCACTGAAGTCTTCCTCTGCACGAGGCTGCACCCTCTTGCCTGAGGCCTCGGAGCGCCACGGCTGGGTTTTTAGGATGTCTGGGATGCTTCGGGCCCGGAGACAGAAGATGACCATCGGGAACGGGTGCCTGGGTTATGGTGGGTGAGTCTGCCCATTTCACTGCAGTAATGTGCTGTCGTTAAGCCCTTAAAACCCAAAGGGTTTGACGGAGCTCCTCTATCGTGCTGCCATCCTCGCTGCATGCCAGGCCATGACCCCTATTCAATTATATTCTTTACTATTCTTTCATTTTTAATTCTATTGCTTTAAAATTATTATTCTATTTTATTGTATTCTTTTTTAGAAAATGTATTTCTAATTTTTTTTAAATTTGATTTAGATTCAAATCTGTTTTCGAATTCGAATCTAATTTTGTTCAAATTTAGGTTCATTATTTCAGATTCATTTACATTTGTTACTATTGTAATTCAGTAATTCGCATACATCCAAATTTCTGAATAATGAAAAATTTGTCTGAATTTTGATTATGAATTAAATAAACTGTCTACTAATTAGTGTACCCAAGGAATTGACAGAGCAACCTCTCCCTATCTGCAGTTGTTTCAGCTTGATCCTGGGCATCTGGTCCCTTCATAGCAATGCTTTAAAAATACAGTTGACTATATAGAAGATTCACAGGGGCACAACCATGAAAGTATTATGCAGGAAATATAGAACTTGGTAAAAATCATCTTGATAAGATTTGTTCTGCTGATCAAGGATAACTATACTCTGTTCCAAATTTTAACTTTGTCTCAAAAGGGTAGTAACAGAGGTATAGTGTTATTTGTACAGCAATTAGTAAGATTAGGCAAGATCACTATACCAAGGTATTTAATAACCTGGACCAGGCAGAGGGAGGACCAATTAACTTTGAGGCCAGAGTATCCTCCGAACCTTGAGATAGTGGACATAACATTTCAGAAAGAGAAATCTGTGTCATTTAGGAGCAGAAGCATAACATCTGCATACAACATAATTGTTTCATTTGTAGTGCCATATTTAAAACCCACTATGCTGTGGTTAGATCTTATCAGGGCTGCTAATGGCTCGATAGCAAAAGCAAATAATAAGGGCAAGTGTGGGCATCCCTGCCTAGTCCCCCTGCCCAACTGGAAGGTCTCAGAGATTCTGCCTCCCATTCTAATGGCCTCCAGTCTCCAGAGGGGAGTGATAAAGTAATTTAACCCAAGACAGAAATATTTCCCCAAAGCTGAATCTCTCCAGGGTCATACATAAGTATTGCCATTCAATGGTATTAAATGCTTTATTGGCATCAAGAGATAGTATATTGCATATTGATAAACAGTCGCTTAAGATTAACTGCAGCAGATTTCTGGGGCATAAAGCCCACCTGGTCAGAATGCACTATACTGGATTTTACTTTGTTTAATCTATTAGCAAGGACCTTAGCTAGTATTTTCAGATGGGCCTGTCACAGTGATATTGGTCTGTAAGGGTTTGGATCTGTTAGGAGTTTGCCCAGATTTAAAAGAAAATAAAATTGCAATTAGACATTGAAAAAAGGAACTTCCTCCAATGTTATTGGAGATTCCAAAAATTTCCTTTGGCAGGGGAAAAGTACTGGTAGGGCAACCGAATTCAAGAACAGGAATAGTGAGTTTTGGGACAGTACAGATTTGAACCTGACTAATTTTGACACAACCAGTGCAGGAGAATTTACCAAAGTACCCTCAGGAGTTTTTAGTACCCCACTCTCTTGGGACGTCTTATAGGCATTAACTGATTTAGCCAGGAGGCAACAAGTCTGTTCCCCTTCTTCATTTCCCCTTTTTCATAGTAGGCTGATTTATAAAAAAAATAATTTACATTCTGCAGAGGAGTTAACCAAGTGGTCAAGAATATCTTGAGCGGAGAGCCAAGCCTCCCTAGTAAAATCTGAGGGGTTAGATATATATTCCCATTCAAGCTGCTGCACTTGATGGGCCAACTGCCTTTCCTGACTCCTGGGTGCATTTTTAACAGCAGTCATTACAGAGAAAAAAAAAACCTCTAAGAAACCCTTTAAAGGCCCCCTAGCATAGTAAGAGGCCTTGGGTACGTGCATGTGTTAGAAAATATTCAGTAATACATACCTCTCTTGCGTTGTGAGAGGGAAAAAGGGGAACCAGAAGGCAGTCCGTTTCCAATGTGCCCTAGGTAAATGAGGGTAGTGCTTAGCAAGGATCCACACCACAAGTGTGATCCGAGATTCCTCTGGACATACTTGCGAAAGTATTCGGCCCCCTTGAACTTTGTGACCTTTTGCCACATTTCAGGCTTCAAACATAAAGATATAAAACTGTAATTTTTTGTGAAGAATCAACAACAAGTGGGACACAATCAAGAGGTGGAACGAAATTTATTGGATATTTCAAACTTTTTTAACAAATAAAAAACTGAAAAATTGGGCGTGCAAAATTATTCAGCCCCTTTACTTTCAGTGCAGCAAACTCTCTCCAGAAGTTCAGTGAGGATCTCTGAATGATGCAATGTTGACCTAAATGACTAATGCTGATAAATAGAATCCACCTGTGTGTAATCAAGTCTCCGTATAAATGCACCTGCACTTTGATAGTCTCAGAGGTCCGTTTAAAGAGCAGAGAGCATCATGAAGAACAAGGAAAACACCAGGCAGGTCCAAGATACTGTTGTGGAGAAGTTTAAAGCCAGATTTGGATACAAAAAGATTTCCCAAGCTTTAAACATCCCAAGGAGCACTGTGCAAGCGATAATATTAAAATGGAAGGAGTATCAGACCACTGCAAATCTACGAAGACCTGGCCGTCCCTCTAAACTTTCAGCTCATACAAGGAGAAGACTGATCAGAGATGCAGCCAAGAGGTCCATGATCACTCTGGATGAACTGCAGAGATCTACAGCTGAGGTGGGAGACTCTGTCCGTAGGACAACAATCAGTCGTATACTGCACAAATCTGGCCTTTATGGAAGAGTGGCAAGAAGAAAGCCATTTCTTAAAGATATCCATAAAAAGTGTAGTTTAAAGTTTGCCATAAGCCACCTGGGAGACACACCAAACATGTGGAAGAGGGTGCTCTGGTCAGAAGAAACCAAAATCGAACTTTTTGGCAACAATGCAAAACGTTATGTTTGGCGTAAAAGCAACACAGCTCATCACCCTGAACACACCATCCCCACTGTCAAACATGGTGGTGGCAGCATCATGGTTTGGGCCTGCTTTTCTTCAGCAGGGACAGGGAAGATGGTTAAAATTGATGGGAAGATGGATGGAGCCAAATACAGGACCATTCTGGAAGAAAACCTGATGGAGTCTGCAAAAGACCTGAGACTGGGACGGAGATTTGTCTTCCAACAAGACAATGACCCAAAACATAAAGCAAAATCTACAATGGAATAGTTCACAAATAAACATATCCAGGTGTTAGAATGGCCAAGTCAAAGTCCAGACCTGAATCCAATCGAGAATCTGTGGAAAGAACTGAAAACTGCTGTTCACAAACGCTCTCCATCCAACCTCGAGCTGTTTTGTAAAGAGGAATGGGCAAAAATTTCAGTCTCTCGATGCGCAAAACTGATAGAGACATACCCCAAATGACTTACAACTGTAATCGCAGCAAAATTATTATTATACAGGATTTATATAGCGCCAACAGTTTGCACAGCGCTTAACAAAATGAGGGCAGACATTACAGTTACACTACAATTTGGAACAAAAGGAATCAGAGGGCCCTGATCGTTAGAGCTTACAATCTAAAAGGGAGCGTCAATTGATACAAAAGGCAATAGCTGTGGGGGATGAGCTGATGGAGCAAGTGAAACAGCGTTATTAGTTAGTAGCCGGGTAGGCTTCTTTAAAGAGAAGGGTTTTCAGGGATCGTCTAAAGATGGATAGATTAGGGGACAGTCAGACAGTTTGGGGTAGTGAGTTCCAAAGAATGGGAGAAGCTCTGGAGAAATCCTGGAGGCGAGCATGGGAAGAGGTGACAAGGGAGCTAGAGAGCAGGAGGTCTTGGGAGGACCGAAGAGAGCGGCTAGGTTGATATTTTGAGATCAGGTTAGTGATGTAGCTGGGGGCAGAGTTGTGGATGGCTTTGTAAACTATTGTTAGCACTTTGAATTTTATTCGTTGGGTGAGTGGAAGCCAATGAAGGGATTGGCAGAGAGGGTTGGAGGACACTGAACGGTTGGTAAGGTGGATAAGTCTTGCAGCTGCATTCATTATGGATTGAAGGGGGGATAATCTATGTAAGGGTAATCCAATGAGGAGGGAGTTGCAATAGTCGAGGCGAGAGATAACCAGGGCGTGAATTAAAAGCTTGGTGGTGTCATTGGTTAAAAAGGGCCATATTCTAGCGATGTTACGGAGGTTAAGGCGGCATGATTTGGACAGGGATTGGATGTGAGCCTGAAAGGACAGTGCAGAGTCCAGGGTTACCCCTAGCACCCTGGCATGTGTGGAAGGACTAATAGTTATTCCATTGATCTTGACAGAGAATTCCGGGGAAGGGGCACATAGAGGAGGAAATATTATGAGCTCGGTTTTAGATAGATTCAGTTTGAGGAAGTGGTGAGACATCCAGGCTGATATGTCTGTTAGTAGATCAGTGATGCGGGGGGAGACTGATGGGGTGAGCTGAGGGGTAGAGAGGTAGATTTGGGTGTCATCAGCATAGAAATGGTAGTGGAAGCCATGGGAGGCTATTAGCTGACCCAGAGAGGAGGTATAGATTGAGAATAGTAGCAGTCCAAGGACAGAACCTTGGGGGACCCCAACAGTAAGAGGAATTGCAGAGGAGTAAGTGGAATTGTAAGTGACACTGAAGGTGCGGCGAGATAGGTAAGATTCGAACCAGTGGAGAGCACAGTCACGGAGACCGAGCAAACTGAGTTTTTTGAGAAGGAGGGGGTGGTCAACAGTATCAAAGGCAGCCGAGAGGTCCAAGAGTAAGAGTATCGAGTAGTGACCATTGGTTTTTGCTGTTAGTAAGTCATTTGTAAGTTTTAGGAGAGAAGTTTCTGTGGAGTGTTGCCGGCGAAATCCAGACTGAAGGGGATCAAGGAGGTTATTCTCGATGAGGTTGCAAAAGGTGGCGCTACAAAGTATTAACTTAAGGGGGCTGAATAATTTTGCACGCCCAATTTTTTATTTGTTAAAAAAGTTTGAAATATCCAATAAATTTCATTCCACTTCATAATTGTGTCCCACTTGTTGTTGATTCTTTACAAAAAATTACAGTTTTATATCTTTATGTTTGAAGCCTGATATGTGGCAAAAGGTCACAAAGTTCAAGAGGGGCCGAATACTTTTGCAAGGCACTGTATACTGGAATTTGGAGTCAGTGGGGCACAGGCTGGATTGCCTAAGCAAAGATCAATCCTTTTCCAAAAGTCAATCCAGCCAATATTACTGAGAAACCTAGATAGAGTGGTTCCCTTAAGCTTGGTGAAAGGATCATTACAAGGATGAGTGCTTACTGTGAGGAAGGGTTTCCCTATTTGGAGGTTAAATCTCTTTTCCTACAGCAGTAAAGAGTGCTCCCTTGCCCTTTGTGATGTCCTTAAAGTGAATAACTCTACACCAATTTTAGTATATGGACCACTTATGGTTGTATTTATACATTATGATCATATCCCACCCAATCAGTTCAGCTAATTTTTCCTCATAGCCAAACTCTTACCATTTTGGTTGCCCTTCTTTGAACTTTCTCCAGTTCTCCAATATCCTTTTTGTGAACTGGTGCCCAAAACTGAACTACATATTCTAGATGAGGTCTTACTAATGATTTGTACAGGGGCAAAATTATGTCTCTCTCTCTCTCATTAAGTATATGATCTACTAGAACAGCCAGATCCTGCTCCACCATTGATTCCCTCAGTTGTAATCCTCCTAGTATGTATGATACATGCATATTTTTAGCCCCCAAATTCATACCTTTACATTTATCAACATTAAACCTCATTTGTCACCTCATTGCCCAAATAAAGAGTGCATTGAGGTCCGCCTTGTAAGTGGGGACATCCTTTGAGGACGTTATTCCACTGTATAGCTTGGTGTCATCTGCAAATACTGAAATTGTACTTTTAATCCCAGACTCTATATTACTCATCAACATATTAAAAAGTAAAGGTCCCACCACTGAACCTTGTGGTACACCACTATTAACCTTAGACTATTCTGAGTAGGAATCATTAATCACTCCTCTCTGAATACGGTCTTGTAGCCAGGTTTCTCTCCATTTACAAGCTGAATTTTCCAAGCCTGTAAAGCAGTATTAAACCCAAAAGCAGATATTTATTATAGTGCAGCTTACCAGTTCTTAGATGTGAAGGCTGCAGTAATGTTAATCCTCAAGTTGAAGTCTCTATGACGAAACGCGTCAGGACGTAAGCACACTGTCTCCGTGGATACTCCAGACGCGATCGCTGCATTTCCGGAACTCGCTGCTTAATGCCGGGAGGATTTCAGCAGACGCGGTGAGGTAGCGTAGCATCTGGTATCCTTGAATTATATACATGCTTATGGATATTTGATTTGATGTTAGCAGATTTGGATGGGGGGAATCAGATGTGTGTAGTATATGTTGAATAAAAGTTTTAAAACGGTATTACACTATCGGTGTCCTATATTTGCTTCTCCTCTATTGGTGGCTCGGTATCATGTGATCCGGATGTCCGAGGGAAAAGCAAGAGGCTACAGATCGGATTAGGGGAGGTATTACAACCCAAGGAACTATGACTGGCCACTAAGTGATGAGGAGCTTTTGGAGTAAACATACAAGTGCCTATGATCTATTGTGTATCTGGTGAGTGCCCATTTCCACGGGGTACACTGGAGGTGTGGTGAAGGATTTTTAGTCCACTCTTACCTATTCAAGCACTGGGAGTACCACCGCTTGTCAAGTCACATTGAATTGAATATATTGGACTTGTATTGGTTTAGACTCACTTAGTAATCATAGCAGCACATGGACACTGTTTCACTTCCTTCTCATGCTTATTTATTACGGACATTAGAGTATGATTGTTAGATATGTGCAAACATATTCAGCCCTGCTGAGTGTGATTGATGCTGTAATCTGTGGAACGCTACAGTGTTTGTTACATTTTTTTCCTTGAATTAATGTTAGGCTTTCTTTTTTCTATTTTCTTTTTTGTCAAATTTCTTTTTATTATTTTATGCAAAATTCATAACAAAAACATCTCGCCACACAAGGCGGAAATAAAACAATAGAAAACTGTCCTTAAACCCCCCCCCCCCCTCCTGAATGTAAGTCCCCCAGAGGGGGTAAGAATAACCAAAGCAATAATATATATAGTGAAACATTTTGCAGCCTCTGAGATATTAATACAATGAATCACACATTTATGTACCTGTTATGTAATAATCAGGTCTAAATAAATCCCCAGTACTTAGAGAAAAGTTTGTTAGAGCAAGGTGTAACTATTATTCATCACCTTCCATCAAGTCTCCACCTGAGTACCCATTACTAGGCCTGTCTTATGCGACAGAGGCAGGGCTCTCCAACCACATCTTCCAAACCTTATCAAACTTCTTTGGGCAGCCCCTGCTCAAATATGTAGCTTTATAGAACGAGGTCACTTTATTTATGAGTACTTTTCAATAAGATAGGGAGGGTGTCATTGGCTTTTTCCAGAAGAGGATCAGGGCCTTGAGAACATAGAATAAAAGCAGGCTAAGCAAGGTGCGCTGAGCCCTAGTTGATGTCAAGCCCTACTTGATGTCAAGGCAAATTATCACTGTCATAGTCACCAGCACGGAGGTAATCTCTGTGATACAGTGCACAACAGTAGGCCAGAACTCCTGAACTACTGGGCAGTGCCAAAAAATATGACCGAAATTGGCTGGAGAGTGTGAACAGCGCTGAAGTCCCCAGGTAAATTTTAGATAATTTTGCTGGAGTATAATATATCCTATGAAGAAATTTAAAGTGAATTAACCAAACCATTGCTGATACTAAATGGGTAAAGGGAAGCTCCACATATCATGCCAGTCTTCTCCCCCCAAATCTGGAACCTCCACCACCCATTGTTCCCTACACTTGGTTACCGAGGTAGGAGAAACAGGGAAGAATTCCTTGTATAATTCTGAAAAAAATGTTTTCATGGACTTGTCCAATAGGACATTCTAGAAAGGGGAGGACTTAACTACCACCCTGGTGGAACCAAACTGGGAGATAAATGCAGTTGAATCTTTGTTTCACATCCACAAATTGAGACAATTTGTCTCCTCTAGTGATGTCACCTAAAGTTTTAACTCCCTTCGACGCCCATATAATGGGATCAGGTATAGAAAGAAAATGGGGAAAAACGGGGATTGAACCACAGCTGCGAAGCCAGTGATAAGGAGAGGAAGAACGTGCCAGTAATTCCTGAGCATTATCCCAGGCATTAATGGTAGCTCGCATTGTCCCTGTCAAGAGAAATTTGGCCTTTCTTCTATTTTCATGTAGTAATCCAGCCAGAAAATCTGTTGTCGTTTAAAAGCACAAGCTCTCCAGCAGAATGCATCAGTTTACATGGATAAGACAAACCATTTAAGACAGACAGGGGTGCTTAAATGATCAGTTTTTATTTATTCATGTAAATCCTTTACCCCAAAAGGAAAAAAAAAATTTAGCTGCAACTGATTTTAAAGTGTTAGCTCGAGTTTGGTTTCAATTTGTTAGTATATTTAAATCCACTAATACATTTAACACTGCCCTTCCCCATAGACTGACAATGCTGCTGTCTACTGTACCTCCTGTTCTCATTCATCCAGAGTGGATGCACTCTAATACAGGACTTGTTTTACTGGCTAGATCGCCACATGAAAACAGAGGGAAGAAAGCCTAAGAAAACAAAACTAATACATCCATCACATCTATTGATTGGTAAGCTGTGATGTATTACACTTTCGGTTTTGGATTAACTACCGCTTTAACTTACACATTATCTGTGTGTAGGGAACTGTGTCAAACACTTTTGCAAAATCCAAGTATACTATATGCACAGTCACTCCTTTTTCTAAATTTTTGCTTACTTCCTTAAAAAAAGAAAGCAGATTTGCTTGCCAGCTACTGTTTTTCATGAATCCCCGCTGTCTATTGCTTAAAATATATATTTTTTCTAACAAAAACTCAACTGTGTGGTCTTTTAAAAAACTTGCCAGTATCTTCCCAACTATACAAGTTCAACTACCCCATCTGTAGTTACTTGGTAAAGACTTTGATCCCTTTTTAAGTATAAGCAACACATTGGCCTTATGCCAGAGTCCCTAAAAATGAGAAACAATGGCTTTAAAATAACTCAGAACTCAACTCTTTTATTACACATGGGTGTATGCCATCTGATCCAGGTGCTTTATTTACCTTTATTCTGTCTAAATATTTCTGAACCATATCAATTTTCAGCCATAGTGGTTCATTTGGGGCTATGGTAATATCACCGCTATTATGGACATGAGCTCCCCCATGCTACTTTGTATACACAGAGCTGAAGAAGGTATTTAATAAATTGGCCTTATCTTTGTCCCCAGTCACCATCTCTAAATTATTTTGTAAAGGGCCCATATACTCAGACCTAACCTCTGTTAATATATCTTATTATTTTTTTGAGTGTTTGTCCTGCTGTGTTTTGCAACCTGTCCTTTTTGAACTTTTGTGGCCTTGCTTTCCTTTTTTACATATTGTGTTATATTCTTTCTAACTTTTAAATGATGACAGAGTTCCTTCATTTTTATATTTAAATGTTCTTCACTTATTATTCATAGGTTTTGTCATGAGCCACATAGGTTTTATTTTTAGCCTTTTAAATGTATTGGTCATGGGAATATATTTTGCAGTGTGTTCACATACAGTCGTTTAGAAGCATTCCTATTTTTCTTCTTCTGTGTTCTTCTATGCCAATATTCCCTCCTAATTTAAGTCTTGGAAAGCAGCCCTCGGCCTTGGAATGTTTGCCCTATTAAAGTTAAGTGTTTTTATCCTTCCAGTATGTACTTGTTGTTTACAGGTAGCATTAACCACTTAAGGACCAAGCCTATTTGTGACACATGTTGTTTACAAGTTAAAATCAGTATTTTTAGTATTAGTATTAGTATTACTTAGAACCCCCAAACATTATATATATATATTTTTTTTAGCAAAGACTCTGGAGAATAAAATTGCGGTCATTGCAATATTTTTTGCCACGCAGTATTTTCGCATTTTTTTGGAAAAAAATAAATTTCACTGGATTTAAAAAAAAACTAAACAGTAAAGTTAGCCAAATTTTTTGTATATTGTGAAGATGATGCCACGCCGAGTAAATAGATACCTAAGATTCTATGGTTTGAATTTGCGCACACTCCTGGAATGGCGACAAACTGCGGTACTTAAAAATCTCCATAGGCGACGCTTTAAAATTTTATAATGGTTACCAATTTAGAGTTACAGCATAGGTCTTTTTTTCTGAATTATTGTTCTCCCTCTGGCGGTCACGGCAATACCGCACATGTGTGGTTGAAACACCGCTTTCATTTGCGGGCGTGACTTACGTATGTGTTTTCTTTCGTGGGGACGCGTTAAAAAAATTTTCTTTTTTTTTTCTATTTATTTTATTTTTAGCACTGTTTAAAAAAAAAAAAAAAATCTGATCACTTTAATTGCTGTCACAAGGAGTGTAAACATCCCTTGTGACAGTAATAGGCAGTGACAGGTACCTTTTATGGAGGGATCGGGGTCTAAAAGACCCCAGACCCCTCCACATTGAGTTTTTTAAAATTCGGCTCCGTTAGCCACCTAGTAAACCGGAAGTGGGGTCATGACGCCGCTTCCGGGTTACTACCTCGAAAACCTGATCAAAGCTGAATCGTGGCGGCTGGTTGCTCGGGCCTCCTGGTGGGACGCTGAAGCCAGGCAGAGCCGCTGAAGGAGGCGGGAGGGGGGATGTCCCCTCCCGCCCGCTGGGATAACGGCCGACCAGCTCCTAAGCCATATGGGCTGTTATTTTCTGAAAGCCGACCACCGGCTCTAAAGAACGGTACCAGGTTGATGCCTGCAGATGCAGGCATCATCCTGGTACAACTACTTCTCCGAGCCCACGTACAGGTACATCGATTCGCGGGAAGTGGTTAAATTAAATCATGTAATGGTCACTTTCACCCATGAACATACGTAATAAGCTCTGCATGGTTTAAGATTACCAGGTCCAGCAGAGCATCATTTCTAGTTGGGGCCTCAATGAACACCTTATGTTTTGTCCTGTTTCTCTGATAGAGCATAGCCAGGAATATTATTAGCCCCATCATGTAAAGAATGAAGGCAAGATTCAGCACTGCTAATTATATCATAGTTCTCTTCAAGCACCAAATCTTCCAACTCACCTATTTTGCTTGGCAAACTTCTAGCATTGGTTAACAAATGAATTGTAGCATTTTTCACTTGTGTTTTGCATATTTGTTTTTTATCTGATATAGCCCCCCCCCCCCCCCCCCATCTTCATCCAATCCACCCACCAATGGGGTCTAAACCCTTTCTGACCTGTCTGCTATATTATATTTTAAATTCCCCTCTCTCTCAATCCTATTTTAATTACTCCTCCAGTCTTCCCAAAAACTCTCCTCCAGCTCAGCAGATCCTCTTCTCTTTAGCTTGTTCATTAGTCCAGTGTTCAAGAAACCCAAATCCTTCCCTTTTACATCTTTAAGGCTAACTATATTATTTAGAGCCTGTTACACTCATATTTAGATGTGTATTTAGCAATCCCCAAGCCTCCCCCATTTATTCAGCAAAAGCAACAGACAGGGGTGTTCACTAAGGATGATCACTTTTCTAAACTTTAGGGTACTTTTTCTTGAGCAATTTGCACTTGTACAAGACAAATAAGACTTGTTATAGATAACCATCTGAAATCTAAACTTAACCCAACTGAAAGGCTGTACTTCAGTATAAACATATAGCTGATAGAAGACTCTTCAGGAGTCTGCGTATTGCAAATGCTATCCACTGATTGCGGTTTCAATAGTTTTCAGGCTCATTTACAAAAAATAACTTATCTAACTTTTTCTGCAAATGTGTGCATATTTATTATTATTTTATTACTAATATTATTATTATTTTTTTTTTTTTTTGCAAAAGATGGACTTCGCCTTTAGCCTAGATAAAATGATAATCTCTTTGTCACTAAGGCCCCGTTCACACTTGGCGTTTTGTGATCTGAATTCTGCCCATGATCCCAAATCGCTCTGTGATAGTGGCAAAACGCACTACGTGTGTTTGGGTACCATTAATTTTAAATGTCACCAAAATGCAGTGCAGTTTTGCTGTGTATGCTGTGTGATAAATTGGGCTGCAATTGCGCCAAACCCTGTTGCGCGAAGCTTGTCACTCAAACAAAGTTCCTGCTTTTTTTGCATGACAGGCATTGTTGATATTGCAGAGATGGCTCCCAATAAGTTGTTAAAGCTGGGTTCAGATGTTTTTTTTTTTTCACCACTCGTGCTTTACAAATTGGCAATCCTCAAATGTGTCCCCTATTGATCCTTGTGCAACATTGATTACTTACTGTAATCTCCTGATTCACAACATGGCCATCCTGACTGTGGGCATCTGAAGCCCGCTGGGACTCTTCCGGGATAAGGCTCCCAGCATGCACCTCACGATCTCGTGCATGTGCAGTGATAAGGAAACGTGCCCCAATTGTATGTCGGCCAGGTTTCCATAGCGATGATGGCGTTGGAGGAAGTTCCTGCTCCTGTTGTGCCTGCTGCTCTAGCCACCAGTAGCTGCAGATACTTGCACCTCCACCCAGCACCAATAAAGACAAAAGACTAAATTCCCATTTGAAAAATGGTGCCTATCTCCGCCTAGTATCGCATCATTTCTGGTTTTAAAATAACACAATGCTAGCTGCGGGGGAATGCCCATTGACTCCTGGGAATGATGATACCGCTATCCCAGGAGCCAATGGGAAAGTGGAAATGACGTACCTCGCCTCCGTGAGGTAGGACAAAGGTACGGTTTCAAGATAACAGGAAAGGTACAAAACGACAAAAAAAAAAATCCAAAAATCCTGGTGGGGTCCTCTTTTATTCAAGCCATAGTTGTGATTGAGGCTGAAACTCCACTTTAAACTTCTTAGTAGCAAATGATTTAATCACCAACCTTTGCCTAGGCCAGTGATGACAAACCTTGGCACCCCAGATGTTTTTGGAACTACTTTTCCCATGATGCTTATGCTCTCTGCAGTATAGTTGAGCATTATGGGAAATGTAGTTCCAAAACATCAGGGGTGCCAAGGTTCGCCATCACTGGCCTAGGCTGAGGTTATTGACTAAATTTAGGTGTGTGTAATCATAAAGGCAGAAATCCAGGACTAAGGCCCTGTTCGCAGAGGGTGGATTCAGTTTTGATTAGCGGGGGAGGAATCCGCTCATCCCCTGCTGACCAGAGCAAAGCGGGCGGATGACAGGTCCATGTCCGCTGAGTTTATGCAGAGTGGATATGTACAGAGCCCGCTCTGCTCTATTGGGGGCCTGGTGTAAACTGACTCCGCTGTTCGTATACACTAAACCGCCTTCCAATCATCCCAGATGGAGAAAACACATAAAAAATAAGAAGAAAGTGGGTCTTTCAAGGCCAAAAAAGGATGGAAGATCACATATAATTTAACAATATCACAAATTTTATTTTTCCATAGAGCTAATTAGTAGAGCAACCACATATGGACACAAGGGACTAGGGGGTATTGAGTACTGCATAGTGTTGGGATAATTTATCATATGCTGGTCTATGTTAATGAACTACTGGGAACCATGGAAGGGTCAATGAATATATAACTCAGTTATCTACACGCACTCACACATTTATTTGGAGTGTGTTTTACCTTTAACCGGTTGCCGACCGCCGCACGACTATATACTGCGGCGGTCAGCCCCGGCCAGACAGAGTGACGTATGGGTACGTCACTCGCCTGTCACTGACTTGAGAGCCAATTGCGGGCCTGTTCCCGCATCGCACACGCACCCCCGGCAGTTCACACTGCCATATGCGATACGCTGGGGGTGTCAATGTAATCTTAACGACACCCCCAGTTTGATCGCATATCGCAGTGCGAACTTGCAGTTCGCACAGGATCGGATCGCACAAGTATGAACCGCTGTGCGATCCGATCCTGATGCGGCTGCAAATAAGGGTCCTGTGCGTGTTTGCTGCGGGTGCGGTGCGAATTTAGCCATACAAAGTGTATGGCTAAACTCGCACCGCACAGCCGATCGCATGTAATGAAGGAGCAGTGCGCTCCGACATTACATGCGAACCCCGCACTCGCATAAGTGTGAACCCGGGGCTAAAAGTTGTTATGAAGTGTCCAAATTATTAAACAAACAAAGTGAAACAAAGTGCTATGTTTTCAGTGTTTCTTGATATATTGGATTATATTCACTAGTGCTCAAAAAATAGAAAAGTTTGCCTTTTACCAAAACTCCATGATCTTTAAATTATAGGAGATCATGGCTAGCATTGGATGTTGGATACTTTCAATCACTCAGGATCAGCTGTAACCCAACACTGTGTGGGAGTAAGATCTTATGTTACACCATAGATGTTTCAACCAACACTCCGGATCTCTTTTTAGGAGCCTCGGGCCAGCTATCTTTAATAGCAAAACAAATAGAGTGCCTTGCCAAAGTATTTGGCCCCCTTGAACTTTGCGACCTTTTGCCACATTTCAGGCTTCAAACATAAAGATATAAAACTGTAATTTTTTGTGAAGACTCAATAACAAGTGGGACACAATCATGAAATGGAACGAAATTTATTGGATATTTCAAACTTTGTTAACAAGTAAAAAACTGAAAAATTGGGTGTGCAAAATTATTCAGCCCCTTTACTTTCAGTGCAGCAAACTCTCTCCAGAAGTTCAGTGAGGATCTCTGAATGATCCAATGTTGACCTAAATGACTAATGATGATAAATAGAATCCACCTGTGTGTAGGGATGATCAAACGGTTCAGGTCGACCATCGGTTCGACCCGAACATTGATTGTTCGAAATTCGGCCGAATTTCAAACTTTTTGCTGAAAAAGTTCGGAATTCGGCAACCAGAACCGACCAAAATGCAATGGGACAGGAACTGGGCTTTAAAAGCCCGTGATTGGACCAGAACCATCAGTAAAAGCTAATTGAGGGGGCAGGAGAATGCTAGGAATGTGATTGGAGTGACTAGGGGGTCCAGAGGCCAATCAGTAGTGAATACACCCCCCAGTATATAAGATAGCCCCGCCAAATCTCTAGCATTGTAATACAGGGATGTGGAATAGAGTGGAAGCAGTTCTGTTACTTCGGCTTCAAAAGTGTCATTTAGCAATTATTAGTGTGAGGAAAGGGATATCTAGTGTAGTTAGGGTACTATTTTCCACTATAGTTAGATTTAATAATCTAGTTTCTGTAGGGAAAGTGTTAAGTGTCAGGGGACCGTAGTGTAGTGTAGGGTTAACTGACTCTGACTGCTATGGCAGGGTGACAAAACCCTTCCATGTCAGGGTGACTGCTATAGAGAAAAGATTGTTTCTCTTAGAACTGCTATAGAACATGATAGTGGCTTCGCCCCTGTGACACCCGGCTTTTTTTTGTAGGCGTTTATTGGGCTTTTTTGTGGACGTGTTTGGAGGCAGGCATGACATCAGAACTTCTGTGTAGGGGTATATATACACACACACACATGTATGTATATATACACATACACAAATATAGGTGTGAAAGTAGCAGAACCCCGTGCTTGCGCTAATGAAATAATTAACATGCATATGGCTTCTCTCCTATCACACCTATATGTGTGTATATATACCCCTATACAGAAGTTCAGATGTTATGCCTGCCTCCAAAGACCCCCAAAAAATGCCCAAAAAAAACGCCTGCAACAACACACCTGGGCATTTTTGTAGCAGGCGTTTTTTTGGGCGTCTTTGGAGGCAGGCATAACATCAGAACTTCTGTGTAGGGGTATATATACACACACACATGTATGTATATATACACATACACATATATAGGTGTGAAAGTAGCAAAACCTTATGCTTGCGCTAATGAATTATTATTAAGATGCATATGGCTTCTCTCCTATCACACTTATATGTGTGTATGTGTATAAATACATATAAGTGTGTGTGTGTGTATATATATCCCTATACAGAAGTTCAGATGTTATGCCTGCCTAAAAAGACCCCCAAAAAATGCCTGCAACAACACATGGCGTTTTTTTAGCAGGCTTTTTTTGGGCATTTTTTGGGCGTCTTTGGAGGCAGGCATAACATCTGAACTTCTGTATAGGGTGCAGGAAGTCTATCGCACTATTTTTTTTTTTTTATGTTAATTTGTCTATTTTAAGTAACAATTTTTTGAGTTAAATTATCACTGTAGTGTGAATATATTTTTTGTTATCCAAAAGCACACTTTCAAATTATATATCTTTTGTCTATTTTCCAGTTACAGGAATTTTAAGCGCAGCAGTTGGTTTTAAAATCTGTCTTGCCGTGAGGTTGATCCTTTATATACATATATCAAAACTGTTCATGCCCTTAAAATAGAACTACAATATCCAAAATCAGGGCTGCTGTTAGAGATCATGGGACCCCGTACAGCCTACCTGACAGCCCCCCCCCCTCCTTTTTTTGGTGAAATATCAGGGCTTTAAACAGACCCCTAATGTCTCACATTTGAGAAAGGGACTGAGGACAGAGATTTTACAGTCCCTTTCTCTGCAGCCTCAGTTGCATTGGACAGTGAATTCATGGAAGCACTCTGAGGCTCCCTGTGCATTTACAAAAGGAAGCATAGTAAATGCCGTGCATCAGTGATGAATGGACACAGTGAGTAATCAGTGCTCAGTGTGTTCATTCAGTAAAGAAATCTGCTGGTAAATAGGACATATTTACTATTCCCCTCCCCCCCTGCTCTCCATCCTGAAATATTTCTGTGTGTGCCCTCAGCAGCTGCTGCGGGAGAGAAGTGGAGGGAAGCTGGCAATGCTGCACACAGGGGGGCATGCAGGGAGGCCCAGACAGCTGGGGGTGGGGATACAGATACCAATCCTGCTGCAGTGCAGCCGGAAAAAGAAAAATGCTGCAGGGGGAACCACAAGAGTTGGAAATAAAGCAGTACAGCTGTCGCCCCTGCTCAGAAGGTGCCCGGGCCACCCTTTGGAATTGATGGGGCCTGGGCCCTGTACAGAAGGGCTGGCTGTACTGCCTTATCAGCGGCCCTGCCCCAATCTGTCCATAGGCCACACTTTAAAAGCCTTAATGACCTATCAATTTAGAATTGATGTAAATAGTGGCCCCGGAATGATTACTCACATCCACACATGGGTATGAAAAAGCTGATGCAAAAAAGTATTGAAGTTTACCAGAGTACAAGAGTGTATAGCAGTTCATTTCTATGACTGGATGTATGCACCACCTGCCGCTCCCTGGGCATGGAAAAGCCCCAGGATTTGTATACTAGAGCTCATTCCTGTCTCTTACCATCCAGGTGTATGGCCCCTTAATAATAATGTTTCAGTAGCAGTTCAAGAAAAAGAATACCCATGAGATGCTGGGTATTCTTGCAGCGATTTTTAGCTGCATAAACATTGTAGCGCGATACAGCAGAAACTCTTTAGCTTGGTAGAAATCACCTCATGAAGCATGATTGAACAACTATTGCTTAGGACGTTGCTGAGAAAGACCCAGCCGTTTCACCCGTTGTCGCGCGCCTGCAGCTAGGGGGCGAACACGTGTCCCCAGTGGCGCCCTCCGCGCCCCCACTCGGCAGCGGGGACTCTGATACAGGGGGCAGGTGGATCCGATTGCTACCTGGCACCCACGATCGCTCCCCACTGAGAGAGAAGAACGGTCAGCTTTTGTAAACACAGCTGACTGTTCCTCTTCATTTCAAAAGCCCCCTGAAGCCCCTCAACCTGCCTGGTTTGAGAATTCTGGGCCCTGATTGCTTTCTAGACCCTGGAAGGTCAACATTTCCTGCAGGAGTAGAGCTGGGACCAGTGTCTAAGGGGGGAGTTGGAGGTAATCCAGGATGTAGTTCACAACCCATGTGCTACTTTTCTAAAACACTGAGAGTTTCTAGCCTGTAAGGGTATTTTGCTAGGCTAATAGGATACTGTTGGTTTCTAAGAAGGAAAAGGAAAGTTAAGCAGAGCTGTACAGAGGATCAAGTCAAGCTGTGCAGGAGGATCGAGAGGAGTTGTACATAGGGAGGAAGTTGTCCCTGGTTTTTGTCACTTTTAAGTTGGGCATCCCATAATTCCTATTCCTATTCAAGTTATTATTCTAGTTTACAAAGCTCAAGGACTGTTTTCTGTGTCTGGATGCAAATTGAAAATGCTATGTGACTGGCTGTGTAGCAGTTGGGAACCCTGACATTTGCAACTCCTACAGGGATAGTGCTACATACAGTACATATATAACATTACACCTACATTTACCGTAAACAGGTTAAAAACTTCACATCCTGGGAAACTCATATGCACTTTATGATAGATTTTATAAAAAGGGACAATTTTATGGATTTTCTTTCTTTTGTTTAATGGTTGTAAATAAGGGGTTAAAGCCAAACCATGACAAAACCAAATATATTTAATAATGCAGATTCAGTTTAAACCATCTGTGCTGCTAGTGATAGCACCCACACAAGTAAGTATTAAACATAAAAGCACATCTTTATTACACACTATATTAACAAAAGTACTGGGAAGCCTGCCTTTACACACAAATACTCTTTAATGGGATCCCAGTCTTAGTCCGTAGGGTACAATACTCAGTTGGCCCACCCTTTGCAGCTATAACAGCTTCAACTCTTCTGGGAAGCCTGTCCACAAGGTTTAGGAGTGTGTCTATGGAAATGTTTGACCATTCTTCCAGAAGCGCATTTGTGACGTTAGGCACTAAAGTGGAATGAGACTACTGCAGTAGTGCACTGCACTCACTGCAATGATTTTAAATCACTACTGCAGTCAGTGCAAAAAAAGCTAGACAGCAACAAACAGCTAGGCAGTGAGTGGATTGGAGGAGTCAGTTGACTACTGCTGCAGTAGTGCACTCACTGCAATGATTTTAAATCACTAACTGCAGTCAGTGCAAAACTGCTAGAAAAAAAGCTAGACAGTGGGGAGTCAGTGGACTACTGCTGCAGTAGTACACTCACTCACTGACATAATTTAAAATCACTACTGCACTACTGCAGTGACTGCACTGCAGTAGTGATTTAAAATTATTGCAGCAGTGAGTGGTGCACTACTGCAGCAGTAGTCCACTGACTCTAATCCACTGTCTAGCTTTTTTTCTAGCAGTTTTGCACTGACTGCAGCGCGGCACAGTACCTCAATGTCTTTCCACCACTGAAGAGGATCACTTTTCCTGACAATTACTGGTTCCTTCAAATAGAGATGAAGTTCATTATCCAGGCTCATTATTGCAGATTCAGAAGAATCCTCCGCATGAGGCCCCAATAAAACACTGAACATGGCATCTATTTGACCACAATGAAGTTTCTCTTCTGTCCGTTGTTTTTTTGGACATTTTTCTCCTGCATCCTGCTCTTCCACATTAGAAACCTTCTCTTCTTGACTTTTCTTTTTGGCAGAAGGAACCTCCTGCACCTTCTGTTGAATATCTTCTTTCAGCCATTGTTTTGCCTTTTCCAATACATTATCAGAAGAGAAAGGATGGTTGTTGTATCGAGGATCCAAAAGACATGCAAGCATAACATTTTTATTCTCTTCATGCTTCTCAAAACATTTGGCGAGGCTGTCCCTCATGGCCTGCCTACATGTTATAATGCCACGTTTTTTTGGGTCCTTCATTCTGTTGAAAAAGCCTCTTCAGCACTCTCACACATGGGATGACAGATGACACAGATGAGTCGTAATGACTCACCTCTAGTGTCACTTCCTCTATGGGGAGGAGGGTCTCAATGACATTGGCTACAATGTCCCATTGATCAGCAGTAGGACAAGAATGTCCTCCAAGTCCATATTTACCTGAATAGATGGTAAGAGCTTGCTTCTGCTCCAGCATTCTTTGCAGCATGTGAGGTGTTGAGTTCCATTGTGTTGGAACAGCGTTAATTAAGTTGTTTTGGGTAGGCCGAGGTCTTCCTGAATGCACCTCAGTCGCTGCTTGGCAAGGATTGAATGGTGGAAATGGCATGCGCACTTCTTCAACATGCTAATTATGTCAAGCAAAGCTTTTTGGTTTGACCATCATTTACCACAAGTTGGAGGGTGTGTGCCATGCAACTGAGGTCTGACACTTCACCAAGTCTCATTCCTTTCACCATGTTCGCTCCCCTATCTCGAAGCACAAGCATCACTCAGTCTTTGCTGATTCCCCATTCTTTTAGCATGCATAGAAACCTTTCTCCAATGTACTCCCCAGTGTGGGATCCTTGCATCACTTTTGTATTCAACACCAAATGTCTCCATCCGCTGTCAATGAAGTGGCATGTAAGACTCATTAGTGATTCTGTTTGTCCTGACCAGCAGTCAGTCGGGAATGAGAGTGAGTTGCCAGCATTCTCTGGTTGCAGCATAGCCTTTACTTTCTCAACGACCGTTTGGTGAATCTTTCCCAGCATTTAGGTTCGATAAAACTTGTCACTCTTCAGTGTGTACCTTGGCTCAAGTATTGACATCAATGGCTTAAATCCAGAGTCAGCCACCATTGTAAATGGCTGGTTTTCAGTGACCATTATCACTGTGATTACTCTGTCCAGCAGTTGGGATCCTCCATCCGATTTTAGCCACCTGTTTTTTTTCTGAAACATATCTGTTATTGTTGCCTGTGATAGGGATGATTCACCTTGTGATTCATTTTTTCTTTTTTTCTGTGCTGCATGATACAATTCAACATGATGAACTCTTAGATGGGTTCAAAGATTTGACGTATTTTTGATTTTTGCAGTTATTGATCCCATGCTTACAGTGTTCTTGCACGTGTTGCACACTGCCGCTGCTTTTCCTGGAGATGGAGATGAGAAATAGTCCCAGACCACACTTTTCATTTTTCTATCTGCATCCATCTCCATTGAAGTTTGAAAGACACTAATGAAATTGAATATAGGCTTAAAAAAACTGTCTGGCTGGCACCCTGTGGTGATAAGTAGCTGGCACCCTTTGGTGGGTGGCTGGCTGGCACCCTGTGGTGGGTGGCTGGCTGGCTGGCACCCTTTGGTGGGTGGCTGGCTGGCTGGCACCCTGTGGTGGGTGGGTGGCTGGCTGGCACTCTTTGGTGGGTGGCTGGCTGGCACCCTTTGGTGGGTGGTTGGCTGACTGTCACTCTTTGGTGGGTGGCTGGCTGGCACCTTGTGGTGGGTGGCTGGCTGGCACCCTTTGGTGGGTGGCTGGCTGGCACCCTGTGGTGGGTGGCTGGCTGGCTTGCACCCTGTGGTGGGTGGCTGGCTGGCTGGCAGGCACCCTGTGGTAGGTGGGTGGCTGGCTGGCTGGCACCCTTTGGTGGGTGGCTGGCTGGCACCCTGTGGTGGGTGGGAGGCTGGCTGGCTGGCACCCTTAGGTGGGTGGGTGGCTAGCTGGCACCATTTGGTGGGTGGGTGGGTGTCTGGCTGGCTGGCACCTTTTGGTGGCTGGCTGACACCCTGTGATGGGTGGCTGGCTGTCTGGCACCCTGTGGTGGGTGGCTGGCACCCTTTGGTGGGTGGCTGACTGGCACCCTCTGTGTCTGGCTGGCTAGCTGGCTGGCACCCTTTGGTGGGTGGCTGGCTGGCACCCTGTGTGGTGGCTGGCTAGCTGGTACAGGCAGGGCCTGTGGCTGGCTGGCTGGTAGAGGCCTGTGAGTGTGTGTGCCTGAGCGGGTGGCTGGCTGGCACCGGGCAGCTGTGGGTGGGTGGCCACGGCAGCTGTTTAAAAACACACTGTGCACTGTGACTGGTCACTGTAGCTGTACTGTATGATTGAGAAAGAATCACTCACTGTCCCGACTGCAGTGCAGAGCAGACTCCAGTATGTGGCCGCGGCGGCTGTAAACAAACTGTGCGCACTGTGAGACTCCGAACGAGGCTGAGGGAGGCGGCCTAAGAAGGCAGAAACTATCCCCGTGCGCGGAGGCGCGGGGTGCATCATACGCGATGACGTCATGGCAGTATCGGCAATATCGGTAACCGCCGGGACCGATTCCAATCTAACAGGAAAAGTGCATATCTGCCCTTGATATATCGGTGTTACCGATAATCGGTTGATCCCTAATTTGCAGTCTCCACTCTGCTTCATCCCAAAGATGTTCTATCGGGTTGAGGTCAGGACTCTGTGCAGGTCAGTTAAGTTCCTCCACCCCAAACTCTCTCATCCATGTCTTTATGGACCTTGTTTTGTGCACTGGTGCACAGTCATGTTGGAACAGGAGGGGACCATCCCCAAACTGTTCCCACAAAGCTGGGAGCATTAAATTGTCCAACATTTCTTGGTATGCTGATGCCCTAAGAGTTCCCCTCACTGGAGGTAAGCGGCCAAGCCCAACCCCTGAAAAACAACCCCACACCATAATCCCATCTCCACTAAATGATTTGAACTAGTGCACAAAGCAAGGTCCATAAAGACAAGGATGAGTGAGTTTGGGGTATCCAGAGTGGGGGCTCTCTTATACAGGAGGTGTTTTACTGACCAGATCACTTGGTCAAAACAGAGGGAAGAAAGTCTAAAAAAGCAAAGCGAAAGCAGCCACCACGGTTAAGGATGATAAGCTGCAATATAATACATGTTTGGTTTTGGGTTTAATACAGCTTGAAGTTTTTACAGCAAATTGTGATACTGGGTACAAAAGTAGGAGTTTGTCATAAGTCCAGTTCTGGTTATAGGTATTGCAATTACCACTGTGTTATACATGAAGGGTTTCACATGTACTGTTACTTTAAGGCTGGCTCCACCCAGGAGTGATGACAAGGGTCAAGGGGCAGAGTGGCCATCTTAGAGACATGTAAGAGATGCATTGATATACAGAGCTGTCCTGTAATGCATGTTGGAGTGTACAGTGAGTCCTGAATAAACATCCGTTGTTCCAGACCAGAGTCCTGTGTCTCTCACAACACGGAGAATATAACAGTGGCGACGAGGATGGGATTTACAAGGTTACTATCCGTGTGAGAAAAGAAAAGAAGGGAAAAAACTCTGGATTGTCACCTGGATACAAACACCCACAGAGCCCAGCAGGAAAATGTCATTGATCGGGTGTAAGATTCTGGAACCTCGACCGGAACCCGTCTTTCACGGCTCACTGCTGCTCAACCCCCTGAACCTAAAATAAACCCTCCTCTAGTGTTTACAGGTGATCGGAAAAAATTCTGTGAATTCAAAAACACATGTCAATTGCTTTTTTTGTTAAAACCTCGTACATACCCTACTGATCAAATTAAAGTCTGTACCGTTATCTCATACTTAACGGGTGATCCACGGGCCTGGGCAGACTCTCTCTTTGAGAAAAATGATCAGCTTCTGAACTCCTATTCTTTATTCCTAGCGGAACTCGCTAGTTTATATGATGACCCCAACAGGCTGAGTACTGCTGATATTCAATTGAGGGCTTTAAAACAAGGAAGGAGACCTGTAGAAGACTTTGTAGCTGAGTTCAAAAGATGGACCCTTGATTCAGGGTGGAATGACACATCTCTGCGAACTCAATTCAGACTCGGGTTGTCAGAAGCTGTTAAAGACGAGCTCGCCCGAGCGGATTTACCTGGCACCTTGGATGCCTTAATACAACTCAGTATCAACATCGACAGGCGACTGCGTGAAAGAAGGGCTGAAAAAATGGGAATGCCATTGTCTAGTCCTTCTCGGATTTCGGCCGTTGACCCTACTCCCATGGAGGTAGGAACCATACGCCCACCTTTATCAACTACTGAACGAGTGTAATGTTCTGGTACCATGGGTACCCTTGTTCCATATATTTCTCCTTTTCTAATTGCGTCTCATCTTGTTACACAAGAGACGCATATACCTTTAAGCCGGATGACATCATTGCCGAGCGCCGCTATGAGCGGCTATTTCAATCGCCGGCTTTCTCTCACTCATCGCTTGTTCAAACCACATGTTCACCGCACCTTCTCCTGTGAAGTCAGAGCTGCTGGCATTTCCCTTTGCTGAACTGAAGCCGGAACCTCGCTGCTGATCCGTACCTCGCTACGGGATCACCTCTCACCATTGGACTCTATCCTTACTAACCTATCTATGTGATAAGTACCCCACAGGGGATTCCTTACTAACTGCACTCCTACTGTCATCTACTGCAACTACCAGGACTATCTATATCTATCTATCTCCTATCATCTGCATAAGACTGTTAGCTCTTGGGACTACCTACACTATCCTTGCACTAGGTTACTCTGTCTGAAGTATACTCCATCTGTGTCCTCTTACCATCTGCATTATACTTGACATCAGAACCTATCTGCCTATTATTACCACCTGCAACTCTCCTAAGTGCCCACTATACAATTGCCTGTCTCTCATCTATACTTCTCATATATTCTATCCCTCCATCTATACATCTGATTGAGTATATGTAAATTGTATACAGGCTGTGCACTATGATGAAGTCCTGAGAGTTGGATATGTTGTTCAACAGATCTCTACAAGGATACTGAGTGTAATAATTCTGCAGCTGTAAATCCATCCATTAACAAAAACGCATGAACGTTACAACGAGCCAGAAGAAGATCCAGAAACCTCTGCATGTACTGCGCATCCCCGGATCATTTGATAAGCGTCTGTCCCCTTGTCCGCAAAAAAGAGGGTGAGTGTTCACATGTCTTGCTAGGAGGATTAACGACTTCCTTTTCTAACCCCTATCTTTTTGTTCAATTGACATTGCAGTAGGACCAGACTAGGATTACCACCAAGGCTATGATCGACACCGGATCTTGTGGAAACTATATTGATACATGTTTTGTTACCTTAAATAAAATACCTATTATTTCAAAACCTAAACCTGTTTCTGTTAGTTTCATTAACGGTATTCCACTATCTTCTGGTCCAATCACCAACCAGACACAAGCACTCCTTGTCACTAATAACGAGTCGCATATGGAGACCACCACTTTTGATATACTATCTTCACCCCATTTTTCTATTATTTTGGGACTCCCCTGGTTACACACACATCAACCAATCATAGATTGGAAAAGACCCTGTCTTTCCCTTCTCACTATTGCGAGATTATGTGTAACCTCCCATCTTTTGGAAAGATCCTGTCTGTGGTGTCAGATGAGATTGCACCACTATGCTATCAGGACCTGTCCGAAGTATTCCTTGAAAAAAATGCTCAAGTGTTGCCTCCCCATAGGGATTATGATTGCACTATCGATCTACTCCCTAACAGCAAATTGCCTTTCGGTCATGTTTATCCTCTTTCTCAGGATGAACTTTCTCATCTCAAGGAATACTTGGATGAGAATTTGACAAAAGGTTTCATCAGACCCTCTACTTCTTCCACAGCTGCAGGACTTTTCTTTGTCCGCAATAAGGATTCAAGTCTTAGGCCTATTATCGATTATAGGCAATTAAATACGATTACAATAAAGGATCGCTATGCTTTACCGCTCATCCCTGAACTCATTGAACAAGTGCGTGGGGCTACTTACTTCTCTAAATTAGACCTGAAAGGGGCATACAACCTAATCCGAATCCGTGACGGAGATGAGTGGAAAACAGCATTCAGAACCAGATACGGATTATTCGAATATCTTGTGATGCCATTCGGGTTGTGTAATGCTCCCGCAGCTTTCCAAATGTTCGAAAACGACATCTTTAGAGACTTACTTGATGTCTGTGTTGTAGTATATCTGGACGATATACTTATCTATTCTCGATCTCTCTCTGAACATATAAAACATGTAAGACTTGTGTTATCCAGATTACTTGCACACAATCTATACGTGAAATTAAAAAAATGCCTATTTCATAAAGAAGAAATATTATTTCTAGGATACATCATATCCAAAACCGGAATTAAGATGGATATGAGCAAGATATCCTGTATTCTGGACTGGCCTATACCAACAACTCGTAAGTAGGGTTGAGCGGACACCTAGATGTCCGTGTTCGACGGGTTCGGCCGAACTTTAAAAAAAAGTCCGGGTCCGTGTCCCGGACTTTTACCGAACTTTTCCCGGACACCGAACCCCATTGAAGTCAATGGGGACCCGAACTTTAAGGCACTAAAATGGCTCTAAAACACCAAAGGAAAGGGCTAGAGTGCTGCAAATGGCAGCAAAACGTAATTAAGAGCATGGCAAGTGCTCTGCAAACAAATGTGGATAGGGAAATAACTTAAAACAACAAAAAAAAACAGAAAAATAAAACAATGTTCTTCTTCATCTCTGAAGGACGAGGCCCATATGGAGTAGGAGGGAGGTTGAGGTGGTGGTGGATGTGGCGGTGACATAGGCGTGCGCACAGGGTGTGCTGGGTGTGCCTGGGCACACCCTAATCACCTAGGGCACATAGCATTGCCAGTGAGGAGATGGGAAAGATCTCCCTGGGACCTGCTCTGCTCTATTTCTCCTTGCCTACAGGTACATGGCCCCGATACATTACTCTCCCTGCTGGCAAACACATGCATGTGTATTTCAACTTTGGGGTGCACACCTTAATGCAATAGGCTGCGCACACCTATGGGCGGTGTAGGTGGAAGCGGCGGTGGAGGAGGACCAGGGCCGGATTAACAGCATCATGGGCTTGGTGCTGAGGATTTTGAAGGGCCTTAAGGGCCGTGCCTTGCCATGCACCCAGAGGAGGAAGGGTGCAGCCATGCATGCCTAATTCAACATGGGATGCTGTCTCTGAAGCCCATAAACACATCCATGCATCGCCAACTGTCCCTCCTTGTCCGGCCTTCACGCTGTGTGGGGAGGTTCTGAGGGTGCTGCCTGGGGAAGCGAGCATAGAAGCCAGACTTCTGTGTTTACAAGTGACAGAAGAGCGGTAACAGTGAATATGGCCAACCCGGGGCCTATATAAAAGGTAGGGGCCTGGAGCTGCAGCTCCAATAGCCCCTACATTAATCTGGCCCTGAGGAGGAGGACGAGGTAGCCAACACTGCTTCTTTTCAAAAATTTTAAATGAGGGTACACCCCAAAAGAGTGAGAAAGAGCAAAAATGGAACAATGGGTGGGTAAGGTCGGTATCCATTGCTATTCTGCATAAGGTACGGAAAAGTCCCGTGGGATCCATGCCTGGTTCATTTTAATGAACGTGAGCTTGTCCACATTGTCTCTGGACAGGCGGCTGCGCTTGTCTGTTATAACGCCCCCAGCCGTGCTAAATACCCGTTCAGATAATACACTGGCTGCAGGGCACGCCAGCACCTCCAAGGCGTAAAGGGCAAGCTCAGGCCATGTGCCCAATTTGGAGACCCAGAAGTTGAAGGGGGCAGACCCGTCATTCACTACATGTAGGCGTGTGCACACATACTGCTCCACCATGTTGGTAAAATGCTGCCTCCTGCTAAGACGTTCCATCTGAGCTGCTGGTGCTGCTGTTTGTTGTGGCGTGCTGACAAAGCTTTTCCACATTTCGGCCATGCTAACCCTGCCTTCTGAGGTGCTGGCGGTGCCCTGGTTGCGTTGGCGACCTCCTCCTCCTCCTCCTCTGCCTTGTGCTTCCACTGTGGCCCCGCTGTCAGATGGGAATGCCAGCAGCATGGCGTCTACCAGCGTGCGCTTGTACTCGCGCATCTTGCGATCGCGCTCCAGTGAGTGAATTAAGGACGGTACGTTGTCCTTGTAACGGGGATCCAGCAGCGTGGCCACCCAGTAATCAGCACAAGTTAGAATGTGGGCAACTCGGCGGTCGTTGTGGAGACACTGCAGCATGTAATCGCTCATGTGTGCCAGGCTGCCCAGAGGCGACGAAAGGCTGTCCTCTGTGGGAGGTGTATCGTCCGTGTCCTCTGTATCCCCCCAGCCACGCACCAGTGATGGCCATGAGCTGGCCTGGGTGCCACCCTGCTGTGAACATGGTTCCATCTCCTCCTCCAGCTCCTCCTCCTCCTCATCCTCCTCATCCTCCAGAACTGTGCCCCTGCTGGACAATTGTGTCCCTGGCGTTTGTGTGTGCAGGAACCCACCCTCGGAGCCCCTTGCGAATGACTGCCCTGAAAGCCTTTGAAATGTTACCTCTTCATCCTCCTCCTCCTCCTCCTCCTCATCCTGTGCCACATCCTCTTCCATCATCGCCCAAATTGTTTTTTCAAGGAGGCATAGAAGTGGGATAGTTAAGCTGAGAATGGCGTCATTGCCACTGGCCATGTTGGTGGAGTACCCAAAACAGCGCAACAAGGCACAATATATGCAAATGTCAAATATGCAAACTATGCCGCAATTTAATGTTTTTTACACCAAAAGGGTGTGTATTGAATAGCGGAATAGGATAAAAAACTGTGTATCTCACACGTACAAACACAGACTAGGCCCGATTAAATTTTTTCCTACCCTAAAGGGAGGATGAGGAAGAGGAGTATGGAACATGCAGCACCCTCAAATCTTCAGAAGTATGAGATGAACCCCAAAAACTTGGAAAGGTGGATCTCTCTCACACGTACCAACACAGACTATCCCCCAATTTAACTGATCCCCAAAGGTTTTTGATTAAATAGCGGAATAGAAAATATGATCCAAAAAAAGTGTATGTATATCACACGTACACAACCACACTAGGCCCCAATTACTATTGTTTGTACCCCTAAAAGGCTAGATGAGGAGTAGGGGGGGTATGGAACAGGCAGCACCCTCAAACCTTCAGAAGTATGAGATGAACCCCAACAACTTGGAAAGGTGGATCTCTCTCACACGTACCAACACAGACTATCCCCCAATTTAACTGATCCCCAAAGGTTTTTGATTAAATAGCGGAATAGAAAATATGATCCAAAAAAAGTGTATGTATATCACACGTACACAACCACACTAGGCCCCAATTACTATTGTTTGTACCCCTAAAAGGCTAGGAGTAGGGGGAGTATGGAACAGGCAGCACCCTCAAACCTTCAGAAGTATGAGATGAACCCCAACAACTTGGAAAGGTGGATCTCTCTCACACGTACCAACACAGACTATCCCCCAATTTAACTGATCCCCAAAGGTTTTTGATTAAATAGCGGAATAGAAAATATGATCCAAAAAAAGTGTATGTATATCACACGTACACAACCACACTGGGCCCCAATTACTATTGTTTGTACCCCTAAAAGGCTAGATGAGGAGTAGGGGGAGTATGGAACAGGCAGCACCCTCAAACCTTCAGAAGTATGAGATGAACCCCAACAACTTGGAAAGGTGGATCTCTCTCACACGTACCAACACAGACTATCCCCCAATTTAACTGATCCCCAAAGGTTTTTGATTAAATAGCGGAATAGAAAATATGATCCAAAAAAAGTGTATGTATATCACACGTACACAACCACACTAGGCCCCAATTACTATTGTTTGTACCCCTAAAAGGCTAGATGAGGAGTAGGGGGGGTATGGAACAGGCAGCACCCTCAAACCTTCAGAAGTATGAGATGAACCCCAACAACTTGGAAAGGTGGATCTCTCTCACACGTACCAACACAGACTATCCCCCAATTTAACTGATCCCCAAAGGTTTTTGATTAAATAGCGGAATAGAAAATATGATCCAAAAAAAGTGTATGTATATCACACGTACACAACCACACTAGGCCCCAATTACTATTGTTTGTACCCCTAAAAGGCTAGGAGTAGGGGGAGTATGGAACAGGCAGCACCCTCAAACCTTCAGAAGTATGAGATGAACCCCAACAACTTGGAAAGGTGGATCTCTCTCACACGTACCAACACAGACTATCCCCCAATTTAACTGATCCCCAAAGGTTTTTGATTAAATAGCGGAATAGAAAATATGATCCAAAAAAAGTGTATGTATATCACACGTACACAACCACACTAGGCCCCAATTACTATTGTTTGTACCCCTAAAAGGCTAGATGAGGAGTAGGGGGAGTATGGAACAGGCAGCACCCTCAAACCTTCAGAAGTATGAGATGAACCCCAACAACTTGGAAAGGTGGATCTCTCTCACACGTACCAACACAGACTATCCCCCAATTTAACTGATCCCCAAAGGTTTTTGATTAAATAGCGGAATAGAAAATATGATCCAAAAAAAGTGTATGTATATCACACGTACACAACCACACTAGGCCCCAATTACTATTGTTTGTACCCCTAAAAGGCTAGATGAGGAGTAGGGGGAGTATGGAACAGGCAGCACCCTCAAACCTTCAGAAGTATGAGATGAACCCCAACAACTTGGAAAGGTGGATCTCTCTCACACGTACCAACACAGACTATCCCCCAATTTAACTGATCCCCAAAGGTTTTTGATTAAATAGCGGAATAGAAAATATGATCCAAAAAAAGTGTATGTATATCACACGTACACAACCACACTGGGCCCCAATTACTATTGTTTGTACCCCTAAAAGGCTAGATGAGGAGTAGGGGGAGTATGGAACAGGCAGCACCCTCAAACCTTCAGAAGTATGAGATGAACCCCAACAACTTGGAAAGGTGGATCTCTCTCACACGTACCAACACAGACTATCCCCCAATTTAACTGATCCCCAAAGGTTTTTGATTAAATAGCGGAATAGAAAATATGATCCAAAAAAAGTGTATGTATATCACACGTACACAACCACACTGGGCCCCAATTACTATTGTTTGTACCCCTAAAAGGCTAGATGAGGAGTAGGGGGAGTATGGAACAGGCAGCACCCTCAAACCTTCAGAAGTATGAGATGAACCCCAACAACTTGGAAAGGTGGATCTCTCTCACACGTACCAACACAGACTATCCCCCAATTTAACTGATCCCCAAAGGTTTTTGATTAAATAGCGGAATAGAAAATATGATCCAAAAAAAGTGTATGTATATCACACGTACACAACCACACTGGGCCCCAATTACTATTGTTTGTACCCCTAAAAGGCTAGATGAGGAGTAGGGGGAGTATGGAACAGGCAGCACCCTCAAACCTTCAGAAGTATGAGATGAACCCCAACAACTTGGAAAGGTGGATCTCTCTCACACGTACCAACACAGACTATCCCCCAATTTAACTGATCCCCAAAGGTTTTTGATTAAATAGCGGAATAGAAAATATGATCCAAAAAAAGTGTATGTATATCACACGTACACAACCACACTAGGCCCCAATTACTATTGTTTGTACCCCTAAAAGGCTAGATGAGGAGTAGGGGGGGTATGGAACAGGCAGCACCCTCAAACCTTCAGAAGTATGAGATGAACCCCAACAACTTGGAAAGGTGGATCTCTCTCACACGTACCAACACAGACTATCCCCCAATTTAACTGATCCCCAAAGGTTTTTGATTAAATAGCGGAATAGAAAATATGATCCAAAAAAAGTGTATGTATATCACACGTACACAACCACACTAGGCCCCAATTACTATTGTTTGTACCCCTAAAAGGCTAGGAGTAGGGGGAGTATGGAACAGGCAGCACCCTCAAACCTTCAGAAGTATGAGATGAACCCCAACAACTTGGAAAGGTGGATCTCTCTCACACGTACCAACACAGACTATCCCCCAATTTAACTGATCCCCAAAGGTTTTTGATTAAATAGCGGAATAGAAAATATGATCCAAAAAAAGTGTATGTATATCACACGTACACAACCACACTAGGCCCCAATTACTATTGTTTGTACCCCTAAAAGGCTAGATGAGGAGTAGGGGGAGTATGGAACAGGCAGCACCCTCAAATCTTCAGAAGTATGAGATTGTGTTCACTGTACCCCACAAAGATTGAGTTCACTGCACCCCACAATGATTGTGTTCACTGCACCCCACAAAGATTGTGTTCACTGCACCTCACAAAGATTGTGTTCACTGTACCCCCCAAAGATTGTGTTCACTGCACCCCACAAAGATTCTGTTCACTGTACCCCAAAAAGATTGTGTTCACTGCACCCTAAAAGGATGTTGTTCACTGCACCCCACAAAGATTGTGTTCACTGCACCCTAAAAGGATGTTGTTCACTGCACCCCAAAAAGATTGTGTTCACTGTACCCCCCCAAAGATTGTGTTCACTGCACCCCACAAAGATTGTGTTCACTGCACCCCAAAAAGATTGTGTTCACTGTACCCCCCAAAGATTGTGTTCACTGCACCCCAAAAAGATTGTGTTCACTGTACCCCCCAAAGATTGTGTTCACTGCACCCCACAAAGATTCTGTTCACTGTACCCCACAAAGATTGTGTTCACTGCACCCCAAAAAGATTGTGTTCACTGTACCCCCCCAAAGATTGTGTTCACTGCACCCCACAAAGGATTTTGTTCACTGCACCCCAAAAAGATTGTGTTCACTGCACCCCAAAAAGGATTTTGATCACTGCACCCCAAAAAGGATGTTGTTCACTGCACCCCAAAAATGATTTTGTTCACTCCACCCCAAAAAGATTGTGTTCACTGCACCCCACAAAGATTGTGTTCACTGCACCCCAAAAAGATTGTGTTCACTGTACCCCCCAAAGATTGTGTTCACTGCACCCCACAAAGATTCTGTTCACTGTACCCCACAAAGATTGTGTTCACTGCACCCCAAAAAGATTGTGTTCACTGCACCCCAAAAAGGATGTTGTTCACTGCACCCCAAAAAGGATGTTGTTCACTCCACCCCAAAAAGATTGTGTTCACTGCACCCCACAAAGATTGTGTTCACTGCACCCCAACAAGATTGTGTTCACTGCACCCCAAAAATGATTTTGTTCACTGCACCCCAAAAAGGATTTTGTTCACTGCACCCCAAAAAGGATGTTGTTCACTCCACCCCAAAAAGATTGTGTTCACTGCACCCCAAAAAGATTGTGTTCACTGCACCCCACAAAGGATTTTGTTCACTGCACCCCAAAAAGATTGTGTTCACTGCACCCCAAAAAGGATGTTGTTCACTGCACCCCAAAAAGGATTTTGTTCACTGCACCCCAAAAAGATTGTGTTCACTGCACCCCACAAAGGATTTTGTTCACTGCACCCCACAAAGATTGTGTTCACTGCACACCAAAAAGGATTGTGTTCACTGCACCCCAAAAAGATTTTGTTCACTGCACCCCAAAAAGATTGTGTTCACTGCAGCCCAAAAAGATTGTGTTCACTGCAGCCCAAAAAGATTGTGTTCACTGCAGCCCAAAAAGATTGTGTTCACTGCAGCCCAAAAAGATTGTGTTCACTGCAGCTCACACACAGAAAAATGGATGTGGATCACTGACACCTGCCTATCTCCAATCCCACACCACACAGCAATATCGATTGTAGTTTGTAGAACACAGTTTCCCTAAAATTCAGCAGACTCTGTCCCTAACAGGATTGAGAAGAGATCGTAGATCAGGATTGAGTGCAGATTCACCCCACCCCCCACACAGCAATATCGATTGTAGTTTGTAGAAGACACTGACCCTATAATTCAGCAGACTCTATCCCTAAAATGCCTACAACTCGCCCTGCCTAAACACTCCGACCTGTCCCTCAATTCTATCCGGACACAAATGGTTTTTTCCTGCCTATCTTTCCCTAATCAGCAGCCAGCACATTGATGTGTGCTCTGTCCCTTAGCTAAGCAGCAGAATGACGCTGCTGCGGCGGCTGCCTCGAACTTATAAAGACTTGGTCACATGCTTCAGACGGCCAACCACAGCTACTAAGACATTTGCAGGCATGGCTGGGATGGCTTAAGGCACACCAGTTAAACGATTGTTGATTGGCTGTTGAAAGCCCGCCATGAAAAGAGCGCCAAAGCATGCAAAACCCGGAAATAAAACGACCGAACATACAGTAAAGTGTCCGTGTCCGTGTTCGGGTAAAAAAAATCCAATTATTCGGTACGAACACGAATAATACAGTCCGTGTTCGCTCAACACTACTCGTAAGGCATTACAGCGATTCCTTGGATTTTCAAATTTCTATAGGAAGTTCATCAAGAACTTTTCTGCCATTGTGAGACCTCTCACACAACTGACAAGTATAAAGAAACCATTCAAATGGTCAGAAGAAACAAATCGAGCTTTCTGCTTGTTAAAATCAAGCTTTACTTCTGCTCCCATACTACGCCATCCAGACCCATCCCTCCAATATATTCTGGAGGTAGATGCGTCAAATATGGCAGTAGGGGCAGTTCTCTCCCAACGACCAACAAATACTTCACCACTCCACCCAGTTGCTTTCTTTTCAAAATCATTAAGCAGCCCAGAGGTGAATTACCCAGTGGGTGAAAAGGAGTTGCTTGCTATAAAACTGACACTGGAGAATTGGCGACATCTACTTGAGGGTACCCGGTTACCAATACTCATATATACAGATCATAAAAACCTTCAATACCTCCAGACTAACAAAACTCTCTCCCACCGGCAGGTACGATGGTCATTATTCTTCCTAAGATTCAACTTCTTAGTGACCTACACGCCTGCAGACAAAAATAAAAAAGCGGATGCGCTATCACGATTAACCGAAGATAACTGCGCTGAAATCCCTTCTATTCCTATAATACCCTATGAACGTATTATTGGGGTTGTTCGTTCCCTGAAGGAAGAGATTTTGCACAGTATAGGATTGGATTCACCTCCACCACAACTAAGTACTGATGCAGAAGGCTTCCTCTACTACAACGACAAACTTTACATACCCCCTACTATGCGCACCAAGATCTTGGAGTTATCACATGATGTGCCCATGGCAGGACATATGGGTATGACGAAAACCCGTAATTTGCTTACTAGGCAGTTTTGGTGGCCTGATATGAAGACGTCTGTACAAAAATTTGTATCTTCATGTGACATCTGTGCAAGGTCCAAAATTGACACTACAAAACCATCTGGTCTACTCTGCAGTCTACCAATACCCCAGGTTCCATGGGAGGTTGTATCCTTAGACTTTATAGTAGAACTACCACCTTCTAAAGGATTTAATACCATTCTAGTGTCAGTGGACCACCTGACAAAGATGGCACATTTCATCGCTATCCGTAGACTACCTTCATCCAAACAAACAGCGGAACTACTGATGAAACATGTGTTCAAGTTACACGGAATACCAAAGACTCTTTTATCAGACCGTGGTTCACAGTTCATCTCCAAATTTTGGCAAGCTCTTTGTCAAATATTACGGATTGAGCGAAAGCTCACTTCTCCCTACCACCCTCAGACCAACGGACAGACTGAAAGAGTCAACCAGTGTATAGAACAATATCTGCGTTGCTACACATCATACCTACAGGATGATTGGGTGGACCTTCTCCCTCTGGCGGAATTTGCTTATAACAACACAACCCACAGTACTACTAAGCAAAGTCCGTTCTACTTGAACTATGGGTTTCATCCCACACTTCTTCCACCATGCATCCTACCATCAAGTAACCCAGTAGCCTCAGACTATCTTACCCAAATAAAGGACTCTCTGGGTTTACTTAATACCACTATCTCACACGCCCACAGCCAACAAAAAAGGTACTACGACCTACGTAGAAGACCTTCTCCTCAGTATGCTATTGGGGACCTCGTTTGGCTATCGACAAGAAATTTAAGATTAAAGATCCCTAGCAAAAAGCTTGGACCTTTATTTCTGGGACCCTTCCCAATTAAGAAACTTATTGGAAAAGCTGCAGTACAGCTCACCTTACCAGCAGATCTCAAGATCCATCCCATCTTCCATGTGTCGCTACTGAAGCCCCATGTTCCTAATCAAGGAATAAGGCCTACCATCTTGCCTCCACCTCCAGTACAATTCGAAGGCGGAGAAGAATATGAGATTAAGGAGATTTTGGATTCTCGTATCCACAGAGGAAGACTCCAGTATCTCATAAGATAGAAGAACTATGGACCCCAAGACGACACCTGGTTGGATACCACTGATGTTCACGCACCTAGACTTATACGAAGATTTCACTCGAAATACCCGGAGAAACCAGTGCTATAGGCCTTCCGGAGCCGGCCTTAAGGGGGGGGGGGGTACTGTAAGATTCTGGTACCTCTGGTACCCTTATTTTCCACTTTTCTTTCAAATATGCGTCCCACCTTTCTAATTAGGTGGTACGCATACACCTTTAAGACGGATGACGTCATCGCCGAGCGCCGCAGAGCGGCTATTTCAACCGCCGGCATTCTCTCTCACATTGTTCGTTCAACCTGCCGTGTGTCCACATGCTTACAAGCTTGCCTTGCTACCGGAACATCCAGCTATTCCCTTTACTTGGAAACAGACCGGAACCTCGCTACCGATCCCTGTATCTCGCTACTGGATCACTCCCTCACTACTGGACCCTTCTACTACTAACTTACTAGTGATAAGTACCCCACAGGGGAATCCTCCATAACCTTACTTACACTATCTACCTCTGCACATAAGGACTGTTACTATCTATGCATACTAATTCTATCATCTGCACTGTTACATAGATTGCTAGCTCTTGAGACTACTACCATCTATCCTTGCACTGGGTTAGTCTATCATCTGCTGTCCTTACCACCTATTACCATACTCGATTACTAACCTATCTGCATTCTACCTAATACCATCTAATACTCTCCTGAAAATTTCTATCAAGTGCTTACCATCTCTGTCACTGTTCACACCTGTCCCTTCAGCACATCATCTTCATACTATCACTCCAGGAACATCTTATTGAGTGTGTATATCTGTATGCTGAAGCTGACAGGCCCACAGTGATGAGTCTGGAGAGTTGGATCTGGTTATTCAACACATCTCTACATGACTACTGAGTGGAGATTCTGCAGCTGCAAATCCAGCCTACTACAAAAACGCAGGAGCGTTACATCGGGACATTAAGTGAATTTGATGGAGAACAGACAAACTGGAGTTCCTGGATTGAGAGACTGGAACAGTATTTTTGTGCAAATGCCATCCCAGGCGACAGGCAAGTAGCAGTATTTCTGACAGTGGTTGGTGCTAGGACATATGACACTCTTAGGGATCTCCTTTTCCCTGAAAAACCAGCAACTAAGACTTTGGCAGAGCTCCTGACACTGTTAGGGAATCACTTCCAGCCTAAACCACTAGAGATTGCAGAAAGATTCCGGTACTATCAGCGGCAGCAGCAGCCGGGTGAAGATATTAAGGCTTATGTGCTCGCCCTTCGCAGACTAGCCTCAACCTGTTCTTTTGGGGAGTATTTACAGACTGCACTGAGGGATAAGTTTGTCATGGGACTAAATAGTGAGTCTAGCCAAAAGAGACTGTTAACAGAGAAAGACCTTACCCTTACAAAGGCAATTGAGATAGCTTCAGTGATGGAAATGGCTGTGAAAGATACAGAGGCATTGAACCCCCAGAGCAGAAGGGAAGAGGTTAAAGAGGAAGTTTTCAGAACAGCAGTCAAGCCAACAGCAGCTAACTGTAAATATAGACCCTCACCAAGCCGGGAGTCAGCTTGCTACCGTTGTGGGAATACAGACCATGATCACAAAGTCTGCCGGTTTAAGGATCAGCTCTGTCATAATTGTGGTAAGGCAGGCCATCTGAAACGAGTCTGCCGTAGTAAGAAGGTGCGAAATAAACAACCTCTGAACACCAGGACAAAGGCATATATGGTGGGAAGATATACATCGTCATCGGAATCAGAGGATGAGGAAGTGCTCCACAGATTGGACATACATCATATGCATTTAGCACCCTCAGCAATGACTATAGAGATAACCGTGGAAGGAAAGAAACTCAAGATGGATGTAGACACAGGAGCAGCAGTTTCAGTTATCACCCAGAAACAATGGAGAAAACTTCTGATCCGAACAACTGTCCGTCCAACACCAATTAAACTGCAGACATACTCAAAGCAGATACTCCACCCACTGGGGTACGTGAAAGTACAGGTTTCCTACAAGGGTCAGACAAATAGAATGCCATTATATATCCTAGAACATGGGGGACCCCCTCTCTTTGGGAGAGACTGGATTGCTCACTTTGGCATGCCAGACATCGCCATTAACCCCTGCAACACCGTGACCATCCCATCAGGGGATAAAGAGGGATGGGTGGAATCCCTGAAACAGTGATTCCCACAAGTCTTTGATAACCATTTGGGGAAAATAAAGCATGACTGTGTGAGACTCAGGCTGAAACCCAACGCCCAGCCTAGGTTCTTCAAAGCTCGGACGGTACCTTTCGCACTCCGAGCAGGTGTGGAAGCTGAACTAAGCCGGCTGGACGAACAAGGTGTCATCTCAAAGGTAGAGCACAGCGAGTGGTCATCACCAGTTGTACCAGTAAAGAAAGCGAATGTGGACTTACGTATTTTTGGCGATTTCCGCATGGCACTAAATTCTCAACTAGAGATAGACCAGTATCCCCTACCCAGAGTAGATTACATTTTTGCCTCTCTTGCAGGAGGTCAAAAGTTCACCAAGCTTGATCTCAGGCAAGCTTATTTACAGTTTGAGGTCCACCCTTCGTCCCGAAGGTTTCTAACCATCAACACTCACAAGGGACTGAATGAATACAATCCGATGGCGTTTGGTGTAGCCTTCGCCCCCGCCATTTGGCAACGCAAAATGGATGAGATTTTGGCAGACATTCCTTTCACACAGTGCCTGTTAGATGACATGCTCATCACGGGTCTGACGGACCAGGAACACAAGCGTAACGTGGAGCTTGTGTTGGCGAGACTCCAAGAACAGGGTCTAAAAGTGAACTTAGCAAAATGCCAATTCATGGTACCTAAATTGGAGTTTTGTGGCGACCTTGTGGATGCAGAGGGTATACACACCACGGAAGCCAAAGTTGATGCTTTAGTAAAAGTTCCAGCCCCAACCAACGTCCAACAGCTGCGATCATACCTGGGCTTGCTGAACTATTACCACAAATTCCTGCCAGATCTAGCACACACTTTGTTTCCGTTGAACAAGCTTTTGGAGAAACACTCCAGATAGAACTGGTTGGCTGCATGCCAACGTGCTTTTGAAGTTTCTATGCGAAAGCTGTTGGCGTCACGCATGCTCGTGCACTATGACCTCCAAAGGCCTCTCACCTTGGCTTGTGATGCCTCACGTTTTACTGGATGGGTCAGAGAAACCAGTGGCATTTACCTCCAGGTCCTTGACAAAAGCAGAAAGCAATTACTCTCACATTAACAAAGAGGCTCTAGCGCTCATATGGGCAATTAAGAAGTTTCATCTTTACCTGTATGGTAGGGAATTCACCATACTGACTGATCATAAACCACTCCTTCAGATCTTTAGCCCTGACAAAGGCATCTCCCAGACGACTGCGGTCCGTCTTCAACGCTATGCCCTATTTTTGGGAGCATATAGCTACAAAATCCAGTATCGCAGCCATGATGCCAATGCTAATGCGGACGCCATGTCCCGTCTGACAAGGACATTAACAGACTCTTCTCCACCAGTCAAGAGTTGTCGTCACACCAGCCTGTCCTTTCTGTCTTCTGGGGAGGTAGCAGCCCATACAGCCAAGGATACCTTCCTTAAGACAATACTCTCCTGGGTACGGTACAGTTGGCCTGCAACTGTCACACAGGATTATGAACCTTACTTTCGTAGGTGTCTGGAATTAACTGTGGCTGGCAACTGTGGCTGGCAACTGTGTTTTATGGGGAGACCGAGTGATTGTTCCACAGACCCTCCGGAAACACATTCTGGACTTGCTACATACTGGTCATCCCGGGGGCACACGTATGAAACAAAAGGCCCGAGGCTATGTGTGGTGGCCGAACCTAGACTCCGATATCACAACATATGTGAATGCGTGTGCTGGATGTGCACAAACTGCAAGAGACCCTCCTCAAGGGTGTGTCCAGCCCTGGACTTTGCCCACGGTTCCCTAGTTTCGCCTACACTTGGACTTTGCAGGCTCGATCAGAGGACACACCTTTTTGATCATTATTGATGCCCATTCAAAGTGGCCTGAGCTCATTCCTGTTACCCAGCCGATGACTAAGGCGATGATTTCCATACTGTTACATCTCGCTGCTACGTTTGGATACCCCAGAGAAATTGTCACAGACAACGGTGCGCAATTCACAAGCCAGGAGTTTCAGAGTTTCCTGACTGCCCACAACATCAAACACAAGTTGACCGCACCTTACCACCCGGCTACAAATGGTCAAGCAGAAAGGTTTGTACAGACCTTCAAACGCTATTTCAAAGCTACTGTGGCTACAAGTAAACAACAGTCCCTGTCACCCCAGCAGCTGGACTCCTTCCATTCTGCTTACAGAAACACACCACATGCAACCACTGGGAAAACTCCAGCTGAACTTCTTTTGGGTCGGCAGCCCTGGACTGTTTTGGACATGCTCCGTCCTCAAACGGTCCAGGAACATGTACGCCAGTCCCAAGACAAGAAGGTCGAACACGACGAGATTCTCCGGTTCACAGCCCAGCAAAAGGTATGGGCCCGTGGCGCTTATGGCACTTCCAACACTCGTTGGCTTCCTGCTATCGTCGCAGAGACTTTGGGACCCAAAATGTATAGGGTCTGCCTGGAAGATGGTTCCATTTGCAGACGGCATGCTGACCAATTGCGTCCTCGTTCTCAGCTGCCCGAATCCCTGACATCGGCTGCTCCTCCAGTGTCTCAAGGATCTGCTCCTACCGGATCAGGAGGCATTGAGACTGATAATTGGGGGGACTCTGAACTTTTAAACTCAGCTCCAACAGAGCCCTCCAGCCCTGGTCAGGAGGTCTGTTCACCCTCTGAGCTAGGGGATCCCCTCTTGGCCCCGCCGGTGTCCATTCCGGCCAGCCCTGCTTCCTCCGGCCCTGAGGCCCTGGGTGCCCATCCTCAACGACGCTGTCGCCCTCCTGACCGGTTTCAGTTGCAAGACCGGTTACGAGACTATCGACGGGAAAGTGATCCGCTGCCATGTTCTCCCCGTAGCGTCCCTGGAAGTTGTTCTCACATCCGGATGCGGAAGAAGCCATGTAAATCTCCTGAGTTGGAGGACTGTATGGGACAATTATTAGTTGCTGTTTTATGCCTGTTCTCGTTTTGTTGTGTTTTTTTTGTTGTTGTTGTTGTTGTTTTTTTTTTTAGGGATGGATGGAAGGTGTTATACCTGAAGGGTTTCACATGTACTGTTACTTTAAGACCAACCCCTGAAAAACAACCCCACACCATAATCCCATCTCCACCAAATGATTTGAACTAGTGCACAAAGCAAGGTCCATAAAGACAAGGATGAGTGAGTTTGGGGTATCCAGAGTGGGGGCTCGCTTATACAGGAGGTTTTTTACTGACCAGATCACTTGGTCAAAACAGAGGGAAGAAAGTCTAAAAAAGCAAAGCGAATGCAGCCACCATGGTTAAGGATGATAAGCTGCAATATAATACATGTTTGGTTTTGGGTTTAATACAGCTTGAAGTTTTTACAGCAAATTGTGATACTGGGTACAAAAGTAGGAGTTTGTCATAAGTCCAGCTCTGGTTATAGGTATTGCAATTACCACTGTGTTATACATGAAGGGTTTCACATGTACTGTTACTTTAAGGCTGGCTCCACCCAGGAGTGATGACAAGGGTCAAGGGGCAGAGTGGCCATCTTAGAGACATGTAAGAGATGCATTGATATACAGAGCTGTCCTGTAATGCATGTTGGAGTGTACAGTGAGTCCTGAATAAACATCTGTTGTTCCAGACCAGAGTCCTGTGTCTCTCATAACACGGAGAAAATAACACACTGATCACTGAATTTATGGCCAGTTTGCATTTTTCACAGATCCATCAGCAAACCAGAATCAAAGTTGACTGTTTAAAAGCATTAAAAAAAAATTAACAATAATTTTACGGCACTGCAATAACTTTACTGAAGTAATAGCAAATTCCCCAGCTATTATGAGCTCATGAAGGTGATATGCTTCAGATGATCTAATGTGCGTGGAAACCTTCCAGAAGCTGAACATCACACTTTTGCTGAATAAATGGATACTTAAATCAAGTTCAGCTATTATGTTATCACAAAGCAGTTAGGTAATTAATAACAATTGTGACGGTATTCACCGTCACTGGAGGTGAGGAGCAGATACTTAATGGTTTTAATTGCTTCAGATGGGACAGTAATATTTGTCAGCAATATCTTCATATAGAAATATGAAGATTTATTCCAACTTCACTCTGGGAGACTTAGACTGTTATAGACAATTGCCATGAAGACTGACTCCAAGATAATGTGTGTATTCCATGTCCCTGCATGCCAGACAGGCTTCCCTATTGTTTGTGTATTGAAATGGAATGTGTATTGTGTTAAAGTTTACCTGTCTCATTGTTAAATGTTAATGACCTCTCTTGTTCTGTCTGCCTTAAGATAAACGTATTACTGTATAGGAGTGTAAAACTCTGTTTTCATTGGATTGCGAATTTCAGGGCCTGTTCTCAACAAGGTCCACCTGGGCGGTAACCTTGTGGGGAAAAACTGTATAAAAGTATGTTTCTTGTTCAATAAAGAGATATAGTTCACCCTCAATCTAGAGTCCTGTCTCTTATTGGGGGAATCGGCTACAAAGGATTACTATGTCCTCCATACTCCCTTGGATAATCACTAAGCTCTTGTAAGAGCTTGTGTAAGAGCTTGTTCTGCTGCACTCTCTGGGGAAAGAGAGGTTCACCCACGGGAACCTGGAGCCTTGTCGTAGGTCCAGGGTGGGTAGGAGACGGCGAGACCCTAACCAAGCTGCAGCAGTTCGTGGGATCTGAGACGGTTATGGTGTCTGGTGGAGTGCTTGGAGCCCTCGGGAAGCACTAGGAGCATCCGTCAACGGATGTACTTGGTCGGGGTGCCGATTGATCTGTTACAACCATTAATTCAGCTGCTAGGTAAAAATCATAACCTGAACCACCACTGTAATAACCTGCTTTTTGCAATTGGGAATTGTTTCGTTGACAGGCAATATAATTGTACCAATGATAAAAAAACACCTGTCATGGACACTTTCAACACCTTTTGGTTCATTCTTGTTATTACCTTCAGCATACTGCGGTTTGTGAGCATACACTGAAAAATACTGTTAGCAAATAAAAGATCTTTAAGCAATATCGTTGCATTCAAGCATCCAACAATGATATAATGTACACTATATTACCAAAAGCATTGCAATGCCTGCCTTTACACGCACATGAACTTTAATGGCATCCCAGTCTTAGTCCATAGGATACAATATTAAGTTGGCACACTCTTTGCAGCTATAATAGCTTCAACTCTTCAGGGAAGGCTGTCCACAAGGTTTAGGAGTATTTGCAATGGTTGAGGAATTTTTGCACTGGTCCAAATCATTTGGTGGAGGGGGGATTATGGTGTGGGGCTGTTTTTCAGGGGTTGGGCTTGGCACCTTAGTTCCAGTGAAGGGAACTCTTAAGGCGTCAGCATACCAAGACATTTTGGATCATTTCATGCTCCCAACTTCATGGGAACAGTTTGGGGATGGCCCCATCCTGTTTCAATATGACTGCGCACCAGTACACAAAGCAAGGTCCATAAAGACATGGATGAGCGAGTTTGGGGTAGATAAACTTGAGTGGCCTGCACAGAGTCCTGTCCTCAACCTGACAGAACACCAGGCCTTCTCGCCCACATCAGTGTCTGACCTTGCAAATGCGTGTATGGAAGAATGGTCAAACATTCCCATAGACACACTCCTAAACCTTGTAGACAGCCTTCCAAGAAGAGTTGAAGCTGTTATAGCTGCAAAGGGTGGGCCAGCTCAATATTCATGTTCGTGTAAAGGCAGGAGTCCCAATACTTTTGGTAATGTAGTGTATATGGCTAGCCCTATGACCAGGAATAGGCATGAGCAATGGAGAACTGAGTTGGGAGGCAGGAGGGCATTTGCCCCATTGGCTATTACTAATAGGATACGTTAGGCTGGTGGACCCATATAGAGATATTTCACCATTTCAAACATCAGAGTGAGATCACAGAGACATATGGTGGGAATTGTACAGCTTCCTGATCCCTGTTCAATTTTGTCAGCACCGACTTCCTTTGAGGCTCTGAGATGTCTTGTGGTGAAAGCGGAGCTCCACCCAAAGGGGGATGCTCTGCTTATCTGCCTTCACCCCGCCTCTCTGCTGCCACATTTGGCACCTTTTGGGGGGGGGAGGGGGAGCGGGTACCTTGTTTTGACAGGTACCTGCTCCCACTTCCGGCTTAGTTCACTGCGGTGAACTGACCTGGAAGTTCAGCCTACCCCTCCTTCACCCACAGTCTTCTGGGACACTTTACAGGTCCCAGAAGACCTTGGCTCATTAACAAAGCACAGTGAGCTTCACTCATGCACAGTAGAGAACCGGCTGTGAAGCCAAAAGTTTTTACCGCCGGTTTCCCTTAGTCAAGACGGCGACGCCAGCACCCGATAGCCGATTGAAGAATTGGCTTGGGTGAGGACACTGCTGGATTCCTGGACAGGTAAGTGCCTAAATATTAAATGTCAGCAGCTACAGTATTTGGATTTTTTTTGTTGGGGGGGGGGGGGGGTGGCGGGGGCTGGAACTCCTCTTTAAATTCCAAAAGCTGCAAAGATGGCTGATGTTGTAAGATGCAAGAAGGCAGGTCATAATAAACCACGGTGGAACAACAAGCATTCACCATGCCAGCAATGTTGCACACTTTGCATAGAAGACTATCTTTAGTCCAAAGGTATTTGTCCCTACTATAAAAAGGCACCATGGTTATGTATACCTCACAGGCCAAAGTTTTTGAGCATTTTCTGGATATGGGGATTACCCTAAATATATGGCTAAGGAGGTAATGAAGTCTAAAGTTATAAAGAAAAAACATTTACTACACAGCAGTATGGAAAGGGTGTACTGGTGACATAGAAAGCCCTAGGATTGTGTAAAATAGAATCAGCAGTAAAACTCATTATATTCTACGTTATTTGCTTTACAGTGGGGGCAGGAATACTCATGGGAGCATCATTTATGTAGTAAATGGATCTATAAATACATAGCAGTCACTGAATATATGTTACAGGGGTTGCTACTTTGAATGAGAAACAGGAATATATCTCCATATATATACAGAAATTGTCTATGATGGCAATAGAAGAGAACATTTTTAAATGCACTGGAGCATTTAAATGCTAAGGAATTTAGTATGTTTGTATAGAAATAAATGAATCAGTGCATCTAATTTAACCTGGGTTGGAAAGAGACTAAATGGATACTTACAGAACTATGGAAGTTCACATAGTGGTTTGCCAAAAGTCTGAAGCCATTTGAACATTGCTGTGATGTCTAATATACTGCCTTCCAGCCATGTCAATATCCCACTTATCTTTTTGCCCTCTTTCCCACAAACAGTGATTAGGGTGTTGTGTTATCACACACAGCTCTGAAATAAAAGCACTGCAGAAACCAATCATTACCAGTATTTGCTTGCACAGTAAGTTAAAGTAGAAGTCCATCCAAACATATTCCCTGCATCAATAGATCTTCTCGATCTAACACTAACCTATCTAGCCCTGTAAAGAAGAAATCAGTATACTTACCTTTTTTGAAGCCAATCCCAAGGCTTTGCTGTGGAGGCAGGTGCAGAAGACACATCTGACAACAGAAGCCCCATAGTAAGTCTATGGGTGACATCACTTCCTGTTCATTTCACAGCCACTGTCGGCAGTGTTCTCTGCAGAGCTTCCGCTGCTGGAGACCGGACCAGATCGGCTACAAAAAAGGTATATATACTGATTTCTTCTTTAAAGGGCTAGATAGGTTAGTGTTAGATCATGGATGTCTGTAGATGCAGGGATTTTATTGTTAGAGTGGACTTACACTTTAACTGTCTAAGCGTAGCTTAGAACCTGCACCACTCTTACTCTTCTTCCTTCCTCATTATATCAGTAGTGCTGGTTAGGGCTTTATCAATGTTTGAGTGTCCTTTGACTGTTTTTCTTTTTGATCCTTAGCACACCTTTAGGCTGGGTTCACACTGGTGAGAACACAGACATTGCATGAGATTTTCATCGCATTGCTGTACGGGTCACATACGATGTCTGTGCGATGCAAATTCAGCCATACAGCTTGCATTCGGACCAAAATGGCATCGCTTGCAATAGGATTACATAGGAGGATGATGATGTGCTGCTGTCTTTTTACTAAAATGTAAGTTGCTGCGTTTTTATGTATAAATCTATTTTTCACTTATCCCTACATGAGAGGTGTTTCACTTATCCCTACATGATCTGAGGATACCACCGGGAGGAAGAACCATAGAGTGAACGTCAGGAGGATCTCTTCAGTTACACTCGATCGATCTGAGATTTGCTGCTGTCATTGACCTTTGTGATGAGGGTCAACGTGTTTTGGTAAGAGTCAGTATGATTGGGTGCTGGTGACGGTTCTCTTATCACCTATAAGAAGACATTCTGAAATTTGAGTGGACACTTTCTGTGGTTTTCTTCCTCTTGGATGTGGACAGTGATTTAATCTATACCGTTTGATTAGCGCTGCACTTATACCTACAAAATGGTACAGGACCTTTTTTTTTTGGTCCGCACTGGAATCAGATCGCATAAGTTTAAACACCCATGCGATTCGATTCCTGTACATTTTCACAGTTCGCACTGCAATTTGCGAACTGATCTGGTAATTAAACTCACTTAGCGCCTTATGTGCATTATATTAGCCTCAGAACCTGTGTAATTCATGTGTCCTGGTTTAAAGGGATGAGGTGGCAACCCCAATCTGGGAGTGTTATAAACTTTACATTGACACTGCAGCGGTTCCCAGATATCAGTGTGAACCGTCTGCAATTCAGGTACGATGCAGGAACCTGCACAGGATTTGCTGGGTTTCCAACATAGGGGTGCCACCGCATCCCTTTAAAAGAAGACACACATTAATTACACAGGTTCTGTGGCTGATTAAGGTGGTAATTAAACTCAGTGCCTTATATGCATTAGGCCCCTTTCACACATACGGTCTGTTCAGTTCATCAGTTCAGTCACTTCAAAATGTATCAGTTTTTCATCCTTTTTTTTACATCCACTACCAATGCAAAAATGAATGAAAAACTAAGCGTTTGCCCATCTACATCCGTTTTTCGTCCAAACCGTTTTTTTGACGGATGAAAAATAGGGCATTCATCCGTTCCAAAAAATGGACATTGACGGAAGCGGATGAAAATGGATGTTAACGGATGATCATCCGTTGTCATCCGTTTTTACATAGAGATGCATTGATGTCCGTTTTTCATCCGTCAATGGATGGATGAAAACGGACAAACGGACCGTATGTGTGAAAGGGGCCTTATATTAGCCTCAGAACTTGTGTAATTCATATGTGTCCTGGTCTGTGACAGCAACTATAATCTGACATTCTTTTTGCCATTGTTAACTTGCTTTGCCATACACTCTTGCCAAGCATTTGCAAAAAACTGGCAATGCTGACTGTTACTAATTCATATTATCACATTTTAGTTTTTTTAAGGCTGGGGTTGATTTACTAAAACTGGAGTGTGAAAAATCTGGTGCAGCTGTGCTGGTAGTCATTCAACTTGTTAAATTAAGCTTTGACAAAAAACCTGAAAGTTAATTGATTTACTAAAACTGGAGAGTGAAAAATCTGGTGCAGCTGTGCATGGTAGTCAATCAACTTGTTCAATTAAGCTTTGACAAAAAACCTGGAAATTGATTGATTTCTATGCAGAGCTGCATCAGATTTTGCACTCTCCTGTTTTAGTAAATCAACCCCACTGTGTGTTACCACAATGCATGGTAACACACGTCATTTAAAAAATGTTGTATAATGAAACCCCCAAAGCACAAATACAATAGGTGGCAACACACCCTCACTGCAAAGCACAATGACAAACACCCTGTACATTGTGGTGTGCTTACCTTGTATGGTCAACAAGCACAACAGCTGCTCCTTCTATCACATGTAGCACACCCCTTGTGAGAGCTGCTGAGTTAGGGTTCTCCCACTGCTGCACGCCAGTCACTTAGCATTTCCTTCAGTCACTCCAACACAGAAAATCAGTCTTTGGTTGTTTTATTAGGGGATGATAACTTGGATGGGGTAGGGAAGTTATGGGATGCCCAACTTGAAAATGTCTAAACAAACAAACAACGTCCTCCATATTTACAGAGATCTTCTTCCTTCCTCCTGCACAATTTTGGTTCCTTTGTACAGCACCTGCTGCTCACTCCTGGTGGAACTAGCAGTATATCACTAGTTCAGAAAAGGCTCATTACAGGCAGGAGCTCTCAGCCCCTTTGGCAAAATAGCATTAATGGATTCAACAACATAACACAGTCCTTTCTGCTTCCCTGTGGCCACCGATCCCAGTTCCACTTGCTTGCAGAATGCTAGCCCACCTCACTGCCGCCAGCCACACCTGGCTGCTCTTCTACCCAGTCTTCCCATGACTCATTGCACCAGTCCTGCCCAACTGGCACACACGTATGGAGATTCCCCAGGGCAAGGTTAGATGAAGATTTGGCACACCATGGTCTTCAAGAGAGCACTGTTACAGCTGACAGTCTGTCTCCTTGACTTATCCTTGACTTATCTCTGCACTGTGCTGATCTACTCACTGTATCTTGGGATATTACACTGCCTTCTTTTCCTCAGGATACAATTTACCCTTTAGATGATTTATCACTTCTGTGTGCAGTTCAGGATAGTCCATGACTACCTTTTGCACCATATCATCATATTAATGAGGATGTAATAGATTAGTGGGAAGCCACAGTGGGAAAAGTAGAATGCTTTGGGTACCCCAAGGAAGAGTCTGTGGAGTTCCTTGTCTACCCCTCCAATACGTTTTTGGGTTTCTTTATGTGACTTGCCTAGGTTGAGGTCTTTGAGTTTGCCTCTCTAAATACAACTGACTTGATGTGAGCCAAATGAGTGAAAATAATGAAGGATCAAGCAAAAGCAAAATACAAAGGGGTGATTTACTAAAATGGGTGCACACAGAACATGGTGCAGCTGTGCATAGTACCAATCAGCTTCCAAAGCTTGTTAAAGCTTGATTGAACAAGTTGAATTTAGATGCTGACTCACATTCTCCTCTAATCAGATTGTTGACCTTGATCCTGATCGTATTGTTCATTCAAGATAAATAAATGATTATATACCAAAGAGCACTAGATTCTTTCTATTTGCTTCTATATCGCTATCCATGATCCTATGGAGGAATTGGCTGTCTCGGATCCATTCAGACCATTGGGAGACTATAAACCTCCAGTTGGTTCAGGGGGTCATGGTCCTAAGGTGAGCGGCCATCTGTGTGTATGGTGGAGGTGCTGCACATTATATGACACCTGCATGTTCAATCTAGAGACACCACTTTACACCATCCAGGATCTTTTTATGGAAATGTATATGTTTTTTAATATATGAATATTTCTTGTCCTGAACTAATTTTCATTTATTAAAGAATGATGCTTGCCTTTTTCTATTTTTCAGGTTTGTAGAACAGGACAACAAATTGCTTATAAAGACCAAGCTAAACTTTGAGGCTGAAGCAGCTGATCTGGTATACTTGTCACCCAACCTTGTAGCACTGCAGAGAAAACCACCTTCCAGATCCGATCCAACACAGTATTGTTGTTGGGGTCTATCACTGTGGGTATAATGCTAAACACTTGTGCAACAGAAATGACAGCTGTAAAAGTGGAAATAGAGATGTTGATGGTGATACAGCTATCGAATGGTGGGTGTAGTCTGAAACAAATATCGCTGCAGCTTCAAATAAGCTAGCAAGGATAAATGATATGTAATCCCGCGCAGATAGGTGGAAGAAATATGTGTTATGGTCTTGAAGTTTGCAGCCTCCCTAAAATACTTCTCACTGAAAGTGGGAAGTCTGAAATGGATATAAAAATATGAAGGGTATTGGCGCTACTTCTAATATGTTGGTGTAGTAGACACTAGTAAGCAATGGCGTTCTGTTAAATAGGTGTGGAGATGGTGTGCATATAACACTCTATGGCATATACAAAACACTCTATGGCATATATATTAAAAAGTTCACTAAAGTGCTCACGTGCTCAGTGCCACAAATAAATAAATGATGGTGAACTCCTACTATGGTGGGAAGTACATAAATAAATAAATATATATAAAGTGCTGTATTTTGTACATGTGAAGCAGTGAATATCTACTAATTAGTAGGTGCAAATACGCTATAGATAATTAAATATATAATATCAGATGAAGATATAATTATATCAATTATAAAATTATAACAAATAAATATATATGTATTGTGATATTTCTTTAAAATAAGTATATTAAAATATATAAAAAAATAATAGAAAGTGCTGGTGCAAAAATAGTCCAAAATAAATAGTTTGTGATCTTTACAAAGTGTTGATGTTGTTCCCAATTTGTAAGGGAAAGAAAGGAAGCTAAAAAACGTAGGTGAGACGGTGATATTGTGCTAATTTCTTACTTGGCTGTGCTCTGTGCGGTGATGCAGTGCCCCTATAAGAATTGCACTCACCGCAATGCTTTCCCCTTAAAACGGGTAGCAGGCTCTGCACAGCAATAAAGATGGTCCAGGAGATCCTGCGGATATGCTTTTACTGGTTCCAGTCCGGCTATGCCTCTGGTACTGGTCCTGGTGTATGTAGGTGTCTCCACGCTAACCCTCTGGTTTGATGTTTCTGAGGAGCTCATATCATATGTTCTTCATACGTTGCCCCAAAAGAAGAGTAAACCAACCATAGTGTAGTAATTGATAATATATTTAATAAAATCAAAATATCCACTCACAGTATTGGATCGGTGTATACAGCAAACTCGCTTACCTTTTAAGGGGAAAGCATTGCGGTGAGTGCAATTCTTATAGGGGCACTGCATCACCGCACAGAGCACAGCCAGGTAAGAAATTAGCACAATATCACCATCTCACCTACGTTTTTTAGCTTCCTTTCTTTCCCTTACAAATTGGGAACAACATCAACACTTTGTAAAGATCCCAAACTATTTATTTATTTTGGACTTTTTTTGCACCAGCACTTTCTATTAATTTTTGATATATTTTAAAATACTTACTATACTTTAATAAAAAACTGTGCACTTGGTGAAGTGCTGTTGATCCAGCGCTTAGTAAATTAGGTAAAGCTTCACTTTGCAAAGAATACCCAATCAGGTGCAAGGAAGTAAAAAAAAAAACAGCAAATTGCTTGCACATGGTTGAATGATGGAAGTGCACAGAGTTTCTGCTCAATTACTAAGCTCTGGAGCAACTGTGCTTTGCCATGTGCACAGTCTATTTGTCTTTAGTAAATCAAGCCCTTTGCTACCAACCTGATTTAAACTATTTTAACCGCTTGCCGACCGCCGCAAGTACATATACTGCGGCGGTCAGCCCCTCACAGGCAGAGTGACGTATCGGTACGTCACTAGCCTGTGAGGCTCTGGGGAGCAAACGCGCGCCGCCGGCGGCGCACTCCCGCGCGGTCACGGACCCCCCCGCGCGTGTGACCGGCGGACCCGATGTCCGCCGGTCACTCTGCGATCGTCAGGGGAGAGGGAGAAAGGCAGGCAGCTAGTGTAAACAAGCCGCCTGTCATTCTCCCCTGTGTAGAAACACTGATCATACGGTTCTACTATGTAGGACCGTTGATCAGTGTTCCTACAGCTCAAGCCACAGCCAATCACAGTTAGAATCACACCCCTAGGGACACACACAGCCCCTCCCTCTCAAATAAAGTTAACCTCTTCACTGCCAGTGTAATTTTACAGTAACAGTGCATATATATAGCACTGATTACTGTAGAAATATAGTTACATAGTTACATAGTTACATAGTTACATAGTAGGTGAGGTTGAATAAAGACAATAGTCCATCCAGTTCAACCTGTGTAGGTGTGTGTGACTGTAATCATCTAACATAGCCCTTTATCTCCTGATCCTTGAGATGTAAGTCTAAGAGTCTTTTGAAAGTCCCCATACTACCCGCAGAAACCACCTCTTGTGGTAGACAATTCCACAATCTTGTAGCCCTAACAGTAAAGAACCCCCCACGTTGCCTGAGGTTAAAACGCTTCTCCTCTAATCGCATTGTATGTCCTCAAGTCCTCATGCAATTCCTTCGAATGAACAGCTTTTTTTCTAAGCTGAGATCCCCATTAAGATATTTATAAATTGCTATCATGTCCCCTCTCAGACGTCTCTTCTCCAGGGAAAATAAATCGAGCGATTGCAGCCGCTCTTCATAGGTAAGGTCCTCCAATCCCCTAATTAGTTTAGTTGCCCTTCTCTGGACTCTCTCCAGCTCCAACACATCCCTCCTGAGGACTGGCGACCAGAACTGGACAGAATACTCCAGATGCGGTCGGACCAGAGTTTTATAAAGTGGAAGGATTATAGTCTTATCTCTGGAATACATCCCTTTCTTTATGCATGCTAATATTCTGTTGGCTTTGGAAGCTGCCGCTTGGCATTGCATGCTGTTGCCTAATCTATCATCAACCAAGACTCCCAGATCTTTCTCCATTTTTGAGTCCCCCAAGGGTTCCCCTCCTAACATGTATTGTGTTTTTATGTTTTTGGTCCCCAAGTGCAAAACCTTACACTTCTCCACATTAAACCTTATTTGCCATGTCGTTGCCCACTCCGTAATTTTGTCCAGGTCATTCTGTAGGATATCTGCTTCATGCTGTGCAGTTATTGCCCTGGCCAATTTTGTGTCATCTGCAAAAATTGATAACGAACTACTGATCCCGTCCTCAATGCTGTTTATGAATAAATTGAACAAGGTTGGTCCCAGGACTGAGCCCTGGGGCACCCCGCTTACTACCTCAGACCAGTCTGAGTATGCGCTGTTTATTACCACCCTTTGGACACGGCCTTTTAGCCAGTTCCGTATCCAAGAGCAAACCCTGCTGTCGATACCTGCAGACCTTATTTTATAAATTAAGCGCTTGTGGGAAACTGTATCAAACGCCTTAGCGAAATCCAAGTACACCACATCCACTGGTCTGCCCCTATCTAGCTCACAGCTCACTTCCTCGTAGAATGCTAAGAGATTGGTTTGACAAGAACGCCCATTTGTAAACCCGTGTTGGTTACTACTGATGATGTTGTTGTCTTTAGCATACTCTACGATATAGTCCCTTATCATCCCCTCCAGAAGTTTACATACTATTGATGTCAAACTGACAGGCCTATAATTTCCCGGGATATGTCTCTGGCCCTTTTTGAATATCGGAATCACGTTAGCCTTCCTCCAATCCCCTGGTACATCTCCTGTCCTAATACTGTCAGCAAAGATTAGGAACAGTGGTCTAGATATAACCATACTGAGTTCCTTGAGCACTCTCGGATGTACGCCATCCGGGCCTGGTGATTTGTTTGTGTTAAGTTTATCCAGTCTTTCCCTGATTTCCCCCTCTGTTAGCCATAGTGGCAAGTCCTGTGTATTACTACTAACCATACAGTCATGGTCAGTGTACCCCTCCTTTTCCTGTGTAAAGACTGACGAGAAAAAAGCATTCAGCACGGTTGCTTTTTCAGTGTCCTCTGTAACCATCCTCCCATCAGCGTTAATTATGTGTGCAATATGCTCTGCCCTAGTTTTTTTGCTGTTGATATATTTAAAGAATTTCTTTGGGTTTTTTTTTACTATCCTCCGCTATTTGTCTCTCAAAGTTGATTTTAGCCATCTTGATTTCGTGTTTACACTTCTTATTTTCCTCCTTGTATTGCTGGAAGGCCGATACTGTGCCCTCTGATTTATATTTCTTGAAGGCCAATTTTTTTCCCCTAATAAGTTTTTTAACGCTACGGTTTAGCCAGCCAGGTTTGGCTTTGTCTCTTCTAAATTTATTCCCCATAGGAATGCACTGCAAGATGCCTTTGCTTAATATGTTCCTAAAGCATTCCCATTTTTCCTCAGTGGTCAGGGATCCCAGGGTTTGGTCCCAGTTTACCCTTTCCATCATTGAGTACAATTTTGGAAAGTCTGCCCTTCTGAAGTTTAGGGTTCTTATGTTCCCCACTTGCCTTTTTATATTGTTATTTATACTAAATGTGATCATCCTGTGATCGCTAGAGCCCAGATTGTCCTGGACTCCTACCTCCGAGATTATGTCTGGGTCATTAGTGATCAATAGATCCAGGATTGCATTCTCTCTAGTAGGGGAATCCACCAACTGTGACATGTAGTTATCCTGTAAGGTTTCCGTGAATAGACGGGCCTTATGCGAGTGTGCAGTCCCCTCTTCCCAGTCAATGTCGGGATAATTGAAGTCCCCCAATATGATGACTGATCCCAGTTTTGCCGCTTTACCTATTAGTGCTAAAAATTCCAGCTCTACCTCCTCCCCTTGGTTAGGTGGCCTATAGCAAACCCCCACAACTACTTTTCCCTTATCTTCTTCCCTATCGAGTTCAACCCACACAGATTCTAAATCCATGCTCATCCCATCCGTAATGTCACTCCTTTCTAGCACCTTTATATTGTTCTTGACATAGAGACATACCCCTCCCCCTCTTTTTCCTACCCTGTCCTTCCGGTACACAGAATACCCTTGGATATTTGCCAGCCAGTCATGTGAGGGGTCGAACCAAGTTTCTGTTATTCCCACAAGGTCTATGTCCTCCTCATGTACTAACATTTCCAACTCATCCATCTTATTAGCTAGGCTCCTGGCATTAGCATATACCCCTCTTAGTTTTACGGAAGTTAAACGTGATTGGCGGTTATGTTTATTTTTGTTTGGTCTGCTGTTTTCCCGCACAGACCCGCCAATTGATGTTGTTGACCTAATGTCGCTGCTGACCCTACAACTGCCTTCAGTCCTCTGCTCCCTCCTGACTGATTCTACTTCTGAGCCCTCCCCCCCGTCTCCTAGTTTAAAAGCCCCTCCAACTCGGTGGCCATCTTTCTCCCCAAAAGAGCTGTACCGTCCCCATTAAGGTGCAGCCCATCCTTACTAAAGAGCCGGTAGCCGACTGAGAAGTCAGCCCAGTTCTCCAGGAACCCAAACCCCTCCTTCCTACACCAATTCCTCAGCCACTTGTTAACTTCCCTAATCTCCTTCTGCCTCTCCTGTGTGGCTCGAGGTACAGGCAGTATTTCAGAGAAAACCACCTTGGAGGTCCTTTTCCTCAATCTATTACCTAAGTCCCTGAAATCGTTCTTAAGGATCCTCCACCTACCTTTAACTTTGTCATTAGTGCCCACATGCACCATGACCGCTGGGTCATCCCCAGCCCCGCCCAACAATCTGTCTGCCAGATCTGCGATGTGCCGAACTCGGGCGCCCGGTAAACAACAAACTGTTCGGTTCACGAGATCTTGTCACTGGTAACCCCAAAAGTGTCAAAAATGTCAGTCAAGGGTCAAATCTGTCCGCCCCAATGTCGCAGTACCGCAAAAGAAATTGCAGATTGCCGCCATTACGCGTTAAAAAAAAACAACAAAAATCTTTCCCTTTGTTAGTAAACGCGATAACTTTTGCGCAAACCAATCAAAATACGCTTTTTGCGATTTTTTTTACCAAACATATGTAGCATAAAACAAATTGGGCGAAAATGTTAAAAAATTTTGATTTTTACTTTTTTTTGGGGGGGAATTTCATATAAAAACATGTGAAAAATATTGTTATTTTTGCAAAATGGACTTGCTTTTTTTGTTTATAGCGCATGATCAAAAAATCGCACAGGTGATCAAATACCACCAAAAGAAAGCTCTGTTTGTGGGAAAAAAAGGACGTCAAATTAGTTTAGGTACAGCGTCGCATGACCGCGCAATTGTCCGTTAAAGTCACGCAGTGCCGAATTAATTGATTAGCTGAACCAGGCAATAAGTGTGTAACCCTCTCCTACCATGCAGTGTAACAAAAGTGTGAAGATCACAATATTGCTTATACAGAATTTCATAATATTTATATATATATATATATATATATATATATATATATATGTTATTACCAAAAGTATTGGAACACCTGCCTCCTTTACATGCACATGAACTTTATTTACATTCCAGTTTTGGTCCGTTGGGTTCAATATTGAGTTGGTCCACCCTTTGCAGCTATAACAGCTTTAACTATTCTGGGAAGGCTGTCAACAAGGTTTAGGAGTGTGTCTATGGAAATGTTTGACCATTCTTCCAGAAGCACATTTGTGAGGTTAGGCACTGATGTTGGATGAGAAGGCTTGGCTCTCAGTCTGCGCTCTAATTCATCCCAAAAGGGTTCTATCGGGTTGAGGTCAGGCCAGTTATGTTCCTCCACCCCAAACTCGCTCATCCATTGACTATTTTAATTTTTTAATTATTTCATATGAACATTGCAAAATATGTAGATAGATATTTACTGAAACACAGCTTAAGCTATAAAGGAAACATGTTCCGCCTCTGCATTTATTTTATAGATGCAATAATTCTTAATTATGCCATACTTATTGCAAGGTGATTTCATGCTACTGTACTTTAAAAGACATCTTTTAATTCCTATTTTAAATGCACCCTCATCTCTCCAGCAAATAGTTTTGAAGGAAGACAATAAAAGCCTGGAAGAACTGAACATGATATTTGTAATTCATACTTTGTTCAATTGTTCTTCTCAGTGCTGAATACAAAATAATGCCAAAATACATATAAATGATGTAGCTATAAATATATATACTCAGAATGACAGTGTTCTTTACATAGGAAGGACAATCTTGGAAAATAATTACCATGTCCTTTTTTATGCAAAAAAAGTTATGCAAAAAAAAAAAAGTATATTTATTGCAAAGTTAGAAACAAAGCCTTGAGATCCATATAGAAAGTATGTTGTGCATCCTCAGTCCACTCCACACTGGTTTGTCACTGTCAGTAATCTGATGATTGGGTGAAGCCATGCCAAACTCGCATTTTTGTCATTGGTGACAAAACACAGCAGCAGACTCAAATTAAGTTTTTCTGTTGAAATCAGCAGTGTTACTTTTGGGTTGATTTACTAAAGACAAATACACTGTGCAAGAGCAGTTGCTTCAGAGCTTAGTAAATGTGCAGAAACTTTGCTGACTGCCATCATCCAATCATGTGAAACCAAAAATTATGTTTTTAGTTCTTATTTTCCTTGCACGTGATTGGGTGTTTTTTTGTGTAGCTTTACCTCATTTACTTAGCTCTGGAGCAACTGCACATTGTACTGACACCCCCTACACTGACCCCCCATACACTGACACCCCCTACACTGACACCCCCTACACTGACCCCCCCTACACTGACACCCCCATACACTGACACCTACACTGACCCCCCCTACACTGACCTATCTCCCCCCTCCCATGTCTACTTACCTAGGCTCCCAGGGCAGGCAGCACATCACTCACCTCTTTCTGTGTCCAGACACTGGGGACTTGAGGAGGCGATCCAGGGCGGAGGAGAGACACAGCATGTCAGCAGGAGCAGCCAGCGTGAAGGCAGCCGGTCTGGACAGCAGGGAGAGACTCCAAGAGCGGTGCTGTACATGCACCAAGCCAGCGGTGTACTGCCGGCTGCCATCTTCACCCACGACCAGCCCCGCCCCCTGGCCGCACGTGACACCTTCAGCGCCCACCGCTCATCCTGCACAAAGAGGCAGTAAAGGAGCCAAGTGTAGAAAAGAGCGGGCGGGCCGCCGGATGGGGCATTGTCACAATAAAGGGATGGGGGACACTATGATCTTGTGGATGGCGGGCGTGGGATGCGTCCCCCTAAATGTTGCGCCCGGTGCCAGTGGCCCCCTCAGCACCCACCACACTATGCCACTGAGTGCAATTGTACTTTGCAAAGTGCACAGTTTATTGGCCTTTGGTAAATGATCAACCCCCTATGTATCGACTCCTTTGCTAGGGATTTAAGTTAAGCTGCATTTTAGTCAGCAAGGGGGGGAAGTTACATTAGGGATAGTGGTTGTGTTTTGAATGTGGGAATCATCAGTGTGAAATGGCAAACACAGAAAACTATTTTTGTCACTGTTGATACTTTTAAAGCCCCAGCTCCACCAGATTTGTCTAAGAATCACTGCGCAGCTCCTGTTCCTTCACATGAACCTGGAAGTGTGTGGTGATGTGGTATGACCTTCCTGCTGTGTTTTCTCCTACTCTTCCAGTCTCTCTGCATGGATTGTGAATAGTGCGAGACCAGCCAGAAACAAAACAAAAAACAGGGCACCAGGAGCATTGCTAGGATTTTTAACAGGGGGGGACTCCTGGGTACTACAGGTAGAAGCAAGATGCAAAGCATATAGCAGGCTGCTATGAACACAGTGTGTGGCCACACTGCAATAACAGTGGGATGGGATAAAGAGGTACAGTTAGGCTCAATGGACCTGGTTCACACAGGTCTGGGGCGGGCGTGGTCTGGATTGCAGAAGGGTCCTGCGCATCTTTGGGTCCGGTTCAGATGCAAATTCAGGCAAACTTTTGAACCTGAACCGGTGAACAGATATGCACCAGGGCCGCACAAATGTGAACCCAGCCTTAAATGGGAGTCTACATGCTGTATGCATAGTACACATATGCCACAGTACCTACAAAATATGCTTAAAAGAGTCCTCTGCTTTATCATTATTAGTGTGCAACTATGCAAGGAATGCCTAGAAAAATGTATGTAAGCAGAGAGACTCAGGATCTAAACACCTGCAACTTCCCCTCTGCACATGACCACAAACACAATTCAGTCCCTTTGCCCTCCTTCCCCAAGCCATTGCAGTAGATTATTGCAAAAACTGCCATTACCATGTTACCAAACATGCATTTTAGTTATTTAGTTTTTAGTTATTGCAATTCATAGGTCTAAGAGCCCATTCAGACAGGGGAGACACGACTTGCTGGGGCGATCTGTGAAGCGTGCACGGACTTCATATAATGCACGTCAATGCAAGTCCGTGCGACATGCACGGACTTCATATAATTGAAGTCAATGCAAGTCGCCTCCAGGTCGCCCCAAAATAGTACAGGACCCTTTTTCTAAGTCGGAGCGACTGGTGTCGCTCCTATTAGAACGGGTCCTGTGCTAATCAATGGTAGGCGACTGACCGCGACTTGTCAGGCGACCAAGTCGCCTGACAAGTCACGCTTGTGTGAATGGACCCTAAAGGCAGCCTAAAGATCACACTCATTGACTGTTAATCTATATACGTTTACAAAAGGCTGTAATTAGTGTTGAGCGAACACGGACTGTATTATTCGTGTTCGTACCGAATAATTGGATTTTTTGTACCCGAACACGGACACGGACACTTTACTGTATGTTCGGGTAAAAATCCGTGTTCGGTCGTTTTATTTCCGGGTTTTGCATGCTTTGGCGCTCTTTTCATGGCGGGCTTTCAACAGCCAATCAACAATCGTTTAACTGGTGTGCCTTAAGCCATCCCAGCCATGCCTGCAAATGTCTCAGTAGCTGTGATTGGCCGTCTGAAGCATGTGACCAAGTCTTTATAAGTTCGAGGCAGCCGCAGCGGCGTCATTATGCTGCTTAGATTCAGGGACAGAGAGCACACATCAACGTGCTGGCTGCTGATTAGGGAAAGATAGGCAGGAAAAAACCATTTGTGTCCGGATAGAATTGAGGGACAGGTCGGAGTGTTTAGGCAGGGCGAGTTGTAGGCATTTTAGGGATAGAGTCTGCTGAATTATATAGGGTCAGTGTCTTCTACAAACTACAATCGATATTGCTGTGTGGGGGGTGGGGTGAATCTGCACTCAATCCTGATCTACGATCTCTTCTCAATCCTGTTAGGGACAGAGTCTGCTGAATTTTAGGGAAACTGTGTTCTACAAACTACAATCGATATTGCTGTGTGGGGGGTGGGGTGAATCTGCACTCAATCCTGATCTACGATCTCTTCTCAATCCTGTTAGGGACAGAGTCTGCTGAATTTTAGGGAAACTGTGTTCTACAAACTACAATCGATATTGCTGTGTGGGGGGTGGGGTGAATCTGCACTCAATCCTGATCTACGATCTCTTCTCAATCCTGTTAGGGACAGAGTCTGCTGAATTTTAGGGAAACTGTGTTCTACAAACTACAATCGATATTGCTGTGTGGTGTGGGATTGGAGATAGGCAGGTGTCAGTGATCCACATCCATTTTTCTGTGTGTGAGCTGCAGTGAACACAATCTTTTTGGGCTGCAGTGAACACAATCTTTTTGGGCTGCAGTGAACACAATCTTTTTGGGCTGCAGTGAACACAATCTTTTTGGGCTGCAGTGAACACAATCTTTTTGGGGTGCAGTGAACAAAATCTTTTTGGGGTGCAGTGAACACAATCCTTTTTGGTGTGCAGTGAACACAATCTTTGTGGGGTGCAGTGAACAAAATCCTTTGTGGGGTGCAGTGAACACAATCTTTTTGGGGTGCAGTGAACAAAATCCTTTTTGGGGTGCAGTGAACAACATCCTTTTTGGGGTGCAGTGAACACAATCTTTTTGGGGTGCAGTGAACAAAATCCTTTGTGGGGTGCAGTGAACACAATCTTTTTGGGGTGTAGTGAACACAATCTTTTTGGGGTGGAGTGAACAACATCCTTTTTGGGGTGCAGTGAACAAAATCCTTTTTGGGGTGCAGTGAACAAAATCATTTTTGGGGTGCAGTGAACACAATCTTTTTGGGGTGCAGTGAACACAATCTTTGTGGGGTGCAGTGAACACAATCTTTTTGGGGTGGAGTGAACAACATCCTTTTTGGGGTGCAGTGAACAACATCCTTTTTGGGGTGCAGTGAACACAATCTTTTTGGGGTGCAGTGAACACAATCTTTGTGGGGTACAGTGAACAGAATCTTTGTGGGGTGCAGTGAACAAAATCTTTGGGGGGTACAGTGAACACAATCTTTGTGAGGTGCAGTGAACACAATCTTTGTGGGGTGCAGTGAACACAATCATTGTGGGGTGCAGTGAACTCAATCTTTGTGGGGTACAGTGAACACAATCTCATACTGAAGGTTTGAGGGTGCTGCCTGTTCCATACTCCCCCTACTCCTCATCTAGCCTTTTAGGGGTACAAACAATAGTAATTGGGGCCTAGTGTGGTTGTGTACGTGTGATATACATACACTTTTTTGGGATCATATTTTCTATTCCGCTATTTAATCAAAAACCTTTGGGGATCAGTTAAATTGGGGGATAGTCTGTGTTGGTACGTGTGAGAGAGATCCACCTTTCCAAGTTGTTGGGGTTCATCTCATACTTCTGAAGGTTTGAGGGTGCTGCCTGTTCCATACTCCCCCCTACTCCTAGCCTTTTAGGGGTACAAACAATAGTAATTGGGGCCTAGTGTGGTTGTGTACGTGTGATATACATACACTTTTTTGGGATCATATTTTCTATTCCGCTATTTAATCAAAAACCTCTGGGGATCAGTTAAATTGGGGGATAGTCTGTGTTGGTACGTGTGAGAGAGATCCACCTTTCCAAGTTGTTGGGGTTCATCTCATACTTCTGAAGGTTTGAGGGTGCTGCCTGTTCCATACTCCCCCTACTCCTAGCCTTTTAGGGGTACAAACAATAGTAATTGGGGCCTAGTGTGGTTGTGTACGTGTGATATACATACACTTTTTTGGGATCATATTTTCTATTCCGCTATTTAATCAAAAACCTCTGGGGATCAGTTAAATTGGGGGATAGTCTGTGTTGGTACGTGTGAGAGAGATCCACCTTTCCAAGTTGTTGGGGTTCATCTCATACTTCTGAAGGTTTGAGGGTGCTGCCTGTTCCATACTCCCCCTACTCCTAGCCTTTTAGGGGTACAAACAATAGTAATTGGGGCCTAGTGTGGTTGTGTACGTGTGATATACATACACTTTTTTGGGATCATATTTTCTATTCCGCTATTTAATCAAAAACCTCTGGGGATCAGTTAAATTGGGGGATAGTCTGTGTTGGTACGTGTGAGAGAGATCCACCTTTCCAAGTTGTTGGGGTTCATCTCATACTTCTGAAGGTTTGAGGGTGCTGCCTGTTCCATACTCCCCCTACTCCTAGCCTTTTAGGGGTACAAACAATAGTAATTGGGGCCTAGTGTGGTTGTGTACGTGTGATATACATACACTTTTTTGGGATCATATTTTCTATTCCGCTATTTAATCAAAAACCTTTGGGGATCAGTTAAATTGGGGGATAGTCTGTGTTGGTACGTGTGAGAGAGATCCACCTTTCCAAGTTGTTGGGGTTCATCTCATACTTCTGAAGGTTTGAGGGTGCTGCCTGTTCCATACTCCCCCTACTCCTAGCCTTTTAGGGGTACAAACAATAGTAATTGGGGCCTAGTGTGGTTGTGTACGTGTGATATACATACACTTTTTTGGGATCATATTTTCTATTCCGCTATTTAATCAAAAACCTCTGGGGATCAGTAAAAATTGGGGGATAGTCTGTGTTGGTACGTGTGAGAGAGATCCACCTTTCCAAGTTGTTGGGGTTCATCTCATACTTCTGAAGGTTTGAGGGTGCTGCCTGTTCCATACCCCCCCTACTCCTCATCTAGCCTTTTAGGGGTACAAACAATAGTAATTGGGGCCTAGTGTGGTTGTGTACGTGCGAGATACATACACTTTTTTTGATCATATTTCCTATTCCGCTATTCAATAAAAACCTTTGAGGATCAATTGAATTGCGGGATAGTCTGTGTCGGTACGTGTGAGAGAGATCCACCTTTCCAAGTTGTTGGGGTTCATCTCATACTTCTGAAGGTTTGAGGGTGCTGCCTGTTCCATACCCCCCCTACTCCTCATCTAGCCTTTTAGGGGTACAAACAATAGTAATTGGGGCCTAGTGTGGTTGTGTACGTGCGAGATACATACACTTTTTTTGATCATATTTCCTATTCCGCTATTCAATAAAAACCTTTGGGGATCAATTAAATTGCGGGATAGTCTGTGTCGGTACGTGTGAGATCCACCTTTCCAAGTTTTTGGGGTTCATCTCATACTTCTGAAGCTTTGAGGGTGCTGCCTGTTCCATACTCCTCCTCCTCCTCATCCATCCTTTTAGGTGTACAAACAATAGTAATTGGGGCCTAGTGTGCTTCTGTACGTGTGAGATACATACACATTTTTTGATCATATTTCCTATTCCGCTATTCAATAAAAACCTTTGGGGATCAATTAAATTGCGGAATAGTCTGTGTCGGTACGTGTGAGATCCACCTTTCCAAGTTTTTGGGGTTCATCTCATACTTCTGAAGCTTTGAGGGTGCTGCCTGTTCCATACTCCTCCTCCTCCTCATCCATCCTTTTAGGTGTACAAACAATAGTAATTGGGGCCTAGTGTGCTTCTGTACGTGTGAGATACATACACATTTTTTGATCATATTTCCTATTCCGCTATTCAATAAAAACCTTTGGGGATCAATTAAATTGCGGAATAGTCTGTGTCGGTACGTGTGAGATCCACCTTTCCAAGTTTTTGGGGTTCATCTCATACTTCTGAAGCTTTGAGGGTGCTGCCTGTTCCATACTCCTCCTCCTCCTCATCCATCCTTTTAGGTGTACAAACAATAGTAATTGGGGCCTAGTGTGTTTCTGTACGTGCGAGATACATACACTTTTTTTGATCATATTTCCTATTCCGCTATTCAATAAAAACCTTTGGGGATCAATTAAATTGCGGGATAGTCTGTGTCGGTACGTGTGAGATCCACCTTTCCAAGTTTTTGGGGTTCATCTCATACTTCTGAAGCTTTGAGGGTGCTGCCTGTTCCATACTCCTCCTCCTCCTCATCCATCCTTTTAGGTGTACAAACAATAGTAATTGGGGCCTAGTGTGCTTCTGTACGTGTGAGATACATACACATTTTTTGATCATATTTCCTATTCCGCTATTCAATAAAAACCTTTGGGGATCAATTAAATTGCGGAATAGTCTGTGTCGGTACGTGTGAGATCCACCTTTCCAAGTTTTTGGGGTTCATCTCATACTTCTGAAGCTTTGAGGGTGCTGCCTGTTCCATACTCCTCCTCCTCCTCATCCATCCTTTTAGGTGTACAAACAATAGTAATTGGGGCCTAGTGTGCTTCTGTACGTGTGAGATACATACACATTTTTTGATCATATTTCCTATTCCGCTATTCAATAAAAACCTTTGGGGATCAATTAAATTGCGGAATAGTCTGTGTCGGTACGTGTGAGATCCACCTTTCCAAGTTTTTGGGGTTCATCTCATACTTCTGAAGCTTTGAGGGTGCTGCCTGTTCCATACTCCTCCTCCTCCTCATCCATCCTTTTAGGTGTACAAACAATAGTAATTGGGGCCTAGTGTGTTTCTGTACGTGCGAGATACATACACTTTTTTTGATCATATTTCCTATTCCGCTATTCAATAAAAACCTTTGGGGATCAATTAAATTGCGGGATAGTCTGTGTCGGTACGTGTGAGATCCATCTTTCCAAGTTTTTGGGGTTCATCTCATACTTCTGAAGCTTTGAGGGTGCTGCCTGTTCCATACTCCTCCTCCTCCTCATCCATCCTTTTAGGTGTACAAACAATAGTAATTGGGGCCTAGTGTGCTTCTGTACGTGTGAGATACATACACATTTTTTGATCATATTTCCTATTCCGCTATTCAATAAAAACCTTTGGGGATCAATTAAATTGCGGAATAGTCTGTGTCGGTACGTGTGAGATCCACCTTTCCAAGTTTTTGGGGTTCATCTCATACTTCTGAAGCTTTGAGGGTGCTGCCTGTTCCATACTCCTCCTCCTCCTCATCCATCCTTTTAGGTGTACAAACAATAGTAATTGGGGCCTAGTGTGTTTCTGTACGTGCGAGATACATACACTTTTTTTGATCATATTTCCTATTCCGCTATTCAATAAAAACCTTTGGGGATCAATTAAATTGCGGGATAGTCTGTGTCGGTACGTGTGAGAGAGATCCACCTTTCCAAGTTGTTGGGGTTCATCTCATACTTCTGAAGGTTTGAGGGTGCTGCCTGTTCCATACCCCCCCTACTCCTCATCTAGCCTTTTAGGGGTACAAACAATAGTAATTGGGGCCTAGTGTGGTTGTGTACGTGCGAGATACATACACTTTTTTTGATCATATTTCCTATTCCGCTATTCAATAAAAACCTTTGGGGATCAATTAAATTGCGGGATAGTCTGTGTCGGTACGTGTGAGAGAGATCCACCTTTCCAAGTTGTTGGGGTTCATCTCATACTTCTGAAGGTTTGAGGGTGCTGCCTGTTCCATACCCCCCCTACTCCTCATCTAGCCTTTTAGGGGTACAAACAATAGTAATTGGGGCCTAGTGTGGTTGTGTACGTGCGAGATACATACACTTTTTTTGATCATATTTCCTATTCCGCTATTCAATAAAAACCTTTGGGGATCAATTAAATTGCGGGATAGTCTGTGTCGGTACGTGTGAGATCCACCTTTCCAAGTTTTTGGGGTTCATCTCATACTTCTGAAGCTTTGAGGGTGCTGCCTGTTCCATACTCCTCCTCCTCCTCATCCATCCTTTTAGGTGTACAAACAATAGTAATTGGGGCCTAGTGTGCTTCTGTACGTGTGAGATACATACACATTTTTTGATCATATTTCCTATTCCGCTATTCAATAAAAACCTTTGGGGATCAATTAAATTGCGGAATAGTCTGTGTCGGTACGTGTGAGATCCACCTTTCCAAGTTTTTGGGGTTCATCTCATACTTCTGAAGCTTTGAGGGTGCTGCCTGTTCCATACTCCTCCTCCTCCTCATCCATCCTTTTAGGTGTACAAACAATAGTAATTGGGGCCTAGTGTGCTTCTGTACGTGTGAGATACATACACATTTTTTGATCATATTTCCTATTCCGCTATTCAATAAAAACCTTTGGGGATCAATTAAATTGCGGAATAGTCTGTGTCGGTACGTGTGAGATCCACCTTTCCAAGTTTTTGGGGTTCATCTCATACTTCTGAAGCTTTGAGGGTGCTGCCTGTTCCATACTCCTCCTCCTCCTCATCCATCCTTTTAGGTGTACAAACAATAGTAATTGGGGCCTAGTGTGTTTCTGTACGTGCGAGATACATACACTTTTTTTGATCATATTTCCTATTCCGCTATTCAATAAAAACCTTTGGGGATCAATTAAATTGCGGGATAGTCTGTGTCGGTACGTGTGAGATCCACCTTTCCAAGTTTTTGGGGTTCATCTCATACTTCTGAAGCTTTGAGGGTGCTGCCTGTTCCATACTCCTCCTCCTCCTCATCCATCCTTTTAGGTGTACAAACAATAGTAATTGGGGCCTAGTGTGCTTCTGTACGTGTGAGATACATACACATTTTTTGATCATATTTCCTATTCCGCTATTCAATAAAAACCTTTGGGGATCAATTAAATTGCGGAATAGTCTGTGTCGGTACGTGTGAGATCCACCTTTCCAAGTTTTTGGGGTTCATCTCATACTTCTGAAGCTTTGAGGGTGCTGCCTGTTCCATACTCCTCCTCCTCCTCATCCATCCTTTTAGGTGTACAAACAATAGTAATTGGGGCCTAGTGTGCTTCTGTACGTGTGAGATACATACACATTTTTTGATCATATTTCCTATTCCGCTATTCAATAAAAACCTTTGGGGATCAATTAAATTGCGGAATAGTCTGTGTCGGTACGTGTGAGATCCACCTTTCCAAGTTTTTGGGGTTCATCTCATACTTCTGAAGCTTTGAGGGTGCTGCCTGTTCCATACTCCTCCTCCTCCTCATCCATCCTTTTAGGTGTACAAACAATAGTAATTGGGGCCTAGTGTGTTTCTGTACGTGTGAGATACATACACATTTTTTGATCATATTTCCTATTCCGCTATTCAATAAAAACCTTTGGGGATCAATTAAATTGCGGAATAGTCTGTGTCGGTACGTGTGAGATCCACCTTTCCAAGTTTTTGGGGTTCATCTCATACTTCTGAAGCTTTGAGGGTGCTGCCTGTTCCATACTCCTCCTCCTCCTCATCCATCCTTTTAGGTGTACAAACAATAGTAATTGGGGCCTAGTGTGCTTCTGTACGTGTGAGATACATACACATTTTTTGATCATATTTCCTATTCCGCTATTCAATAAAAACCTTTGGGGATCAATTAAATTGCGGAATAGTCTGTGTCGGTACGTGTGAGATCCACCTTTCCAAGTTTTTGGGGTTCATCTCATACTTCTGAAGCTTTGAGGGTGCTGCCTGTTCCATACTCCTCCTCCTCCTCATCCATCCTTTTAGGTGTACAAACAATAGTAATTGGGGCCTAGTGTGTTTCTGTACGTGCGAGATACATACACTTTTTTTGATCATATTTCCTATTCCGCTATTCAATAAAAACCTTTGGGGATCAATTAAATTGCGGGATAGTCTGTGTCGGTACGTGTGAGATCCACCTTTCCAAGTTTTTGGGGTTCATCTCATACTTCTGAAGCTTTGAGGGTGCTGCCTGTTCCATACTCCTCCTCCTCCTCATCCATCCTTTTAGGTGTACAAACAATAGTAATTGGGGCCTAGTGTGCTTCTGTACGTGTGAGATACATACACATTTTTTGATCATATTTCCTATTCCGCTATTCAATAAAAACCTTTGGGGATCAATTAAATTGCGGAATAGTCTGTGTCGGTACGTGTGAGATCCACCTTTCCAAGTTTTTGGGGTTCATCTCATACTTCTGAAGCTTTGAGGGTGCTGCCTGTTCCATACTCCTCCTCCTCCTCATCCATCCTTTTAGGTGTACAAACAATAGTAATTGGGGCCTAGTGTGCTTCTGTACGTGTGAGATACATACACATTTTTTGATCATATTTCCTATTCCGCTATTCAATAAAAACCTTTGGGGATCAATTAAATTGCGGAATAGTCTGTGTCGGTACGTGTGAGATCCACCTTTCCAAGTTTTTGGGGTTCATCTCATACTTCTGAAGCTTTGAGGGTGCTGCCTGTTCCATACTCCTCCTCCTCCTCATCCATCCTTTTAGGTGTACAAACAATAGTAATTGGGGCCTAGTGTGTTTCTGTACGTGCGAGATACATACACTTTTTTTGATCATATTTCCTATTCCGCTATTCAATAAAAACCTTTGGGGATCAATTAAATTGCGGGATAGTCTGTGTCGGTACGTGTGAGATCCATCTTTCCAAGTTTTTGGGGTTCATCTCATACTTCTGAAGCTTTGAGGGTGCTGCCTGTTCCATACTCCTCCTCCTCCTCATCCATCCTTTTAGGTGTACAAACAATAGTAATTGGGGCCTAGTGTGCTTCTGTACGTGTGAGATACATACACATTTTTTGATCATATTTCCTATTCCGCTATTCAATAAAAACCTTTGGGGATCAATTAAATTGCGGAATAGTCTGTGTCGGTACGTGTGAGATCCACCTTTCCAAGTTTTTGGGGTTCATCTCATACTTCTGAAGCTTTGAGGGTGCTGCCTGTTCCATACTCCTCCTCCTCCTCATCCATCCTTTTAGGTGTACAAACAATAGTAATTGGGGCCTAGTGTGTTTCTGTACGTGCGAGATACATACACTTTTTTTGATCATATTTCCTATTCCGCTATTCAATAAAAACCTTTGGGGATCAATTAAATTGCGGGATAGTCTGTGTCGGTACGTGTGAGAGAGATCCACCTTTCCAAGTTGTTGGGGTTCATCTCATACTTCTGAAGGTTTGAGGGTGCTGCCTGTTCCATACCCCCCCTACTCCTCATCTAGCCTTTTAGGGGTACAAACAATAGTAATTGGGGCCTAGTGTGGTTGTGTACGTGCGAGATACATACACTTTTTTTGATCATATTTCCTATTCCGCTATTCAATAAAAACCTTTGGGGATCAATTAAATTGCGGGATAGTCTGTGTCGGTACGTGTGAGAGAGATCCACCTTTCCAAGTTGTTGGGGTTCATCTCATACTTCTGAAGGTTTGAGGGTGCTGCCTGTTCCATACCCCCCCTACTCCTCATCTAGCCTTTTAGGGGTACAAACAATAGTAATTGGGGCCTAGTGTGGTTGTGTACGTGCGAGATACATACACTTTTTTTGATCATATTTCCTATTCCGCTATTCAATAAAAACCTTTGGGGATCAATTAAATTGCGGGATAGTCTGTGTCGGTACGTGTGAGATCCACCTTTCCAAGTTTTTGGGGTTCATCTCATACTTCTGAAGCTTTGAGGGTGCTGCCTGTTCCATACTCCTCCTCCTCCTCATCCATCCTTTTAGGTGTACAAACAATAGTAATTGGGGCCTAGTGTGCTTCTGTACGTGTGAGATACATACACATTTTTTGATCATATTTCCTATTCCGCTATTCAATAAAAACCTTTGGGGATCAATTAAATTGCGGAATAGTCTGTGTCGGTACGTGTGAGATCCACCTTTCCAAGTTTTTGGGGTTCATCTCATACTTCTGAAGCTTTGAGGGTGCTGCCTGTTCCATACTCCTCCTCCTCCTCATCCATCCTTTTAGGTGTACAAACAATAGTAATTGGGGCCTAGTGTGCTTCTGTACGTGTGAGATACATACACATTTTTTGATCATATTTCCTATTCCGCTATTCAATAAAAACCTTTGGGGATCAATTAAATTGCGGAATAGTCTGTGTCGGTACGTGTGAGATCCACCTTTCCAAGTTTTTGGGGTTCATCTCATACTTCTGAAGCTTTGAGGGTGCTGCCTGTTCCATACTCCTCCTCCTCCTCATCCATCCTTTTAGGTGTACAAACAATAGTAATTGGGGCCTAGTGTGTTTCTGTACGTGCGAGATACATACACTTTTTTTGATCATATTTCCTATTCCGCTATTCAATAAAAACCTTTGGGGATCAATTAAATTGCGGGATAGTCTGTGTCGGTACGTGTGAGATCCACCTTTCCAAGTTTTTGGGGTTCATCTCATACTTCTGAAGCTTTGAGGGTGCTGCCTGTTCCATACTCCTCCTCCTCCTCATCCATCCTTTTAGGTGTACAAACAATAGTAATTGGGGCCTAGTGTGCTTCTGTACGTGTGAGATACATACACATTTTTTGATCATATTTCCTATTCCGCTATTCAATAAAAACCTTTGGGGATCAATTAAATTGCGGAATAGTCTGTGTCGGTACGTGTGAGATCCACCTTTCCAAGTTTTTGGGGTTCATCTCATACTTCTGAAGCTTTGAGGGTGCTGCCTGTTCCATACTCCTCCTCCTCCTCATCCATCCTTTTAGGTGTACAAACAATAGTAATTGGGGCCTAGTGTGCTTCTGTACGTGTGAGATACATACACATTTTTTGATCATATTTCCTATTCCGCTATTCAATAAAAACCTTTGGGGATCAATTAAATTGCGGAATAGTCTGTGTCGGTACGTGTGAGATCCACCTTTCCAAGTTTTTGGGGTTCATCTCATACTTCTGAAGCTTTGAGGGTGCTGCCTGTTCCATACTCCTCCTCCTCCTCATCCATCCTTTTAGGTGTACAAACAATAGTAATTGGGGCCTAGTGTGTTTCTGTACGTGCGAGATACATACACTTTTTTTGATCATATTTCCTATTCCGCTATTCAATAAAAACCTTTGGGGATCAATTAAATTGCGGGATAGTCTGTGTCGGTACGTGTGAGATCCACCTTTCCAAGTTTTTGGGGTTCATCTCATACTTCTGAAGCTTTGAGGGTGCTGCCTGTTCCATACTCCTCCTCCTCCTCATCCATCCTTTTAGGTGTACAAACAATAGTAATTGGGGCCTAGTGTGCTTCTGTACGTGTGAGATACATACACATTTTTTGATCATATTTCCTATTCCGCTATTCAATAAAAACCTTTGGGGATCAATTAAATTGCGGAATAGTCTGTGTCGGTACGTGTGAGATCCACCTTTCCAAGTTTTTGGGGTTCATCTCATACTTCTGAAGCTTTGAGGGTGCTGCCTGTTCCATACTCCTCCTCCTCCTCATCCATCCTTTTAGGTGTACAAACAATAGTAATTGGGGCCTAGTGTGTTTCTGTACGTGCGAGATACATACACTTTTTTTGATCATATTTCCTATTCCGCTATTCAATAAAAACCTTTGGGGATCAATTAAATTGCGGGATAGTCTGTGTCGGTACGTGTGAGATCCACCTTTCCAAGTTTTTGGGGTTCATCTCATACTTCTGAAGCTTTGAGGGTGCTGCCTGTTCCATACTCCTCCTCCTCCTCATCCATCCTTTTAGGTGTACAAACAATAGTAATTGGGGCCTAGTGTGCTTCTGTACGTGTGAGATACATACACATTTTTTGATCATATTTCCTATTCCGCTATTCAATAAAAACCTTTGGGGATCAATTAAATTGCGGAATAGTCTGTGTCGGTACGTGTGAGATCCACCTTTCCAAGTTTTTGGGGTTCATCTCATACTTCTGAAGCTTTGAGGGTGCTGCCTGTTCCATACTCCTCCTCCTCCTCATCCATCCTTTTAGGTGTACAAACAATAGTAATTGGGGCCTAGTGTGCTTCTGTACGTGTGAGATACATACACATTTTTTGATCTTATTTCCTATTCCGCTATTCAATAAAAACCTTTGGGGATCAATTAAATTGCGGAATAGTCTGTGTCGGTACGTGTGAGATCCACCTTTCCAAGTTTTTGGGGTTCATCTCATACTTCTGAAGCTTTGAGGGTGCTGCCTGTTCCATACTCCTCCTCCTCCTCATCCATCCTTTTAGGTGTACAAACAATAGTAATTGGGGCCTAGTGTGTTTCTGTACGTGCGAGATACATACACTTTTTTTGATCATATTTCCTATTCCGCTATTCAATAAAAACCTTTGGGGATCAATTAAATTGCGGGATAGTCTGTGTCGGTACGTGTGAGATCCACCTTTCCAAGTTTTTGGGGTTCATCTCATACTTCTGAAGCTTTGAGGGTGCTGCCTGTTCCATACTCCTCCTCCTCCTCATCCATCCTTTTAGGTGTACAAACAATAGTAATTGGGGCCTAGTGTGCTTCTGTACGTGTGAGATACATACACATTTTTTGATCATATTTCCTATTCCGCTATTCAATAAAAACCTTTGGGGATCAATTAAATTGCGGAATAGTCTGTGTCGGTACGTGTGAGATCCACCTTTCCAAGTTTTTGGGGTTCATCTCATACTTCTGAAGCTTTGAGGGTGCTGCCTGTTCCATACTCCTCCTCCTCCTCATCCATCCTTTTAGGTGTACAAACAATAGTAATTGGGGCCTAGTGTGTTTCTGTACGTGCGAGATACATACACTTTTTTTGATCATATTTCCTATTCCGCTATTCAATAAAAACCTTTGGGGATCAATTAAATTGCGGGATAGTCTGTGTCGGTACGTGTGAGATCCACCTTTCCAAGTTTTTGGGGTTCATCTCATACTTCTGAAGCTTTGAGGGTGCTGCCTGTTCCATACTCCTCCTCCTCCTCATCCATCCTTTTAGGTGTACAAACAATAGTAATTGGGGCCTAGTGTGCTTCTGTACGTGTGAGATACATACACATTTTTTGATCATATTTCCTATTCCGCTATTCAATAAAAACCTTTGGGGATCAATTAAATTGCGGGATAGTCTGTGTCGGTACGTGTGAGATCCACCTTTCCAAGTTTTTGGGGTTCATCTCATACTTCTGAAGCTTTGAGGGTGCTGCCTGTTCCATACTCCTCCTCCTCCTCATCCATCCTTTTAGGTGTACAAACAATAGTAATTGGGGCCTAGTGTGTTTCTGTACGTGTGAGATACATACACTTTTTTTGATCATATTTCCTATTCCGCTATTCAATAAAAACCTTTGGGGATCAATTGAATTGCGGGATAGTCTGTGTCGGTACGTGTGAGAGAGATCCACCTTTCCAAGTTGTTGGGGTTCATCTCATACTTCTGAAGGTTTGAGGGTGCTGCCTGTTCCATACCCCCCCTACTCCTCATCTAGCCTTTTAGGGGTACAAACAATAGTAATTGGGGCCTAGTGTGGTTGTGTACGTGTGATATACATACACTTTTTTTGGATCATATTTTCTATTCCGCTATTCAATAAAAACCTTTCTAGGGCAAGATCTTAAATTACAGAAATATGAGGAGACCGTCAAATAAGGGCCGTGGCCTGGGTCGTGGTGCTGCTGGTAGAGCTCCTGTTGCAAGGAGAGGACATGGTCGATCTGTGCCAGCTACACGCACAAGTGAAACACCTTCCTCAAGTGTGAGTAGGCGACAGAACCTGCATCAGTATTTGGTAGGGCATCAAACGCCCCTAGAAGTGATGAGGCCAGAACAAGTTGAGGCGATAGTAGATTGGTTTGCTGCTGACAGTGCCTCCAGTTCCTTCACATTGTCTCCCACCCAGTCTACTGCAGAAAGGTCAGAGTTGGCACCTGCAGCCAATGTCCAACCGTCTTTCACCTCACCCCCTTGCAAATCAGGCCAGCAGTCTGAGCCCCAAGCCATACAGCAGTCTCTTATTCTTTTTGAGGACTCTGTCAGCAGGGTTTCCCAGGGCCATCCACCTAGCCCTGCCCCAGAAGTGGAAGAGATTGAGTGCAGCGATGCCCAACCACTTATTCCTCAAGATGAGTACATGCAAGGATCATCGCAGCACGTCTCCGATGATGACGAAACGCAGGTGCCAACTGCTGCGGCGTTCAGCATTGTGGAGACCGACAAGGAGGGCAGGGGTGAAGACTGGGTGGAAGATGATGTGGAGGACGATGAGGTCCTCGACCCCACATGGAATGAACGTCATGCAGGTGAACTGAGTAGTTTGGAGGAAGAGGCGGTGGTCGCACAGAGCCACCAGCACAGCAGAAGAGGGAGCAGGGTGCAGAAGCGGAGCGGCCGTGCCCTAGACACTACGCCCGCTACTGCCCAACGCAGCAAGGGAACGAGCGCACCAAAGTCAGCTCAAAGGAGTTCTCTAGCGTGGAAGTTCTTTAGAAAATGTGCTGATGACAGGACACGAGTGGTTTGCACCCTGTGCAATCAGAGCTTGAAGCGAGGCATGAACCTTCTCAACCTGAGCACAACCTGCATGATCAGGCATCTAAGTGCAAAGCACGAGCTGCAGTGGAGTACACACCTTCAAAACCAAGAAACGTCTCTGGCTCATCCTGCTTCCTCTTCTGCTGCAGTCTCGGCCGCTCCAGCCACATCTGTAGTGATACCGGCACCTGCCACCCCGCAAACAGACGATCTGTCAGCAACACCACCACCTGGGTCACCAACAACCATCTCCACAATGTCCCGTGGAAGCGTTCAGCTTTCCATCTCCCAAACACTTGAGAGGAAGAGGAAGTACCCCCCTACCCACCCGCGATCCCTGGCCCTGAATGCCAGCATTTCAAAATTATTGGCCTTTGAAATGCTGTCATTCCGTCTGGTGGAGACGCACAGTTTTAAAAACCTTATGTCGGTGGCTGTCCCACAGTACGTCGTGCCCAGCCGCCACTACTTTTCCAGGCAAGCCATCCCTTCCCTGCACAACCAAGTGGGGGAAAAAATCAGGTGTGCACTGCGCAACGCCATCTGTGCCAAGGTCCACCTAACTACGGATACGTGGACCAGTAAGCACGGTCAGGGGCGTTATATCTCCCTAACGGCACACTGGGTAAATGCAGTGGCGGATGGGCCTGAGGCGGATAGCAATTTGGCGCATGTCCTTCCACCACCGAGGATTGCAGGGCGCTTCAGTTTGCCTCCTGTTCCTAACTCCTCCTACTCCGCTTCCTCATCCTCTACCGCCTCCTCATCCGGACAGCGTAACACCTTCACCACCAACTTCAGCACGGCCAGGGGTAAACGACAGCAGGCAGTTTTACAACTTGCCTGTTTGGGGGACAAACCACACACCGCGCAGGAGTTGTGGAGGAGCATGGAACAGCAGACAAATGAGTGGTTGCTGCCAGCGAGCCTCAAGCCCGGCCTGGTGGTGTGCGATAACGGGCGAAATCTCATAGCAGCTCTGGGCCTAGCCGGTTTGACGCACATCCCTTGCCTGGCGCATGTGCTGAATTTGGTGGTGCAGAGGTTCCTTAAAAACTACCCCGATATGTCAGAGCTGCTGCAGAAAGTGCGGGCCGTTTGTGCGCACTTTCGGCGTTCTCACCCTGCTGCTGCTCGCCTGGCAGCGCTGCAGCGTAACTTCGGCCTTCCCGCTCACCGCCTCATATGTGACGTGCCCACAAGGTGGAACTCCACCTTGCACATGCTGGAAATACTGTGCGAGCAGCAGCAGGCCATAGTGGAGTTTCAGCTGCAGCACGCACGCGTGAGTCGCTCTGCGGAACAGCACCACTTCACCACCAATAACTGGGCCTCCATGCGAGACCTGTGTGCCTTGTTGCGCTGTTTTGAGTACTCCACCAACATGGCCAGTGGCAATGACGCCGTTCTCAGCTTAACTATCCCACTTCTATGCCTCCTTGAAAAAACAATTCGGGCGATGATGGAAGAGGATGTGGCACAGGATGAGGAGGAGGAGGAGGATGAAGAGGTAACATTTCCAAGGCTTTCAGGGCAGTCATTCGCAAGGGGCTCCGAGGGTGGGTTCCTGCACACGCAAACGCCAGGGAGGCAATTGTCCAGCAGGGGCACAGTTCTGGAGGATGAGGAGGATGAGGAGGAGGAGGAGCTGGAGGAGGAGATGGAACCATGTTCACAGCAGGGTGGCACCCAGGCCAGCTCATGGCCATCACTGGTGCGTGGCTGGGGGGATACAGAGGACACGGACCATACACCTCCCACAGAGGACAGCCTTTCGTTGCCTCTGGGCAGCCTGGCACACATGAGCGATTACATGCTGCAGTGTCTCCACAACGACCGCCGAGTTGCCCACATTCTAACTTGTGCTGATTACTGGGTGGCCACGCTGCTGGATCCCCGTTACAAGGACAACGTACCGTCCTTAATTCACTCACTGGAGCGCGATCGCAAGATGCGCGAGTACAAGCGCACGCTGGTAGACGCCATGCTGCTGGCATTCCCATCTGACAGCGGGGCCACAGTGGAAGCACAAGGCAGAGGAGGAGGAGGAGGAGGTCGCCAACGCAACCAGGGCACCGCCAGCACCTCAGAAGGCAGGGTTAGCATGGCCGAAATGTGGAAAAGCTTTGTCAGCACGCCACAACAAACAGCAGCACCAGCAGCTCAGATGGAACGTCTTAGCAGGAGGCAGCATTTTACCAACATGGTGGAGCAGTATGTGTGCACACGCCTACATGTAGTGAATGACGGGTCTGCCCCCTTCAACTTCTGGGTCTCCAAATTGGGCACATGGCCTGAGCTTGCCCTTTACGCCTTGGAGGTGCTGGCGTGCCCTGCAGCCAGTGTATTATCTGAACGGGTATTTAGCACGGCTGGGGGCGTTATAACAGACAAGCGCAGCCGCCTGTCCAGAGACAATGTGGACAAGCTCACGTTCATTAAAATGAACCAGGCATGGATCCCACGGGACTTTTCCGTACCTTATGCAGAATAGCAATGGATACCGACCTTACCCACCCATTGTTCCATTTTTGCTCTTTCTCACTCTTTTGGGGTGTACCCTCATTTAAAATTTGTGAAAAGAAGCAGTGTTGGCTACCTCGTCCTCCTCCTCAGGGCCAGATTAATGTAGGGTCTATTGGAGCTGCAGCTCCAGGCCCCTACCTTTTATATAGGCCCCGGGTTGGCCATATTCACTGTTACCGCTCTTCTGTCACTTGTAAACACAGAAGTCTGGCTTCTATGCTCGCTTCCCCAGGCAGCACCCTCAGAACCTCCCCACACAGCGTGAAGGCCGGACAAGGAGGGACAGTTGGCGATGCATGGATGTGTTTATGGGCTTCAGAGACAGCATCCCATGTTGAATTAGGCATGCATGGCTGCACCCTTCCTCCTCTGGGTGCATGGCAAGGCACGGCCCTAAGGCCCTTCAAAATCCTCAGCACCAAGCCCATGATGCTGTTAATCCGGCCCTGGTCCTCCTCCACCGCCGCTTCCACCTACACCGCCCATAGGTGTGCGCAGCCTATTGCATTAAGGTGTGCACCCCAAAGTTGAAATACACATGCATGTGTTTGCCAGCAGGGAGAGTAATGTATCGGGGCCATGTACCTGTAGGCAAGGAGAAATAGAGCAGAGCAGGTCCCAGGGAGATCTTTCCCATCTCCTCACTGGCAATGCTATGTGCCCTAGGTGATTAGGGTGTGCCCAGGCACACCCAGCACACCCTGTGCGCACGCCTATGTCACCGCCACATCCACCACCACCTCAACCTCCCTCCTACTCCATATGGGCCTCGTCCTTCAGAGATGAAGAAGAACATTGTTTTATTTTTCTGTTTTTTTTTGTTGTTTTAAGTTATTTCCCTATCCACATTTGTTTGCAGAGCACTTGCCATGCTCTTAATTACGTTTTGCTGCCATTTGCAGCACTCTAGCCCTTTCCTTTGGTGTTTTAGAGCCATTTTAGTGCCTTAAAGTTCGGGTCCCCATTGACTTCAATGGGGTTCGGTGTCCGGGAAAAGTTCGGTAAAAGTCCGGGACACGGACCCGGACTTTTTTTTAAAGTTCGGCCGAACCCGTCGAACACGGACATCTAGGTGTCCGCTCAACCCTAGCTGTAATGCAACATATATTTTTTACACTTAGCCAAAAGTTATGGGAAGCAACTCTTGAAATACTGAGCATAAGCTACCCAACCTTTAGTCCTATAGGGGTTGATTTACTAAAAATAGAGAGTGCATAATCTGGTGCAGCTCTGTATAGAAACCAGTCAGTTTCCAGGTTTTATTGCCAAAGCTTAATTAAACAGGCTGAAGTTAGAAGTGGATTGGCTACCAAGCACAGCTGCACCAGATTCTGAGTGCTCCAGTTGTAGTAAATCTACCTGTCTGGGTACAGTTGAGTTATAGTACAAAAAAAACAAAAAAACTCTCAAGCTTTACAGCCATGTCATGTTTAGAAGCGCATACCAAGCAATAGCATAAGGCTTGGTTCACACAGGGGGGGCTTCAAAGTCACCCGACTCTGAAGCCACCCCGAGCAGCGCGACCTCAGCGTGGCTTGCAAACTACTTCTCTAATAGAATTCAATGTAAGTCGCCCCCAAAGTAGTGCAGGAACCTTTTTTTAAGTTGGAGCGACTTGAGTTGCTCCGATTAGAACGGTTCCATTGCACTGAATGGAGCGCGACTTGTCAGGCGGCTAAGTCACCTGACAAGTTGCCCCAGTGTGAACCGGGACTAATTGTTTGGGTGAAGCATGGGTTATGGAAATAAAAGGAGCCTAGTGTGTATATGACAACTATGGAAACCAGATAATTTGGAATTCCCTCAGGCACCCTCTATGCTGATAAATTAGTTTTTCTTTATCTAGGATAACGTTAGTGGTATTGGGCCCCTGAAACAAAGTAGGTGGTGTGGGTTAGAACCACCTCTGCAAAATTAGTTTTCGGGCAATAAACAGAGTACGACTGTTTCTATCTTTGATTACGAGAACTACATTCACTATTTGATAGCTTGACTTTGAATGGTTGCTCTGGGCAGCTTCTTCAGTTTGTCTGCTCCAGCCACTTCCAGCCATATGCATGCCGCTGCATTCATTTCTATACTTGTCAATTGTATTAAAAAAAAAAAAAAGAAAAAAAAACTTCACCTCTGCTTTCTTGTTCTCTTGCAAACATTTTTCCTGGTTAGGAGTCTGATTTCTGTATGCATTCTCCCATTTTAGCTTTTTAATTACCCATTGTAAGTATATAGGAAGCTTGCATGAGCTTTGCTGACTCTAGAGCTGTAGATCTGACTCAGCAGGGAGTGTGTCAGACCTTTGCAGAGAGGCCACTACTTGCACACAGAAAACAGCATGCTGGATAGGATTTCCTACTCAGGCTGTGGGTGCTTAAGAAAAAGAAAATTGTAGAATATAAAACAAATTTAGTTTTTGATGTACCTGGCATGTATTAAGCTTAAATAAAGTTCAATTAGGTTTTTAATAACTAAAACACGCGCTTACTGTAAATTCTATATAGTTTTCCCTTAACTACTTGACCTCTGGAAGATTTACCCATCTTCAAACTTTATGGCACAGTGTTACTTTAACTAACAGGGAAGGTGTTTAACATCTAGGGCGATCAATGGGTTAACTGTGTGCCTTGCCAGTGTTTTTATATACTGTGTTAGGTGCTTTTACTAAGGGTAGAGATGGATTTTATTCCCTGATTTGCAGGAACACAAAATTCATCCCTTCCCCTCTGTTAGAACGGAACTCTGCCTTATTTACATAGGCAGAGCTCAATTCTGTGTCTCTGCTGACTATTGGCGGGTGTCGGCAGACATCCAACGCCCTAGCTGGTAGTGCAGAATCACGTGTATATATATATATATATATATATATATATATATATATGTATGTGATTCTGTGCAGGAGGGCTGCCCTAGCTATAGGGTGGTGCATTAAGTGGTTAATGCACGGTAAAGCAGAAAAAATGTTTTGCAGTAGCTTTTTTATGTTCACTCTGTTTCAATGAAGCATGGAAATATGAACAGTCTATACAGGAAACCGTTCTATTTGAACTGAATCTGCATTTTTCTATACCCACTCAGGGCCTATTTAGACTTGTTCACCCAAGGAAGTTCTTGTAATGCAGCTTATTCAAATTGATTGGCTGTCAGTGCACCAAATTTTACAAATATAATAAAAATATCAGACAGGCACATTGTTTTCTGATGAAGTATACCATAAACACAACAAACAGTAATGCATCACCATGTGTTTTGGTGTACTGCAATGCATGTTCATGGAGGTGAGTTGGCTTGGCGCCTTGGGTGTCTTTAAAAATGAAGGTAAATGGGATCTAAATTACTCTTTTTTTTTTTTTTTAATAGTGTACCATGATCGGTGTACAGTATTTAGTTAGTGATTAGCAACTGAGCAACACATGTATGATTTTATAATCAGAAAGTGGTGCCGCGCTCCTGAGTAATTTTATGTTAGTATCCCTTTAAATCTGCTTGCATAGCAATTTTTCAAAATCAACAAATCAAATCAAAGCAAAGCATAACATTGACAAAATTATGATATATTTTGCTTTGATTTTATTTCAAATCAACAAACCAAATCAAAGAAAAATAAAATCAAAGCAAAATATAACATAATTTTGTCAATGTTATACTTTGCTTTGATTTGTTGATTTTTAAAAATTGCAATGCAAGCAGATTTAAAGGGATACTAACTTAAAATCACTCAGGAGTGAGGCACCACTTTTTGATTATAATTTTGCACATATATACACTTTTTGAGAGTGTATATAGGTGTGAGCGATCCATTCAGTAGAAATTGTTGCAGATTGTAGTCTTATAGCACTTATTAGCATAAGCCCACAAGTACACAAAATATTTGACATGTATGCTTTTGTTCTTTTGCAATATTCATATACTGAGCTTTTAACTGTATGTTGAAGGATGAATTTCAAAACGTGACATATTTCAACTTAAAAATAGCTATTTGTTTTTTATCCTCCTGTTTTTAAGCTGCTTTGTTAAAAAAAAAAAAAAAGCCGCAAAAGCAATGTCACATGCTTGCTGTACAAAGCCGTGTTGTAATGAGCATATGCTTCAAGTGCTTTTTTAGCTGAAAGAATCTAAAGCATTTGCCAAATTATCATTCGAGGAAATGTCGACCTGTTGACCCTTAAAAAACTGATATATTTTTTACATGCTTGACTGGAACGCAGAAAATGTTGTTGTCAACAAACACTTGGCTATGTCTTTTTATATTGTTCCCATACCATCGATCATGAATGTGTAGAATTATAATACTTCAATAGAGTCGTATCACTGTTCACCATCATGCAATTAAAAATACCACTCTGCTATAATCTCCTGCTTTGTCACGGCTTCTCTCTGCAATTCCTCATTCCCAAATCTCTTAGATCTATACCGCATTAGATCTTATACAGTAATTTTTAAATAAATATTGACCATGTGTGACCCACATTCATTAAGTACTTAATCATGTAAAAACTCAGCATGATTGCCTTTTTTATATATTTGCTGTCTTAATGGCTACCAATACACTAGAGATGAAAGACTATACTGTGGAATATAAATGGAAACTCAATTTCTATATCTAAAGCAGAATTCTAGTTGAGTGAGTGATGCTATCAATAAAACTATTAAATACTGCTAAAAAATGTACATCTACAATGTATATTTATTTTATTTTTCCAAAAATCCCCTGCACAGCAGAAGTCCGATTCATAGTGGGAAGTTTTCCGCAGTCAGGCAACCATGCTGTATTGCTTTGGAAACTGGAAGGGGGACTTATGTAGGCAATGTACAGGAGAAAGAGAGAACAGGGAGGAGCTCAAAAGCGTGGCAGTTCTCTTTCATAATTCAATGATCCGGTGGTACAGCTGCAACATTAAAATATTCAGCTTTGATTTACAAGATTAGATGCATTTCACTACACATTAATTTAACCACTTAAGCCCCAGAGGATTTGGCTGCTCAAAGACCAGGGCCTATTTTGCGATTCGGCACTGCGTGATTTTAATGGACAATTGCGCGGTCACGCGACACTGTACCCAAATTGACCTCCTTTTTTTCCCCACAAACAGAGCTTTCTTTTGGTGGTATTTGATCACCTGTGCAATTTTTACTTTTTGTGCTATAAACAAAAAAAGAGTGACAATTTTGAAAAATAACAATATTTTTCACATTTTATTGTATGAAATTCCCTCCAAAAAAATGTAAAAATCAAAATTTTTTAACATTTTAGGCCAATTTGTTTTCTGCTACATATTTTTGGTAAAAAAAATCGCAATAAGCGTATTTTGATTGGTTTGCGCAAAAGTTATTGCGTTTAATAACTAAGTGAAAGTTTTATGTCATTTTTATTGTTTTTTTTAACTAGAAATGGCGGCGATCTGCAATTTTTTTTGCGGGACTGCGACATTGCGGCGGACAGATCGGACTCTTGACTGACATTTTTGACACTTTTGGGGGTACCAGTGACATTACTACAGTAATCAGTGTTATAAATATGCACTGTTACTGTAAAAATGACCCTGGCAGGGAAGGGGTAAACTTTATTGGTGATCGGTGGGTTAAATGTATCCCTAGGGGCGTGATTCTAACTGTGGGGGGCCGTGGCTTGTGATTTAACCACAGAGACATACGATCCTACATGTCAGGGAACGAGCGGGGGCAGGAGCGTGCCTCCGGCGGCGCGCGCTCGCCCCCAGAGGCTCCTGGGCGAGTGACGTAGCCCTACGTCGGTTTGCCCAGGAGAGCCAGACTGCCGCAGTAAATAGTCGTGCAGCGGTCGGCAAGTGGTTAACCTCCCTGGCGGTATGATTATGTCTGGAATTACATACCAAAAGCGGTACAATTCTTTTCATGGAAATTTGGCGTTATGTATTATAGGCCTATAATTCTTAGTAATTACTGACTTAAACCTGACCAAAACAAGACTCTAGTAGACATCCCAGATGTGATAAATTTGAAACACAAAAGCATGAATTATAATCGAATCAATAATATTATTTTATTATTTAATATATAATATATATAATAAAATTATATTATTGATTAGATTATAATTCATGCATTATATATTATATATAGATATGTGTGCGTGTGTGTATATATATATATATATATATATATATATATATATATACATATATATATATATATATATATATATACATATATATATATATATATATATATATACACATATATATATAATATATAACGCATGAATTATAATTGAATCAATAATATAATTTTGCATATATATATATATACGCATATATATATATATATATATGCATATATATATATATATATATATATATATATGCATATATATATATATATATATATATATATATATATATGCATGCATATATATATATATATATATGCATGCATATATATATATATATATATATATATATATATATATATATATACATATATATATATATATATATATATATATATATATATATATATATATATATAATATAATATAAAGTGTGTTTTGTGTTTTGTGCAACGTTTTGTGCAACATTGCTGCTGCAGGGAACGGAACTAGGAAGTGATCGTACCGACGGAGGGACGGAGGAGCGGCGGGACTCTCGGCTGGCGGTCGCAGCAATGAGAGATCATCGCTGGATCGCCAGGATAAGGTAAGAGAACACCGCTGCGCTCTCTGCAATCCACCCCGAGCGTGACTCGGGGTTACCGCTCCTGCAATGAAAAATCAACCCCGAGTCACGCTCGGGATTACCGCTAAGGTGGTTAAAGGGTAACTCCACTTTCATGGGGAAAAAAATAGCAAATAAAGAAAAAACAATATAGCGTATACAATTGCGACTGAAATCATTTTGTAATTGAATGTTATTTAAAATGACCTTTTCTTTTTCAATCTGCAGCTGTTGTAATTTTCTGAAAATGCAATGCAATAAGGCTACCTGAACGTGTTCTGTACACAAATTGTGTACTGACCATACCCCAGAAACATAATTTCCTGCTTGTGTGAATTTTCCCAGAAGTCTGCATTAAGATACACACCAAATTTCTGGCATCCCCTGCTGCAAAAATATAATTTTTGGTGAGATACTCCCAATAGGAACATGTCTAAAGGGAAGCAGGCCCAGCAGCTTTCCTCATTAGAGCCCTGCAGCTGCCACAGCTGACAGATAATTATGAAACCACTCCAATTTGACCCACTCAGCACAGAGGCACAGAGGAACAAACAGTGATTTCTTCAGAATAACAAAAGGTAGGAATCTGCAACAAAGTTTCAAAATCCTTGTTATGTACAATGATCACCTAGAGGAAAATGTTTTTTTCTCAACAAAAGTGGAGTTACACTTTAAAAAAACAAAACAAAAACAAAACTAAAGTGGACCTAAACTATTGGTGTTACATTTATCCATTTTAAAGGATAACTTCACATTTATGAACATGTTACATTCATATTTAGGGTGTAACATGTAACATATTCAGGATTTCGTGATATTGCGGCTAGGTGACCACGCTATATCAGGCACCTCATCCCTGGAGTAGTATATACAAAACAACAGGTATTTGGTAGGATTATGATGGTGCCACAAAAAAAAAGAAAGACGAACCAGAATATAAAACTTACGTTTATTTGACACATGGTTAAAATAAGACCATTAAAAAATAGTTTACGCATGCCAGTTATATAGTCACGGATATATATGTTGCATAGATGGTCATAGTGCAGTGTTTGATCCCAACAAGTTTCGCCAGTATGGCTTCTTCAGGGGATGCCAGCCCGACCGTCTGCACCGCTATGAGAAGAGGGCGCCATGTGGCCACAGTAGACACACATAGACCAGGATTGGGTATAGTTTACAAGAGGTTAAAATCTAATTTTGCAACAACAGCCAATATCAAAGATGGATAAACTAATATGGCAAAATTGCAGTGTTTATGCCGCCCTCCAGACTCCAGCCAGTTCAGTATCTGCCCCTCTTTCCACGATTCCTACTCTCCTTGTGACAGTGAACTGTGGATCTTCTCCCCACACCCGCTGTCACAATTCAAACAACAGTGTCGCCATGCAGGGGTCCGCCCACACAGCCTCAACATTCACTCACAGATCCCTGTGAATCAATGAACTACAACTATCTTCAGCCTTTGCAGCCGATGGCTTTTATTACTCAGTGAAATACCAAGGTACTGCTGAGCACTCTAGGTAGTTCTTTGAGCTTCCTGTCATTCAGTAACTGCTGCACTGACAGTTTGCAGGAGCCTGGCACTATACCCATGATCTGCTGATTGTGGCTGCGATGCTTTACAGGCTCCTAACAAAAATATTAAATGCACATTTTTTACCCGCAAACAATGTGCATTTATTCTTTTTTGTAAAAGTGAACTTGGAAGCACATGCATTTAGATGGACAGGCGTAGGACAGATAAACCTGAAGGGAGCCCATCCCTTCTTAAAGGCACAGTGGCACACTGCACCTTTAAGGCCGCAAAGGTGTCAGAGCGTTGCCTGGCCAATATAATTCATAGTACAAACAAGTGGTTACTGCCCCCGCCTGTTACTGCCCCCACCTTGTCAACTTATCGACCAGCCTGCGACCAACCAAATTGACCCGTCCAACAGTATGCATTAAAAACAGGGGTTTAGTTGCAAGAATTTGCAAATACATTCGTAAGCCACAGAGCCCCCCGGCAAGGCACCCCAATTTCTGTGGACCAAAACTCGAATTTCTGCGAGTCTCCAACAATGGAAGCACATGCATTTAGATGGACAGGCATAGGGCAGATAAACCTGAAGGGAATAATAGTTTCTGGTAAATTGGCGCAGGTAGAAGTCTCAGTGTGGGCTGGTCCTGGTGACCATGAGGGGGGAGGTAGGGGAGGGGAAAAAAGCCAAGGGGGTCAGGGGATATCTGTCCACTGTAGTGGCTGCCAGCAGGAGAGACAGAAGTGATCTCTGGGGGGAGAAAAGAAGAAAAAATCGCAGCGCCTTCTAAGTGCAGCAACACATTTTAATATGCTGTAAAGAGGTAATACACTCACATAAACAGGTGGATTAAAGGCACATCGTGAAGAAATAGAAATTTCTCATCTGGGGCATCACTGGAGCAGAGAGTCCTGGTAGTGGAGGCAGGGGGTCCCGGTAATAGAGGCAGGGGTGTTCCTCCGTGTGCAGTGGGGCAGCCTCGGTAGTGCCCGTGGGCTCCCCGTCGGCTGGTGGAATGCTGAGCCTCGTAGGTCCTGGGATCCTGACGTCACTTCCTGGCGGTGATACGGGACGCTTACGGCGACGCGTTTGCGGAGCATGCGCTCCTTCTTCAGGCCGTGGTGGCGCCATGTTGGATGGGGGCATTTAAGCTCTGAGATGGATGGTGGCCTGGGGAAGTCAAAAGGGCGGAAGGTGGATGGCCGGAGAGGACCAAGGATCGGTGATCAGCCAATAGGGGGATGTGTATATGTATGTTCATGACAGAGGAAGGGGATCTAGTGCGGCTGTATGGAGATGTAGGTTAGAGGGAAGAAAAAAAAATGTGTTGCTGCAAACCAGAAGGGAGGCCATCCCTTCTTAAAGGCACAGTGGCACACTGCGCCTTTAAGGCAGCAAAGGTGTCAGTGCATTGCCTGGCCAATATAATTCATAGTACAAACAAGTGGTTACCGCCCCCACCTGTAACTGGTCACTGCAGCAAGGAGCATTGGAAAGACAATGAATATAAAAAAAACAAAGAAATTTCCAAGCTCAACTTACTGACCAGCCTGCAACCAACCAAATTGACCTGTCCAACAGTATGCATTAAAAATAGGGGTTTTAATGCATACTGTTGGACAGGTGGATTTGGTTGTCCGCAGCCTGGTCGGTAAGTTGAGTTTGGAAATGTATTTGTTTTTTTTATATGCATTGCCTTTCGAATGCTCCTTGACTCATTGACTAGTTACAGATGGGGCCTGTAACCATTTGTTTGTTCATACATGGTCAGCCTGTGCAGTTGTTGGTTATGTTCACATATGTTGAAAGCTGAAACATATTTTTCTCTACAGCTTTAATTACATTAGTTACCCATATTGAAGTATGTCCCAGGATGCTCAGGCCGCTGGATTCTGTAGAAATCTTCACTGCAGGGTTGGCCTGTCGTCTTCCTGCTGCTGCACTACCAACACTCTGCGGGATCCCTTGGGGATCCCATTAACTCTTGCACCTGCACAATACTTCACATTATGATCCTTCCACACTCAAATGATCTGCACCAGGGGCACATCCGCATATTACACAAGGTATACATTTTTTTCTGTACAGGTACATGTCATTGGAATAGGGCAGCTTTATACCTTGACAAAGATGGGCTGTGATTCACAGAAACGTTGTTGCAATTAAAAGTGGGGGTTTGTGGCGCGCTTCAGAAGTGGAAACGGGGTTAAAACTAATTTAATGACTAAAATATGATAATTACATGTGCTATGTTATATTAAAAATAAAGTGCTGTTTTTTGAATGATGTCGTATTCTTTTAGCTGGGGATGTGTTTGAACTTAAATATGATCGTGGTGGGGTAAATAAATAAATAAATCTGTATTTCACTCTGTACCGTGCTAAAACAAGTATTCCAACTTAAAAATGCTGAGTGTCTTCAATCTTCAATAAATAAATCCAACAAATAAATAAATACGTATGCCAATCTATATAGTGTTAAACCGATATTTCAAACTATAAAGTGCTATGTGCTTTTACTCTTCCTTAAGTGAATATAATTCCAATAAAGTATATAAATTCATAAATTAATAAAGTGCAATGTCCGTGAATGTCCGTTTGATTTAATCCACCAAAAAAAGAAAAATTCAACTATGTGCCTTCAACTTAAAAAAATAAGGTGCTTCCGTGCAAAGAAAGGTGCTGTGACTGTCTCCTCCACCAGGTGTCACTTCTAGGTGCTCTAAACTCTCACCTTAATAAGGTATAAAAATCGCCTGTATATATATATTAGCCTCCAGAGTGGTGATCAACGGCTCGCGCTATCTCCAGTCTCCTAATCGTGCTCCCGGGTGAACTCTCTGGGTCCGTTCTGGGGTACTTCTATTTAAGAGATCCTTAACTGCTGTCTCGACCTCGGGGCTCTTTCTGTAGAAAATGTTCCCTTATCTTCAACTGTTAGGAGAAATGTGACTTATTACATCAAATTGGCTGATTGGCAGCTCTTCCATTCTCTGACTTGCACTATGTGAAGTGGCTGTTTGAGCCCAGCACTCTGCATCTGGAGCAAAAATGTAATAAGTCACATTTCTCCTAACAGTTGAAGATAAGGGAACATAGCACATGTAATTATCATATTTTAGTCATTAAATTAGTTTTAACCCCGTTTCCACTTCTGAAGCGCGCCACAAACCCCCACTTTTAAATACTGTATTAACTGGTTCCTGGTACCAGTACCGTGGTGCAGCAATAAGAAGGGACCCATACTGCCTCAGCTAGCGCAGGAACCACCCATACACACATAGTTGTTGCAATTAAGCTGTTATAGCATCCTCCTTGTCATCTGTGGAAGCCCTTTAATTGAGTGCCTACTATACCTGTGGCAATACTGTGTTTCCCTATTATTTATTAATTTTTGGCAGAAATATGACATCATTGTGATGTCACAATGAGGGTCAAGGGCTATTTTCATTGGTATTTCATATGTTTATTTATGTTGTGTTATCTCTGCCATTTTATGTCACTTAGCACAACCTTTTTCAACCAGAGTGCCCAGGCATCCTTGTGTGCCTTGAGGTTTCTTCAGGGGTGCCTTGAGAAAATGGCTAAAAATTGCCCAAAAAAGGTGGCAGGTGGATGAAGCTTGCCTTTTAACTATGCAAAGCCACAAGTTTCCATTGTGCACCATTATGACTTTCTAACTTCCAACCTTCTAATGACCAATGACATCATCAGTTGATAAGAAGGATGTCACCTGTATAGCATCCTTGTTTGACCCTCCCCTGCCTCTCTCCATCAGCTTTGGGGTCACATTAACTGAGTGATGGAGAAAAAAATGAGGAAGAAGAAAAACATTGGAATAATAGTCAGTACCAGTTTGCACCTCTAACGTTGGGTCTCATACGTCTGTGGATGTTGCTGCATTATGTAAAACTATTAGAATAGTGTTTACATTTTAGGATGTGATGCCTCAAGACTGTCCATACTTTTGGAGGGTGCCTCAAGATTGTCCAAACTTTTAAAGGGTTCCTTGACTTGACTTAGCCTAAAAAAGGGATCCCAGGTGGTTCTGAAATCTTGCAATCTGTCTTTTGACTTGCTGAACACGTGTGCTGGCAATGTATTATCTTCTTAACTTTTCATCTACCTGCAGCTCAAAGACTTTCCTATTCTTTATTTAGTGTGTGTGTGTGTGTGTGTGTGTGTGTGTGTATATATGCTTTAGGGTTCTGGTATTTGATCTTTATTTGTGTGCTGTCACTTTATTTTTTTTTTGCTCCTTTTTTTCCAGAAAAGGGGACTTTAAAATAAGGCTAATAGGGTTTAGGTGTCAATAATTTTCGGGCTATTAAAAATCTACTGCATTTAAAAATAAAATACCAAAAATCACACTGAAGCTCAAATCTGATCTCTGTCTCCAACACCCCCCCCCCCTTCCCAATTTAACTCTCCCTCACTTCCTTGTAGCCCCCATTGACAGTAGTTTTTTGCTTGTTTTGCTCTAAAACTTTTCCAGACCTCTGGCTGGTCAATGGACATTACAGGTTCCTCCTTCTCTTACAATCTTTTCCTGGCTGGGTGGTCCTTATGGATGAACAATGCACCACTCTTTGCACCAGTACTTAATGAATAAGGAGCGTTCTGGTGATCATTTAATTGAGGGTGGGCCATTAAGCCATTGCATTTACAAAATGTGCTCAGTCTTTTGGATTGAGGGACCTTGAGCATCATTTGAACTGAAAAATTCAGTGGCAAAGCAAATTAACTGTTAAGGACAGCTGTGGATTGAAGGTGGACATTTCAGCTAGAGATGAAGGCCATTCATTTCACTTTTACTTTTGACTAAAGCGCATTTTGAGAAAATTACAGGCACGTTTGGGCACATTTTAAACTCTCAGTTTCACTCACCCCTGGCAACAAGTCACTGTAAAAGTTGCAGTATGTTTTTAGGGAGAAAAACATCTACCTGTATATTTATATAAGAAGAATTTTAGAACTGTAAAATGTTAGAACATCTCTTTGTCCTAGCAAATGCTTTGAAGCTTTCTGTGCCAAAAGAAAAGCACTGTGCATAAATAGAAGTTCATATTTAGTGCCTAAATATAGACATTACCAAAAAATGTAAATGTTTAAATTAATTTCCATCATAAAGATTGTGACTAGTAATTGGTTTAAAAAAAAGTCATATTTCTGTCCAGTGGGCCTTCCATTATGCCAATGCTGGCAGAATGCTGGCAGGTAGTAGAGTTGGAGACATTGATATCATTGCCTATTCTGACACTTGTAAAAGCACCAAGAACTAATGACCCAAACAAGTTCACAGTTCAGGCTGTTTGTGCAGACTTTGACAGACAGGTAATCTTGAGGGACTGAAAGTCAGCTATATTCAGCACATAAAGATCAAACACAACCGAATTACAGAGCAATTTCAAGTACAGAGAGAAAAGTGTCTAGAGATTATATGCATCTTTGTAAACAACTGCCTAGAAAACGCTTTCCTTCTCTGTGTTGAAGGACACTTTGCCCAAGGAGATATTTAGTTTAGATAATTCACTGGGGTATTTTATCACCCAGTGCCCTCTTATATCTCTCAGAGGCTCCACTGTTATGCAGAACTATGGTGTGTATACAGAACTATGCTCCCCATCCCTGCTTAATTACTACTGCCTTTTTTTTTTTTTTGCCACTTCTTCTGCATCTGATGTACTAAATTACCAAGAGTTTTGGGACTCCTGCTTTTACCCGCACATGAACTTTATGAGCAATGGATGAATTAAAGCAGGAACTTCGAGCCAGGCCTTCTCTTCCACATCCTTCCTTGACCTAAGAAATGCACTCCTCTTTAAGAATGGTCAAACATTTCCATAGACACTCTCCTAAACTTTGTGGGCAGCCTTCCCGTAAGAGTTGAGGCTGTTACAGCTGCAAAGGGTGGGCCAACTCAATATTGAACCCTATTACTGGGATGCTATTAAAGTTCATGTGGGTGTAAAGGCAGACGTCTTAATACTTTTAGTAATATAGTGTATTATCTCCTTGGCTATTACACGGTCACTGATGATGTAACATCTGTGCACACACACACACACTTTCCTGTCACCCCCACTGCATTTCCTTACAGATGCTGGGAGAGTGCTGAGACCATACACTGCACTACTGTGTATTCACCCATCATTGTACACAAAAAATAAATACATTATTTAATTTTATATTTTCTACTCTGTAGTTTTTGCCTCTCCCCTCTTCCAGAACACCAGCAAATGCTCTCTATTTTTACAGCATCAATGGGGCATGGCTTTGGAATGTTCGCTGCAGTTGGGTGGATTTGGGGATTCGGGTATGGAGACCTCACCACAAAAAATCCAGGATGATATAACAACCATGTGATTTGCCTTGCTAATATCCAATCGGAATTAAAACAATGGTTCAGGCATAATGATCCTTGAATCACTTAGGTGCAATGGAATTATCTGCCTTCCCGCAGTTCTTAAAGCATCAGTCCACTTAAAAGTAATTTAGTTACACTTGGCTTCATGTATGACTCCAACAGCAAAAATATCCTGCCATAATACCTCAATTTGGCCCTGTCCACCTGGAAATGATGGGTGTTCTGCCTACATTTTTGTATTTTCAGATCCTCTTGTTGCATTCTCCATATTTTGAATAAATATCATATTGATAATGACTACACTGTGCAGACCCAGGAAATCAAGTATAGTAATTGATTTACCCAATACTGTCCCAGGACAGAAATCTGCCAAGAGGGTAAACTCTCCAGCATCTAACAAAAAACTGAAATGAGTGTCTTGAGTGCATTTACCCTTTAACTGATATGCTGCATAGAATTTTAAACAGTAGAAGCTACCAATGAAGGAAAAAAACAAATTCAAATGTACCTTAAAATTGATTTTTTTCCTTGTTTATGAATTGACATTTAAATTAAACTAACTCCTACTGTGTATCACGATGCATTACTTTCAAGTAACTACATGGGAATATGTAGGCTTTGATATGTGCATAGCAAAATATTTCTCTGAGATGAATATTAATATACTTAAAATATTTAACTTAAAATATTTAACTGCAATTTAATTAAAAAAACACTTACATGGGGTTTTAATTGAAAATTGCATATGCTTCTGTCTATTAAATAAAAAAGAATATATGGCTTTATGACAACTGCCTATGTCACATTTTGTGACAACTGAGACAAAGTGAAGAGCACACCAATTAGAGACACTTCTTGTTTTATTAATATCAAATGTGCCAAAAGTGATTTTGCCAAATTAACTCAGCAATAATGAATTCAGGATCAAGTAGTCGAGATATTATATTAGAAATATAAATTACCTGTGTAAATTACACTTGCTGTTTAATGCATCATCTTAAGCTATTTGTTAAACCCGGTATGAAAATGTAATCCATACATTTCTTCCTGGAGGCAAGAGTACAGTGCTCTGATAGTTTTTATCACACTGCTCATGGAGAACAGATGAAAGATCTGCAGTTCCCTCAATGTTGTAAAAAGGAATAAAAGGAAACACTTCTCTACACCTAGAATTTTGCTACCTGAGCACCTAACACCTAGCTCAAATGGTACAACTAGCAGATACCAATTCCAACCCCAGATATAATCTGACCCCCCGACTAATGCTGTAGATAGTAACACATAAGTTAAATGCCTTTAGAATGCAACATGGTCTGGTATAGCCACAGTCTGGGATGGTTTGATCCAGCTCAACATGTTTTGTGATTGAAGCGCTTCTTCAGGATTGTTCGGGCCTGGAGCTACCGGACAGCACCCTGTCTGATCCTTTGGACAACCCTGCCTTGTGACTTGACTTCTGCTGAACCTTGAACTCTTTACCTCTTCTACCTATGAACTTCCTGATCTAAGCCATTTCTCAGCACTTCCTGTTTGCCAGATTATTGTGCTCTCTTCAGCCAGCGTCTCTCTCTTGTCTTCTCTGTTGCCATCCTTATTTTGCTACCACTCATTATCGACACTTGGCTTGTTCTTCGACTATGTTCCTGCCTGATCCCAACATGCAACTTCTCATTACTGACCCTTGGCTTGTCTACTGACTACGCTTCTGTTTGATCCTTACCTGCTTATCCGCTAATGGACCCCGACTTGCTCAACTCCTGGTGGGGCGATCCTAAGGACTGTGATCTGGTACTAACACGCAGCAAAATCCATCTCCACCATCAGGAGCTCTAGTGAAACCCGGTTAGTACTTAGACTCCACACCTCAGATGAGCCTGCATCATTCATCAGGGTGACTGCCTGTGTACCTACCCTGCTGGTCAGCGGTAGTCCGACTACTGCCATAAAAACTATTCTTCTAGCCTGACCCCTGATTGTGACAAGAAGCTTGTTAAAATCATCTATGTTAATGGAAATAAATAGAAATAAGCACAACATACAATAGACCGAGGGCCATAATATATACAAGTACATACTAACCATTTGAATATCTTAATTCATTGTTACACTTACACAACATGAATATGGAAATAGCTTAGGTAGGTGAAAAGGTGGAGCACCCAAGAGTGGGTGTGGGGGCACACCTAAAGGCAACAATCAGGTAGATATTGCTCTGTCTATAAAGTATGATGTACACTAGTACTAGAAAACTAGAGAAAAAATTACCACATCATGCTGTACCTGAATGAAGATAGCCGTCGTCCCTTATTGTTCAGATAAACATACAAAATCCCCTATATTTGGACTATGAAGGGAAACCCTCATTTGAAAAAGCAAAATACTGAGTATAATATATAAAAAGTAAATTCTTTTGTAATGTATACATTAAAATAGTTACATATCAACAAATGATACAACCATACATAAAAACAGACCAATGTGGCTAATGGCAAAGGAGGAATCTTTAATGTGGTTGGCGATACAGCAAAGCATGTGTAATCCGAAATGGCCCAACGCGTTTCGGGTAAAAATACCCTTCCTCAGGTGTCTATCATTAAGGAGATAAATGCTTCCACTTCCAAGAATGTATATTGCCTATCTAGACCAAGGAGCAAGATAAAAGAATACAAGTATTTGAACACCAGCAGTTCAACAGGGATGTCCAGGTCATAGCATATTAAGAAGGCTCAAATAGATGTCTCAAAGGAGATAAAGAGCTGCAGCAGTGTGGTCAAGCCAAAGAATATCTCCCACAAGGATCCCAATGTGGCGCGCAGTCAGGCTATACCAAGGACACACATCCAAACTCTGAGCTTACTCCTCATCGGCACCGTCTATGTGGCTGCAGGACGCAGACGGTACCCCTGAAGAAGGATATTTGTACCCAAATCACAATGGGCCATTTTGGATTATACATGCTTTGCTGTATCGCCAACCACATCCAGGATTCCTCCTTTGCCTTGAGCCGCATTGGTCTGTTTTTATGTATGGTTGTATCATTTGTTGATATGCAACTATTTTAATGTATAAATAATAAAATAATTTATTATATATTATACTCAGTGTTTTGCTTTTTGAATGAGGGTTTGCCTCCAAAGTCCCATCCCTAGGGGGTTTTGTATGTTTATTAGTACTAGAAAACTAAAACAAAGACTCCAAAACTCACATAAAAGATCAGCAACTCATATTAACCAGTCCAAGTGGGAATAGTCAGTCAATCATTATGGTTTATACTGAGACAACTAACAAGCTATATCTGTAAAAAAGAAAAACACCCAGGTTGGGTCTGGCAAATATAAAATATAAAACTGCTTGGTTTACCCAGTAAATCTACAAATATGTCTCATGGTCCAGTCACTCACCTTAATCATCATGACAATGGCACATGACTATTACCTCGAGGGCCATCAAGCCACAATTGGCCAACCATATAGTCGCTAAGGACCATATAGTGAAATCATCCAAGCCCAATAAGCTTTACGGTAATAATGGGAGACCTGTGAAGATATGTCCCATAAACACCAGTATATTAATACTGTCACAGAGTACACAAGTATTCACATCCCCCAGGGGTTCACTCACGAATGATACCTAAATATGTATGCTCCACCGCTCCACCGCCAATTGGTATACTTCACCCCACGTGTTACTCTATGGTTCATGCCTCCTGCCTGCCTCCACAGCTGCCACTCTTTAAATGCATTAGGCTTGGATACTGAGTCACTGATTTGAATCAGTGAATTAACTCACTACATAGTTTGAATGAATCGAATCATTAAAGTGAATTGGATTAATCCCATTGTCAAAGATCCTCCCCTTTCAGGGTAAGAAACAGCAGCCTCAGCTCATGATTTATAAAATGAACTATAACATGATTAGCTGAGTAAGCCAGCAAGACTCAGAGTCTCTGAATTAATTACAGAGAACACAAAATTCTGTTTTGTATCATAGCTGTCCATGTGTGAGGCAGCAGCAAGACTCTGAGTCTGTGAATGACAGAGTCTCATAGAGCACACAAGATTCTGTTTTGTATCATGAGCTGAGTGTCTGAGGCAGGCAGCATCATGACTCTGAGTCTGTGAATGACTCATTGCTCACAAGATTCTGTTTTGTATCATGAGCTGTGTGTGAGCCAGCATGACTCAGAGTCTATGAATGACAGAGTCCCATAGAGTACACAAGATTCATTTTTGTATCATGAGCCGTGTGTGAGCCAGCATTACTGTAAGTCTAAGAGCACACAAGATTCTGTTTTCTATCATGAGCTGTGTGTGAGGCAGCAGCAAAACAATTGTTACAATTGTATATGTAAAACAACTCTGAAACCAAATATGTGCTGAGTGCAGATTTGATACATTGAGTACTAAGTGTATCACAGGACTGGAGTTCATGATCCCAGATCAGCTTGTAGGAAATGAGTCGTAAATTGATTCAGTGGTTCAAAAATTTCACTGAACTGATCCAAATGATTTGAATCACTAAAAAGAATAACTTTGTTCAAGTTTAAAATGCACCTCAACTGGGACACCCAGCCGGCTCGCATGTGATGTCACCCGGTCTGGCCAGTACAGCCATATACCCTTGCCCCCCCCCCGCCGTGCATGCATGCCAGCAACCACCGTTGCAAGGCTGGGGTGCAGACAAGATAGAGGCATAGTCGCAGCAGGAATGGTATCTACATAAAGGGGGCCTTGTGAGGAAAGGAAGTCCTCCTCTTCCTCCCGCTGTTCTGCCTCAAGTGCCCTGTCCATGATTCCACGTAGCGTATGCTCCAGCAAAAAGACTAGAGGGATAGTGTCACTGCATCGTCGCGGCTCACCATCCTTGTGGCCTCCTCAAATGATGACAGGACAGTGCATGCATCCTTTATCAGCAGCCACTGGCGTGGCAAAAAGAAGCCAAAATCCCCTGAGCCTGTCATTGTGCCATACTCACAAAGGTACTGATTGATGGCCCTCTGCTGCGAGTACAGCCACTGCAGCATTGTCAATGTTGAATTCCACCTGGTGGGCATGTCACAAATTATGCAGTTGGTGGGCAGGTTGAATGACCACAGACTTTTATGGCCTGCCTCAGAAGATCTTAAGCCTGGGTACCTGTTCAAGAAACGCTGCACCACCAAATTCAGGACATGTGCCAAGCATGGAACATGTGTCAAGTGTCCCTGTTGGAGGGCGAAGAGAAGGTTGGTGCCATTGTCGCATACAACCATTCCTGCCTCAATCTGCTGAGGTGGCAACCACCTCTGAGCCTGCTCCTGCAGAGCTGAAAGAATGTTTGCCCCCGTGTGGCTCCTGTCCCTTAGACAGGTCAACTGAAGCACTGCATAGCATCTCTCTCAGCCTGACTGCTTGCATAGTCCCTTGAATGCTTAGGGACATGATGGGGATTTTTTTGGGGGGGGTTTATAACTTTTGGGAATATGGTGCTTGGGTGCAATACTTTTGTGCTTGCTGCACTATAAACTGTTTTTATTATAGTTCTTTTTTTTTAATAAAGAAAAACTTAATAAAGCCAAAAAAAAATAAATCCCCTGCTGATGCAGAAAGAATAGCACCTGCGATGCGGAAGGGGGGACAGCAATTATGCTCTAAATAATATTAGTGCTGCTGCGCCACAAAAAAAAGAAAACACCTGCTGATGCAGAAGGAATGGCACCTGCGACACAAAAGGGGGAAAAGCAATTATGCCCTAAATAATATTAATGCTGCTGCGCCACAAAAAGAAGAAAGCCCCTGCTGATGCAGAAGGAATGGCACCTGCGACACAAAAGGGGGGAAAGCAATTATGCCCTAAATAATATTAGTGATGCTGTGCCACAAAAAAACCCTGTTGACGCAGAAGGAATAGCACCTGCAACGCAGAAGGGGGGGAAAGCAATTATGCCCTAAATACTATTAGTGCTGCTACGCCACAAAAAAACCCTGCTGACGCAGAAGGAATAGCACTTGCGATGCAGAAGGGGGGACAGAAATTATGCCCTAAATATTATTAGTGCTGCTGTGCCACAAAAATATCCCTGCTGATGCAGAAGGAATAGCATCTGCCACGCAGAATGGGGAGTACTAATATTGCAGCAACAGAACCTAATGCTGCTGCAAAAAAAGAAAAAAATCTATCAATGAAAAAAAAAAATTGGATTAGTGGGCTGCCACAGACGTGTCGTATACACCAACACTTCAGTGACACCATTACACTGTGTTACACAAGAATAAGCACAGCACTACACTGACTGCACTACACTGACTGCACTACACTGTGTTACACAAGAATCAGCCCTACACTACACTGCACTGACTGCATTAAATTGGCTGAAAGCACAATCCACTATCTACCTGCCACAGGGCTGCCGTATAAGCAGACTTATATAGCGTGAGGTTCGGACTTAGCCCCTGAGCCATAATTGGCTAAAGGCACCCTTTCACCAATCATGGCTCTGACATGACATTGTGCTGCGGTTGGCCAAAGCATATAGGTCAGGTGCATGCTTTGGGCAATCACAAGGACTTAATGCACTGCAAACTTCCCACTGAGCACCCTGGGTGTACATGTGTTCTGTGAACACAGGAACACTCAATGTTCGAGTCGAACTTACATTCAACTCAAACATAAAGCCCATCACTACAAGCCACACACTCATAACAGCAGGGCCCGAGGCAGCCCAACTCTGTTGATTCCTACTTTACCCAGTCATCGCACAACCCAGATAGTCAGATAGCAAGGATAACTTGCCACAAATTTGTGGCAGTGTTGAATTGTAAGTCTTGTTAACTTGCTGCACATTTTCACTGGCACATTGTACACTTGCAGAGCACTTGAAGCGCAAGTTTTAGTTGACACTTGTAACGGACCGTTTCAGCAGACAAGGGGTTAAAATCCGTTTAGGCGATATGCCCCTTTCTGAGAGACAGGCACAGCTACTTGCAGGACACCAAACTCCCGAACTGGATACAAAATAGCACTCCAACCTGGAACCTCACGAATAGCTGCTAGCAGACGAACAGGAAAAGCATACATCAGCTTACATTCCTAGCAATCAGTCTCCAACAGCATACAGTGAATCCCCCCAAGAACAAGACAAGGCTCCGTGTGAGGTTCAAACAGTGGTATGTTTATTGTGGGCTACCTGCCCCCGTATTTATACAGGTCTCCCACCTGGTGGACACTCCTCTAGGGGACCAAATGGAAGACTGTAACACAAACAGACATGTATCACATTACAGACTCCCAGAAGCAGAGCATCCCCCACTCTAGACAAAAGCACTCAGTTTAAATCAGTAGACATTCCTCAGGAGGGGGCTGCTGGAAACAATCCCCCCCCTCTCTCTGCAGCTAAAACTAGTTTTCACTGCGACCTCTATCCTGGAGACAATGGAAGATATAATTAGGTTTAGCTTCCAGGATAGAGGCATCCTCCATTAGCCACATGGTTACAGAAACACAAAAGGACACAAAAATGCATAACTCCCAATCTACTGAACAGAACCCCATACTCAACCCATACCCCTGGATCTGAGCGCTCAACATATCCAAACAGCGCTCGGATGCCACAAACACAGTCCAATCGCCATGGGGTTTACGTTTAGCATGGGCTGATGAGAGGGTCCATAGTCACATTGCAGGAGGCGAGCAACCAGGCTTCTCCAACGCCCAGTGGCGAGATTGGTCTCGTCACAAAACTTTTCTAAATTTAGCCACAGTGACCCCTGTGGTGGGATGACTATTGCACAACATAACTGAACCAGAAGTTAAAAGTTGATCTGGAATCATGCAATGCGGACTTGCTGCATTTGTGCAACACACTTGTGAAACCTGGCAAATCATTTTCAAACTTGCAGCTCAATTGCTTGCTATCTGGTTATATGTATATATAACAATTCAAAAATAGCATCTGGCAATAAAATTATAAACATTTGTATGAGAGATTACCACACGTGATGGACATATGTTGTGTGTGCAAAAGGGGGAGATCATGACAACCAAAAGGGCACACAAATATATTAACCATTGATATACACAGGGAAAAACCTAGTAAAAGGGATACAGGTGCCCAAGATGAAAAAAATTATACATAGGAAAAAAAACTAATAGAAAGGATGGTACATGGAAAGTCTTAATATTTGTCTTTTTTGTATATTGTCTGTACTAGATGAAAAGTGGGCCTGGGCCAAAGAACAGCTGCAGAATATTTAATATAAGTGCCACATTATTCACATTTGACTTGTCTCGTAATGTGTGAAAGATATATTCTAGACCTGCTTTTCACAGATAAGTGATTTATCTGTCAAAGATAAGTAATTTATCATTTTGATTAGTAAATGGTGTACTTACTGGAGAATCTAAAATATTCAGAGTAGGGGAAACCAAAATACAATAAAAAAAAGTTGTTTAATTACAGCCCAATGCTACTTATTTTTTTTTTTTTTAACAACAATAAAAATGTTTTGTACAACTAGAGTAAAAATAGAAAAATGCATTTCTTATTGCAATACTCATTTTCTCTCCAGCCCTGGCCCCTGCAGACTCACCGCACTGTGATCAATGTGACTCCTCTTCTAGGTTAAATAACACCCATGCCATCCAACTCACTTCCTGTGAGCCCAGCTGTAAGAGATAACGAAAGTAGGCATCCAGCAGCAGGGATGACTGAATCTGTTTAGCTGCACTAGATTAAAGTAAGATTTATTAATGCACACAGCACAAATCCAACACCAGAAGACCATAGGCAAAACAAAAGTCAAAAGCAAAAGTGACAGTGAAGCAAAACCAAACCAACAACCTAACTATATACAGGACTGGGACAGGAAACAAGGGGAGCAGAGAGGGGGTAACAGGATACATAATACTGGCTACCAGGTACAGGATAGGAGCAGGATAAGGCAGGAATTAGACTCAGGATAAATCACCAGGCAGATATCTGGCTAGCAGGCAAAACACTAAAGCAAGATGGAATGGTAGAGGAGAGAACAAATACCCTCCCAGCAGCCAGCATCGAGAAAAAAGACTAATTGCTGGAATCTGCTAGCTGCTGGAAGACACCCACTGATGGACATCAAAACTACAATTTTATGCTCTGGGAACCACAGTGCCACCAGAAGGTGATGCAGTTCCTGACAGTCCCCTCCCTCTAAGGAACGGCCTCCAATAGTTCCAATCTTTGGTCATACAGGTCCATATAAGAGATTCACATGCTGAAAAAGTCTGAAAAGAAAATCTCCAGTTGTCAAAGACATGTCAGGTTCCCAATTTTCAATATCTAATAACCAGCAAAATGGCCCACTATCAGGATCAAATAATCAGCTAGATCCTAATACTGGGGTCTGGCAACTTGCTGGGTACCCTCCTGTCGGGATTCTTGGAGAGATACAAACCACTTCAAAACCCTCAAGGCAGCAGGGACCCCAATGCTGGGATACCATGGATTATCCAAACACTTAGCACTGAGGTCATTTGACACCAGAATGTATTGTTTTAATCAAGTAGCTTGCCTGGTTCCCAGGACTGTACATCAACTGCCACCTGGTTCTTTCCAAAGCACATGTTTCCCAACCCAGGTCACCTAGTGCACCTGAAGTCACAGCAGATTCATCTGAATTATGGGAATACACAAATGGTACTCTGTCACTCCCCAGATGATTGACTATCAGGGCTGTTAGGACAAATGCAGCTTACAAAACCACCAGGCTGTGGCGCAACAAAGCTTAGGGGCACCCCACTTCACTAACATGGACCCACAGTACCCAGAATGATGCTCATATGTCATTATGTGAGTGTTGTGCTTTCAAGGAGTAAAGGCTGCCCTTTAGCAATGTGAATGTTCACTTAATTGAGAAATTAGGCACAGCTTTGTTCACTTTAAATACCCAATCATGCGCAATGGTAGTTAAAAAAAAAAAACTTGGGATTTTTGTTTTCACTGCATTGGATGATTGAGGGGTAAACACAGCTTCACCTTATTCACCAAGCTAAGTGAACAATCACTGCTAAGTATTTCAGCCTCTACTCCTTTAATAAATCAGCCACCATGCATCATCTAAAGGTGGGACTGCAGCTCATGAATGAGGAAGATAGGTCAAAATAGAAATGGCAGCAGTTTAAAAAAATTGGGGAAAAAAGTGTTACAGAGGTAAGTGGAACCAGCTGCACAGTTAAAGTATTTCTGTGCTATTTTTATGTTTTCAGCTATGCTACAGTTCTGCTTTTTAAGATGTCCTACTTGAAGTAATATCAATTTACGATTTCAAAAGCTAATTAAAGGACTAAAAGAGCAAAAAAAACAACAAAAACCAAAAAAGTTGGAAATTTAATTGTACTGTCATATATTTATTCTTGTAACAGGTGTTCATATATACAAAAAATGAATGCTCAAAAAGCAGACATTTAAAACTGAAATTAAACCACAAAATGTATTGTATTGCAGTTTGCTAATCATTAGATATAGTGGCTGCATTATTTTTCTTTTCTTTATTTTTATTTTTTTCCTTCTTTTATCACCTGATGATTTGGCCAGTAACACTCCTCCTGTATTAGTGAGACACATCTCTAGAGGAATGAGCAGAGGAGGCACAGCAGGCCGCAGCATTGTCAGTCTGGGGGGGGGGGGGGAGGGGGTTAGTGTTAAATGTATTCGCAGATTTAGATGTACTAACAAATTAAATCCTCTCCCCTCCCCTCCCCCTCTCCTCTCCTCCTCCCCCTCTCCTCTCCTCCTCCCCCTCTCCTCCCCTGTCAGTGTTAAATGGTTGGTGTCATCCATGTAAACTGATACATTCTACTGGAGAGCTTGAGTTTGTGAAAAACAGCAGACTTACTGGCCAGATGAAAATAGAAGAAAGAAAGCCTAAAAAAGGAAACAAATACAGCCATCACATCTACGAAATGGTAAGCTGCAATATAATAAATGTTTCCTTTTGTGTTAATACTGCTTTAAGGTCACCCACACACAGAAATAATTTTTATTTGTAATCATATTTTAGCTTTATTTAAGGGCCTAGACATAATTTTAAAGTGTTATGTTAAATTCTAAAAAAGAATGAAATGCATGGCGGGTCATGGTACCTGCCGTGCATGTATGGGGCCGTGGCAAGACCAAAAAAAAAAAAAAATTTGTATAGAGTATAACTATTTCTATTGGATAAATTATAAAAGTAAGGATTGGTCAGTTAAGGTTGAAATTTAATTGGTAGAAAATATACTTTAGTGATTGGAGGTTTTTGAATAATTTCAATACCTTTAGATGACAGTTATCCCTGTATAAGAGAGTTTAACAGCTGCTTAAAGATCAGTCGACAGGAGAGGACCAAGAAATTCGTTTGCCTGGCGGTTACCTTGTCATGGAGTCCCTTCTCCGTGAATTGCTGGAGAGAACCCGTAGTGCTGACGGTGAAGAATGGGTGAAGAAATGTCTTTCCATTCCGGTGGATGCCTCTTTTTCTACTTGTCCTCCGCCATCATCGTCTTCGGATTTATGCGTACTTCCGGCTCCTGTTGACCCCGGTATTGACGCTGCTTCCGCTCGGCTTGTTTCATGAATGGGATCGTCCGCCCCCGGTGACCTGGATGCAGTTTACGGTGATCGTCATTTCCGGGCGACGGCTTCCTCCGGGTCCCAGGATAGGAAATCGATGCGGATCACCAAGAGGCCTCGTAGGTTCGGTCCGCCTGCGGTTTCCACGGCTCCGGTCCCTGCTATCAAGAAAGGGAAGGTTATTAAAGGTACTTGTGGTACCCATTTGCCCTCTGCCCCTCGGGGTAAACATGTTACTTTTTTACAGGGTGAAGTTTCTCCTATTGCAGATCGGTCGGCCTGTGCGGTTCTGCCCGGTTCGGTACCGGCAACGGTGACCTCGGCCTCAACAGTTTCTCATGATGCAGTTTCTTCACCTTCAGCTCCGGTCCAACTGCCATCGGCTGTCAATGCTGCGGTCAGTGATGACGCAGCTGTTGCAGGTGAGCGTCCTGCAAATGTTATGATGTCTGAATTTTTTAATGTGATGTCTGACTTTTGTGCAAAATTTTCTGCTCCTGTCACAGCACCTGTTTTGGTTGGCAGTTGTACGGTGTGTAGGGATGTTGTTGACTCTAATGTTCCTGCCTATTTACAGGAAGATTGGGGTACTGATTTACTTCACAGTGATTCTCCTACTAATGTATGTGATATGGATCCAGTACATGTTGATCAGCATAATGTGTTCTCTGGGCGTTTGCGAACTGTACCTGAGATTGCTTTGCGGGAGGCTTTACCTTGTCCTGTGTCTCCATTAGGGTTTCACCTTAAATAATCTATTAAAGATAAAATTTGTAAAGGGTAGTATGTTGACATCTTGTCGTTGCTTCCTGGCCTTAAGCTTTCTAAGTTTGATAATGAGAAGGCTGGCGAAGATAGATCCAGGGTTGCTCCTAGGACATTTAATAATTGGCTACAGGGTTTCTGTATTTATTCCAGCGTACTAGGTGAAAAAAGACCGGAATTATGTAGCGGGCTATTCCAGCACTTGGATATTGTGCTGGAGGCGTACAAGAGTTTCCCTGGTTTTGGTTGGTTAGCTTACGATGAGTCGTTCAGACAAAAGCTTTCCATCCATAGATCTTAACAATGGGGAGTTAAGGATGTGGGATTGTGGCTCAACTTATTGTTGTCACAGAAACCTTCTTTTGTTCCAAAACCTGCTAATTCAGTTACACATAGGAAAGGTGTTTGTTTTGGATTCAATGATGGCATGTGTAAATGGCCGCATGCTTGTAAGTTTAAGCACGAGTGCTCACATTGCGCATGGGCTCACCCAGTATCTAAGTGCTTTAAAAAACAGGCTTCGCTTGGTAGTCACTCAAATAAAGAGAGTTTTTCTTAAATGGGGAAACTACAGTGAGCTTGGAAAAAATGCTCCCGTGGCTACAGGTTTACCCAAACCGTAAGTCCGCTGATATTTTACTTCAGGGTTTTTGTTTTGGTTTTTCTTTACCTTCTTTTTCGGGTACTGGCTGTGTAATTCATGATAAACTTCCTTCTGTGGCTATGCATCCTGACGTTGTCAGGCAGAAAATTGCAAAGGAGGTTGCTAGCGGAAGGGTTGCAGGGCCTTTTTCTGCTCCTCCTTTTCATAATTTTAGGGTTTCCCCTTTAGGAGTCACAGCCAAGAAGGAGGATGGTGAATTTCGTTTAATACACCACCTGTCTTTCCCGACAGGGAAATCGTTAAATAACGAAATTGATGCTGAGTTATGTTCTGTTTCCTATGCTACGTTTGACGATGCGCTGTCCAAAATTAGGAAAGCAGGTTGATCTGCCTTACTTGCTAAAGCCGACATAAAATCCGCTTTTTGGCTGTTGCCCATTCATCCCAAGGCTTTCAATTCTTTGGGTTTTTGTTTTAATGGAGAATTCTTCTTTGACAAATGTTTGCCCATGGGGTGCTCCATCTCCTGTTTTTATTTCGAATTATTCTCCACATTTTTAGAATGGGTGATTATTAGCAAGTCAGGTCAAGATAGTGTGTAACATTATTTGGACGACTTTCTATTTATTGGTAGGGCAGGGTCATCTGATTGCATTTCTTGTTTTAGGTATTTTGAATATATTTGCGACGAATTTGGTATTCCATTGGCTGTTGAAAAGACGATGTAATCCTACATCTTGCCTTGAATTTTTAGGTATTCAAATTGACACAACCGCTATGGTTTTTCGCTTACCTGATTCAAAAATATCTAAAATTCTTTTACTTTTGAATTTTGTTTTGGGTAGAAATAGGATCAGATTGAAATTTGTTCAGTCTCTTCTCTGTTTACTCAATTTTGCGTCCAGGGTCATGCCGATGGGCAGGGCCTTTACTAAGCGGTTATATAGGGCTATTTCAGGTGTCTCATCCCCTAGTCATTTCATTACGGTATCGGCAGATATTAGAGATGATTTATTGATTTGGTTGCAATTTTTGGATTCCTTCAATGGATACACTGTTTGGCGGGACTGTTTCTGCTCATCTTCAGCTTTGGACTTGTTCACTGATGCCTCCGGCTCCCACGGATATGGCGTTTTCTGGAACAGCCATTGGTCAGCTGCTGCTTGGCCTGCCGCGTGGATAGATAAAGTTTTGACTGGTTGCATAGTTTTATTGGAATTATTTCCAGTTCTCGTTGCGTTGGAGATTTGGGGAATGCATTTTAGTAATAATATTTTGTTGCATTCCGACAATAAGGGAGTAGTATTTGCCATTAATTGCTTATCCTCCAGGTCTCCTCCGGTTATTTCACTTCTTCTGTATTTAGTATTGTTATGCTTGAAACGTAATATCTGGCTAAAAGCTAAATATATTACTGGTTATTCCAACGTTATTGCTGATTCTCTGTCTCGCCAGCAGATGGACCGTTTCCGGATTGCGGCTCCTGGCGCGGATCTCTTGGGCCTTTCATGCCCTTCTCATCTGTGGAATCTGGTCTGACAGCGGTTTCTTCAGCAATTTTCTCTTCCCTGGCTCCTTCTACGTGGCGTTCATATCACGCCGCGTGGCGTATGTGGTCTTCTTTTTTTGTTAGCGATGATATCCATGATTTTTCTTTTTCTGAAAAAAATGTATTGTCCTTTTTGGAATATTTATTTAATAGAAAATTTTCTTATTCTCATGTTCTCAAGTCTTTGGCAGGTATTTCTTTTTTCGCGAAATTGCATGGCCACCGCTCGTGTATGGAATTTTTCTCTGTGAAACTGGCATTGAAGGGTTATCGCAAGTCTAATATTGCCCCTGATAGGAGACTTGCTGTTTCTCTTTCTTTGTTGGAAAATTTATGCAAAGCCTCTTGTTTCGTTTGTTTTTCACAATATGAGGCTGTTTTGTTACAATGCGCTTTTTGCTTATGTTTTTTCGGTGCATTTCGCATTTCAGAGTTGTTGGCGTCAAAATCATCTGCCATTGATGGTTTGCATTTCTCTGATGTTTCTGTTACTAAGGGTGTGCTTCGCGTCTTTTTGAGGCGAAGTAAAATGGACCAATTTGGTAAAGACCATTGGATATCTTTGGGGTGCTATGAGAATGCGGATATTTGCGCTGTTCATCGGGTTGAAAGTTATTTGTCTGTAAGGCCTCTTCCGTTTCTTAATTTTTTCGTTCATCAGAATGGTAACCCACTGACGGTTTTTCAGTTTAGTGCTATTTTAAAGAAATGTTTGATCCATTTAAATTTGGGCCATCTTCCAATTTCCGCTCATTCATTCAGCATTGGCGCTGCTACCACTGCAGCTCAATTTGGTATGTCTGACAATTCTATTAGATGTATTGGTAGATGACGTTCTGCCGCTTTCAGATCGTATGTGCGTTCTAATTCTTGTATTTAATTACAGGTTCTCGTAAAATAATTTGGACCATCGGACATTCATTCGTTTTTTGGGCCCACAAGCGGGCAGAAGTTTGGGTTTATACTGCAAATTTGGGTTTTTCATCGTCCTCTGCTTCGCTATTCTGGTACGGTAGGCGCAGAATGCGTTGGCATGACATCTGTTCTGTTTTTTCTGAACTGTGTTTACTTTGGCCTTCCCCCGATGCGGTAATTATTCATCTTGGGGGCAATGATTTAGGTTCCCGTAAAAGTGTGGATTTATTGTTACATATTAAATCTGATTTTATGCATTTCAAGTCGGTGTTTTCTTCTTGTATTTTTGTCTTTTCCGAAATTATACCCAGATTGTGTTGGTTTTTTGAAGAACATTTGTTTTTGGAGAAAACTCGAATAAAAGTAAATAGGGCAGTTTCTAAATTTCTGCCCTCCATAGGGGGTTTTTCGTTTAGACATGTGGATTTAGAGGGGGGTTTAAGGGGTTTTTATATATGTGATATGGTTCATTTGTCTGCAATTGCGAATGACATTTTTAATCTGGACTTGCAATCGTGTATTGAAGTGGCCTTGGGCCTTGTGGTGGTGCCATGCTCTTAAGTTGAGCATGGCTTGTGGGTTTGTTTTTCTTGTATCCTTGGTATACAGTGGGTAGTTCGAGTTTTTTGACTGGACTACAGTTCTTTTTACGTTAATGTGTATGGTTAGTTCGAGCTTCTGGGCTGAACTAAAATATGGTTATTACATATAGTTAATAAAGGGCCACGGCCTATCATACCATTGCAAGTCCAGTGCTGTTTTTGTCTTTATTTAAATTATAAAGGTAATATATTGTTTAGTTGTTCTGCATGCGGCACCATGAAATGCATGGCGGGTCATGGTACCTGCCGTGCATGTATGGGGCCGTGGCAAGACCAAAAAAAATAAAAAATGTTTATAGAATATAACTATTTCTATTGGATAAATTATAAAAGTAAGGATTGGTCAGTTAAGGTTGAAATTTAATTGGTAGAAAATATACTTTAGTGATTGGAGGTTTTTGAATAATTTCAATACCTTGAGGTGACAGTTATCCCTATATAAGAGAGTGTAACAGCTGCTTAAAGATCAGTCGACAGGAGAGGACCAAGAAATTCATCCCTCCCTCCTTCCCTATGTTCCCAGTGTTGTGAGTGGGTTTGTTTTTCTTGTATCGTTGGTATACATGGGGTAGTCCGAGTTTTTTGACTGGACTACAGTTCTTTTTACGTTAATGTGTATGGTTAGTTCGAGCTTCTGGGCTGAACTAAAATATGGTTATTACATATAACTACAATGGAGGGGGGCAAAGTGGGACTTTAACGGTGCAAAATGATGGAGAAAAATCTGAATTCTCAAAAATTGTACATTTTATTACACATAGAAAGTGAGGACAAGACAATACATCAATATAAAATGATAAAATCAAAGAATGCACTCGAAAATATCAACTCTACATGTTTCGCTATCTTCATAATAGCTTCTTCAGGAGTTTTCATAGATATTTCTCGAGAGTGAACATTTCTAAGTAGCAAAAAAGAAAAAACATAAAAGACATAGTACGTGTATATACATAGGGCTTATCTCAATAGTCCTACAATTGAGTGCCCAATTGGTTTACATATTGGTAAGACAATGATACTAAAGTAAAGATACCTTAAGATGACCAGAACCCTTTCTTAAGCCAAAAGTGTAGGTAACAAAAGTGATGCCACCCAGGCACGCACAGAGGGGGGGGGGACCGAGACATCCAACCTCTTAAAGTTGACCCATAGAGAGGGTGATAGCCAAGCTAGGAATGATGGATAAGGGCAATGAGACCAGAGCATAGAAATACACTTCAAACCAGAATTGCTATAGCCCCAGTTGTATATGAATAAACAGGTTGGAAAATTACTGAAGTATTCACCTGATCATAGTAAAGGTGCAGTTGGTTCGCTGAGTACCCCAATATATGAGAACAGGGAGGTAAAAACAAAGTTTCCTTAGTATCCCAGAATATGAGGTATCCCTTAAAGAGAATAAAATGGAATTTATTAATGACATTGACAACCATAGTAGGGGTTTGTCAAATATTGAGGGTATGAGTACTTACCCAAAATTGACAAAATTGGGCACATGGATTATCATGCAGTATTCAAAAATTCACCGCCAATGTAATTGACCAAATTTTCCAATAGTACGCTCAGAATGAAGAGACTGCACAGAAACAAAAGGAAAAAGAAAAAAGGCATGGAGGGACATGATCAGCATCTAATGTATGGAAGAAGCGAGGAGAAAAGCAAGGTTTGGAAGATTTCGTTTACCGCAACTGGTTCCAAGGCTCATGTGTCGTTCCCTGGTGGTCTAGTGTAATACTGAACGCATGGCGCCGGCATTTATACACCCTCTCCACTCCCTCGGCGTCTGACGTCACTGAGGGAGTGAGAGCAGGATACACCCAGTGGTCCAATGGAGATCGAGGAGGAAGTGCGTCATCAAGACGCGACCGCATCTCATTGTTCCGCCGGAACCGGAAGTTCGGGGATGACAACATCCGGTCCGGACGTAATGTATGCAGAGGAGGTAAAAATTCACGGAAACAAACTGAAATGGATCCAAATGACACTGACAGCTTTACCAAAGACCGGACATCAAAAGATATATCCACAATGCCTATGTTAAATGGAAAAAATCCAAAGACACAATTGGTCATAAAGGAAAAATAGCCCGATTAATAGATCAGTCAGTATTATGATAGAGAAAAGAATTGGAAAGAGAGGGTTGTATGAGACTCCATTAAGGAACACCTAGGAGTTAAAAGGCGGTGCTACTACTAGCCAGGTTGGACCAATTTTCCTGGAAAATAAGGGTAGGGCACCGCGGGTGCCCATATGGGCAACAAAGACAGAGGCTGGGAAAGAGCTCGGATCCAGTGATGGCCCCCACTGCGCTTACCTTAGGATCCGCCACCCACAGTCACATCCACATGACGGCAGGGATCTGGAATAAGATATCCAATCGACAAATCACAAGATACTCTTGTTCTTGAAAAGTAGAAGAACTACATCTGAAAAAACAAACATATAATTGCTAAAGGCAATCCTACCAGAATATACATCATGTGCCCATATCGGCACCATGAAAAAATGAGGGACTTTGTAACAATAGTTCAAAATCCAAAATGCTGACCAGCATCTGGAATGTGCTGAGTCCGCAATAAATGCTATTGACACCACCTAACCAAGAAAGGGTTTGAAACTAATGGATTCATTTATACCAGGGTACTGAGTAGCCGATAAATTGAATATCCACTTGGTTTCACGTTGCAATAAATTTCTATCTACACTTCCACCTCTTTCATTGAGTGGAATATGTTCCAAAGCAAAGAAGGTCATCATCCTATCATCAAAGCCATGGTATAAACCCATATGTCGGCTAATGGGACTTTCGAACTTTTTGTTCTTGACAAGTTTGACATGATCACGAATTCGATTAAAAAAAGGCCTTTTTGTTTTGCCTATGTAAAAGGCTTTACAACTACAATACATTATATAGACAATTCCTACTGTTTGACAATTTGCATAGAAATTTGGTCTGTACAATTTACCATTGGGAAGAATGATTTCACTTACATTAGGCAGATATCTGCAGAAGTTGCATTTCCTGCAGGAATATGTGCCTTTAAGTGTTTTTTTACATTTGTTTGAAGGGGCATAGTGGCTATGAACCAGTTGGTCCCTTAGGGAGCGAGATCTTTTGAAAGTTATCTGAGGGCGGGCATCAATAAATTTGGATACCTTTTCATCTGCCTCTAAGAGGTACCAGAATTTTTTAAGAATAGACCGTACCTGGTCATGTTGACCAGAGTATCGTGTAATTAAACGTACCCCATCAGTATTAGTTTTATTCTTTGTCTTTTTGCCAAAAATCAAATCAGTCCTGTTCCATTTTTTTGCTCTATGATAAGATTTTTTTCAAACAAGCCCTGCTGTAGCCTCTACATAAAAGTCTCCTCTGTAAGTTTTTGGCTTCTCTCTCGAAATCTTCAGATTTCATACAATTGCGCCGTAGTCTTAAATATTGGCTATATGGTATACTTAATACCAAAGATTGAGGATGGGAACTATCAGCCCTCAGTATGGTGTTGCCTGCGGTGGTTTTTCGGAAGAGGGTGGAACCCAAAATGCCGTTCTCATCTACATAGATGGTAATATCCAAGAAGTCCAAAGACCTTTGGCTATAAGTGTAGGTGAATTTGAGATTGAAGTCATTGATTTTCAATACCTCCAAAAATCTCAGCAACATGCCTAGAGAACCTGTCCAAATCATAAAAATGTCATCAATAAATCTTCTCCAGAGGAGTATACAAGATAAAAGAGACTCCAGGTTATCCCTGGAAAAAAGGTCGCGTTCCCATCCCCCCAGGTGCAGGTTGGCATATGAGGGGGCACACTTGGTCCCCATAGCCACACCCTGCACCTGGAGGTAATGGGAGCCATTGAATAAAAAGACATTGTTGGACAAAATAAATCTAAGGAGTGAGATGACGAAGGTATTATATTCCACTGAAGAACCTCCTCTTTCTGATAGGAAGCCCTCCACAACTCGGACCCCACAATGATGCGGGATGGAGTTGTAGAGGGCCTCTACATCAATGCCCACTAGCCATGCCTCCTCAGGGACTTGGATACCATCAATGGCTTTGATGAGATCACTGGTGTCCCTAATGTAGGAAGGCAAAGCCAGTACATGGGGACGCAGGTAATCATCCACTAATTGACTTACTTGTTCCGTTAGACAGCCATTACCAGAGACTATTGGTCTCCCTGGAGGTTTTTTGAGGTTTTTATGAACCTTAGGTAAGGCATACATAGTGGGGGTTTTTGGATCCTTGATATTCAAAAATTCCCAAGTTTTCTTGTCTATCAAGGCTCTAGAATAGGCTTCAAAGATAAGTTGACGATATTTGATGATTATTCTTGCTAGGAAACTTTCAGAAATTTTTCTATACCAGTCTTTATTGTTTAAAATATCCAAGACCATGGCTTCATACCCTAATGTGTCCATTACAACAATGTTTCTGCCCTTGTCTGAGGGTTTTATTGTAAGGGAGGGGTCGTTTTGTAGTGATTGGATAGCCTAATCTGACTATCGTTTAGGTTGGAGGAATTCACATATTTCCACTTAGTCTTCTGAATTTCCCTAATCACTTGTTGGGTGAAGGCCCAAATGTTGGGGTTTGATTGCAATAGAGGAAAAAATTGGGATTTGGATTTATATAAAGATGGGGGAGGGAAAATAGGCCCCGCTTTGCAATTTTCTAAAGTGGCCGTCTGATCAGTTAATTCATCAGAAAAAGGCCAACCTGATGAGTTTCCTTCTTCCCAGAGTTTCATCAAATCATTGAGTGCCTGCATTTCGGCCAGAGACAGTTCCTGGTCTTGTATAGGCAAACAATTAGAATTGGTCAATTGATCTTCTATGGATTGATTGTCTTTATCATAGTTTACTTTGAACATCAATCTACGAGCAAACAGGTGAACATCCTTAATTAGCTCAAAGGTATCAATTTTTTGAGTAGGGCAAAATGTTAGACCTAGAGATAGAACATATATTTGAGTTTCATCCAGTTTTTTACTGGGTAAATTGATAACTTTCAAGGCATCAGATTCTGAAGTCTGAAGCTCAGAAGGTAGTTGCTAACTAGATTGATTTTTTGAGGGCTGAAAAAAAGGTGCCGTGCGAATTTCATTATTCACCACAGTGCTGTGACTCATTTTCAGGGAATGTGTGGCATTCAGACTTGGGGTGGCTACTGAATTTTCAATAGCTAACTTCCCAAGATTTTGTGATAAATGAGAGGGAGATTGGTGAAATTGCTGGTGATGTTCCGAGGGGAAAAGTGGAGTGCGTTTGGAAGAAGTGTTAGGATCTTTTTTATTTTCTATTTTACGCTTATAGGAACCATTCATTTTTGTGTGACGTTGGGACTTAGTGTGGGAAGATGATGTAGATGATTGGGATGATAAGTCCGAATATCATTAGTGTTTATTTGTGAATGAAAAGAACTTGAATGGGGATTTTTATATGTATTTCTTGTTATACATTTACTATTTCTCTCTCTGGTCCAGTGATAAGCCTCATCCTGTTGATATGCTTGCTTATCTCTGGCAAATTTCTTTTCTTTAGTCTTAATCAAATTGCCTACAAAAATTTCTAATTGTTTTTGCATTTTATTGTCTCTCTGAGAGAAGGAATGATCATTTAATAGTGCTGCACTGTCTAGGTAAAGTTGTTTGATATCATTATTCACAATTTCCAAATCTTTGGTATATTGTGAACATAATAAATTCATCATTTTTAAAGAGCAGGAATGTAAATTTAATTCCCATTCACTTTTTAGTTCAGCATTAACTGTTTTAATTAAAGGAAAAATCTGAATTCTTAGTCCCCAAGGGACCAGTTTTTCATCAATATACTTCAAAAAGTATTTTTTACTCCAAAATATCTTGGATTTTTTTTTCCAATAATCTGCGCAATCTTGAGAAGAAGTGGTCGAGGGTAATTCCTCCTACCGATGAACTTTGAGCCTGGTGGAACTTGTCCATTAATCCATCGAAATCTTTACCACAGTAGCCGTCCATGGTTACAAGAATCAGGGCCACTGGGGGAGAGGTTTCTAAGTCACAATACCACTTAAACGTGGCCAAGCAATGTCTACAAGTAAAAATGCCTCATAGAAAAAAAGACCAAAAAATATATATATATATCAAGAACAAGCTAGACTTAATTAACACAATGAATACACATTTTTCTCCAGCAATAAGGGGGAAATGGGAAAGGTAATCCCTAATCGTAAATTTTAAAGAATTATTGCTAGAGATGAAGTAAAAAGCACCACATCCCTTTGATTAAAGTAACTACAATGGAGGGGGGCAAAGTGGGACTTTAACGGTGCAAAATGATGGAGAAAAATCTGAATTCTCAAAAATTGTACATTTTATTATATATAGAAAGTGAGGGCAAGACAATACATCAATATAAAATGATAAAATCAAAGAATGCACTCGAAAATATCAACTCTACATGTTTTGCCATCTTCATAATAGCTTCTTCAGGAGTTTTCATAGATATTTCTCGAGAGTGAACATTTCTAAGTAGCAAAAAAGAAAAAACATAAAAGACATAGTACGTGTATATACATAGGGCTTATCTCAATAGTCCTACAATTGAGTGCCCAATTGGTTTACATATTGGTAAGACAATGATACTAAAGTAAAGATACCTTAAGATGACCAGAAACCTTTCTTAAGCCGAAAGTGGAGGTAACAAAAGTAATGCCACCAAGGCACGCACAGAGGGGGGGGGGGGCCGAGACATCCAACCTCTTAAAGTTGACCCATAGAGAGGGTGATAGCCAAGCTAGGAATGATGGATAAGGGCAATGAGACCAGAGCATAGAAATACACTTCAAACCAGAATTGCTAGTGGGCCAGTGGGCATTGATTTAGAGGCCCTCTACAACTCCATCCCGCATCATTGTGGGGTCCGAGTTGTGGAGGGCTTCCTATCAGAAAGAGGAGGTTCTTCAGTGGAATATAATGCCTTCGTCATCTCACTCCTTAGATTTATTTTGTCCAACAATGTCTTTTTATTCAATGGCTCCCATTACCTCCAGGTGCAGGGTGTGGCTATGGGGACCAAGTGTGCCCCCTCATATGCCAACCTGCACCTGGGGGGATGGGAACGCGACCTTTTTTCCAGGGATAACCTGGAGTCTCTTTTATCTTGTATACTCCTCTGGAGAAGATTTATTGATGACATTTTTATGATTTGGACAGGTTCTCTAGGCATGTTGCTGAGATTTTTGGAGGTATTGAAAATCAATGACTTCAATCTCAAATTCACCTACACTTATAGCCAAAGGTCTTTGGACTTCTTGGATATTACCATCTATGTAGATGAGAACGGCATTTTGGGTTTCACCCTCTTCCGAAAAACCACCGCAGGCAACACCATACTGAGGGCTGATAGTTCCCATCCTCAATCTTTGGTATTAAGTATACCATATAGCCAATATTTAAGACTACGGCGCAATTGTACGAAATCTGAAGATTTCGAGAGAGAAGCCAAAAACTTACAGAGGAGACTTTTATTTAGAGGCTACAGCAGGGCTTGTTTGAAAAAATCTTATCATAGAGCAAAAAAATGGAACAGGACTGATTTGATTTTTGGCAAAAAGACAAAGAATAAAACTAATACTGATGGGGTACGTTTAATTACACGATACTCTGGTGAACATGACCAGGTACGGTCTATTCTTAAAAAATTCTGGTACCTCTTAGAGGCAGATGAAAAGGTATCCAAATTTATTGATGCCCGCCCTCAGATAACTTTCAAAAGATCTCGCTCCCTAAGGGACCAACTGGTTCATAGCCACTATGCCCCTTCAAACAAATGTAAAAAAACACTTAAAGGCACATATTCCTGCAGGAAATGCAACTTCTGCAGATATCTGCCTAATGTAAGTGAAATCATTCTTCCCAATGGTAAATTGTACAGACCAAATTTCTATGCAAATTGTCAAACAGTAGGAATTGTCTATATAATGTATTGTAGTTGTAAAGCCTTTTACATAGGCAAAACAAAAAGGCCTTTTTTTAATCGAATTCGTGATCATGTCAAACTTGTCAAGAACAAAAAGTTTGAAAGTCCCATTAGCCGACATATGGGTTTATACCATGGCTTTGATGATAGGATGATGACCTTCTTTGCTTTGGAACATATTCCACTCAATGAAAGAGGTGGAAGTGTAGATAGAAATTTATTGCAACGTGAAACCAAGTGGATATTCAATTTATCAGCTACTCAGTACCCTGGTATAAATGAATCCATTAGTTTCAAACCCTTTCTTGGTTAGGTGGTGTCAATAGCATTTATTGCGGACTCAGCACATTCCAGATGCTGGTCAGCATTTTGGATTTTGAACTATTGTTACAAAGTCCCTCGTTTTTTCATGGTGCCGATATGGGCACATGATGTATATTCTGGTAGGATTGCCTTTAGCAATTATATGTTTGTTTTTTCAGATGTAGTTCTTCTACTTTTCAAGAACAAGAGTATCTTGTGATTTGTCGATTGGATATCTTATTCCAGATCCCTGCCGTCATGTGGATGTGACTGTGGGTGGCGGATCCTAAGGTAAGCGCAGTGGGGGCCATCACTGGATCCGAGCTCTTTCCCAGCCTCTGTCTTTGTTGCCCATATGGGCACCCGCGGTGCCCTACCCTTATTTTCCAGGAAAATTGGTCCAACCTGGCTAGTAGTAGCACCGCCTTTTAACTCCTAGGTGTTCCTTAATGGAGTCTCATACAACCCTCTCTTTCCAATTCTTTTCTCTATCATAATACTGACTGATCTATTAATCGGGCTATTTTTCCTTTATGACCAATTGTGTCTTTGGATTTTTTCCATTTAACATAGGCATTGTGGATATATCTTTTGATGTCCGGTCTTTGGTAAAGCTGTCAGTGTCATTTGGATCCATTTCAGTTTGTTTCCGTGAATTTTTACCTCCTCTGCATACATTACGTCCGGACCGGATGTTGTCATCCCCGAACTTCCGGTTCCGGCGGAACAATGAGATGCGGTCGCGTCTTGATGACGCACTTCCTCCTCGATCTCCATTGGACCACTGGGTGTATCCTGCTCTCACTCCCTCGGTGACGTCAGACGCCGAGGGAGTGGAGAGGGTGTATAAATGCCGGCGCCATGCGGTCAGTATTACACTAGACCACCGGGGAACAACACATGAGCCTTGGAACCAGTTGCGGTAAACGAAATCTTCCAAACCTTGCTTTTCTCCTCGCTTCTTCCATACATTAGATGCTGATCATGTCCCTCCATGCCTTTTTTCTTTTTCCTTTTGTTTCTGTGCAGTCTCTTCATTCTGAGCGTACTATTGGAAAATTTGGTCAATTACATTGGCGGTGAATTTTTGAATACTGCATGATAATCCATGTGCCCAATTTTGTCAATTTTGGGTAAGTACTCATACCCTCAATATTTGACAAACCCCTACTATGGTTGTCAATGTCATTAATAAATTCCATTTTATTCTCTTTAAGGGATACCTCATATTCTGGGATACTAAGGAAACTTTGTTTTTCCCTCCCTGTTCTCATATATTGGGGTACTCAGCGAACCAACTGCACCTTTACTATGATCAGGTGAATACTTCAGTAATTTTCCAACCTGTTTATTCATATACAACTGGGGCTATAGCAATTCTGGTTTGAAGTGTATTTCTATGCTCTGGTCTCATTGCCCTTATCCATCATTCCTAGCTTGGCTATCACCCTCTCTATGGGTCAACTTTAAGAGGTTGGATGTCTCGGTCCCCCCCCCCCCCCCTCTGTGCGTGCCTGGGTGGCATCACTTTTGTTACCTCCACTTTCGGCTTAAGAAAGGGTTCTGGTCATCTTAAGGTATCTTTACTTTAGTATCATTGTCTTACCAATATGTAAACCAATTGGGCACTCAATTGTAGGACTATTGAGATAAGCCCTATGTATATACACGTACTATGTCTTTTATGTTTTTTCTTTTTTGCTACTTAGAAATGTTCACTCTCGAGAAATATCTATGAAAACTCCTGAAGAAGCTATTATGAAGATGGCGAAACATGTAGAGTTGATATTTTCGAGTGCATTCTTTGATTTTATCATTTTATATTGATGTATTGTCTTGTCCTCACTTTCTATGTGTAATAAAATGTACAATTTTTGAGAATTCAGATTTTTCTCCATCATTTTGCACCGTTAAAGTCCCACTTTGCCCCCCTCCATTGTAGTTACTTTAATCAAAGGGATGTGGTGCTTTTTACTTCATCTCTAGCAATAATTCTTTAAAATTTATGGTTATTACATATAGTTAATAAAGGGCCACGACCTATCATACCATTGCAAGTCCAGTGCTGTTTTTGTCTTTATTTAAATTATAAAGGTAATAAATTGTTTAGTTGTTCTGCATGCGGCACCATAAAAAAATGATTATTTTAATTAATTTGTGTTTGACTGATCATTTCGTTTTATTCTGAAATGACATGGGACATTTTGTAGGTAAGATTGTTTTTTTTGTGGGAACGGAATACAAATGAATTATCTGGAAAACAGTGATTATTTAAGAATGAACAAGCTTCCTTTATGTTTGGTTCTGCTGAGATTACATTAGGAGCTTTTCAAAAAGAAGAAATAGGCACTTTGAAAAAAAAAGTGGCTTACCAAACAGCATATTTTAAAGTAGATGTAAACCCAATCACTAGGACCTCACACTCAAGGATGTTTAAAGGCTCAAAAGTGTTAAAGTGTAAAATTCCCTGCAATACGGCCTAAAATCTACTTTGTACAATGTACAATGTAAACATTCAAGAGAATGCTGGTGGGAATAAGCAATTAAACGGGGATCGCATAGTTGCAATGGGTACATCTATTAACTATTAGTAAGCCGTGGCTATTAATAAGATTTAAAGCTTTGGCACCACGCACACTAAAATCCTTTTATTCCAGCATGTACTGTACATGCATTAATTTGGTTAAAATACTGTGACATCTTTGCTCTGTCGATTTTGTCAATTATATACATATCCCCTTCTTTGTCATAATCAAAGAGACTCAGCACAGGGTTATAAAATATTGTGTATTATTATAGGGTGGATAATGTTCTACACTCAGTGCATCTTATTTTTTTCTTGTCTCCAAAACATTGAAATATCTTGCCAAATTCTGTTTAGATATGAGCAACATCAATTTGATGAGAATTGGCTTTCTCCATAATGTATGATCTTCATTTGCTCTTTTAGTTCTTTCTTCTACTTGACACATATTATGCATGCAGTGTGGACACAGCACAGTGACCATTGGAATCAAATATCTTGAAGTCAATGCAACATGTATGCATTCCGTGCACCATGACCACACTGCATGAATATTTGCAAAACTTTTGTTGTAAATATATTTTTGAGCTTAATATAACGTGTGCTGTGATATAAAAGTAACATACATTTTTTTTTCTGATCTTCTATTTTCTATCGTTTTATTAATAAACTTGGCTTAATAAGATACTTCTGATGGCACATGATTGACACCCCTTTAACATCATTAAAAGATATCTAATTACCTTGTCGTTTTTTAAGCCTTACTAGCTGCCAAACAGATAATTGTTTAACACGTTAACACATTTGCCTAACTGGCAGCTATCTAGCAATGCCTCACACTTATGGAGATGGCGTTTTGTAACATGACTTTTTCAGATTTTGTTATTCTTTTTCATACACCTTGTTATTTGTTAAAATGTACTCAATTATTTTAGCGTTTTATAATAATATGTCTGATTATAGAGCAGGAGTCCAGGCGCTTGAAGGGTTGAAGCACCATAGAGTAATATCTGGATACAGTAAAATTATACTCATTTTGAACCCAGATGTTAGATTGTCAATTCGAAAACAACCTCATTGTTCCTGGTTCCATTACAATTCCTAATGTTATGTTGCAATATTTCTTTGCCTTTGTGTTCAAATGACAGAACAAATGTTATGGATATTTAGCCTCCATTAGTTGGGAGTGTTTTTGAAATCAGAATTTAGTGCTATCCATGTTGGCAGATGTAGCCATATATTACAACAAACAGTGGTTCATTTCTGTGAGCCTTTGCAAAAAATGGCAACATTTTGTTATATTTTATTATATATTATTATAAATATTATAAATATATTATTGGTATGTGGGTATATGTACCAGATGAGTTTAAAAAACGAGTTAAAATGTCATTACTTTAGTGATGTTATTAGCAGGGAAGCTTAAAGTGCGTTTGCACATTTATAAGAAACCCCCACTTTATGTTCGCTATATATTCCTTTTCACACAGCATAAGGCCCCTTTCACACGGGTTTTCTGATCAAGTCCGCCTGTCAGTTTTTTTAGGTGGACCTGATCATCCGGATGCTCCATGCACCATTTTGGAGCAGCAGATGTCAGCGGTGACATGTCCACTGACACCCGCTACTATCCGATCCTGTCCATGAAATCCAGACGAAAGGAAACCCTATTTTCCATCCGTCTGGAGGATCCGAGCTCCCATAGAGGAGAGCAGGGCTCTGACAGGTCTGTCTCTGCAAAGTAAGTGGAGCTGCTGTCATCCGCCTGCTCAGCGGGGATCAGCGGATCAATCCCCGCTGAGAAAAACACTGGGCGCTCCGCCCGTGTGAAAGGAACCTAACTAAAAATAATAATACTAATAATACTAATCATGTTCTACACTGTGCATCATATAATAAAAATTCTGATAATAATATTAATAGAAAAAAAATGGTCCAAATATCAGTTGGTTCAGTAGGCACCAGCCAACATTCAGGCCATGTGTACAGCTGCCCTTCTGACAGAAGACGGTCTTAGGACTGGCTTTTGCAGAAGGAACATGCTGGAAAACCAGCATCCAATCGGGGGGGGGGGGGACGGGTCCTCCTGGGTCCACTGTCCACAAAGGAACAGTGGGAGAGATTTCTGCACTAACATCGCCTAGTTTTTTTTTCATTCAGCCTGCTGGGTTGAATGAAAAAAAAAAAAATGAAATGTGTGCACCAGGCATTCTTTTTCTTATTGTTTCTTTGGAGCAGGATTATATACAGAACTCTATAGGCAGCTTGTATTGTTTAGAATAACTTGCAATGTGCTTATTTAGGGACACTTCAGGAATACATTGGATTAAAGTGCATTAACATACAATGCAAAAACCAAGCCTTGGGATCTTTAACTGTATAGTAAGACAGAATATGCACATCTAATTTGCTGATAAAGTCTGCTAGCACAGTACAAATAGGGTTAATACTGGAAAACACAACTCTCCAGCCCCTCATAACTAAATAAATTACATAGAAGGGGAGAGCAAAGTAGCATTCTCAGAAAAGGGCATGTAATAAGGTAGCAGTTTTTAAAGTTGTTCTAAAGCCTAAACATTTTTTACCTTAAAGCATATTTCCACTTTTGTTAAGAAAAAAAACATCCCCTCTGGGTGATCTTTGTACATAACAATGATTTTAACAAACTTTTTTGCAGATTCCTACCTTTTGTTATTCTGAAGAAATCATTGTTTGTTCACTACATTGTGGTTCCATAATTATATATCAGCTATGGCACCTTCAGGGCTCTAATGAGCAAATCTGCTGGGCCTGCATCCCTTTAGACGTGTTCCTATTGGGAGTATCTCACCCAAAATGATATTTTTGTTGCAGGGGATGCCAGAAATCTGACTTGTATCTTAAGCAGACTTCTGGGAAAATTGGTGAGCCAATCACACAAGCAGGAAATTATGTTTCTGGGGTGTGGCCAGTAAACATTCAGTGTACAGAACAGCTCCAGGTAGCCATATTGCATTAAATTTTCAGAAAATTGCAACAGCTGCAGATGTAAAAGGAAAGGTAATTTTTAAAAACACTCAATTACAATATGATTTGTGTCGTAATTGTATACGCTATATTGTTTTTTCTTTATTTGCTTTTTTTTTTCCCCACGAAAGTGGAGTTACCCTTTAACCACTTGCCTACTAAGCCTATTTTTGACATTTGGTGTTTATAAGCTAAAATCAGTTGTTTTTGCTAGAAAACTACTTAGAACCCCCAAACATTATATATTTTTTTTAGCAGAGACCCTAGAGAATAAAATGGAGATTATTGTAATATTTTTTATCACACCGTATTTGCGCAGCGGTCTTCCAAACGCAATTTTTTTGGAAAAAAAATCACTTTTTTGAATTAAAAAATAAGAATCCAGTAAATTTAGCCCAATTTTTTTCCATAATGTGAAAGATAATGTTACGCCGAGTAAATAGATTGCCATCTTAGAGTTACAGAGGAGGTCTAGGGCTCAAATTATTGCTCTCGCTCTAACGATCGCGGCGATACCTCACATGTGTGGTTTGAACACCGTTTACATATGTGGGCGGGGTTTTCCGTGTGCGTTTGCTTCTGCGCGCAAGCTAACGGGGACAGGACGCTTTAATTTTTTTTTTGTTACTATTTTTTATTTTTACACCGTTTAAAAAAAAAAATTGATCATTTTTATTTCTAATACAAGGAATGTAAACATTCCTTGTAATAGAAATAGGCATGACAGGACCTCTTTTTTGTGAGATCTGGGGTCAAAAAGTCCTCAGATCTCACAAGTACACTAATAAAGATAGAAAGGAAAAAAAAAATGACAAAAAAAAAAGGGACCTTTAAGCCGGTTGCTCGGCAACGACGTTTGCCGTCGCTCCGGGCCTCCAAGACAATAGAGTCGAGTGAGGGCAAGCTTGCCCTCACTCGACATCCTGTCTGTGAGGATCCGGACCCGATCGCTTTCCCCGCTGCCGGCGGGTCCGGTAAGCGGGGAAAAGGACTGGGATGCGGCGGGAGGGGGGGGGCACCCATTCCGCCATCCCGGAGGGTGATCTCGCGGCGAATGCGCCGCTGGGACCACCCTTATCGGAAAGGCCATCGCCTGCAGTTTAAAAAAATACCAGGGTTATGGCAGCTATCTGCTGCCATAACACCGGTATTTAGCTTTAAACTCAAGACGTATATGTACTATGGGCCGGTATTGAGGTGGTTAAAGAGGAAGTAATGCTTCCTCTGTAACATGTACCAATATGTAAGCTTATGATAAGGCTTACCTATAGATATTGTAAATATCTCCTAAACATGCACCATTTAGGAGATATTTAGTTTGCATGCAGCCAGTGACATCACTGGCGCATGCGCTCTGAAGGAACGGCCACCCGTGTTGTTCCTTCAGAGCCCTGTGCGGGAGTGACGTCATCACGGCTCCAGCCAATCAGATGGCCGGAGGATGCAAACCCAGAAGGAAGACAGCTGAACATGTCGGCCATGTCACCAGTGAATGGGCGGCGCTGGGGGGCTTCCTTTTAAGGCAAGTATTTCATAATAAGCTAGTATACGATGCATACTAGCTTACTATGTCTTTGCCTTTCAGTTTATTTTTCTGAGGTTTACAACCTCTTTAAAGTATTCCCTGCATTAATTACTTCAGCCCTGGAAGGTTTTTCCCCCTTCCTGTCCAGGCCATTTTTTGCGATACGGCACTACGTTGCTTTAGCTGACAATTACATGGTTGTGCGACACTGTACCCAAATAGAATTAAAGGCAATCTACTCACGATGCCTTTTCCGGGAACTGTGTTATGGGGACCGGTCAAAGCCAAGAACGCACACAGTGAGTCCCCAAAGAAAGGAGGGATAGATTGAGACCACCATTCCCGGAAAAGGCGTTGTGAGCAGATTGCAGCCTACGGTCCCCGAGTCTCCATACTTCATGGTATGTGAGTATTTTTGGGGGTTATGTCCCATCATTTTCTGTGTTGCTGACCTTCATCACTGGGAAAGGAAAGACCTACAAAAAAAAAGGAAAGGAAAAGCTTATAAGAAGGTTTCTGGCTGAAGATCCTGTTTTATATTTAGTCCTTGATCAACTAGTTCTGGACCGGAAGGATTTGCCCCCTTAATGACCAGGCCATTTTTTTGCAATTCGGCACTGCGTTACCATAATGGAAAATTGCGCAGTCGTGCGATGCTGTACCGAAATAAAATTAAGTCATTTTTTTCCCACAAATAGAGCTTTCTTTTGGTGGTATTTGATCACCTGTGTGATTTTTATAGTTTGCGCTATATATAAAAAATAGAACTACATTTCTGAAAAAAAAAAAAAATATATATATATATATATATATATATATATATATATATTTATTTTTCCCATTCTACTATATAACACCACCCCCCCAAAAAAAATGTAAAGATCAAAATTTTTAATCTTTTTAGGCCAATTTGTATTCTGCTACATATTTTTGGTAAAAAAAAAAATTGCAATAGGTGTATTTTGATTGGTTTGCTCGTCTACAAACTAGAAGTTTGTAGTTATTGCGTCTACAAACTAGAGGAAAGATTTATGTAATTTGTATTTATTTATTTACTTTTTACTAGTAATGGCAGCGATCTGGGGTTTTTAGCAGGACTACAACATTGCGGCATTCTACTATATAACATCCCCCCCCCCCCCAAAAAAAATGTAAAGATCCAAATTTTTAATCTTTTTAGGCCAATTTGTATTCTGCTACATATTTTTGGTAAAAAAAAATTGCAATAGGTGTATTTTGATTGGTTTGCTCGTCTACAAACTAGAAGTTTGTAGTTATTGCGTCTACAAACTAGAGGAAAGATTTATGTAATTTTTATTTATTTATTTACTTTTTACTAGTGATGGCAGCGATCTGGGATTTTTAGTAGGACTACAACATTGCGGCGGACGATCGGACCCCTAACTGACATTTTTGAAACCTTTCGGGGGACCAGTGACATTACTACAGTATTCAGTGCTAAAAATATGCACTGTTACTGTAATAAGGACATTGGCAGGGAAGGGGTTAACCTAGGGGTGATCAAAGGGTTAAGTGTGAGCCTAGGGGAGTATTTACTAACTGTATGGGGGATGGGCTTATGAAATGACCACAGAGACCTGTGATCCCATGTAGAAGGATCACAGGCGCTCTGTGATCATTTCTGAGAGAAGAACAGACAGCTGTGTTTACAACAGCTGACTGTCCTTCTCTCTCAGCGGGGAGCGATCGCGGGTGCCCGGCGGCAATCATGGCCCCATGCATCAGCATCCCTGCTGCCTAGTGAGGACTGGAGCGCGCTGACGGAGGTGCGCGCTTGCCCCCCCCGGTACCACGTGCGCGACCGACGTAGGGCTACATCCCCTCACGCAGGAGAGGCAGCCTGCCACAGTAAACATGCGGTGGGCGGTCTTAATGTGGTTAAGGGTATATTTTATACATTGGTATTGCATGTTGAAAAGATTCAAAGTTAAACACCAGCCTACGATTTCTGTTTAGCACAGTTGTACGGCCCTCTCTTAAATTTCTTGTTCATATTATATTAGAAGCTGCAGCAAGTCCGATAAGGCCTACCTCATTGTCTGGCTTGAAGACGTGCATCATCATCAAGCTCTTTCCTCCAAAGAATTATTGTGCCTGGCAAGCCCATTTCACTTATTAGATTTCAGTTCTACAAATCATGGAGGCTCATCGTGCGCATTATTTAGGGCAATCTGCATACAAATACTAGAGAGTGCAAAATCTGGTGCAGCTTTGCATTGTAGCCAATTTGCTTCTAACTTCAGCTGGTTCAATTAAGCTTTGACTTTTTTTTGTCCAAGCTTAATTGAACCTGCTGAAGTTAAAAGCTCATTGGCTACCATGCAAAGCTGCACCATATTTTGCACTCTCCAGTTTTAGTAAATCAACCCCTCTGTCTCTTCCAGACGGATATCCACTCATCAAGACATTTTGATGTTTGCATAACTCCTCCAAAATGCCAAGTCAGAGCTTGCATCAGAACTGAGGGCTCTTGTGAGAAATGTTTAGGCAGGGAGCCTCCCCCACCACCAGCTGTGAAGTGCCTGCATTGCATAGATAAGCACCAAGACCACTTAATGACATCACTGTGTCTAAAATAAAACATTTTATTAGCATCTTCATGAGGGTGGGAAAGGGGGAACTAGGGGAGCGAAATATAAGGTAATTAATCTTCAGCTTTAACACCTGGCCTAAATTTTAAAGTGGGATCTAGCATATGTTGCTCATTTGATAAAAGGCACATTTATTTGTATTCTCATTTAGACATTCAAATACAACTTCATTATATTGGGGAAAGTTAGCTTTTACAAATGCACGTTGGAAAGTGATGTTGATTATCATTTGCTGAGTCACATGCATTAAACACGTCTGTGGGTGTACAGTCTTGATCTGACAGTTTTGCAAATAGCCATGACTATTACATCCTCCAGCAAAGTTAATTGTGAATAATCAGAAGGTTTAGCAAGTCAGACAAATGTACCGAAAGCAGATTATCATCAGTGGCAATTCTTAGAACAAATTTGTGTGCGTACACCTAAACAGTCTATGACTGTATTATGATGATGCTCTAAAACTGTTCTTATTGTTGATTGCCATTTATAGCTATCTTTTACTTTATTTTCTCATATTACTGCCCAAGTTTTCTTAATGGTGCCTGAGGGAGCAGATCTTAGTCTTACATGAGAAGCTTCTTTTGTGGGTCAAGAAAAAAACAAAACAGGTAGCTCCTATAGTCCAAGGGTTAGAGTAACATCACTACAAGACTGATATCAGCTTGTGTTCTGAGCTATCCTGAAAAAAAAGTATATAAAAATTGTTGTCCGATAAACTATTGAACAATTCTCTTGCTTTGCATCATGTAAATTACACTAAGGCTCCGTTCACATGTCAGCGTATGGATCGCGGGCAGAACCGCCGCGGTTCCGCCCGCGATCCGGAGATTATTGCAAATCGCGGGATGCCTGTGCGTTGCCCGTTGATTTGCAATAGCCCCCCAAACGCTGAGCGATGTTGCCGCGATTTCCGCCTGCCGAATCGCGGTAACATCGCGCAAAAAAAATCGCGGGACGCAATACGCTCCAAAGAAGCTCTTGTACTTTTTTGGGCGTAATGCGTCCCGCGATTTTTTTTGCGCGATGTTACCACGATTCGGCAGGCGGAAATCGCGGCAACATCGCTCAGCGTTTGGGGGGCTATTGCAAATCAACGGGCAACGCACAGGCGTCCCGTGATTTGCAATAATCTCCGGATCGCGGGCGGAACCGCGGCGGTTCTGCCCGCGATCCATACGCTGACATGTGAACGGAGCCTAAAACACTTTTTTCTTCTGAACGGCTTTTCTGTGCAAGGATTTTACACAGTACCCCATATGCAAGAGCAGTGACCAGTATGAGAGAGTGAGAGAGGTAAAACAAAATTTAACACACCCGCTCCCCATTCACACCTGAGACCTTGTTACACTAATGAGTCCTATGACATCAGTGAGGGAAAATGGCTAATTGGGCCCAAGTTGGACATTTTCAATTAGGGGTGTACTCACTTTTGTTGGCTGTGGTTTAGATATTAATGGCTGTGTGTTGAGTTATTTTTGAGGGGACATCAAATGTACACTGTTATACAAGCTGTACACTCACTATTTTACATTGTAGCAAAGTGTAATTTCTTTAGTATTGTCACATGAAAAGATATAATAAAATATTTACAAAAATGTGAGGGTAGTACTCAATTTTGTGATATACTGTAAGCCCTTACCCCATGGTTTTTAAACAATATTTAATGGCACATTTTTCATTTTGTGGTAAGCACCACATAATAATTTTTTATTTTATTTTGATGAATTGGACCTAATTTACCACATGCAATAATTTATGCAAATGAGCCAAGTTGACTGCGTTATCGTTACACATTAAAAGGAAGATCCTTGGGATTGATACAATAGATGTAGCAGGCTCTTCTTTGTTCGATTCTTATGTTAATTGGTCAAATGGGTAAAGAACATCCATTAATATAAGAAACCAAAATCAAACTTTTTGGCAACAATGCAAAACGTTATGTTTGGCGTAAAAGCAACACAGCTCATCACCCTGAACACACCATCCCCACTGTCAAACATGGTGTGGCAGCATCATGGTTTGGGCCTGCTTTTCCTCAGCAGGGACAGGGAAGATGGTTAAAATTGATGGGAAGATGGATGGAGCCAAATACAGGACCATTCTGGAAGAAAACCTGATGGAGTCTGTAAAAGACCTGAGACTGGGACAGAGATTTGTCTTCCAACAAGACAATGATGCAAAACATAAAGCAAAATCTACAATGGAATGGTTCACAAATAAACATATCCAGGTGTTAGAATGGCCAAGTCAAAGTCCAGACCTGAATCCAATTGAGAATCTGTGGAAAGAACTGAAAACTGCTGTTCACAAACGCTCTCCATCCAACCTCACTGAGCTCGAGCTGTTTTGCAAGGAGGAATGGGCAAAAATTTGACATACCCCAAGCAACTTACAGCTGTAATCGCAGCAAAAGGTGGCTCTACAAAGTATTAACTTAAGGGGGCTGAATAATTTTGCACGCCCAATTTTTCAGTTTTTTATTTGTTAAAAAAGTTTGAAATATCCAATAAATTTTGTTCCACTCCACGATTGTGTCCCACTTGTTGTTGATTCTTCACAAGAGATTACAGGTTTTATGTCTTTATGTTTGAAGCCTGAAATGTGGCAAAAGGTCGCAAAGTTCAAGGGGGCCGAATACTTTCGTAAAGCACTGTATCTTTTGCCTATATATCCGAATGTGGAGACCCTATACACATATATACTGTATACTCCTTCTTACAGCATATATACAAATTTATATACAGTAAACCTTCAGCTACAAACTGGAACAATAAATGCACATGCCAAGTACATGGCACAATGCGAGTGGGTGATGTAAATACATAAAGGTGATTTTACTGTTTTTTACATTTCCCATTAATATAAAAGTTTCTATGTTCTATATGTATTTTTTTTTAATCTCAGAACACCCCTCTTCCGAAAAAGTATCTAGTGAAATGCATTGAGAAAATCATAATTCCTCCACAGTCAACATAATTTCATGTGTACATTATAATTTGCGTTAGTTTTCCCCTACAGTTGTTTTATTTGGGAGGCCATCAAGTTGGTTGATACACATCCTACTGTGGATGGGGTCATAAGGGGTTTATTTATAGGGGCTATACCCTCTATATATGTGGCATTTTTTTTCCTTTTAATTTGACCAATGTGATTCATTGGTTCAACACTGATAAAAATTTGTTTTATTTATGGTTGTGATTTGATGATTTCTTTGAGAGATAATACACTCTTAAAATCCCAATAACTTTTCTTTGTCTGAGGGAACTTTATTACAGGTACTTATGTAATGCTGTCAATTTACATAGTGCTTATACATACATATATGTATTGTACATTCACATCAGTCCCTGCTATCAAGGAGCATACAATCTAAAGCTCCTAACTAATTTATACATAGGCCGGCCATACATTGAGAAAATTTATTTCCTACAACCACAGGTTGCAGGAAAGAAGCTCGCTCAATTTCCCCCTCAACACAGACAGTGTTGATGAGGGAATCCCTCCTGCTGGGTCATTGGAGAAGGCAGTGATTATCGCTACCAGCTATAGCATTCGCTAGCTATAATCGCAAGAGAATCTGGCAGGCTGGTTGTACACAAATTGATCGATTGATCAACTTGGTACATTCAGCCTACCCATTAACGGCCTGCTGAACCGGCTGAGATTCGAACCGGGTTTGGCTGGCCAAAAAGTGCACATACTAGGGCCAATTTAGACAGTAGCCAATCAACCTGTCAGTATGTTTTTGGAGTGTGGTGAGGAAAACCACGCAGGAACATGGAAAACAAGCAAATTCCAAGCAGGAAGTACTGTGGCTGGGATTCAAACTGAGGAGCCTAATGCTGCTAGGCAGAAGTGCTAAGCCACTGTGCTGTTATTCTGGTAATAAATGTAGTGCACACCTGTGGGAATATTATCTTCCCCTTTAAAACACACAGCGCCAGACACACAGCATGTTTTTAATTCTTCCACTGGCCCAGAAAACTCTCTAGGGGTTCTTTTTGGGATTTTATTGGAACAATGAAATGTGATAGGGGAAGGGAGCATGGGATAACCTAAAAACTGAAGAACTGGATAACTTGAGGACTCCACAATTTCTGGCTGCACTTCACAGACTGCTAGCTGCCCTCCCACAGGGGTGCGCTACATTTATTACCAGAATAACAGCACAGTGGCTGACAGCACTGTACACACTGAATGTCCCACAGGATTTCTATGCTGCTGGTTAGACATGTGCATGACGAAAAAATTTGTTTCACTTTGTTTAGATTCATTAATCTAGTTATTTAGCTTCATTAAATTTGGTTGATTCGTTCAATTCGTATTCGGAATTTGTATTCAGAATTTGTTTTATGTCTTTTTCAAATTTTCTTTGAATTTACCGATTTTTTTTTTAGTTTCAAAACATTTCAATCGATAAATTTTGATTTGGTCGAATCGAAAACTTTAGATTTTTTTCTCTTGATTCAAATTTGGCAAAGTGAACAAACAAAAGAAAAATCTTCTTTAAATCATCTTTGGCTTAACAAAAACAGCATTATTTTTAAATGGTATTCTAATAACACACACAGTCTTTGGTTTCAGAAATATGTTTACTGTTCCAATTCGACTGGAATTTGATGTAAAATTTGATTCAAATTTCAATTCAAATTTTCTGAAATTCAAACAAATTTTGTTTTGCTATTCTGAGAATTCCATAAACTTTGTTTATGCTGCAATTCGGGTATTCGAAAATATCTGAATCTCCGAATAACGAAAAATTTGTCTGAATATTTATTCGGAACGAAATTAACCGAGTGGTGACCTGTACTCCTTACATAGTTAAAAGCTACACACAATGTAGACTCACACTACCATAGGACAGCTGGACTCTTTTCCACCACCTTCCTTCTGGCTCTTTACAGTGAGCTTCTCCCAACTTGATCCCTGGACACGGATCTGCAAATAGATCCCCCGCCTCCCCAAACCTAAGCTTAGCTGGGACCTTGGTGTCTTCCTCAAGGCTAAAGAAAATACCACATGGGAAAAAGAGGGGAAAGGGGGGGGGGGACTTTTGTGATGCCCAGAAAACTATTCAGCAGTAGTGTTAATAAAATTCAAATATTTGTTGAGATAAACTTTAAAATGACATCATTAGAGAAAATTCAAAGACATGAAGGATAATAGCATAAAAAATACCTCATATAATAGAGCAGTAGAAAAAAGTATCTGATAACAAATTCCCAAACATGAAATGATTGTGATCCTGATGGTATGGATCCAGAGCCCCGACACTTTAGGCCTAATCAGTCTTCCTCAGGGGGATGGTGAGTATTGGCATGATAGAAGAATCTCTAGAAAACATACATCAGTACGTATATACAATCTTGTGCATACTCAATATAACAAACCATAACAAACCATACACTGATAGATGAACATTTCACTTACAAGGTCATAAAGGCTGAAAACATCTTACATTTTGCTGGAGGTCCACATAAAGGATGGAAATGCCCTGCATCCAAACACTGTGTCCTGAACACAAGAGACAGAAAAAGTCAACCCAACTGGCTTGTGTGTGTATTCCTAATAAGTAAAAATATCAGAAGTAAGAATACAATATTATGAATATAGAAAGAGGTAATCAGGATTAAGCGATCACACATGAGGGTTATCACTGATGGGGCTGGAATTGTCAAAATATAGCTAGAAAGCCTCCAAATGACCAAAATGTTCTTCGGAAATAGCGGGGACACATGCTTATGTTCGCCCCCAAACATCTGCATAAAACAGAAAGAGGAACCTTATAGTATAGGGATTGAGATATTTAAAGTGTTTCTAAACCCTGCATTCACTTTATCTGATCTCCTACCGCACACAGAACAAGGAAATGCAATTATTTTAGTAAATATAAACTGATAAATACCTTTTTTTCATCAGCTGTATATAGCAATTAGAACAATCTTGTGACTTGTCTCAGTGAGTGCTGACAGCTTGTAGGAGGAGTTTTCATTTCCCCCACAATTGTTCTATCAGGATTCAAGACCCTTGATTCTCTGTCTGAACATGTCTGGACAGTGCTGATTGGCCCTGTGCTGATAACATGCACCCTCCCAAGAGAAAAAAAAAACTCTCTAGCAACACACACCAAACTGAGCAGCCTGACTCTATAGACTCTGTAAATAGTAGGTTATTTTTTGGAGTCTATGGAAGAAAGAGATGAACAGAGAAGACAGGATTGAATAGCCTTTTTTGGACAATGCAGAGGAATAACCATTTAGGTGCCACACTAAGGGGTATAACAAGCATGTTTTACTGCAAATACAGACTGATTTTACTGTTTTGGTTTAGTAACACATAATCATTCACCTGGGGTGGCATCTTTATTGTTAACATAGTGTTCCATATTTCAATATGCCCCCCATCCACAGACCACATTACCCGCCACCACACATTTATGAGGAAGAGATCCTCTCAACAGTGGAATAAGTTGCTTTATCATTTCAGGTGTTTGGAAGCTGGCAGTGGGTTATAGTGGGCATAAGGATGACAGGGGGTAGTGTATTAGGAAGGTATCAGTGGGTTGCCAGGGGTGATGAAGATGAGGGTAACAAGGGGTAGGTTGTTAGTAAGGTTGCAGTGGGGTGCCAGGTGTGATTAAGATGAGGAGGAGGATGGCAGGGGGTGGGGTGTTAGTGAGGTATCAGTTGGTTTCCAGGTGTGATGAGGATGACAGAGGTGGGGTGTTAGTAAGGTATCAGTGGGTTGCCAGGTGTGATGAGGATGAGGATGACAGGGTTGGGGCGTTAGTAAGGTATCAGTGGATTGCCAGGTGTGATGAAAATGAGGATGGGAATGACAGGGGGTGGGGCGTTAGCAAGGTTGCAGTGGGGTGCCAGGTGTGATAAAGATGAGGATGACAGGGGGTGGGGTGTTAGGAGGGTTGCAGTGGGGTGCCAGGTGTAATAAAGATGAGAACGACAGGGGGTGGGGTGTTAGTAAGGTTGCAGTGAGTTGCCAGGTGTGATGAAGATGAGGAGGATGGTAGGGGGTAGGGTGTTAGTGAGGTATCAGTGGGTTGATAGGTATGATAAGGATGAGAATCACAGCGAGTGGGGTCTTAGCAAGGTATCAGTGGTTTGCCATGTGTGATGAAGATGAGGATGAAAGGGGCAGAGATGTATAGAAACGAAGTAGAAATACTTCACTACTGTACTTAAGTACCAAAATGCGGTATCTGTACTTTCCTGGAGTAGACTTTTTTTCTCCTACTTCCACTTTTACTTCACTACATTTTTTTGATGATTTCAATACTTCTACTCCGATATTTTTTTTTGAGCTGCATCGTTACTCGTTACTTTTATAAAAATTACCACTGCCAGAACAGTAGATGGCAGGTTGCATAAAGCTCAAAAAAATGTGTATAATGTCATGTGTAAATCAGCGCATACGAAAATAAATGCTGTGTATAAATAAAAGCTGCTATACCAAATCTTTCCAATAAAAAGAAAATATGAAACAAACAAATAAATGGGGGTACAGCGCTTAAAGTAAAAAGTGCATCAAAAAAATTCTAACAAAGTGGCTGTGCGAATAAAGTGCCTGCAATCGATATAAATATATAATCGTTGCCCCCAGTGCCCACACTCCACTCCACACAGTATCAAAAATAAAGTGACATGGATCTGCTAAAGCCTAAATGCAGTGCAAATAATTATTCCCACAATGTAACAGTAAATTCAATTCATATAAAATATGACAATAAATTATTAATTATATGACAATAAAATCACAATAAAATAAGTTATGAAATAATTTAGGTCAGGTGATATTAATTAATGTATAACTTCTAAGAGATTAGGTGATGAACTTCTTGGCAGCCCTGGCAGGATGCTGGGGACACCCGCCACTTCTGGAGCCGAGCCGCTGTGATTCCCCAACATGTGACAAAGTGACAGCCAGGAGATCTAGTGGCTAGTAGTGCTCAACAATACCGTTTGTAGATATAAAAATGAAATAAAATATACTGACTCACAATTTAGTAGTAGTAGTAGGGTAGCGTGTAGCAGTAGGCAACACAACTCAATTCAATCAATCCACAGCCTCGCTCGCGCCGCCGCCCGCGGATTTACTGTCATGATCATCAAGTTAAGACCGCACTGGAGGAGCCGTGCTGCCATCTCCCCGCTCAAGGTCTCTGCTTCTAAACGTGTTGTGTCACTCAGACTCCACCCCTTAGGGCTCTTACTGAGAGGAGTTGTGACGCGGGCGGCGGGAGCAGGACTCGGAGCATCTTCTTCGTCTTCTTCTTCTATGAGGTGAGGTGGACCGTGGAGAGGCCGGGCCTAATGGTCTTGCCATGGCAAATGTGCCATTTTTGAGAATCAAATCTCAATCAATATAAAATATTAATATTATATACACGGGTGGCTTTTTTGAACCAAGGAGAGTGAGACTGACGGCTATGATGATTATCCGACCATGGTCCATGGACCATAAGTGTTGTGTTGGTGGTGCCTGTGCTTCCTGCGGCCTGCCTCTGCCTGTGCGGCTGTGCCTGGCCACTGTGGCCAGTGGCCACTTGAGCAAAGCAAATGAGCACTAGTGTGAAGGACAGGTGGTGGAAGCATGTTCTGACAAGTTCTTATTATGAAATAACATATACAGCTTTTTGAACCAATGCAGTGCCAGTGCTACTAAGGTGAGAGGCAGAGAGAGAGGCTATCCAGTCCACCACTTTACTTGAGCAGATCACTGAAGAAAGGTGGAAGCATCTGACAGCAAGTGACAGCACTTCTTAGATTGCACACTGGAATTCAGTTATGGACTTTTCGTTATAAAGTTTACACACTTCAACTTGCACCTAACTTATTCACAATCACAACTTATTTTATTGTGATTTATTGTATTGTCATATATATTTTATATGAATTCAATTTACATTGTGGGAATAATTTGCACTGCATTTAGCACAAACATGTCACTTTATTTTTGATACTGTGGGCGATGAATACAAGAATATATATATATATTGCAGACACTTTATTAGCATTTAGCACAGTCACTTTGTTAGTAGTTTTTGATGCATTTTTCACTTTAAGCGTTGTAGGTTTGATGAAGCTGGCACATCATTCATCATCAATTCATCATCCATCAATCATTGTTGAGCGAATCAAATCAAACCACGATTAAGAAGACTGCGCATGCTCCCATTCTGCCTTTTGATCAGATGAAAAGATGGATGAACCAAAAACACCACCTTCCACCCCTGGCCCTTCAACTTCAAGTGATCTGCCTGGCTGTGATGAGAGTGAGGAAGGAGACCACCCCTGGCCCTACTTAGAGTCGATGTTCTCATATGTCGGTGTGAAAGATAAGTCATATAGAATGAGGTGCTTACTCTGCCGCCCGAAAGGTTGTGAAATACTGGCCTTCAAAAATTCACCGTTGAATTTGAAGAAACATATCAAGGTAAGTTACAATTTTTTACAAATATCAAAATCACACCAGCTTGAGCTATCAGCTGTAAGCCCTTTAGCGTAGCGAGTATTAGCGACATGCTGCGGTGTTCACTTAACGCGTTAACTAGCTGTCATAATTCATAAAGGCTATCACGCAACGCGTTGAATCGTGTTTTTGACCCATCCATCACTAATGTCAACTTTCTCTAATTTTATGACATAGCCAAAATAAATCCTAGAGCATGTCTTCTTTGGTGCTGCTTAAAATAATCACACCCCCGTTTTTTAGTGTAGTAGTGTTTTATAGGTTATAGATTGTTGTCACTGACATAAGTAATGCAGCAGCAGGACTCAGGAGTTTTCCTACATTGAAATGTTTTTGGCGGCCATCAAAGCCCATTATTTTTTTTAGTAAGAGAGGGTTAGTAAGATTTAATCTTACATTATGTTAAAAAAATCATATAAGTTTATTTGGTCACATTAAAAAAGTTCATATAAGACACAAACAACAAGGCATCTAAAAACAACACATATAAATGAAGGAATGGAATACTCTCATCATGACTACCACAAAGGACACAGTGCCTATGTGTAGATTTCTTGCCCTATTGCCCAACATGTTTCGCGGTATCTTCTCCGCTTCGTAAGGGGTCTTATCATGTTAACAGAGAATTTGTTCCTACGTCCTTCCTAAACATCTAAACAGAGAGCTTGCATTCAAATCAAAGATCTATCAAAGAAATAGATAGGTTAGGTTAGAAAAATAATATAAGAGAGCAATATATCAAAAAGCCACTGACCAAAAAGAAGGTCAGAGCCGCTCAGCCTGGTAATGTAAAGTAAAGCATAGCATAACATCATTTATTTTATTTATACATTACATAGCTTGATGGTGACATACATACATTACATTTAACCCCGCGAAGGAAGGCCCCATTTAGACTTAGCCAAGATGGTCCGGGGGAAAGAGGGGGAGGCAACCACCAAAAACCGAGCGGATACCAAAAAACGCCTCCCAGGCGGACATGGGAGTCCTATGTTGGAGTAAGAAATGGTATACAGTAACTAAAGCATAATATTGGAAATGTGTATATATGCATTTAATTATTTAATCTATTTATACACATATATATTAAAGTGTATCAAACTTGTAATGTTAAAGGGATAGGAGGACCAGTCCAGGACCAGGAGAGAAAGAGAACTTTCTTTCAAAATAGAAAGATATGTTCATATTCATATTCAATCATTTGCCTCTATTTGCACATCCCTTGTTAAACAAAAGCAGGTGCAAGCAGGAAAATAAAGTACTGTCTTTCCCCTTTCCATCATGGCCGCTATGGTTACGCTGGTGGTGAGTGTGACTGGTCAGATGGGCGGGCCACTCCATCGCTGGACGGATTCTCCCTTGGGCAGGGAGACATGCGGCGCGGCCCGCCCCATAACCCGGAATGGCTCTCCATTCCGAATTTCCGGGTGCTGATTGGCCGGGCGGGGAGATGTCCATCATCTGCCTCCCCGCCTGCCGTCGTACAGACAGTCAGCTGCGCTAGCAATCTGCGCATGCGCATTATGGGTCCGGGTCCGGCCGCGTCGCACGCAGATGGGCGTGAGCGGCCGGACAGGAGTCCTATAAAATAAATGTCAGCAGATGCCAGTCAGCCAGCCTCGGCCACGACTACACAGACAGACAGTACAGCAGGCTCCACAAACGGCCCAGACATATCTTCTGTTAAGGGGAAAGAGAAGCTCCCCCAACCAAGGAGAGTCACAAGCGTACATAGACCTTTTTTCTGGTAAGAGGCTGATTTTGCTTTTTTTCACTGGAAGTTGAGTTGAGAGCACAGGTTTTGCAGTTTTGTTTCACTGGAAGAGTCTATTTGGATATTATATTGCACTTGCCTTCATCTGCCGGGTAAGGGGGAAAGAAATCCACAAGGTATGGTGGGACTCGGAGTCTGCACCTATTTGGAATAGCAGCTGTTTGATTCCTGCACCTTTGAAATTATATTCATCTTGTTTTGTCACATATATATATTTGAAGATTCACAATATTTTGAACTTTTTATTGACTTAGATTTCATACACTCTTCCTTTATTTCATTATTGGAATATATTGTTGTATATCACATTGGTTTATATATGATTTTGCGCACCAATAAGCTGTGGAGAAAAAAAAAAAACAGGCAGGGAAGAGAAGTAGGGATGCTTTAAAAGGGGAAGGCAGGGACATACTTTATCTGTTTTTGTTTACAAAAAGTTACAGCCTAAGGAATTGTGATTGTCCTTTAGGTTAATCATTTGAAATAATAAAAAACAATATGATGTTCAAACTTTTGACTTCTTTCTTTAAAAACTACATAACACAGTACTTGTACTTGTACTTTCAGTACTTGAGTAGCAATTTTTTTTCAAAACTACTGGTACTTTTTACTTTTAGTACTTGAGTAGCAAAATTTTTGAAAAAACTACTTGCAATACTTAAGTAAAAAAAATGTTGAATACTTTAGTACTTCTACTTAAGTCACTTTTTCTGCGAGCACTTCCAATTCTACTCAAGTCACTTTTTGATCGAGCACTTGTACTTTTACTCAAGTATACATTTCGAGTACTTTATACAAGTCTGGGTGTTAGCAAGGTTGCAGTGGGGTGCCAGGTTTGATGAAGCTGAGGATGAGGATGCCAGGGGTTGGGGTGTTAGTAAGGTATCAGTGAGTTGCCAGGTGTGATGAAGATGAGGATGAGGATGACAGAGGGTGGGTTGTTAGTTGCCAGGTGGGATGAGGATGACAGGGGAGAAAGAGAGAAAAAATAGGAAAGGCACAGAAAGAGAAAGAAGGACCACATATAGGAAAAAAGGAAACATAACACATGTTTGGCATTTGTATTATTTAGGAATTTAATTGGGAAATAAGAGTATTTATAAAAGTTTAAAAATATCTATGCTAAAAAAATTGTAATATAAAAAAAAAAAATTACTAGCAGCGCAATGCCTTGCCTCAAGATTGTTTCTAAGGCCTACAATATAAATGAGATCAGTATATATGGAATGGTGTGGGATAGGTGCGTGACAACAAATAATGACCTTATTATGAATCTTAATATAAATCCCAACATGTATAGTACATCTGCCCAAGAACAGGTAAGCTATTCAAATTGCAAATAACCAAGTGCAATAGTGCTGAAAAAAGTGCAAATGGTGTCCTGTTATCATAAGCTGGTAAACCATATAAATAACAATGCACTTGAAAAAAAATATATAATAAAAAAATAAATAAATATAAAATAAAAAAAGTTTGTGCAAAAAAAGTGCCAAACAAGTGTGGGTATAGTGTCCTTGGTGGGTGAAGTCTCTCAGTGCCCAATATGTCGGGCTGCCACTGAATTGGCACAGACAAATATCTTCTCGGATTGATTCCTCTGGAATGCACTAATATACAATGGTGGTGTCACCCGCCATGCTCGTGAGATGTAATAGAAATGCACACTCACCAGAAGATGTTGACCCCCAATACCGTTCGGCAAGGGGAGTCAAAGCAGGCTTGTTAGGATAATATCCAGATAGGTATCCCCTCCGTCCGTGCCCGGGTGGTCCTGGATGGTCCTAGTTGCTGGTGAGTGCGGGTATAAAAAAGGGGCTCCTCATTGAGTAGTATGTTTTTTAAAAATGCCAAATTTTATTAAAACAGTACACAGATAAAAAATGTTGGTGGTACAGTGAATAATATTGCCCTGGGAGCCGCTGTGCAAAAACAAACACACCCTGGTTGAAGAGTTGAAGAGTAGGAAGCCGGCTGTGGTCTCTGCTGATCGCAGCCCGCTGATGCACCAGGCTTCCGGGTATGCTTAGAGCAGAGTGCGTTCCAAGGGCACGTACCATCTGCAGCGATGTCACGTCTGGAACCCCAAGCGCGGCAGCCGTCATTTTGGAAAAGGGCAGCATGTACAGGAGAAGACAGCAATGGCACATAAAGGGAAAGGATAACAGAAACTGTTATCCTGTCAAAGGGAGGGGGATAGACATTTAGGACATCTCCGCAAACCCCTGGTGGAACCGGAGGGGGCTACATGTGCCAGGTGTAGGGAAACACATAGTGGCCAAGAAAGATGGCAAAAATATAGACCCCACACAAATTAGGGAATGATGCAAACCACAAATAGGGGGGCTAAAAGAGTATAAATCCATACTCCAGTGAGACCTCCAATATATACAAGGTACACAGTAAATAATGACTGTACAGTGCCTTGCGAAAGTATTCGGCCCCCTTGAACTTTTCAACCTTTTGCTACATTTCAGGCTTCAAACATAAAGATATAAAACTGTTTTTTTTTGTGAAGAATCAACAACAAGTGGGACACAAGCCTGAAGTGGAATGAAATTTATTGGATATTAACAAATAAAAAACTGAAAAATTGGGCGTGCAAAATTATTCAGCCCCTTTACTTTCAGTGCAGCAAACTCTCTCCAGAAGTTCAGTGAGGATCTCTGAATGATCCAATGTTGACCTAAATGACTAATGATGATAAATAGAATCCACCTGTGTGTAATCAAGTCTCCGTATAAATGCACCTGCACTGTGATAGTCTCAGAGGTCCATTTAAAGCGCAGAGAGCATCATGAAGAACAAGGAACACACCAGGCAGGTCCGAGATACTGTTGTGGAGAAGTTTAAAGCCGGATTTGGATACAAAAAGATTTCCCAAGCTTTAAACATCCCAAGGAGCACTGTGCAAGCGATATTATTGAAATGGAAGGAGTTTCAGACCACTGCAAATCTACGAAGACCTGGCCGTCCCTCTAAACTTTCAGCTCATACAAGGAGAAGACTGATCAGAGATGCAGCCAAGAGGCCCATGATCACTCTGGATGAACTGCAGAGATCTATAGCTGAGGTGGGAGACTCTGTCCATAGGACAACAATCAGTCGTATACTGCACAAATCTGGCCTTTATAGAAGAGTGACAAGAAGAAAGCCATTTCCTAAAGATATCTATAAAAAGTGTCGTTTAAAGTTTGCCACAAGCCACCTGGGAGACACACCAAACATGTGGAAGAAAGTGCTCTGGTCAGATGAAACCAAAATCTAACTTTTTGGCAACAATACAAAACGTTATGTTTGGTGTAAAAGCAACACAGCTCATCACCCTGAACACACCATCCCCACTGTCAAACATGGTGGTGGCAGCATCATGGTTTGGGCCTGCTTTTCTTCAGCAGGGACAGGGAAGATGGTTAAAATTGATGGGAAGATGGATGGAGCCAAATACAGGACCATTCTGGAAGAAAACCTGATGGAGTCTGCAAAAGACCTGAGACTGGGACGGAGATTTGTCTTCCAACAAGACAATGATGCAAAACATAAAGCAAAATCTACAATGGAATGGTTCACAAATAAACATATCCAGGTGTTAGAATGGCCAAGTCAAAGTTCAGACCTGAATCCAATTGAGAATCTGTGGAAAGAACTGAAAACTGCTGTTCACAAACGCTCTCCATCCAACCTCACTGAGCTCGAGCTGTTTTGCAAGGAGGAATGGGCAAAAATTTCAGTCTCTCGATGTGCAAAACTGATAGAGACATACCCCAAGTGACTTACAGCTGTAATCACAGCAAAAGTTGGCACTACAAAGTAAGGGGAGCTGAATAATTTTGCACGCCCGATTTTTCAGTTTTTTATTTGTTAAAAAAGTTTGAAATATCCAATAAATTTCGTTCCACTTCATGATTGTGTCCCACTTGTTGTTGATTCTTCACAAAAAATTACAGTTTTATATCTTTATGTTTGAAGCCTGAAATGTGGCAAAAGGCCGAAAAGTTCAAGGGGGCTGAATACTTTCGCAAGGCACTGTATATATAAAACGATATAAAAAAAAAAAAGTCGTAATGTGTGAAAAAAGAGAAAGAGACAGGGGGCAGAGAGTAGCCAGAGGACAAAGATGAAGCATCTAAGGAGCAGCCAGATGAGGCAGAAGCACACAACATTGAAAGGGCGGGGTTAAACCTGATCACTGGTGTTGGAAAACCATAAATTGGCATATATCACATAAGGTGTTCTGATAGTCCAGAGGAGAAACCCTCTAGAAAGGGTCTATATCTAATTATTTCATTAAGACCTGGGGGTTTATGTAGCCACCGGGTTTCTTTTTGAAGTAAGAATTTGTTCCAGTCTCCTCCCCTGGGATCAGGTGGATGGGAGTCCAGAGCCCAGAAGGGGAGAGGTGGAATGTGATAGTTTTGCCTCCCAATGGCTGAGTAGATATACCCTGAGTTGGCTGCTGTCACATTTTCTTTTATTCTCCGCCAGAATTCTCTTCTGGTTTTCCCTATATAACAGGCCCCACAAGGGCAATCTAGAATATAAATTTACCCAAGGGTCTGGCAGGTAACGTGATGTTTGGGTTTACATTTGTGTTTATTGGGAAGGATGTGCGATTTTGATGACCTAACAAAACTGCACCATTGGAAAGATCCACACGCCTTAATGTGCCCCTAGAACAGTGGTTCTCAACTCCTGTCCTCAGGACCCACTAACAGGCTAGATTTTAGGTATTACCTTGGGGAGATGCAGACTAGAATACGGCAATCACTGAGCAGCAAATTATATAATCTGTGATGTATTTCAGTTATTTTGCAAACCCGGCCTGTTAGTGGGTCCTAAAGACAGGAGTTGAGAACCACTGCTCTAGAAGGAATCTGGGAAACAGATGGAGATCTAAACATACTAGAGACCAATCTGTCCCTGATGGATGGGCCTTCCTATAAGTTAACAGGGGGGCGGAAGGGATTATTTACGTAATTCTGGAGTCAGCTTGTAATAGGTGCCAGTATTTTGAAATTTATTTTTTAACAAGTTGATGTTGGGAATTATAAGTCATAATGATTCTCAAGGGTTGACAAGAACCATCAGTTGTTAGGTCTTGTTTTTGAAAAGTAGATGAGTACGTTATTGAGAGAATGCCATATTGAAAGCCTACCGTAGGCAAGATCTCGAATACCCTCTCTCAAGGAGGCGGTCTTTTAGGTCATTAGCAGCACTTCTAAATTTGCTATCATCACTACAGTTGCGTTGTAACCTGAGATACTGAGAGTACAGGATGGAACACAATAAATGTTGTGGGTGAGAACTGTCTGCTCTAAGTACACTATTACCAGCAGATGACTTGGGAAATAAATCACTAACTAAAGTACCCTCTGCCATGGTTTCAACTGTCACATCTAAAAATTTAATTTTTGATTTATCAGAGGTCATAGTGAAGGTAAGTTTATAGTTATTGGAGTTCATGGTGAAGAGGCATTTATGGAGCAAAGCTTCCTCTAGGATCTTACACCAGGGGTCAGAGGCTACTTACAGAGGTCTCCTCCGGCAGGACTGGACCCAGGAACACTGCTCCTTTTGTGCAGGCCCCAGACTATTCATGAGCTCTATCATCACCTTCTGGGCACATTTCCCCACGGATTGGCTGGAGTGCCATACATTTTTAGGCTGCCTGTTCTGTTCTTCTTCCTACTGTACTTCTAGAATCCTCTCGAAGACAAGAAGACAAGCTCTAAATAATCAAACCCAATGCTCCACTGATTACAGGGGGAGACAAACTAAATGTAACTAGCAGCCTGCTATATACTGGGAGGGTGCTACATAAAAAGCATATAACTTAAGCTGGCCATACATTGTATAAAATTCAGTTCAGCAGAGGCCAGCCATAATTTGATTAGCGTCCACCCGTTCAACAGAAGTCCATCATTTGGTTAATCTGTCAAAAGGATATGTTGAAAACTATTTCTCAAATGGTGGTTGCAGCCAATCAGCTGCATCCACTAGTCAGAGTATTCTGGGAGTGGCATGTACAGCTTTCTGAATGCAGTCCCAGCAGGGATTTTGCTCCATCCAACTTGTTTGTGTGGATGGAAGAATCTGTCCAGGAACTGAATGAAAAAAAAATACATAAAAAAACTAAAAGTGTACGGGCAGCCTAAGTATTTCTGAAGAAATCATTGTATTCTTTATGCTATCTCATACTGAACACTGAATGACTCATACACTTCTATACTTGTAAATACATAATTTGTCTTCTTTTTTTTCTTTGTTTTTGAACAGCACCAAACAAATGTAATGTTTGTGAAGTTAGTTGCTTGTAAGAAATTTCCAGCAATCACAAAGAAAAAAAACTCATAATAATTCTCCCACTGGGCAAATCTGCCTCCTTGCTGTTTACAGAATGATTTTTCATTTTATCTTGACTTTCCAAGGTAGATCCATTGCATGCAAATAATTACAAATTATGCAAAGAAGTATGCTTTTATGCTTAGAACATTTTCCAATGATGTTGCTTTCTTGAATACGTTTTTTTTTTTACTGATTGAAAAGCTGTCTGATACACCTAGAATCTTCTATTCATGTACACGTGTATAGAAAAAACTGTAAAAATATTATTTTCAACATGCTGATTACAGTTTATATGAGAGACCACTAAACATAGCTTACAATTAAGCTTAGGTCAAAAGAGTTTAAAAGGAAAGGTTTTTTTTTTAATTTGAAAACAGATTTAACATGAACAGTTGCTACACAAGCTCTATTTTAATGGAATCCTATTAAAATCTGTAGTCAGCTTTAGTTTTCTAAGAATGCACAAAATTTAAATATTGCTTTCCTGTTACTATGGCAACATTGATTATGTGATCTGCTCACTGATTTTTCAAGAAGTTCTTTACTTACTACATTGTATGTGCTAATCATTTCATGTTAGCGGGCAACCCTTCTACTCAGAACTAAAGCCTAGTACACATGATGAGATTATCTGATGTCTCCACATTGAAAACCAATAGGTTACTAAAGTAGGAAAAGTCTCGTACAACAGAATAAAAATTCGGATGTGATGTAATTAACACATGCACAAAAAAATTTAAGGAACACTTATTAATCAGAGTGTAGCATCAAGTCAATTAAACTCTTGGGATATTGATCTGGTCAGTTAAGTAGCACAGGGGGTTGTTAATCAGTTTCAGCTGCTTTGGTGTTAATGAAATTAACAACAGGTGGGCAACAATGAGACTACCTCCAAAACAGGAATGGTTTTACAGGTGGAGGCCACAGACGTTTTTTTTCCGTACTCATCCTTTCTGACTGTTTTTCACTAGTTTTGTTTTTGGCTAGGGTCAGTGTCACTACTGGTAGCATGAGACGATACCTGGACCCTATAGAGGTTGCACAGGCAGACCAACTCCTCCAGCATGGCACATAAAATATGTGTCATTGCCAGAAGGTTTGTTGTGTCTCCCAGTACAATGTTAAACAGCATGGAGGAGATTCCAGGAGACAGGAAGTTATTTTTGGAGAGCTGGACAGGGCCATAGAAGGTCCTCAACCCATCAGCAGGACCGGTATCTGCTTCTTTGTACAAGGAGTAACAGAATGAGCACTGCCAGTGCCCTACAAAATGACCTCTAACAGGCCATTGGTGTGAATGTTTCTGACCAAACAATCAGAAAAAGACTTCATGAGGGTGGCCTGAGAGCCTAACATCCTCTAGTGGGCCCTGTGGTCACTGCCCGGCACCATGGAGCTCAATTAGCATTTGGCAGGTCTTCCACTGGTGCCCTGTGCTTTTCACAGCTGAGAGCAGGCTCACGCTGAGGACATGTGACAGACGTGAAGCCATGGAGAATGTTATGCTGCCTGTAACATTGTTCAGCATGACTGGTTTGGTGGTAGGGCAGTGATTATCTGGGGAGGCATATCCAAGGAGGGACGCACAGACTCCCACAGGCTAGACAATGGCACCTTGACTACCATTAGGTATCAGGATGAATCCTTGGACCCATTGTCAGACCCTACACTGGTGCAGTAGTTCCTGGGTTCCTCCTGGTGCATGACAATGCCCGGCCTCATGTGGCGAGAGTAGGCAACCAGTTCCTGGAGGATGAAGGAATTGATACCATTGAATGGCCCCCACGCTCGCCTGACTTAAATCTAAGAGAACACCTCTGGGACATTATGTTTCGGTCCATATGACACCTCCAGCTTGCACCTTAATCTGTTCAGGAGCTCAGTGATGCCCTGGTTCAGACTTGGGAGGAAATACCCCAGGACACCATCCGTTCTCATTAGAAGCATGACCCAATGTTGTCAGGCAAGCATACAAGCATGTGGGTGCCATACAAACTAACGAGTACTATTTTGAGTTGATGCAATGAAATTTCAGCAAAATGGACTAGCCTGCTGCATCATTTCCTCACTTTGATTTTCAGGGTGTCTTTGAATTCAGCCCTCTATAGGGTAATACTTTTCATTTCCATCAAACAATGTGGCATCCTTTCACTCCTAACACATTACCCAGTCTATATCAGTATAGATATCCAGCATGAAAACATCAGATTCCCCCATCACACAAGTAAGGTAGATGGAGGAATCTCCCCTGCTGTGCTTTTATATTCTGACACTTTCAGAATATAATAGCACAGTGTGGGGACACTTTTACTGTTGGAATACACTGATCAGCGCTGCAGTCAATTGGCTTCAGTCACTGAAAGTTTTCCAGCAGTCCTGTTCAACAGAAGCTGATCATTAGATCAACTTCTGTTGTGCACGAACGACAAAAGATAGATCAAAGTATGGTCAGCCTAAAACGGTATTAAACCCAAAACTAAAAATGTAATATCTTACAGCTTACTGATCATTAGATGTGGTGGCTGCTTGCATTTTCTTTTTTTAAGTTTTCACTTTGTTTTTACCTGGTGATCTGGCCAGTAACACACCCCCTGTATTAAAGTGCCTACACTCTGGATGAGTGAGCACAGGGATACCTTTGTACACCTGCATTGTCAGTCTGGAGGGAGGGAAGTGTTAGATGTACTAGCTGATTTAGGGGCACTTACAAATAGAAGCCAAAGTCTTAGAGCAAACAGTTGTTTTTCCTTTTGAGATGAAAGTTGTTTATAAATAAATTAAAGCTGATCATTTTAAGCACCCAAGTGGTAAATGGTTTGTCTCAACTCTCCAAGGCTGTATTCACACCTGGACGTTTTGAATTGCAGGCATATTTGCCGCGATTCTTCCCTCAATTCTGCCAATGATTTTAAAATGCCCACACATTTCAGATGCCATGAAGCAAGCATGAAGCATGTCGCTCAAAAGAACATTTTTAGGGTGACAAGCTTCACATAATGCGGTTTGCGCCACAATCGCGGCAAAACCGCACCGCAACTTTTAAATGAATGGCATCTGAAATGTGCATTGTACGATTTGTCATTGACACCTGCGCGCTTTGAAACTTTGGACAGAATCGTGGAAAATCTGCCTGCAATTCAAACGCCTAGGTGTGAATACAGCCTAACTGCTATATCTGCAGGACAATTTGTTCTGTTGAAAAACAACAGAAATACCCAGGTGAAAATTAAGGAAAAAAAAAAAAGGAAAATGAATGCAGCCACCACATCTAAGAATATGTAAGCTGCAGAACAATAAATGTTTGCTTTTAGGTTTAATACCACTTTATGAAAGTAGAAAGAGACTGGAAAGCATGGGTCATTATGTACAGAACAACAGGAGGCACGATCCATTCAGTGTATAAAATTTACCATGAAAGAGATGTCTTTTTATTAAGCACTTGAATCCTAAGTTCTATTTTAAAATAGCACAGGGACAGTGGCTATTTGTTAAAGTTCCTATTGAAAACGGCATAAGGAATCATTATGGCTAGCCAGCATTTTGGCTAGAACCACTGGCTGTTAGTGGTAGCTGCCATCCAGCACTAAGTCCAGTAGCTGAAATTATCCTCTGATCTTACTATACAGCACAGAGTGAAGCAATCCGTTGCTGTGACATCATAGCACTTCCTCTTTGTGCAGAGTTTCAGGCAGAGCTGAAGTAGCTCTTACCTGCATCTTTCTGCAGCACCAGCAAATTACTCCTATAGTGATCGATTGCTGTCTGATGTGATCAGCAATAAATCACTATTAGGGTCTATGCACACTGGGCTTAGAAAAACACCTGTTCTACAGATGGATGGAAAATAAGATTTGGATTTCACGGACAGGATCGGATAGGGATGCATGGAGCATCCGCTCAGGTCCGCCTGAAAAACTGACAGGCGGATCGGATCGCCCATGTGAAAGGGGCCTTAGAAGTAATCTGTTGCTGCACAGCTGCATTCAGGGCTAGATCAGGTTTTCACTGACTAAAACCACACCCCTGCATGATGAAAAAAATAATATAGTTACATAGTTAGTCCAGTTAAATAAAGACACAAGTCTATCTAGTTCAACCGAAAAAAAAACAACAACCATACAATACCATATACACAGTCCTTTACCCACAGTTGATCCAGAGGACAACTCCAGCAAAGCATGATCCAATTTTCTACAGCAGAGGAAAAAATTCCTTCCTGATCCCTCAAGAGGCAATCGGATATTCCCTGGATCAACTTTTCCTATAAATGTTAGTATCCAGTTATATTCTGTTTATTTAGGAAATAATCCAGGCCTTTTTAAAAGCAATCAACTGAGCTGACCAGAACCACCTCTGGAGGGAGTCTATTCCACATTTTCAAAGCTCTTACTGTGAAGAAACTTTTCTGTATTTGGAGATTAAATCTCTTTTCCTCTAGATGTAAAGAGTGCCCCCTTGTCCTCTGTGACCTTAAAGTGAATACACCAACACCAAGTTCACTATATGGACCCCCTCTATGTATTTGTACATGTTGCTCATATCCCCCCTTAATCTCCTCTTCTCAAGAGAGAATAATTTAAGTTCCTCTAATCTTTCCTCATAACTGAGCTCCACCATGACTTTTATCAGTTTGGTTGCCCTTCTCTGCACTTTCTACAGTTCCCCGATATCCTTTATGAGAACTGGTGCCCTGTATATTCCAGATGGAGTCTTACTAATGATTTGTATAGGGTCAAAACTATATCTCTCTCCCTGGAGTCCATACCTCTCTTAATACATGCTTGCTTTGGAAACCACAGCTTGGCATTGCATGCTATTATTAAGCCTAGGATCTACCAAAACCCCCAGATACCCCTAGCATGCATGATACGTGCATATTCTTAGCCCCCAAGAGCAAAACTTTACATTTATCAACATTAAACCTCATTTGCAGAAATATAAATACTAAATAAATAAAAAAGTATATAGATATGTAGCACCCTCCTAGGTAGGTGCTAGAGAGAGAGAGAGAGAGTATAGTTTTTGAATCCTGTCTGCTTACCAGAGGGATTGCAGGTGAATCTATATTGTTCTCTGCCCACCAGAGAGCAGGATCTGCTAGTGAGGTCTGCTCCATGTGCTTAGGTGCAACTCAGTTTGTCTGCAGAGTGTTTCACACTGGTCCAGTAGGCAGGCATATTGGACAGTGGGAGGAAACCTGACGAATGAGTGCACAGGCATTTAGTACAGCCTTGGTGATTAGGCAGAGGAAAAGTGCCTCAGTGCATGCTGGGATACTGTATAAAAGCCAGGAGCACATGTGTTGGGGACTTTGGTCTGGATAGCGGAGTCCCGGAGGGAGGGGGCGGCTGCCTCCTCTTCTGTAGAGGTGCCATGCAGCCTCAGTCGACCTGAGGGCCTAAAGAGCTAGAGCAGAACTGATCCCGTATATGTCTTGTGGAGCTGACTGAGAGGGGAGACACTGGAAGGATCTGATTCTGCATACAGTGAGTACAGATCTGTGTCAAGGGGCCTGACCCTGTTCTGCTTATCAGGAGGGTCTGATCTGTTAGTTAGCCTGTCACATGCTTCCAGGTGTGACCTGTTGAGTCTGGGGAATCTCCCCACTGTATCCAATAAGGGACCTTCTTGGACAGTGGAGGAAACCTAGCCAATGGCACACCAGGGTTTATGACTATCCCAGTGGGTGAGCATTGCAGCAATGCATCCTGGGATTGGGAATAAATCCGGAGGGGGCATGTGACAGGGCGTCTTTTGGCGGGAGCAAAGTCCCAGGAGGAGCTAGATGGCTGTCTCTCCTCCTGCTGATGTGAGGAAGGTGGTCCAGGCAGTCGGCCTAGGGGCCAGGGGTTAAGCTGTCCTGAAAGGATCCAGTATGCTGACCAAGTGGAGCTGCTGGGCAGAAGACTTTTGGAAAAACAGTATTATGAGTACTTAAGGATCTGCCCAGGGGTCTGCCTATGAGAGAGGACCACTCCAGCAGGGTCAAAGGGATCAATGAGCCAGTTAACCCAGAGTGTTACAGTAAAGGGGGTGCCAAGTTGTTAAGCCCTGAAGATTAGGGATAAAGGGGGCGCCAGGAAGGGCGCCGAAGTTGTTCAGAAGTACAGTCTACCTCAAGTAATAGCTTGCCTTAGGACAGAATTACCTCAGGAAGCTTAAAGAGAACCTTTCACAGCCAAGGGCAAAGTGAAGCAGCGGCTTAGCCATGACTAGCTCGATTACAGTGTACTCAGCGTTACTCAGCATTACTCAGCATTAACCAGCATTAACCAGCACTTATTCAAGTCGTCCCAGCCTATTGTGTATAGTTCAGTTCAGTTGGAGTATCCCATTCATCCCTTCTCCTATCCAAGTTCCTAATAAAACATAAAAATCAAAATAAAGAAACTGCACTGGTCCTTGTCTGAGGTAAAAACACTTGGAAACATGTCTGAATGTTCTACTGTTGCTAATGGAAACCCAGGGGAACCTGTCACCAGAAGCTCCCTTGGGAGTAGTGCTACACCAGTATAAAGCAATTAGAGTTGAGGGGACACCTGGAAGTCTGTGTTCGGCGGGTTTGGCCGAACTTGAAAAAAAAGTCCGGGTCCGTGTCCCGGACTTTTTTCGAACTTTACCCGGACACCGAACCCCATTGAAGTCAATGGGGACCCGAACTTTCAGGCACTAAAATGGCTCTAAAACACCAATGCAAAGGGCTAGAGTGCTGCAAATGGCAGCAAAACGTAGTTAAGAGCATGGCAAGTGCTCTGCAAACAAATGTGGATAGGGAAATAACTTAAAACAACAAAAAAATAAAACAGAAAAATAAAAAATTTTCTTCATCTGTGAAGGACGAGGCTCATATGGAGTAGGAGGGAGGTTGAGGTGGCGGTGGATGTGGCGGTGTAGGTGGAAGCGGCGGTGGAGGAGGACGAGGTAGCCAACACTGCTTTTTTTCAGTCATTTTAAATGAGGGTACACCCCAAAATAGTGAGAAAGATCAAAAATATAACAATGGCTGGGTAAGGTCGGTATCCATCTCTATTCTGCACAAGGTACGGAAAAGTTCTGTGGGATCCATGCCTGGTTCATTTTAATGAACGTGAGCTTGTCGACATTGTCTCTGGACAGGCGGCTGCGCTTGTCTGTGATAACGCCCCCAGCCGTGCTAAATACACGTTCAGATAATACACTGGCTGCAGGGCACGCCAGCACCTCCAAGGCGTAAAGGGCAAGCTTAGGCCATGTGCCCAATTTGGAGACCCAGAAGTTGAAGGGGGCAGACCCGTCATTCACTACATGTAGGCGTGTGCACACATACTGCTCCACCATGTTGGTGAAATGCTGCCTCCTGCTAAGACGTTCCATATGAGCTGCTGGTGCTGCTGTTTATTGTGGCATGCTGACAAAGCTTTTCCACATTTCGGCCATGCTAACCCTGCCTTCTGAGGTGCTGGCGGTGCCCTGGTTGCATTGGCGACCTCTTCCTCCTCCTCCTCTGCCTTGGCCTTGTGCTTCCACTGTGGCCCCGCTGTCAGGTGGGAATGCCAGCAGCATCGCGTCTACCAGCGTGCGCTTGTACTCGCGCATCTTGCGATCGCGCTCCAGTGAGTGAATTAAGGACGGTACGTTGTCCTTGTAACGGGGATCCAGCAGTGTGACCACCCAGTAATCAGCACAAGTTAGAATGTGGGCAACTCGGCGGTCATTGTGGAGACACTGCAGCATGTAATCTCTCATGTGTGCCAGGCTGCCCAGAGGCAACGAAAGGCTGTCCTCTGTGGGAGGTGTATCGTCTGTGTCCTTTGTATCCCCCCAGCCACGCACCAGTGATGGCCATGGGCTGGCCTGGGTGCCACCCTGCTGTGAACATGGTTCCATCTCCTCCTTCTCATCCTCCTCATCCTCCAGAACTGTGCCCCTGCTGGACAATTGTGTCCCTGGCGTTTGTGGGTGCAGGAACCCACCCTCGGAGCCACTTGCGAATGACTGCCCTGAAAGCCTTGGAAATGTTACCTCTTCATCCTCCTCCTCCTCATCCTGTGCCACATCCTCTTCCATCATCACCCAAATCGTTTTTTGAAGGAGGCATAGAAGTGGGATAGTTAAGCAGACAACCGCGTCATCGGCACTGGCCATGTTGGTGGAGTACTCAAAACAGCGCAACAAGGCACAAAGGTCTCGCATGGAGGCCCAGTTATTGGTGGTGAAGTGGTGCTGTTCCGCAGAGCTACTCACGCGTGCGTGCTGCAGCTGAAACTCCACTATGGCCTGCTGCTGCTCGCACAGTCTTTCCAGCATGTGCAAGGTGGAGTTCCACCTTGTGGGCACGTCACATATGAGGCGGTGAGCGGGAAGGCCGAAGTTAGGCTGCAGCGCTGACAGGCGAGCAGCAGCAGGGTGAGAACGCCAAAAGTGCGCACAGACGGCCCGCACTTTTTGCAGCAGCTCTGACATATCGGGGTAATTTTTAAGGAACCTCTGCACCACCAAATTCAGCACATGCGCCAGGCAAGGGATGTGCATCAAACCGGCTAGGCCCAGAGCTGCTATGAAATTTTGCCCGTTATCGCACACCACCAGGCCGGGCTTGAGGCTCGCTGGCAGCAACCACTCATTTGTCTGCTGTTCCATGCTCCTCCACAACTCCTGCGCGGTGTGTGGTTTTTCCCCCAAACAGGCAAGTTTTAAAACTGCCTGCTGTCGTTTACCCCTGGCCGTGCTGAAGTTGGTGATGAAGGTGTTACACTGACCAGATGAGGAGGCGGTAGAGGATGAGGAAGCGGAGTAGGAGGAGTTAGGAACAGGAGGCAAACTGAAGCACCCTGCAATCCTCGGTGGTGGAAGGACATGTGCCAAATTGCTATCCGCCTCAGGCCCATCCGCCACTGCATTTACCCAGTGTGCCATTAGGGAGATATAACGCCCCTGACCGTGCTTACTGGTCCACGTATCGGTAGTTAGGTGGACCTTGGCACAGATGGCGTTGCGCAGTGCACACCTGATTTTTTCCCCCACTTGGTTGTGCAGGGAAGGGATGGCTTGCCTGGAAAAGTAGTGGTGGCTGGGCACGATGTACTGTGGGACAGCCACCGACATAAGGCTTTTAAAACTGTGCGTCTCCACCAGACGGAATGACAGCATTTCAAAGGCCAAGAATTTTGAAATGCTGGCATTCAGGGCCAGGGATCGCGGGTGGGTAGGGGGGTACTTCCTCTTCCTCTGAAGTGTTTGGGATTTGGAAAGCTGAACGCTTCCATGGGACATTGTGGAGATGGTTGGTGACCCAGGTGGTGGTGTTGCTGACAGATCGTCTGTTTGCGGGGTGGCAGGTGCCGGTATCACTACAGAGGTGGATGAAGAGGCCGAGACTGCAGCAGAAGAGGAAGCAGGAGGAGCCAGAGACCTTTCTTGGTTTTGAAGGTGTCTACTCCACTGCAGCTCGTGCTTTGCACTTAGATGCCTGATCATGCAGGTTGTGCTCAGGTTGAGAAGGTTTATGCCTCACTTCAGGCTCTGATTGCACAGGGTGCAAACCACTCGTGTCCTGTCATCAGCACATTTTCTGAAGAACTTCCACGCTAGAGAACTCCTTTGAGCTGGCTTTGGTGCGCTCGGTCCCTTGCTGCGTTGGGCAGTAGCAGGCGTAGTGTCTAGGGCACGGCCGCTGCGCTTCTGCACCCTGCTCCCTCTTCTGCTGTGCTGGTGGCTCTGTGCAACCACCGCCTCTTCCTCCAAACTACTCAGGTCACCTGCATGACCTTCATTCCATGTGGGGTCGAGGACCTCATCGTCCTCCACATCATCTTCCACCCAGTCTTCACCCCTGCCCTCCTTGTCGGTCTCCACAATTCTTAGTGCCGCAGCAGTTGGCACCTGCATTTCGTCATCATCGGAGATGTGCTGCGATGGTTCTTCCATGCACTCATCTTGAGAAATAAGTGGTTGGGCATCGCTGCACTCAATCTCTTCCACTTCTGGGGCAGGGCTAGGTGGACGGCCCTGGGAAACCCTGCTGACAGAGTCATCAAAAAGAAGAAGAGACTGCTGCATGACTTGGGGCTCAGACTGCTTGCCTGATTTGCAAAGGGGTGAGGTGAAAGACGGTTGGACATCAGCTGCAGGTGCCAACTCTGACCTTTCTGCAGTAGACTGGGTGGGAGACAATGTGAAGGAACTGGAGGCACTGTCAACAGCAACCCAATCTACTATCACCTGTATTTCTTCTGGCCTCATCACTTCTAGAGGCGCATGATGCCCTACCAAATACTGCTGCAGGTTCTGTCGCCTACTCACACTTGAGGAAGGTGTTTCACTTGTGCGTGTAGCTGGCACAGATCGACCACGTCCTCTCCTTGCAACAGGAGCTCTACCAGCAGCACCACGACCCATGCCACGGCCCCTATTTGACGGTCTCCTCATATTTCTGTAATTTATGATCTTGCCCTAGAAAGGTGTTTATTGAATAGCGGAACAAAACAACAACAGTATCGCACGGGTGTATCTCACAATCAAATATGCAAACTATGCAGCAATTTAATTTTTTACACTGATGCACCAAACAAATTTAAAAGGTGTATCTCACACGTACCGATACAGACTATGCCGTAATTTAATTTTTTACACTCCAAAAGGGTGTATATTGAATAGCGGAATAGAAAAAATTTTATAAAACGGTGTATCTCACACGTACAAACACAGACTAGGCCCCGATTACAATTTTTTGTACCCTAAAGGCACGATGAGGATGAGGAAGAGGAGTAGGAGGAGTTCGGAACAGGAGGCAAACTGAAGCGCCCTGCAATCCTTGGCGGTGGAAGGAGATGTGCCAAACAAATTTAAAAAGGTGTATCTCACATGTACCGATACAGACTGTGCCGTAATTTAATTTTTTACACTCAAAAAGGGTGTATATTGAATAGCGGAATAGAAAAAAATTATAAAACGGTGTATCTCATACATACAAACACAGACTAGGCCCCGATTACAATTTTTTGTACCCTAAAGGCAGGATGAGGATGAGGAGTAGGAGGAGTTCCGAACAGGAGGCAAACTGAAGCACCCTGCAATCCTCGGCGGTGGAATATGCGCCCCAAAAATTTGGAAGGTGTATCTCACACGTACCGATACAGACTATGCCGCAATTTAATTCTTTTTACCCCAAAGGGTGTAGATTGAATAGCGGAATAGAAAAAAAATTTATAAAATGGTGTATCTCACACGTACAAACACAGACTAGGCCCCGATTACAATTTTTTGTACCCTAAAGGCCGGATGAGGAGTAGGAGGAGTTCGGAACAGGCAGGAGGCAAACTGAAGCACCCTGCAATCCTCGGCGGTGGAAGATGCGCCCCAAAAATTGGAAAGGTGTATCTCACACGTACAGAAACAGACTATGCCACAATTTAATTCTTTTTACCCCAAAGGGTGTAGATTGAATAGCGGAATAGAAAATATGATATAAAAAGGTGTATCTATCTCACACGTACAGACCCAGACTAGGCCCCGATTACTATTTTTTGTACCCTAAAGGCAGGATGAGGAGTAGGAGGAGTTCCGAACAGGCAGGAGGCAAACTGAAGCACCCTGCAAACCTCGGCGGTGGAAGATGCGCCCCAAAAGATTGGAAGGTGTATCTCACACGTACCGATACAGACTATGCTGCAGTTTAATTCTTTTTACCCCAAAGGGTGTAGATTGAATAGCGGAATAGAAAATATGATATCAAAAGGTGTATCTATCTCACACGTACAGACCCAGACTAGGCCCCGATTACTATTTTTTGTACCCTAAAGGCAGGATGAGGAGTAGGAGGAGTTCCGAACAGGCAGGAGGCAAACTGAAGCACCCTGCAAACCTCGGCGGTGGAAGATGCGCCCCAAAAGATTGGAAGGTGTATCTCACACGTACCGATACAGATTATGCTGCAGTTTAATTCTTTTTACCCCAAAGGGTGTAGATTGAATAGCGGAATAGAAAATATGATATCAAAAGGTGTATCTATCTCACACGTACAGACCCAGACTAGGCCCCGATTACTATTTTTTGTACCCTAAAGGCAGGATGAGGAGTAGGAGGAGTTCCGAACAGGAGGCAAACTGAAGCACCCTGCAATCCTAGGCGGTGGAAGATGCGCCCCAAAAATTGGAAAGGTGTATCTCACACGTACCGATACAGACTATGCCGCAATTTAATTATTTTTACCCCAAGGGTGTAGATTAAATAGCGGAATAGAAAACATTTTATAAAACGGGGTATCTCACACGTACAAACACTGACTAGGCCCCGATTACAATTTTTTGTACCCTAAAGGCAGGATGAGGAGTAGGAGGAGTTCAGAACAGGCAGGAGGCAAACTGAAGCACCCTGCAATCCTCGGCGGTGGAAGATGCGCCCCAAAAATTGGAAAGGTGTATCTCACACGTACCGATACAGACTATGCCGCAATTTAATTATTTTTACCCCAAGGGTGTAGATTGAATAGCGGAATAGAAAATATGATATAAAATTGGTGATTTTTCAATAGCACTTGTGAACACAGCAGTGTCTTATGTCAGTCAGCTCTGCAGCAGGCTATGAAGGGAAAAAAAAAGAAAATCCCCCTTTAAGTTTGTAATTTTAAAATAGATTAGTACAGACTATGCCACAATTTAATTTTTTTTAACCCAAAAGGGTGTATATTGAATAGTGGAATAGAAAAAAGTGTATAAAATTGAAAATCACTCAATAGTACATGTGAACACAGCAGTGTCTTATGTCACAGTCAGCACTGGAGCAAAAAGGCTATGAAGGGGTAAAAAAAAAAAAAAGAAATCCCTTTTAACTTGTAGTAAAATAGATCTAAGATGAACACAACTGACTGATAAAAATAGATTTTTTTTTCTCCCTCCTCCTCCTCAGTGGGCTCAAGTGAGGGCAAAAAGATTGTTCACTGCACCGCCCCCAACACAGCAAAATCGATGTATACTGTCCCTGCCTAATCTCCAGCCTCGCCCTAAAATGCTCTAATAACTTTCCCTGCCTGCACTCCGACCTGTTCCTGCATTCTTTTCGGACACAATTTTTCACAGAATCACTGTCTTTCCCTAATCAGCAGCCAGCACGTATGATGCGTGCTCTGTCCCTAAACTACAGCAGAATGACGCGGCGCGCTGGGGCTCTCAAACTTATAAAGACATGGTCACATGCTTCAGATGGCCAATCACAGCTACTAATACATTAGTAGGCATGGCTGGGATGGCTTAAGGCACACCAGTTAAACGCTTGTTGATTGGCTGTTGAAAGCCCGCCATTAAAAGCGCGCCATTACATACAAAACAGGAAATAAAATGACCGAACACAGATTTTAAACCCGAACATACAGTAAAGTTTTCGGGTTCGTGTTCGGGTAACAAAAATCCAATTATTCGGTACGAACACGAATAATACAGTCCGTGTTCGCTCAACACTAAAAGCAATAGTACAGGCGGTCCCTGGGTTACAAACATCCGACTTACAAACTACTCCTACTTACAAACAGGGGGAGACAACAGGAAGAGAGGAGAAATCTCCCCCTAGGAAGGGAAATTCACTCCTGGAAGAGTTCTCATGCGAAAAAGGTGTCTCCACTGAACCTTTATCACTAATCCTTGTTTTCACAACAACCTCACATTTTCAAAATACAGTTGTCATAGGGACAGAAAGTGAGGTGAAATCTTCTGTACAGGGGTACAGACAGCCAAACAATTGGTACAGGGGTGTTAACCCTTCCCTGTGCTATCCAAAAAACCTAAAAAGTGTTTTGGTAAAAAAAAAGCACTTGTGGGTAGAACTAATTTTATTTTCGTATATATATCGCTCCTTCAGGGGGCATTGCAGGGGGTGTGTCCTATGCCTACATATTTTCGCTAATAGGTGTCCCTTGTAGGGTTGAGCGAACACCTAGATGTCCGTGTTCGACGGGTTCGGCCGAACTTTAAAAAAAAGTCCGGGTCCGTGTCCCGGACTTTTACCGAACTTTTCCCGGACACCGAACCCCATTGAAGTCAATGGGGACCCGAACTTTAAGGCACTAAAATGGCTCTAAAACACCAAAGGAAAGGGCTAGAGTGCTGCAAATGGCAGCAAAACGTAATTAAGAGCATGGCAAGTGCTCTGCAAACAAATGTGGATAGGGAAATAACTTAAAACAACAAAAAAAAAACAGAAAAATAAAACAATGTTCTTCTTCATCTCTGAAGGACGAGGCCCATATGGAGTAGGAGGGAGGTTGAGGTGGTGGTGGATGTGGCGGTGACATAGGCGTGTGCACAGGGTGTGCTGGGTGTGCCTGGGCACACCCTAATCACCTAGGGCACATAGCATTGCCAGTGAGGAGATGGGAAAGATCTCCCTGGGACCTGCTCTGCTCTATTTCTCCTTGCCTACAGGTACATGGCCCCGATACATTACTCTCCCTGCTGGCAAACACATGCATGTGTATTTCAACTTTGGGGTGCACACCTTAATGCAATAGGCTGCGCACACCTATGGGCGGTGTAGGTGGAAGCGGCGGTGGAGGAGGACCAGGGCCGGATTAACAGCATCATGGGCTTGGTGCTGAGGATTTTGAAGGGCCTTAAGGGCCGTGCCTTGCCATGCACCCAGAGGAGGAAGGGTGCAGCCATGCATGCCTAATTCAACATGGGATGCTGTCTCTGAAGCCCATAAACACATCCATGCATCGCCAACTGTCCCTCCTTGTCCGGCCTTCACGCTGTGTGGGGAGGTTCTGAGGGTGCTGCCTGGGGAAGCGAGCATAGAAGCCAGACTTCTGTGTTTACAAGTGACAGAAGAGCGGTAACAGTGAATATGGCCAACCCGGGGCCTATATAAAAGGTAGGGGCCTGGAGCTGCAGCTCCAATAGCCCCTACATTAATCTGGCCCTGAGGAGGAGGACGAGGTAGCCAACACTGCTTCTTTTCAAAAATTTTAAATGAGGGTACACCCCAAAAGAGTGAGAAAGAGCAAAAATGGAACAATGGGTGGGTAAGGTCGGTATCCATTGCTATTCTGCATAAGGTACGGAAAAGTCCCGTGGGATCCATGCCTGGTTCATTTTAATGAACATGAGCTTGTCCACATTGTCTCTGGACAGGCGGCTGCGCTTGTCTGTTATAACGCCCCCAGCCGTGCTAAATACCCGTTCAGATAATACACTGGCTGCAGGGCACGCCAGCACCTCCAAGGCGTAAAGGGCAAGCTCAGGCCATGTGCCCAATTTGGAGACCCAGAAGTTGAAGGGGGCAGACCCGTCATTCACTACATGTAGGCGTGTGCACACATACTGCTCCACCATGTTGGTAAAATGCTGCCTCCTGCTAAGACGTTCCATCTGAGCTGCTGGTGCTGCTGTTTGTTGTGGCGTGCTGACAAAGCTTTTCCACATTTCGGCCATGCTAACCCTGCCTTCTGAGGTGCTGGCGGTGCCCTGGTTGCGTTGGCGACCTCCTCCTCCTCCTCCTCTGCCTTGTGCTTCCACTGTGGCCCCGCTGTCAGATGGGAATGCCAGCAGCATGGCGTCTACCAGCGTGCGCTTGTACTCGCGCATCTTGCGATCGCGCTCCAGTGAGTGAATTAAGGACGGTACGTTGTCCTTGTAACGGGGATCCAGCAGCGTGGCCACCCAGTAATCAGCACAAGTTAGAATGTGGGCAACTCGGCGGTCGTTGTGGAGACACTGCAGCATGTAATCGCTCATGTGTGCCAGGCTGCCCAGAGGCGACGAAAGGCTGTCCTCTGTGGGAGGTGTATCGTCCGTGTCCTCTGTATCCCCCCAGCCACGCACCAGTGATGGCCATGAGCTGGCCTGGGTGCCACCCTGCTGTGAACATGGTTCCATCTCCTCCTCCAGCTCCTCCTCCTCCTCATCCTCCTCATCCTCCAGAACTGTGCCCCTGCTGGACAATTGCGTCCCTGGCGTTTGCGTGTGCAGGAACCCACCCTCGGAGCCCCTTGCGAATGACTGCCCTGAAAGCCTTGGAAATGTTACCTCTTCATCCTCCTCCTCCTCCTCATCCTGTGCCACATCCTCTTCCATCATCGCCCGAATTGTTTTTTCAAGGAGGCATAGAAGTGGGATAGTTAAGCTGAGAACGGCGTCATTGCCACTGGCCATGTTGGTGGAGTACTCAAAACAGCGCAACAAGGCACACAGGTCTCGCATGGAGGCCCAGTTATTGGTGGTGAAGTGGTGCTGTTCCGCAGAGCGACTCACGCGTGCGTGCTGCAGCTGAAACTCCACTATGGCCTGCTGCTGCTCGCACAGTCTTTCCAGCATGTGCAAGGTGGAGTTCCACCTTGTGGGCACGTCACATATGAGGCGGTGAGCGGGAAGGCCGAAGTTACGCTGCAGCGCTGCCAGGCGAGCAGCAGCAGGGTGAGAACGCCGAAAGTGCGCACAAACGGCCCGCACTTTCTGCAGCAGCTCTGACATATCGGGGTAGTTTTTAAGGAACCTCTGCACCACCAAATTCAGCACATGCGCCAGGCAAGGGATGTGCGTCAAACCGGCTAGGCCCAGAGCTGCTATGAGATTTCGCCCGTTATCACACACCACCAGGCCGGGCTTGAGGCTCGCTGGCAGCAACCACTCATTTGTCTGCTGTTCCATGCTCCTCCACAACTCCTGCGCGGTGTGTGGTTTGTCCCCCAAACAGGCAAGTTGTAAAACTGCCTGCTGTCGTTTACCCCTGGCCGTGCTGAAGTTGGTGGTGAAGGTGTTACGCTGTCCGGATGAGGAGGCGGTAGAGGATGAGGAAGCGGAGTAGGAGGAGTTACGAACAGGAGGCAAACTGAAGCGCCCTGCAATCCTCGGTGGTGGAAGGACATGCGCCAAATTGCTATCCGCCTCAGGCCCATCCGCCACTGCATTTACCCAGTGTGCCGTTAGGGAGATATAACGCCCCTGACCGTGCTTACTGGTCCACGTATCCGTAGTTAGGTGGACCTTGGCACAGATGGCGTTGCGCAGTGCACACCTGATATTTTCCCCCACTTGGTTGTGCAGGGAAGGGATGGCTTGCCTGGAAAAGTAGTGGCGGCTGTGGGACAGCCACCGACATAAGGTTTTTAAAACTGTGCGTCTCCACCAGACGGAATGACAGCATTTCAAAGGCCAATAATTTTGAAATGCTGGCATTCAGGGCCAGGGATCGCGGGTGGGTAGGGGGGTACTTCCTCTTCCTCTCAAGTGTTTGGGAGATGGAAAGCTGAACGCTTCCACGGGACATTGTGGAGATGGTTGTTGGTGACCCAGGTGGTGGTGTTGCTGACAGATCGTCTGTTTGCGGGGTGGCAGGTGCCGGTATCACTACAGATGTGGCTGGAGCGGCCGAGACTGCAGCAGAAGAGGAAGCAGGATGAGCCAGAGACGTTTCTTGGTTTTGAAGGTGTGTACTCCACTGCAGCTCGTGCTTTGCACTTAGATGCCTGATCATGCAGGTTGTGCTCAGGTTGAGAAGGTTCATGCCTCACTTCAAGCTCTGATTGCACAGGGTGCAAACCACTCGTGTCCTGTCATCAGCACATTTTCTAAAGAACTTCCACGCTAGAGAACTCCTTTGAGCTGACTTTGGTGCGCTCGTTCCCTTGCTGCGTTGGGCAGTAGCGGGCGTAGTGTCTAGGGCACGGCCGCTCCGCTTCTGCACCCTGCTCCCTCTTCTGCTGTGCTGGTGGCTCTGTGCGACCACCGCCTCTTCCTCCAAACTACTCAGGTCACCTGCATGACGTTCATTCCATGTGGGGTCGAGGACCTCATCGTCCTCCACATCATCTTCCACCCAGTCTTCACCCCTGCCCTCCTTGTCGGTCTCCACAATGCTGAACGCCGCAGCAGTTGGCACCTGCGTTTCGTCATCATCGGAGACGTGCTGCGATGATCCTTGCATGTACTCATCTTGAGAAATAAGTGGTTGGGCATCGCTGCACTCAATCTCTTCCACTTCTGGGGCAGGGCTAGGTGGATGGCCCTGGGAAACCCTGCTGACAGAGTCCTCAAAAAGAATAAGAGACTGCTGTATGGCTTGGGGCTCAGACTGCTGGCCTGATTTGCAAGGGGGTGAGGTGAAAGACGGTTGGACATTGGCTGCAGGTGCCAACTCTGACCTTTCTGCAGTAGACTGGGTGGGAGACAATGTGAAGGAACTGGAGGCACTGTCAGCAGCAAACCAATCTACTATCGCCTCAACTTGTTCTGGCCTCATCACTTCTAGGGGCGTTTGATGCCCTACCAAATACTGATGCAGGTTCTGTCGCCTACTCACACTTGAGGAAGGTGTTTCACTTGTGCGTGTAGCTGGCACAGATCGACCATGTCCTCTCCTTGCAACAGGAGCTCTACCAGCAGCACCACGACCCAGGCCACGGCCCTTATTTGACGGTCTCCTCATATTTCTGTAATTTAAGATCTTGCCCTAGAAAGGTTTTTATTGAATAGCGGAATAGAAAATATGATCCAAAAAAAGTGTATGTATATCACACGTACACAACCACACTAGGCCCCAATTACTATTGTTTGTACCCCTAAAAGGCTAGATGAGGAGTAGGGGGAGTATGGAACAGGCAGCACCCTCAAACCTTCAGAAGTATGAGATGAACCCCAACAACTTGGAAAGGTGGATCTCTCTCACGTACCGACACAGACTATCCCGCAATTCAATTGATCCTCAAAGGTTTTTATTGAATAGCGGAATAGGAAATATGATCAAAAAAAGTGTATGTATCTCGCACGTACACAACCACACTAGGCCCCAATTACTATTGTTTGTACCCCTAAAAGGCTAGATGAGGAGTAGGGGGGGTATGGAACAGGCAGCACCCTCAAACCTTCAGAAGTATGAGATGAACCCCAACAACTTGGAAAGGTGGATCTCTCTCACACGTACCGACACAGACTATCCCGCAATTCAATTGATCCTCAAAGGTTTTTATTGAATAGCGGAATAGGAAATATGATCAAAAAAAGTGTATGTATCTCGCACGTACACAACCACACTAGGCCCCAATTACTATTGTTTGTACCCCTAAAAGGCTAGATGAGGAGTAGGGGGGGTATGGAACAGGCAGCACCCTCAAACCTTCAGAAGTATGAGATGAACCCCAACAACTTGGAAAGGTGGATCTCTCTCACACGTACCGACACAGACTATCCCGCAATTCAATTGATCCTCAAAGGTTTTTATTGAATAGCGGAATAGGAAATATGATCAAAAAAAGTGTATGTATCTCGCACGTACACAACCACACTAGGCCCCAATTACTATTGTTTGTACCCCTAAAAGGCTAGATGAGGAGTAGGGGGGGTATGGAACAGGCAGCACCCTCAAACCTTCAGAAGTATGAGATGAACCCCAACAACTTGGAAAGGTGGATCTCTCTCACACGTACCGACACAGACTATCCCGCAATTCAATTGATCCTCAAAGGTTTTTATTGAATAGCGGAATAGGAAATATGATCAAAAAAAGTGTATGTATCTCGCACGTACACAACCACACTAGGCCCCAATTACTATTGTTTGTACCCCTAAAAGGCTAGATGAGGAGTAGGGGGGGTATGGAACAGGCAGCACCCTCAAACCTTCAGAAGTATGAGATGAACCCCAACAACTTGGAAAGGTGGATCTCTCTCACACGTACCAACACAGACTATCCCCCAATTTAACTGATCCCCAAAGGTTTTTGATTAAATAGCGGAATAGAAAATATGATCCAAAAAAAGTGTATGTATATCACACGTACACAACCACACTAGGCCCCAATTACTATTGTTTGTACCCCTAAAAGGCTAGATGAGGAGTAGGGGGAGTATGGAACAGGCAGCACCCTCAAACCTTCAGAAGTATGAGATGAACCCCAACAACTTGGAAAGGTGGATCTCTCTCACACGTACCAACACAGACTATCCCCCAATTTAACTGATCCCCAAAGGTTTTTGATTAAATAGCGGAATAGAAAATATGATCCCAAAAAAGTGTATGTATATCACACGTACACAACCACACTAGGCCCCAATTACTATTGTTTGTACCCCTAAAAGGCTAGGAGTAGGGGGAGTATGGAACAGGCAGCACCCTCAAACCTTCAGAAGTATGAGATGAACCCCAACAACTTGGAAAGGTGGATCTCTCTCACACGTACCAACACAGACTATCCCCCAATTTAACTGATCCCCAAAGGTTTTTGATTAAATAGCGGAATAGAAAATATGATCCCAAAAAAGTGTATGTATATCACACGTACACAACCACACTAGGCCCCAATTACTATTGTTTGTACCCCTAAAAGGCTAGGAGTAGGGGGAGTATGGAACAGGCAGCACCCTCAAACCTTCAGAAGTATGAGATGAACCCCAACAACTTGGAAAGGTGGATCTCTCTCACACGTACCAACACAGACTATCCCCCAATTTAACTGATCCCCAAAGGTTTTTGATTAAATAGCGGAATAGAAAATATGATCCCAAAAAAGTGTATGTATATCACACGTACACAACCACACTAGGCCCCAATTACTATTGTTTGTACCCCTAAAAGGCTAGGAGTAGGGGGAGTATGGAACAGGCAGCACCCTCAAACCTTCAGAAGTATGAGATGAACCCCAACAACTTGGAAAGGTGGATCTCTCTCACACGTACCAACACAGACTATCCCCCAATTTAACTGATCCCCAAAGGTTTTTGATTAAATAGCGGAATAGAAAATATGATCCCAAAAAAGTGTATGTATATCACACGTACACAACCACACTAGGCCCCAATTACTATTGTTTGTACCCCTAAAAGGCTAGGAGTAGGGGGAGTATGGAACAGGCAGCACCCTCAAACCTTCAGAAGTATGAGATGAACCCCAACAACTTGGAAAGGTGGATCTCTCTCACACGTACCAACACAGACTATCCCCCAATTTAACTGATCCCCAAAGGTTTTTGATTAAATAGCGGAATAGAAAATATGATCCCAAAAAAGTGTATGTATATCACACGTACACAACCACACTAGGCCCCAATTACTATTGTTTGTACCCCTAAAAGGCTAGGAGTAGGGGGAGTATGGAACAGGCAGCACCCTCAAACCTTCAGAAGTATGAGATGAACCCCAACAACTTGGAAAGGTGGATCTCTCTCACACGTACCAACACAGACTATCCCCCAATTTAACTGATCCCCAAAGGTTTTTGATTAAATAGCGGAATAGAAAATATGATCCCAAAAAAGTGTATGTATATCACACGTACACAACCACACTAGGCCCCAATTACTATTGTTTGTACCCCTAAAAGGCTAGGAGTAGGGGGAGTATGGAACAGGCAGCACCCTCAAACCTTCAGAAGTATGAGATGAACCCCAACAACTTGGAAAGGTGGATCTCTCTCACACGTACCAACACAGACTATCCCCCAATTTAACTGATCCCCAAAGGTTTTTGATTAAATAGCGGAATAGAAAATATGATCCCAAAAAAGTGTATGTATATCACACGTACACAACCACACTAGGCCCCAATTACTATTGTTTGTACCCCTAAAAGGCTAGGAGTAGGGGGAGTATGGAACAGGCAGCACCCTCAAACCTTCAGAAGTATGAGATGAACCCCAACAACTTGGAAAGGTGGATCTCTCTCACACGTACCAACACAGACTATCCCCCAATTTAACTGATCCCCAAAGGTTTTTGATTAAATAGCGGAATAGAAAATATGATCCCAAAAAAGTGTATGTATATCACACGTACACAACCACACTAGGCCCCAATTACTATTGTTTGTACCCCTAAAAGGCTAGGAGTAGGGGGAGTATGGAACAGGCAGCACCCTCAAACCTTCAGAAGTATGAGATGAACCCCAACAACTTGGAAAGGTGGATCTCTCTCACACGTACCAACACAGACTATCCCCCAATTTAACTGATCCCCAAAGGTTTTTGATTAAATAGCGGAATAGAAAATATGATCCCAAAAAAGTGTATGTATATCACACGTACACAACCACACTAGGCCCCAATTACTATTGTTTGTACCCCTAAAAGGCTAGGAGTAGGGGGAGTATGGAACAGGCAGCACCCTCAAACCTTCAGAAGTATGAGATGAACCCCAACAACTTGGAAAGGTGGATCTCTCTCACACGTACCAACACAGACTATCCCCCAATTTAACTGATCCCCAAAGGTTTTTGATTAAATAGCGGAATAGAAAATATGATCCCAAAAAAGTGTATGTATATCACACGTACACAACCACACTAGGCCCCAATTACTATTGTTTGTACCCCTAAAAGGCTAGGAGTAGGGGGAGTATGGAACAGGCAGCACCCTCAAACCTTCAGAAGTATGAGATGAACCCCAACAACTTGGAAAGGTGGATCTCTCTCACACGTACCAACACAGACTATCCCCCAATTTAACTGATCCCCAAAGGTTTTTGATTAAATAGCGGAATAGAAAATATGATCCCAAAAAAGTGTATGTATATCACACGTACACAACCACACTAGGCCCCAATTACTATTGTTTGTACCCCTAAAAGGCTAGATGAGGAGTAGGGGGAGTATGGAACAGGCAGCACCCTCAAACCTTCAGAAGTATGAGATTGTGTTCACTGTACCCCACAAAGATTGAGTTCACTGCACCCCACAATGATTGTGTTCACTGCACCCCACAAAGATTGTGTTCACTGCACCTCACAAAGATTGTGTTCACTGTACCCCCCAAAGATTGTGTTCACTGCACCCCACAAAGATTCTGTTCACTGTACCCCACAAAGATTGTGTTCACTGCACCCCAAAAAGATTGTGTTCACTGCACCCCAAAAAGGATGTTGTTCACTGCACCCCAAAAAGGATGTTGTTCACTCCACCCCAAAAAGATTGTGTTCACTGCACCCCACAAAGATTGTGTTCACTGCACCCCAAAAAGATTGTGTTCACTGCACCCCAAAAATGATTTTGTTCACTGCACCCCAAAAAGGATTTTGTTCACTGCACCCCAAAAAGGATGTTGTTCACTCCACCCCAAAAAGATTGTGTTCACTGCACCCCAAAAAGATTGTGTTCACTGCACCCCACAAAGGATTTTGTTCACTGCACCCCAAAAAGATTGTGTTCACTGCACCCCAAAAAGGATGTTGTTCACTGCACCCCAAAAAGGATTTTGTTCACTGCACCCCAAAAAGATTGTGTTCACTGCACCCCACAAAGGATTTTGTTCACTGCACCCCACAAAGATTGTGTTCACTGCACACCAAAAAGGATTGTGTTCACTGCACCCCAAAAAGATTTTGTTCACTGCACCCCAAAAAGATTGTGTTCACTGCAGCCCAAAAAGATTGTGTTCACTGCAGCCCAAAAAGATTGTGTTCACTGCAGCCCAAAAAGATTGTGTTCACTGCAGCCCAAAAAGATTGTGTTCACTGCAGCCCAAAAAGATTGTGTTCACTGCAGCTCACACACAGAAAAATGGATCTGGATCACTGACACCTGCCTATCTCCAATCCCACACCACACAGCAATATCGATTGTAGTTTGTAGAACACAGTTTCCCTAAAATTCAGCAGACTCTGTCCCTAACAGGATTGAGAAGAGATCGTAGATCAGGATTGAGTGCAGACCCCACCCCCCACACAGCAATATCGATTGTAGTTTGTAGAAGACACTGACCCTATAATTCAGCAGACTCTATCCCTAAAATGCCTACAACTCGCCCTGCCTAAACACTCCGACCTGTCCCTCAATTCTATCCGGACACAAATGGTTTTTTCCTGCCTATCTTTCCCTAATCAGCAGCCAGCACGTTGATGTGTGCTCTGTCCCTGAATCTAAGCAGCATAATGACGCCGCTGCGGCTGCCTCGAACTTATAAAGACTTGGTCACATGCTTCAGACGGCCAATCACAGCTACTGAGACATTTGCAGGCATGGCTGGGATGGCTTAAGGCACACCAGTTAAACGATTGTTGATTGGCTGTTGAAAGCCCGCCATGAAAAGAGCGCCAAAGCATGCAAAACCCGGAAATAAAACGACCGAACACGGATTTTTACCCGAACATACAGTAAAGTGTCCGTGTCCGTGTTCGGGTACAAAAAATCCAATTATTCGGTACGAACACGAATAATACAGTCCGTGTTCGCTCAACACTAGTCCCTTGTTACCATCTGAAAAAAAGTTGAGAGGTATACAATGTAGGGTAATAAAGCTGTCACTTTTAGCTTTATATTATATTTTACATAAAATCACACTTATGTGACATTCTTTTAATCAGCAATCTTTGATGGTTAGCTTTTGGGGCAAATATTTGAGGCTGCACAAGGTTCATAAAAGTTATGTTTAGAAGAATTACAGGAAAATACTTTTTTTTTTTTTCAAATGTGTCGCTATTTCTTTTGAATTAAAACCTAGAAAAAATAACGCACGTACCCAAATCTGCAATAAAATAAAGTTCTAACCAAAGCATAGGCAAAACAGCAAAAAAGCTCTAGGATTTATTTGCTGTATAGAGAAAAAAGGCCCAGGGACTCAGCTGGCAAAGATATATTGAGTCATTATATTTGAACAGTTACTGTCCATAAATGAATGTGTAAAAAGTCAGAAACTTTATATGAAGAAAGGTAATATCATTGTGATTCAGGGAATGATATTTTCTAACACACAATCAACATCTTACACAGTTATGTGATTAAAAACACTGCCAACTGTAACTTATTGGCATTCTTATCTTAGAAGGGGACTGGCTATGTACATAAATGTGAAATATAATATTTTCTGTGCAGGTATGATTCTGTATAACATACATATTCATGGATGTAAATAGCAGATTTTTTGCCTTGGTTAAATCTGTTGTTTTCATTTCCTTATCCTTCAATATATACAAGTACAGCATATATTGTGCAATACCTGTATGTCTAGAGGCCACCGTATATTGCCTGTGAGATTAATTAACTGGTTTGAGCTCTAAAGTTTTTGTGGTTTGTTACCACAATATAACTGTCAAAATAAATGCTTTAGTGCTAAATGTAAAAGCACAGTGTATTTTGAGCTTATTTTCATTATCGCGCTGTATAACTAAAAATCATTTCTGATTTAACTTTTATATTTTTACCTGTTTGCCCTCCTATGTTTTATTGTAACTGCTCAACAACTGTAAAGATAGGATCTCACACACTGACACTAATTTATTAGTCATAGTGACTGTTCATTAGAGATAAGTGAACTAAGAAATGTTTGGTTTGCTGGATGTTTGACAAACCCAGTGGAAAATCTAAAAACTCTAAACATAATGCCTGAACACCATTGAAGTCTAGTTTCCATATAAATGCCAGGGTGAGAGGGACCTATTGAGATGAGGCACAGGAGCCAAGCACCCCAGAGCTATTAGGATGTAATCAGCTACTAATGTAAAGGGCTCACAATAAGGCTGAAGTCCTAGGCAAGATGGTACAGAACTCAGAAGGAACAGCTTTAGTCCCCCTGACTCCTCAGACTTTCTTCTTCTGGTCTTGGGAGAAGTACAAAAGCCTTTCTCAGCCAGGACAGTGGCCTCTAATGTGAGTACTGGTGAAGCTTGGGAACAAGTGGGCCATCTGGGAGCATATCCGGCTAGGCAGAACTGTAGAACTATAGATAGGGTCATTGACAGGGAGACTGGTATACTAATGAGGGGAGCTTGATGCTGTGGCCTTAATTTACATAGGGGAGGTTGACCCCATGCCCTTTTTTTTTTTTTTTTTTTTTTTTTATTGTTTGCTTTTTTATCCTGTGGTTAAGGATAAGGGACTGGTATGGAATTGTAAGAGACACTTAACAATTTTTTCTTAAAGGGAAAGTACACATTATTTTAAAATATTTATTGTGACTAAAGAAGAAAAGGCTCGGATCCCCCTCAAAATTCATAACAGACTCTTATTGATGGGGGGGGGGGGGCAGAAAAGTAAAAGATAAAAAATCCCTCCATTGTTTTTAATACCCTTAATTCAGGGAACATTCTACATTCACTGAAATCTATGCAAGGAGTTTTGTCAATAGAGTTAAGGACAGAAAGGGGTGGTTGCCTGTCGAGACCTTCCTCAGCGTACTTTCTTGTTAGATCCAAAGCTTTTAACCTCTGCAGCACCAGAAATTCAGCATTGTGAAGACAATTGGGAATCACTGAAGAGAACATTTCTATAGGAGCCATTAACCTGCAGGATGTGGGACATACATTGTTGCAGGACACTTACATGACTGCAGCTGTATCACAACATTTTTTTAACTAAACTTTAGCTTTAAAAGCAATCAGCCATGCCTCAAACAGCCTCCTATAGTATAAAAGCAGAGATGTATAGTAACTAAGTAGAACTACTTCACTACTGTACTTAAGTACTGAAAGGCGCTATCTGTACTTTCCTGGAGTAGAGTTTTTTTCTCCTACTTCCACTTTTACTTCACTACATTTTTTCAATGATTTCAATACTTCTACTCCAATATTTTGTTTTTTGTGCTGCTAGTTACTCGTTACAATTATAAAAATTACCACTGACAGAACAGTAGATGGCAGGTTTCATGAAGCTCAAAACATGTGTATTATCAGCGCATATGAAAATAAAAGCTACTGTATGTATAAATAAAAGCTGCATTTGAAATAATAAAAAACAATATGATGTTCAAACTTTTGACTTCTTTCTTTAATAACTACATAACACAGTACTTGTACTTTTACTTTCAGTACTTGAGTAGCAATTTTTTTTCAAAACTACTGGTACTTTTACTTTCAGTACTTGAGTAGCAAAAGTTTTAAAAAAACTACTTGCAATACTTAAGTACAAAAAATGTTGAATACTTTAGTACTTCTACTCTTTTTGATCAAAAACTTCCACTTCTACTCAAGTCACTTTTTGATCGAGCACTTGTACTTTTACTCAAGTATGGGTTTCGAGTACTTTATACAACTCTGTATAAAAGGAAATGAATAAGCTGAGTATCACTGCATTAATACCATACAAAAGTGCCTCTAAGGGCCCATTCACATCATATACAGTTATGAGGAAAAATGCAGGTAACCACTACAAAACACAGAAAGCAATAGTTTTCTGTGTGTTATGTTCAGACTGCTTTGCATGGTCCCACATGTCACTGCACGAAAGTGCAGTGCGCCACACTGCTGGTCAATGACATAAACCAAGTGTCGCAAGTTTTTATACTTCAAATTAGAGTTGCAATGATACTGATACCAGCATTGGTATTGGCGTCGATACTAAGCATTTGCATGAGTATCGGTACTCGTGTAAATGCTCTGAATACCTGAAACCCATGCTTTCAGGCTCTGTTCTTTCAGCTGTCAGCAGTATTCCCCCACTGACAGCTGCAATTCAAAAATAAAAAAAGCTGTCAATTATTGGTTGTTTGGGACCGTCCTTAACAACCAATGACTCATTCAGCTGTCAGTGGGGTTCCCCTGTTGACAGCTGAAGTGTAAATGAAGTTTCGGCAATTGGGGCTGTAAAAAAAAAAAAAAACCTGGGCAATGTTTATCAACAACATTGCTCAGCTGCTGAAACAGAAAGATAAAAAGAAACATTGTTTCTTTTTTTATCTTTCTGTTTATTTATCTACAGATCAAAGGGGACGAACGTCGATCTGCAGATGAAGTCAGTTTAAAGCAACCTGTCAAGTAAAAAAAACTTTTTTTTTTTCTTAAATGTTCCTCTGTTTAGCCCCTTATTAACCCTTAATTTACTCTAATCAGCCTTAATTAACTTTTTATTCTCCATCTCGATTTAATTATTACGGCACACATTCACTGTGGCATTGTTTCAATAAGCTTCTGCAATGTCACGCGATTTATGTCCCTTCAGTGTTGCATTCATTTTTCCCCATGATCTTGTATTGATGATGAGAGAGTCGGACCACTGCGCAAAGCCTTCTCCAGCACACCTCAAAGATTCTCAATGCGGTTAAGTTCTGGACTCTGTGGTGGCCAATCCATGTGTGATAATGATATCTCATGTTCCCTGAACCACTCTTTCACAATTTGAGCCTAATGAATCCTGGCATTGTCATTGAATATGCCCGTACCGTAAGGGAAGAAAAATCCATTAATGGAACAACCTGGTCATTCAGTATATTCAGGTAGTCAGCTGACCTCATTCTTTGGGCAGTAGGATAGTACCAATAGGATAGTTACTGCATGCTTAGTTTAGTTAGTTGCTTAGTTAATTCCAGGTGGCGACTTTTTTTTGGCAAGGCAGTGTATATTTGCATGTTTCACATTAAAAACACAACATTTTTAAAAAAATAATTGTATTTTATTTGTCAATGACTTTTCAATGCTTTGTACCACTGCTGACAGCTGAAATGAAAACATAACAGTTGCAGCAGATATCAGTAATTGGTATCAGCGAGTACTAAAAAAAAAAGTATCAGTACTCATACTCATAAAAAAATGGTATCGGTGCATCCCTACTTCAAAAAAAGTTTGTTAAAAATAAAAGGAGCTGTGTGATGTGACAAAACGAGCATCACACCGCTCTCTGCCATGCGCCTCTACAGATGATGGATGTGGATGATGAACGCTGAATTCCTGGGCTGATAAGTGTCTAGAGCCCATTTTCATCTCTTCAGCACCATGGATTGCAGGAATGCTTGACTTTACATACACATTACTGCAACACAGTAAAGGCCTGGATTCTTTCCTAAATGTTCATAATAGATTTTATAACTAGTTATAAAATAATACATGGTCAGGGCCAGCGCTACCTATAGGCATGGTAGGCGCATATCAGTCAGGGGTAGCGCCAAGGCTGCTGAACCGGCTCTTGAGTGCCGTATATACAGTACAACCACAGAATCATTATATAAAGCACAGCCACAAAATCAGAATATAAAGAACAGCCACAGAATCAAAATTTAAAGCGTAACTCCACTTTTGTTGAGAAACAATCTATGTACATTACAAGGATTTTAACAAACTTTGTTGCAGATTCCTACCTTTTGTCATTCAGAAGAAATCATTGTTTGCTTCTCTGTACCTCTGTGCTGAGTGGGTCAAATAAGAGTGGTTTCATAATTATCTATCAGCTGTGGCAGCTGCAGAGCTCTAATGAGGAAAGCTGCTGGGCCTGCATCCCTTTAGACGTGTTCCTATTGAGAGTATCTCACCAAATATGACATTTTTGTTGTAGGGGATGCCAGAAATTTGACTTGTATCTTAGTGCAGAGTTCTGGGAAAATTGGTGAGCCAATCACACAAGCAGGAAATTATGTTTCTGGGGTGTGGTCAGTATAGATTCTGTGTACAGAACAGCTCCAGATAGCCATATTGCATTGTATTTTCAGAAATTTACAACAGCTGCAGATTGAAAAGGAAAGGTCATTGTTAATAACATTCAATTCAATATGATTTGTGTCGCAATTGTATACGCTATATTGTTTTTCTTTATTTGCTATTTTTTTCACCCATGAAAGTGGAGTTACCCTTTAACCACTTTACCACCGGAGGATTTTGCTGTCTTACGTCCAGGCCACTTTTTGCGATTCGGCGCTGTACGACTTTAACTGTGACGCCGTACCCAAACGAAATTTACGTCCTTTTTTTTAACCACAAATAGAGCTTTCGTTTGGTGGTATTTGATCACCTGTGCGATTTTTATTTTTTGCGCTATAAACAAAAAAAGAGCGTTTATTTTGAAAAAATAACAATATTTTTAACATTTTTTATATGAAATTCCTCCCAAAAAATATGTAAAAATCTAATTTTTTTAAAATTTTTGGCCAATTTGTTTTCTGCTACCTATGTTTGGTAAAAAAAATCACAATAAGCGTATTTTGATTGGTTTGCGCAAAAGTTATTGCGTTTACTAACTAAGGGAAAGATTTCTGTCATTTTTGGTGTTTTTTTTTTAACAAATAATGGCGGCGAACTGCGACATTGCGGCAGACAGATCGGACCCTTGACTGACATTTTTGACACTTTTGGGGGTACCAGTGACATTACTGCAGTAATCAGTGCTATAAATATGCACTGTTACTGTAAAAATGACACTGGCAGGGAAGGGGTTAATTTTATTGGAGAGGGAGGGGTTAATGTATGCCTGGTGCTTACTAACGTGTGGGGGGGGGGAGGTGACTGAGTGAGTCAGGGACAGATCGGATGTTCAGCTATGCTGAACACTGCGATCTGTCACTCCCTGTCACTTAGGAGATCCGCCCGCTCTGTTTACACAGGCGGGCGGATCTCCAAACTAGATTCCCCAACGATCGGGGAAGAGCGGCGGTGATCGCCGCCGCTCCTCCCCTGGCCCGACTCCCGCTGTGAATGAAAACAGCGGGAGCGCGCCTACAGGGGGAGGAGTCCACGATAACGAGCCACTGTGCCGCAGTAGAGGCACAGTGGCCAGAGGTAAAGTGGTTAACCACATAACGACCGCCCACCCCAGATATATTGCGGCAGGCAGCCGCTGCTGGGCAAAGTGACGTAGGGTTACGTCACTCGCTCAGCCGCCCCCGCTCGTTCACTGAGATCCCCGCTCTCCGATGTCCGCCGGTCACTCGCGATCTCCCACAGGAGAGGGAGAAAGGCAGACGGCTGATGTAAACACAGCCGTCTGTCATTCTTCCTGATGTAAGCACAGAGGCTATACGATCCTGCTATGTAGGATCGTATGTCTCTGTGATTACATCACAAGCCACAACCCCCCACAGTTAGAATCAAGCCCCTAGGGACACACTTAACCCCTTGATCACCAATAAAGTTAACCCCTTCCCTGCCAGTGTAATTTTGACAGTAACAGTGCATATTTATAGCACTGATAACTGTAGTAATGTATCTGGTACTCCCAAAAGTGTAAAAAATGTCAGTCAGGGGTTCGATCTGTCCGCCGCAATGTCATAGTCCCGCAAAAAAAATAATCGCAGATCGCCGCCATTACTAGTAAAAAAAAAAGCAATAAAAAATGACATAAATCTTTCCTGTAGTTAGTAAACGCAATAACTTTTGCGCAAACCAATCAAAATATGCTTATTGCAATTTTTTTTACCAAACATATGTAGCAGAAAACAAATTGGCCTAAAATGTTAAAAAAAATTTGATTTTACATTTTTTTTTGAGAATTTCATATAAAAAAATTTGAAAAATATTTTTTCAAAATTGTCGCTCTTTTTTTGTTTATAGCGCAAAAAATAAAAATCACACAGGTGATCAAATACCAGCAAAAGAAAGCTCTGTTTGTAGGAGTGAAAAGGATGTACATTTTTTTTGGGTACAGCGGCGCACGACCACGCAATTGTCCGTTAAAGTCACGCAGTGCCGAATCGCAAAATAGGGCCTAGTCTTTGAGCAGCCAAATCTTCCGGGGGTTAAGTGGTTAAAGTACAGACACAGTATCAGAATATAACACAGCCACAGAATCAGTGTTTACAGTACAGCTACAGTATCGGCATATAAAGTACAGCCATATAGAACCTACTGTACTATGATCATCATTCAGGTCCAGAAACAAAAAGGGAAAAGGACTGCATGCTTTCCTATTTTTCTGAATCTAAACATTACAGAACAGAGGTAGCCTGATGTAAGCAGACATAGGTCTGTTTACAATCAGCTGCCCATAGAGTCATTACAGGTTTGCCTCTGTCCACTGTGCTAACATACACATAGACATAAACTGAACAGGTATGGATGTAAAAAAACTGAAATTGTCCATTACCATTCAGCTGTGATTCAGCAGGGGATCTGCTCACGAGTCCCCTACTGAATGGTGTGGACAAAGCCAGATGATCATCAATTTGAGCCTGACTGTGTAGGGGCGGAGCCAAGGGGGTGGGGGTGGGGGGTGGCAAAATAGGGTTTTGTCTAGGGTGTCAAAATTTCTTGCACCAGCCCTGTACATGGTTACTAACTGGTTACCAACATTTACATGTAAAGTTGATCCAAGGAATTTTTGATTGCCTCTTGCGGGATCAGGAAGGAATTTTTCCCTCTACTGGAGAAAATGGGATCATGCTTTTCTGAGTTTTTTTTTTACCTTCCTCTGCATCAACTGTGGGTATAGAATTGTGTATATAGGAGTGTATGTTTTTTTCCCCCCCTTTTATTGGTTGATCTAAATGGACTTGTGTCTTTTTAACCAGACTAACTATGTAACTATGTAACATGATTATATGCTATGTGCGTCCCAATGCAGTAACCAAACACACCTCTAAAGCACATGTGTTGCAGCCCAGCATAATTCATGGTATTGCACGTTTGCATATTCAGAAAGCATGTTGCATGTCAGTTTTGGAGGCACTTTGACAGCCTACACAAATTAAATAGACGACTTAATGCAATACACAAAATGCATGACTTAACACACGTTAATGTGCATGCATTAATATGGTGCACCAAAATGGAAAGTTCTGAAAGGACCAATGCCATACTTATTACATTTTTTTTTTTTTTTTATCGATAATAGCTCTTCAGCTCATTGTTTTAACAACACCTCCTTCTTTGTTGTCTCCTACAGCCATGAATTGCCACCACCAATGCCACTTGCAAAAGCGGCACTGCTACAATAGAACATTAGGATGAATGTAAATGTGTCCTCAAAGACTGCTTGGAAGTAATGAAGAAGATTGATTTGCACCCTGCCTAAAGTTACACCAGCAAATGACTCATTCTGATGTAAATGAAAAGATCATTAAATCAATAATGTCCCCCTTGTAACCTTTGTCAATTCACAAACCCTAAATCTGACCCCATTTGAAATATGTTGCATCTGTGTGCAATAAAATCAGACTAAAAAACAGAACATCACATATGATCTGACAATATCCTATTTATTTTATTTCCACAAGTACAAAAAGTCAAAGAATTTTGGATATAGTCAACCCTTTATAAGGTAAGTACATGATGACTGGCCAACCTTGGACTGAGTGTTGCATAGTTGTGGATCTGGAATTCTAGATTATAGGATAAATTTACCATTACAGAAAAAATAATAAATGTGCATATCTTTCCAGAAAAAAAACGTGCATTTATGATTTTTTTCTGCAGGAACCTGGAAAGCATTGCACTCGCGATCAGTAGATTATGGGTGCAATATGGACTACTTCAGACATGTCCTCCAGCTTTCAGGCTAAACCTCTGTATGAGCTTTATGTTCAAAAACCAAAGGACATGTCAAGGGACTATGAGAGCTCTCATCAGCACCACTGCAGACCACTGAAACTAAGAGTTTGCCACTGTGGGAGATGGTACTTGTAGTTTAATCATCCACAACAATCTCTGTCCACACAGCTGCTCTTGTTTATAAAAAATGAAAGCAGGTGCAAGAAGATCCCCCATCTGCTGTCATGGGGGTGGGTTTGGGGGTAGTGGTAGCAGGAGCTGGAACATGTTACATGTTTGTGAGGAAACCGACCCCCCACTGTGCTTGAGTGCTTCCGTCAGTATACCGCTTCCTCCAGTCTTGAACATAGACATCAGATATTATAGCCGCATAACATACAAGACTTTGTATGTTGTAAAGTCAGAAGCTTTTTCATTCTATGCATTAAGATAAAAAACCTTCTGTGTGCAGCAGCCCCCCTCAGCCCTCCTAATACTTATCTATGGTCCATCTAGATCCAGTGATGTCCGCAAGTGCCTCAGCCATCCTCTCTCTCCTGATTGGCTGGGACACAGCAGCGGTGCCATTGGCTCCCGCCACTGTCAATTCAAACTAAGTTAGCCAATATGGAGAGAGAGGGGGCAGCTCCATGTCTGAATGGATACACGGAGCTGTAGCTTAGCTTGGGTGCCCATATAGCAAGCTATTTGTTGTGGGGCCACTCATCAGGAGGGAGGGGCCAGAAGCTCCAACCAGGGACCCGAGAAAAGAAGGATCTGGGCTGCTCTGTGCAAACCATTACACAGAGGAGGTAATTATAACATGTTTGTTATCTTAATAAAAAAAGAAAGGGGACTTTACAATCACTTTATAGCAGATGTACAGTCAAAGCTATATATATATATATATATATATATATATATATATATATATATATATATATATAGTAGCTCACAAAAGTGAGTGCACTCCTCACATTATTGTAAATATTTTATTATATCTTTTCATGTGTGTAAATTTGCTGTCCCCTCAAAATAACCCAACACACAGCCATTAATGTCTAAACCATGTCTCAACGGTTGGTAACAAAAGTGAGTACACCCCTAAGTGAAAATGTCTAAATTGGGCCCAATTAGCAATTTTTCCTCCCTGGTGTCATGTGACTCATTAGTGTTACAATGTCTCAGGTGTGATTGGGGAGCAGGTGTGTTCAATTTGGTGTTATCGCTCTCACTCTCATACTGGTCACTGGAAGCTCAACATGGCACCTCATGGCAAATAACTCTCTGAGGATCTGAAAAAAAGAATTGTTGCTCTACATTAGATTGCCAATACCCTGAAACAGAGCTGCAGCATGGTGGCCAAGACCATATGGCGGTTTACCAAGAAAGGTTCCACTCAGAACAGGCCTCGGCATGGTTGACCAAATAAGTTGAGTGCACGTGCTCAGCATCATATCCAGAGGTTGTCTTTGAAAAATAGATGGTATGAGTGCTGCCAGCATTGCTGCAGAGGTTGAAGGGGTGGTGGAGAGTCAGCCTGTCAGTGCTCAGATCATACACTGCATACTGCATCAAATTGGTCTGCATGGCTGTCGTCCCAGAAGAAAGAAAAAGTCCGCAAACAGTTTGCTGAAGACAAGCAGACTAAAGACATGGATTACTGGAACCATGTCCTGTAGTCTGATGAGACCAAGATAAACGTATTTTGTTTAGATGGTTTCAAGTGTGTGTGGCGGCAACCAGGTTATGAGTCTTGCCTACAGTCAAGCCTGGTGGTGGGAGTGTTATGGTCTGGGGCTGCATGAGTGCTGATGGCACTGGGGAGCTACAGTTCCTTGAGGGAACCATGAATGGCAACATGTACTGTGACATACTGAAGCAGAGTATGATCCCCTCCCTTCCAAGACTGGGCCGCAGGGCAGTATTCTAACATGATAACGACCCCAAACACACCTCCAAAATGACCACTGCCTTGCTAAAGAAGCTGAGGGTAAAGGTAATGGACTGGCCAAGCATGTTTCCAAACCTAAACTGAGAATCTGTGGGGCATTCTCAAATGGAAGGTGGAGGAGCGCAAGGTCTCTAACATCCACCAGCTTCGTGATATCGTCATGGAGGAGTGGAAAAGGACTCCAGTGGCAACCTGTAAAGCTCTGGTGGACTCCATGCCCAAGAGGGTTAAGACATTGCTGGAAATTAATGGTGGCCACACAAAATATTGACACTTTGGGTCAAATTTGGACATTTTCACTTAGAGGTGTACTCACTTTGTTGCCAGCAGTTTAGACATTAATGGCTGTGTGTTGAGTTATTTTGAAGGCACAGCAAATTTACAATGTTATACAAGCTGTACACTCACTACTTTACATTGCAGAAAAGTGTAATTTCTTCAGTGTTGTCACATGAAAAGATGTAATAAAAAATGTATAAAAATGTGAGGGGTGTACTCACTTTTGTGAGATACCGTATATATACACAGTGGGTACAATAGATATTGAACACGTCACCATTTGTCTAGGTATATATAATTCTAAAGGTGCTATTGACATTCAATTTTCACCACATGTCAGTAACAACCAATGCAATCCATACACACAAAGAAACCAAACAAATACATTTAGAACTTAAGTTATATGTAATAAAATAGAATGACACAGGGAAAAAGTATTGAACACATGAACACTGGGAGGTGCAAAAAGGCAGGGAAAGCCATGATAGCCTAAAAAAATATTCTCATTATCAAGGTGTCACACAAAAAACATCTCATGGTGGGTAAAAGTAAAGTGTTCTCTCAAGACCTTGCAGCCTTATTGAAAAATGTACTGATTACATTGGTTACAGAAAGAAAAACAGAATTCTGATCTGCCACATAGAATATAGTTGAATAGCCTCCATCCCTATTATATGAAAAGAAGGAACCAGAGTAATGGGACTTTGAATGAGGCATAGGATAAGACAAGGGAATATTTATTTTATGAGACATAACAAATATAAACAGTTCATATATTTGTGGACAAATATGGAGAATTATAAAAACAATATATTGAACAGTATACAATTCATATTGAGAACATAAATACAATAAGGTAGGATCTCACATAGGATCTCTGAATAATAATATCAATATAGAAAAACTGTATATATCAATTCATAATTAGCTGGAATAAAAGGGGATAAAATATTGCATCCGAGTTAAATGTAGGCTCAACGCGTTTCTTGGACCTCCGTCCATTCATCAGGAGCAATGGATACATAATAAAGTATCTAAAGAAGGGGAAAGGGATTTAAACATTTTTGCACCAGAACATATGAATTGGAAAAATACCAAATTAGGAATCTGTACATACATTTTTACCTTAATCATCTCAAAGGTCAATTAGACACAAAAATGAAACCCAAACTAAGAGGGGAAGTGACGGCATCACAGGCATGGTCTCTCCCAGGATTGAGGTGCAGAGAAAGCAGAGCGCAACAGGGATGATGGAACTACAGTCCAGGCAGAAAAAAACGGAACTCCAAAGTATTGTGCTGATAGTATCAATGGGGTTCCTTTGGATCAGAAATATTCTAAAAAAGTGTACATAAAAGTAATAAATATGGGTCAAGTAGATTATCTATATATTAAAATACCATTAGAGATATATAGACTGATCCAAAAGTATTTTTAAAAAATAATATTTTATGCACAAAATTAATTGTTATACACAGGATTTTTTATTATTTATTATTTATTCACATATTTATAACATAAATAAACACGTGGCGCGGGGCATATACACTAGTATATTCCTTACATATGATCCAAAAGTAGCACCCAAAAAATGTGTATTAAATAAATCATATGGAAAGTGACAATGAGAAAATGAAAGAAAGAAAGAATAGATAAGAACTGGATTACCAATATAGGAGCTAGTGCATCAGCAGCAAGGTGCTCAGACTAGGATATAGAGTGAAAACGTACCATAGATGAAAGTGCGCATGGGAAAAAATGATCCCTCTGTAGAGCAAGGTGATGGGAGGGAGAGCCGATGGTATCCTAGCTAGGTGCCCGAGGCACAGGCAGAGTCTACACCAATGCCATGTGAAACCGCCAATTATACACGGAAATCCGCCCTCCCATATCCGGTCCATTAGACCGGAAGTGGAAGGCGTCAGACCATCCAGGGCGTGGATGGAAAAAAGGGGAAGTAGTCACAGCGGTGCGACACCGATTGGCCGTCACACGCCAGACAGCCCTACATGGCGCCAATGGGCATGGAGACGCCCGATCCCCAATCTGGATGCTAATGCAGAGACAGGTAGGGGGGAGGAGCTCCAGCTACCCATCGCAGCCCCGGAGAGAGAAGCCTCTCATGCCACACTGGAAACCCACTACGGATGGATAATAAACATATATTTTGATCAATAATAAAGTCACAAAAAAATATAAAGTCAAAATAAATAAAATCACTGTTCTGATGCAAAATGAATGAAAAAACTAGGTTTAGAATAAAAGGGGTGGCAGATCAAGAGGACTGGGGTGTGTTATCCACCCAATACAACAAAGAAAAACAGAATTCTGATCTGCCACATAGAATATAGTTGAATAGCCTCCATCCCTATTATATGATTGGTTGGATTGGTTACAGAAGGTTTTATAAACTTCTGAATGCTCCAGTGAGCACTGTTGGGGCCATAATCCGGAAGTGGAAAGAATATAATTTCACCATATGTGGAATTTGAGAGTATATATTGTGCTTAACAATAATTATTCACAAAAAGTGCATTGGTGCATATAAATAAATAATTAAATAATTAAAACCAGTCCATTTGTGCTTAAAACCATCAATGGTGATTGAAGACCACAACAATTGATAAAAGCACAAGTTCAGCATAAATAAATAAATAAAGTCCTTTGGTGCTTAAATATCAAGGTGATTAAATGGTTAACCGCAGCAGTGATTAAAAGCACAGACTTGATAGAAGTGGTGTTTAAAACCTTCACCTCCACACCTTCACCCAGTGCTCTTAATAAATACTCCTTACCAGAAGGATATGACCCCTTGATTATAGGGGGTCACAATAAGCATTGGTATCCGCAAAGAATCCAGACCATCCACATAGCTTTTCCTCTCACCAGCAAGGATGTATGACCAGATGTTAATGGAACTCCAAATTAGAGGACAGATTATGTTGATGTATTATAAAATCTATAGCATGCTGATTGCTGAGAATATTCTTTTTGCTGTAGTGGTTGGAGGGTAACAATGCATTTCCAATTTTCAAAAGTTCTGCTTCTTTAGGAGGTATGGAAAGTATGTCTGCAATACATTTGTTATTCTGAAGAAATCCCTGTTTGTGCTCTTTTGAACTTTGCACCGGCCGAGGCTTCTAAATCCCAAAAGCGATTGATTCACTTTATGTTACTGGGAGCTAAGTTGACTATTGCTAAAGCATGGAAATCCTCCACAGTTTCATTCACTCTGCTGAAAAGAAAGATATCTTGGATCATGACTCAAGAAAAACTGGCTAGTAGTCTCTTGAATACTTCCCAGAAGTTTGAGATTACATGGGAACCTTGGGCGAAGTACACAAATACTTCCCTGATCTTTTAATCATCTCTCTTCTCTGTTGTTTCGTGAGACCTCCAGGGCATATGTAGCCTCCTTTGTTCTTCCTTTCTTCCCTCCTTCTTCTTCTTTGGCTTCTCTTTTGCTTCTTTTCTCTCCTCTTGTTTCCTGTTCTCCTCACCGCTCACATGAGTTCTTATACATCTTCATCCAGATTGCTTTTAGGGGTTTCCTTTGGGTTCAGTTATCTTTCAGTTCAGGGCTCGTTAGGGGTATACCCAATACTGATGTTCTCCACTCCATTTAGGTGAAAGCAGTCTGCTTTCGGGTTATGCCCTTTGCTTTTGTAGTCTTATTAATTGCTCAAGCTGCTTTCCACTCATTATAAGACAGTATTATTTTGCTTAGGCTCCTTGGTTACCTGTTGAATAATTTGCGCTGTGGGGCTTCTTCCAGTTCCCTTGGTAACAGCTTCTGATCCCATTGGGGTTGCCTCGGGACTGGGCGAATCTCCCCCAAAGTTTTGGTTCTTTATCTGGGCCGGTTGCCTCCTCTTCCTTGGAGCCTTGGTACCTGTATTGCCTTGTTTTACTGAAGATGTTATTTTACCATGTAATGCTTTGTTAAGCGGTGCACAAAGTTTGTTACCCCCTTTACAAAAAGCGAAATGTTTCGTTTTGCAGTTGTTACCTGTATTGATATCTCTTAATAAAAATCTTTGAAAGAAATCCCTGTTTGTTCCTCTGTGTCCCTGTGCCAAAACTTTTTGTGCTTATTGTGACCCCCTATAATCAAGGGGTCATATCCTTCTGGTAAGGAGTATTTATTAAGAGCACTGGGTGAAGGTGTGGAGGTGAAGGTTTTAAACACCACTTCTATCAAGTCTGTGCTTTTAATCACTGCTGCGGTTAACCATTTAATCACCTTGATATTTAAGCACCAAAAGGACTTAATTTATTTATTTATGCTGAACTTGTGCTTTTATCAATTGTTGTGGTCTTCAATCACCATTGATGGTTTAACAGCCCATTCAGACTGGCGCGATCCGACTTTGTGGTGCGACTTGCACGGACTTCATATAATTGAAGTCAATGCAAGTCGCCTCCAGGTCGCCCCAAAGTAGTACAGGACCCTTTTTCTAAGTCGGAGCGACTTTCATCGCTCCTATTAGAACGGGTCCTGTGCTAATCAACAGTCGCCTGACAAGTCGCGCTAGTCTGAATGGACCCTTAAGCAGAAATGGACTGGTTTTAATTATTTAATTATTTATTTATATGCACCAATGCACTTTTTGTGAATAATTATTGTTGAGCGCAATATATACTCAAATTCCACATTCATCACGTTAACACGTTGGTTGTTTGCTGCTCGCAGTGTGGAAGGCATTCCCACATATTTATATAGAATTATTTATTCACATATATATTTATTTATTCATTTAATTATTCATGTATTCACGATATATAGAAAGTTTCAGTACACTTTAATTTTTGTGTGAACACCCATTTGCGCAGTTCGCTTTGGTTCATCACCATTTTTTCTCATAATTTCACCATAAACTGGCCACGACCAGTGAGTGAGTGAAAGGAATTATCAGAAAAGTTGTGCAAAAGCCAAGGACTACTTGTGAAGAGGTTCAGAAAGACCTGGAATTAGCAGGTACAACTGTTTCAAAGAAAACAATAAGTAATGCACCTAGCCACCATGACCTGTATGCACACTCATCATACAAGACTCTATTGCTGAAGTAAAAGCATGTTAAAGCTCATTTAAAGTTTGCTGCCCAACATTTAGACAAGCATGAAAAATACTAGGAGAATATAGTCTGGTCAGATGAGACCAAAATGTAACTATTTGGATGCCATTATACACACCATGTTTAGAGGTCAAATGGCATTGCGCATCACCCTAAAAACACCATACCAACAGTGAAGTTTGGAGGTCGGAACATCATGGTGTGGGACTGTTTTTCAGCAAACGGGACTGGCAAACTTAATTTCATTGAAGAAAGGATGAATGGAAAATGTGCCAAGACATTCTTGATAAAAATCAGCTGCCATCTACCAGGATGATGAAGCTGAAATGAGCGTGGGCATTTCAGCAAGGCAATGATCCCAAACCCAAACCCAAGGAAACTCTCATATGGCTTCAAAGAAAGAAAATAAAGCTGCTAGAATGGTCCAGCCAACCATCTGACTTTAATCCAATAGAAAATCTATGGAAAGAAGTTAATATCAGAGTTCATGGAAGAGGTCCACAGAACCTTCAAGATTTGAAGACTGTGTAGAAGAATGAGCCAAAATCACACCTGAGCAATGTATGCGACTAGTTTCTCCATTGATGAGGTGTCTTGAAGCTGTCTTTGGCAACAAAGGATTTTGTACAAAGTATTAAAGCTGTTGTAAACTGCTGAACTTTTTTTTTTACTTACCTGCAAGGCAAAGGCAGAATGTGCAAGTATGCATCGCATACTAGCACAAAATTATGTTAAACTTACCTGAAAAGGAAGCATTCCAGCGATGCAACATCGCTGGAGGCAGCGTTCATCTATACCCGGTTTTCCTTCCAGGGTTCACAGCTCCGGCTCTGTGACTGGCTGGAACCGCGATGATGTCACTCAGCATGCACACGGGAACCACGGCACACGGCTCTGAAGAAATGGCACGGGCGGCCATTCCTTCAGAGCGCATGCGCCAGTGACGTAACTGGCTGCTGGGTCAGTAAATATCTCCCGGTACATGTTTAGGAGATATTTACACTACCTATAGATAAGCCTTCATATAGGCTTACCCATGGGTAAAACTTAAAGATGAAAGTTTACTCCCTCTTTAAATAAATTTCAGTTAGTGTGTTCAATACTTTTCCCTGTGCCATTCCATTTTATTACACATAATTTAATTTCTGAATGTATTTGTTTTGGTTTCTTTGTATGTATGGATTACATGGGTAGTATTTATAAGAGGATGGGCAGGGTTTTTTTTTTTAAAGTGCGACAATGTTAATTATTTAGAAGAAAAAAGTTTTCTGTTGGGTCGTTAATAATATTCCATCTGTGACTATCTGACCTTCATGCGTTTTAGACCCCTTTCTAATAAATACATTTGGAAAGGTTTAAAGGACTATTTATTGTAAAAGTTACAATGTAACATTATGAGATTAAACATTAGGACCACTGAAGACTGATTGAAATAATGTGTTTTAACATAGAGAAGAATTTTATGATTCATCCTTGGTTGAGGTATAAATTATTTGTGTAATCAGAAACACACAGTACAATTAGTTCAGTGAATTCAACACACAACTAAACGTATGACCTTTATGCTTCTAGCTAATTGGATATGTTTATTTCATTAGCAATAATAAAAACAAAAACCTATTCATCTTGTGCATGATTTAATGTCTTCTGATGTTTCTCTTGGCTCCCTAGGTAGACATTATACAGCACTGACAAATGTTTGCATTCTCAAATACTTTTAGGTGACATTCAAGCTTGGCAAGAATACTATTTTAATCAACTGAACACGGGCACAAGCAAGAATGAAAAACAAAGATGTTTTTATGAGTGCTATAGTTTCTGTTTCCCAAACACGGTTTATTGATCATCACAGGCATATGCTTTAAGTTTTCTAGAAAGGTAAAGCAGAACTTTTTTTATTTTTCAATACTTTTTATTGTTTATAGGAGAGCACAAATAATTATATTCATTCAAATAAAACATAGGCTTGGATAAGGCACGATAACAAAGTAGGAAAATATTTGCTTACAAAAGAACAATGTCATGAAATATAAATCAATAACAATACAGGGACCTAGAGCCCCCTCATCAGTACCTTCATTCAGTACATCCAAATGGAGTACAATCCAGATTCCTGTCAATATCACAGTAGAACAATCCAGAAATTAGTGTTTTACTGATTGGGGGCTATGGCCCTGAGTTCAAGCCTTTTAAGGGTGCCTAATATACAGTGCTTGAATATGGTTAAAAATGGAAGTAGAAGAAGAAATGAAGAAGAGGAAAAACAGAAGCCGTAAGAATAGGGTAAGCATGTCCCTGCAGGTCTTCCAGAACCTTTGCCCACTACCTTCTCCATATCAATCTATACATTATAAATATCAAAGCCATGGGTCTAAGATCTTCACAAATTTTGATTGTTTATCTAGTAAGATGCTAGCCATTTCTTTCATGGATAATGATCCGTGAGAGTTTGTTCTTTATGACCACCAATTGAACTACTGAACACTTCCATGAATTGGCAATCGTCATTTTTGCTGCCAAGTATATAAAGAATATTAAGGTCTAAGAATGTTTAGGGGCATCTGTAGTTGTCTCATTCTGGAGTACCATTCTTGCATTCTTGCGTATATTGACAGATGTCATGGTGTGGATAAGCATAAATATTCTAATCCGGAACTGCCAAACCTTGGGTTAGGTCCACGTGTAGTACATGGTGCCTTTATGTCCACAACCCTAAAAACAGAGGGGGGGGGGGGGATATCCTGGTGGATATCTTGGCAAGTCTGGAAGGGACCAGGTAACACCTCGAAAGGACAATATAATTCACCTCAATCAAAGCAGTGATGAGGATGCCTTTATGTATTCTTTCCCACTTCCTCCAGTCACCTGCTGATATCTCTGTACCTAAGTCCACTTCTCACGCCAGTTGCTGTCACAATCATGTAGTTGATGTCTGAAAAAAGGGATATAGCATGGGGATGCCCCACTTGGAACCTGCATCCTGAATACATCTTGATTTGGATATTGTACTAAAAGTTATATCGTCCATTGGCTTTTGAGAGAATGGATAAAGTAAAGTATTTGATGCAAGTAGTACACTTCCAAGGGTGGCAGCTTGAGTGTCTGAAGAAAATCGTCTGAATGTCTGACCCCTATATGATCTAGAAAATTGATGATTTAATATAATCCCTAAATGTTGTATATTTAGACCCAGTGGGAACAAGGGATTATTAAAGATGGGAGCACCTGACATTTGATTGGACCTAAGTGGATATAATTTGCATGTCGTGTCCCAGATTTAAAGGAAATGGATTTAACGTTTGGGAGGGAGCCACATAAGGAGATCTATCGGTTCCAGGAACACAGATTGTGATTCAATCTCAACTCAGTTTGTTAGATGAGACATATATTTTTAGCAGTTAGGCTGCTTTGTAGTATCGCATCAAGTGAAACACACCCAGGCCCTGAGAATTTATCAGCCTATAATGTTTGGCTGGGCACCCTACAACCCCTAGACTCCCAAATAAATTTAAAGGCGCTAGATTGAAATCTCTTCAGGTTTAAAGAGGAGCTAGGAACAGGTAGTGTACACCAATCATTTAATACTTTGGACAGTAGGTTAATTTTAACAGCTGCTTTTCTGCCTATCCACCATATTAAAAAACATAGCCTATGTCTTAATTTCCTCCTCCAGTGATGCCAATAGTGGGATATTGTTGGCTTGGTATAGGGAAGTGATCTCTGGTGTAAGTTTAATGCCTAAATATAGCAGTGCCTGAGAATTCCAGGAGAAAGGGTAGGAGGCCTGAAGTAATGTTAAGATCCAAGATTAACATTAAGGGCTTCCGATTTGGACGGGTTAATGTGGAGTCCAGATATTGTGCCGAAGTCCTTTAAGAGAAGCAAGAGATTCAGGAGAGTGTTAACAGACGAGGTCACAAATATTAAGAGGTTATCCGTGAATAAAGTGCATTTAGGCTGTGTGGCTGCACTATGTAAGCCTTGTGTAGCACCCTTCTAGGTAGGTGCTAGGAAAACTATAAGGGAGGCCCTGTCTGCTTATCAGGGGGGGCCTGATTGTTCAGCTAGGCTGTCATGTGTTTCCAGGTGTGCCTGTTGAGCTTGGGGGGTCTACCCACTACGTCCAATGAGGGCTCGTATTGGACAGTGGAGGAAACCTGACCAATAGCACACCAGGGCTTGTATCTATCCCAGAGGGCAGAATCTGCCGCAATGCATTCTGGGATGGGATATAAGTCTGAGGGGGGCACATGACAGAGCATCTTTGGCAGGAAGCAGAGTCCCAGGAGGAGGGTGACGGCTGTCTCTCATTCTGTCAGTGTTAGGAAAGTGTCCTCGGCAGTCCGCCTTGAGGACGGCAGGTTGAGCTGAGCTGCAGAGAGGGATCCGGTGTGCTGTGGACCGAGTGCAGCTTTCCAGCAAAGCAGTGTCGTGAGTACTGAAAACTGCCCAGGTGTCTGCCTAGGATAGGGGACCACTCCAGAAGGTCAGAGGGATCAGGGAGCCAGCTAACCAGTAGAAAAGGCTAAGAAAAGGGGGTGCCAGTGTCTAAGCCCTGAAGATAAGAGTGTGAGAAAGAGGGTGACGGGGTGGGCCCTGAAGCGTACAAGTGTTCAGCAGTGCAGCAGCGATAAAGTAGCTACCTCAGCTACCTCAGCAAGGAGTGCCAAAGGGAGCTTCAAAAGGACTTTGTGTCACAAGGAGGTGATCAGGAGTCAGTCAGTTCAGTGTTAACAGGCAGCCGGCCAGCGTTAACCAGCGTTAACCGGCATCAAGCCAGTATCAAGTCAACATCAAGTCAGCGCCAACAAGCATTTTTCAATTGCCCCTAGCAAATTGTGCATAGTTTAGCCAAAGGAGTATCCCACTCATCCCTTCTCCCATTCAAGTTCTCAATAAATATAAAAACCCAAAGATACTGGACTGGTCATTGTCTCAGTGCTCACACTTGGAGAACATGCTTAAATGTGCTGTTAATAGCGGTAACCCAGGCGGACCCACATCCACTAAAATGGCTGGGAATTCTGCTACACTTGCATATTTGGATTCTTTAGTATCGTGATAGCTAGTGTAGCACTGTTGCTCAATAAACAGTTCAGAGGTTTTGGTTTTTGGTATTTATGGTGAAACTTGGATGGGAGAAGGGAATAGTTGGATACTCCAACTTGAACTATTTACAGTAGATAAGGACAACTCTCACTTTGCCTCACCAGGTTACTTGTGGAAGCAGTCACACTGCTTTAACCATACTGTCACTTAAGGAAGGGGTTAAGTCTTCTTGCTCTCTCCCTCTAGCATCCTCTTGACTGACACCCATCCACTAACTCTTCTAGCTGAAGGGATGGCCCTCTCAGTACAGGCCCCGTGACACCGATCTGTACTCCCTGTATGCAGAATCAGATCCTTTCCAGTGTCTCACTTCCAGTCAGCTCTGCAGGCCCTCTGGATTCAGCTCCTCTCTAACTCTCAGGCCCTCGGGTCAACCACCTGAGGCCACAATTCAAATTCTACAGAGGAGGAGCAGCTGCCCCCTCCCTCTGGGACCCCACTCTCCAGCTGAAAGACCCAGAGCACATGTGCCCTTTCCATTTGTACAGTATCCCTGCATGCACTGAGTGCACTTTCCTCTGCCAATCACCAGGGCTGTACTAAATGCCTGTGCACTCATTTGTCAGGTTTCCTCCCATTGTCCAATATGCCTCCCTATTGGACCAGTGTGAAACACATCAAACAAACTGAGCTGCACCTGAGCACTATGAGCAGACCTCACTAGCAGATCCTGCTCTCTGGTAGGCAGAGAACAATATAGAGTTACTTGGCAATCTTTCTGGTAAGTAGAAAAGATCTAAAACTATATTCTCTCTCTAGCACCTACTTAGGAGTGCGCTACACTAGCTTTTCAATTGTGACAACGAATAATAAGAGGGAAATTGGGCAACCCTGTATAGTGCCCATTTGTAGCTGTTGACGGTTATGTTAGCTGTAAAATCTGAGGACAGAGCACGTAAAAGAGAAAACCACCACTGGAGTACCTCAAAGAGATAAGGCCAAGACAGTGAATCACAAGCTTTGTGTAAATCTAGAGAAAATAGCATGCTCTGTCTAGGCCCCACTCTCTCGCAATTGGCCCGCAGCAATGAAATTAAATTTAATACCCTTCTGATTTGGTCTTCTGCTTGGTGCCTTAGCACAAATCCCACCTGATCCATGTGGATTCTAGAAACCAATTGATTCTATTGGCAGACGTTTTTTACTAGCAGCTTTACATTTACATTTATCAGAAAAACAGGTCTATAATTCATTACATTACATGATCCCTGTTCGGTTTAGGCAACATGCAAATCGTAGCTTTGTTAGATTTTGTATTGAGTTGTGTGCCTTTTCGTAGAGCATTATTGTATTTTTGTAAATGTGGAATCAAATTAGGGGAAAGTTTTTTGTAATATAATATGGAGAAGCCGTAGGGGCCTAGAGCTTTAGATGGTTGGGCCTGTTTGATAGCTTTCATGATTTGTGCCACAGTGACCTTGTCAGTGTCTGGGGCAGTATAAAGTTTTGAATAATATTCATGGAACAGCTTTAATACCATCTGAAGGTTTTGGGTAAAAGAGCCACCTGGCCTCCGCAATTTTGGAATTTTTGTGTAACATGGGCGTAGGGTGAGTTTCTTGGCTAGTAACGTTCTGGGGTGGTCTGCCTGAGTTTAATATTTTATGTGACTAACAAAGACATTTCTCTGCCTAAAAAGTTAAGCATACATTGAGTTCTAGCCTGGAAAACATTCAATATAGAGATTGAATACCATTTTCCACTGTACAGATATCAAAAAGATTTAACTCAGGTCATGAGATCTTGCTTCGGCAGAGCTTGCCCCAGGTCATTTCCATGAAAGCTTCTAGCCATCTTGTGCCAATAAGTTCTAACAAGAAAGCAGATGGCAAATACCTGAAATCTGGCAATGCCCAGGTGCGGTAGCCATGAATGTCGAGAATGGGAATTGGTCAAAAGCCCCACTAGGGAGCTCTGCCAAAAAAGGGAAATAAGGTTTAAAGTAGTAAATTTAATTAAAGACAGAACGTCGTCAGCTGTGAATTACCCATGCTAAGAGTAATAGACATTTAGCTATTTGCCTTCTTTTACAGTAAAGGTAACTATGGTGGACCCTGAAGTAAGTATGAAAGCAGTCCCAATAAACTACAGCCCTACCAAATCGAATCATGGAAGGCAACTGTGGCCCCCTCATGTGGCTAGTAGTGGTATACCAAATGGGTAAGAGCAGGGGGGTCCTATCCTGGACTGCATTCCAAGGACTATTTCCCGGGGAATTGCAAGGTGGGCTGCTTAGATTGGTTGTCATGAGTCCACGCTGCTGTAGAAGAGATTCTTCTTCCTGGAACATAGAGAAGAGGTGAAATGGAAAGAGCCAACGGTATTTGATTCCTCGTGCTAAAGGGGTTGTAGTAACAGTTTAAATGCCTGTTATTTTTGCACTGTTGCAGGTGAGATATCTGCAAAGATCTGTATCAATCTGAGCATTCTCTGGCTTTAGACATAACTTCCTTTATGGAGTAAAAATTTGGTTTTATGATTATGTCACTGGGGTTACCCATCTGGATACTGAGCTGTTAGCACTCTGTGTACTCTAGTGCCAATCGGTGGGGCAGCTTATCTGGAGTGAGATGTTTGATCAGTTCTTTCACATCTTCAGAATTAGTGAAAGATTCTGGAATTGTACACTTTCATAAATTATATTGACAAGACCTATTTTCTTGCTTGTAAATTTTGTTGAAGGCTTCTTCAAGTTGTTTTTGTAAGTCGTGGATGCGATGGGTGATTTGATTGGCTCTTGCAATTGTGGCATCTAATTTAATTTCTATAGTCCTTATACGGGATCCTAGCTCTTTAAGTTCTCCTTTCAGTTCAGATGTGATGTGTTTAGTAGCTTTCTCCAAACCCTGCTGGAAGAGTACAAAAATCAGGCTAATATTATGGATACACCAGAGTATTCAAGTGTTGGAGGAGCCTGGGCACATGGAGAGGTTGTGGGTGCATTCCTTTATGCTGCCTTGACTGGAACTGGTTGGCTAATATTTCACAGAGATCACTTTCAAAGTCACAGGACTGAGACAAAAAAAGATTGGCCTCAGCCTGCCCTTTGATGCATGGGAGATATATCCTGCTCACCTTCCTATGGGATGCGTGCAGAGGGAGAGGCTGGCCCTATGTCCTTGTCGGCTGCAGCTGTTGTAACTTTGCAGCCAGTGCCATATTGTCAGGCTGTGGCTGTTGTTCCCTGACTGAGGGCGACTGGATGGGGGCTGCATTCAACCTCCCCTTGGCCATAAAAGAGTGCCCAGATACATGGTAAGGCAGAGTTGGTGGTTTTTAGGCTGCTGCGGGTCCCTGATCAGCTGTAATCAGTGGGATTTGGTGTAGAGTGGAGAGTGGAGTGGAGAGCCATGTCTTGCTGTATGCATATGCCCCAGAACTCTTTTTTTTGTTTAAGGCCTCATGCACACTGGATGTTTTTGCAGCTGCTTCTAGGGGCATCAGGCAATTTTCCCTTGCCTCTAAACTCCCCTGCATGTTAGCCTATGTGTTTGTGCACACATAGGCTTTTAGCAGCATGTAGTGGTAGGCGCTATTAGAGGCAGAAAAAAACGCATTACCAGTGTGTCCAGGAGCAGTGGCGTTTTGGCCAAAAGAGCACTTGATGCTTGTAAATGTGTCTAAACACGTATTAATGCTAGGCGCATTAGGCACTTGAGCACTAATTTATTTCCATGGCAAGAATAAATTATTGTTTTGGCTTATTAAATTAATGAACACCCAAGAGCTTGATGCCTGTAAATGCGCCTTAAACAAGTCTAAATGTGTTACGCGCTTTTACAAGTGTCAGGCATTTTTTTCTGATAAAAAAACACTCTTCTAGAAGCCTTTCCTTCTGACAGCAGTTTGCAAAACATTCTGTGTGCATGAGACCTTAAACCCAAAACCAGAAATGTAATATATTGCAGCTTACCAATCATTAGATGTAGTGGCTGCATTCATTTTCTTTGGCTTTTTCCCTCTGTTTTTACCTGGTGATCTGGCCAGTAATATCCCTTCTGTATTAGTGAGACACAACTGGAGGACTGAGTACTGAGGGCACAGCAAACAGCACCATAGTCAGATTTAGTACCACTAACAAATTGAAGCCAAACTCTAACTCACACTTTATATTCAGTTACAACTTTTGGGATAAAGGTTTTACATGAATAAATAAAAGCTGATCATTTTGATCACCCTTGTCAGTGTTAAGTGGTTTGTCTCCTCCGTGTATACTGATACATTCAGCTGGAGAGCTAAAAAATTGCTCTTGTGAAAAACAACAGATTTGCTGACTAGATCACCAGATGAAAATAGAAGAAAGAGGGGGGGGGGCGTGGTTTGCATAAGCTCGGAGATGGCCGCTTAGCACAGACCGATGCATTCCCGCAAACAAAAGGAGGAATACAGACCGACAAAAAACGTACTGCCTTCTTCCTCTGGCCGGCACCGCATGAGGAGAGCCAAGATGGCACAGGCAAGCCGGGTAACGGCTCCTCATCCTCAGCCGCATATACAGACCTCCCAGACTCAGAGCCCCAAGAAAGGGAGAGAGGGTCGTCACATCACCATCCCCCCTTGGAGGATTCCCCATCCACCACCCCGACCAGCGGAAGCCTGGGCAAAGCAAGGATGAGGATGGATTCCCCTTCCCACCAAGCAGCGGCGGTGAGCAATGGCGCCATACCTCTGAGTTCAGACACTCCTCTACAATCACCCATAGCAGCCTTCCCCACCACAGGACAGCCTGTCCTGGATTCCATCTTGAAGGAAATGCTGCTGTCTCTCCAATCCTCCCTCATGTTTAACTTTTCCTCCCTCATCCATAACTTCTCTAAAGAAATACAGCATATGGGGGACAGAGTTCACTACATGGAGGGCAGAATGGAAGAATGTACAAATACAGTGTATGATCTGCTTGATGCATACGAGGACCATAAATATGACATGTTATGGGTTAAATCTAAGCTAGCAGACCTGGAGGATTGCTCATGCCAAAATAACGTGAAAATCCGCAGTGTACCCGAGTAGGTGCTGCCACATACCCTGCAACAGTATGCCCGCACTATGATTTTAAATATTCTGCCAGGTCTATCCCCCATGGAAATGACCATAGATCGAATTCACAGAATCCCAAACCAAAACATTTGGGGGACACAATTCCCAGGGAAGTTCTCATGAAAATTCATTTTTTTCCGGTTAAAGAACAGCTCCTTACCAAAGCAAGATTGCTACCAACTCTCTCGTCTCCATATGAGGGATTACAATGGTTCGCAGATCTATCGCAATTTACTCTCCAACAAAGGAGGCAATTAAAAACCATAACGAAAGCTATGACCAGTCACAAAGTTGTATACTATCCAGCCACCTTAATAGTTACTACATATGATCTCCTCTGTGAGCTGTGAGCAAGGGGATGCACCTACTCCACTCCTGGGGGATTAAACCCGACCCACCCCATGATCAACAAAGCCAAGCGGCTGATACCAGCTACCCTGCCCAGGAGCGCCCACCACCAAGGAAGCAAGGCCCCAAAACAAAATTAATACTTCTCTCGCTATGATCATTTCACTTTAACTCCCCCCCCCCCCCCGGGTCCACAGTATGGCTCATGTATATGACTTCGCCCAACACCTTTGACAGCTATTGCCAATCAAGCTGTTCCGTTCTTTTTCTTTCATTGTTTTGTTCTTTTGCTTATCCTCCTGCAACAAACCTTTACCGGCAACAAGGCATTGGTTTCAAGCAAACTTAATCAGGTTTCTATATTACTAACTTTTCTACTCTTAATACAGGTTGCAGCCAAAAGTTACTTCCCTACCTTCTTTCACCAGACTCAAGCTCAACCTAAAGGTACGGATCCATCTGCCAAGTCAAGCTCCAAATCGTGAGTTCTTAGTTCTTTTATACACTCCACACTTCCCAATGGCATTCTCAATCCTCACGCTAAACGCCAGAGGTCTTAAGCACCTGGCAAAGAGGAATTCACTGTGGAAAACATCCCTATCCCACAATATCGATGTGATCTGCGTACAAGAAACTCACTTTTCTACCGATGCCCCAGCTCCTTGTAGTCATAAACGCTTTCCTCATGTGTTCACCGCCAACTTCACAAATTAAAAACTGGGTGTACTAATCACTATAAAAAACATGGTCACATTTACCCTGCAACAGGCCATCCTTGATCCCATGGGCCGTTACATTATCCTGATATGCTCAGTCCACAATGTACAACTCACACTGGTGAACTTAAATTCCCCTAACCAAAGACAGCTTGCTTTCCTCAGAAAAACCCTGAAGAAAGTGAAATCAGTTCAACAAGGTAATCTGCTATTATGCGGAAATTTCAATACCATCCCAGACCAATCTTTGGACACCACTAACCCTTCCAGCGGAGGCTCAGGACATTACACAACTTCCTGCAAGAACACGATTTATATGACGCCTGGAGGTGTAGTCATGTCACAGAACAAGATTATAAGAATAGATCACCTTGTCATAACACATATTTTCGCATAGATTTATTCCTTCCAGACAAGTGGCTTTTACAAACTGTTTGCAACTCTCAGATCCACACCTCCACCTGGTCGGACCATGCGCCAATTAGCATAACTATCAAAGGGAACAGTACCCACCCACAGTCCTACATGTGGCGTACAAATAATCATCTTCTACAGAATTCCAACCACATCCAATCCTTAACAGCAAATTTGTCAGATTTCTTTGAAATTAACTCAGGCTCCGTGGAGAACCAGATAGTGGTGTGGAACGCCCATAAGGCGTATGTTTGAGGATTGCTTATCCAGCTGGGGTCTAGATGTAGAAAGGAGAGGACAATATCAGAAATTAAAACTACTGACAACCAAAATAAAACCAACCCATGCCCTCACCTAGCTTCCAAACTTTTTAATCTAAGGTTACAACTCCGCCCCTACTCTTGGAATTCTTTGAGTGTATGCAGCGGAAACTTAAAGCCAACACCTATACCACAGAAAATAAAGCAGGTAAAGCCATGGCCAACAGAATCAAAGGCCAGAGACATAAAACTAAAATACAGTCCCTTTATTACCCAACCACCAACAAAAAATTGATTAATCCACAATCTATTGCAGACGCCTTCAGCACTTATTGTTGTGATCTCTATAATATTAAAGATGATAACACCTCACATCTTCCTTCTAGAGAGGAAATGAACACCTTCTTAGACCACATCTCTCTTCCTCAACTAACTGAAACCCAACTGTCAGAACTGAACAAGCCTTTCCAATCCGAGGAGTTAGCCCAGTTCATAGCCAAGGTACTCAATAACAAATCCCCAGGTCTGGATGGTCTTTCCAGCGAATACTACAAATGTTTTTCAGACAATACTCACCCCCTACCTGAGTGCCATGATGTCCAGAGCTGCCTCCTCTTCTGAGTTTTTACCTGAAATGTCATCTGCTACAGTAATTACCTTGCCCAAACCAGGGAAAGAACCTGACACCCCTAAAAACTTTCACCCGATTTTACTACTCAACATAGACGTAAAGATCTATGCAAAATTAATCGCGAACAGGCTTCTTGACATTTTACCCACGCTAATTCTCAAAGACCAATCTGACTTTGTCAAGGGTCAGCAGACCTCTGACACCACCAGAAGACTGGTTGACCTGATTTACTATGCTGAGAGATCTGGAATGCCTTCTCTGCTCCTCTCCCTGGATGCAGAGAAGGCATTCAATAGGGTAAACTGGACTTACCTAAATGCGGTCTTAGAGAAATTTGGCTTTCAGGGCCAAGTCCGCAATGCTATTCTAGCCCTTTACTCCTATCCATCTGCCAGAGTGTTAGCTTCAGGTATTCTTTCAACCCCCTTCAATATCACCAAAAGGCACCAGGCAAGGCTGCCCCTTGTCTCCGCTAATTTTCGACTTTGTCATGAAACCCCTGGCTGCACATGTTAGATCCAACCATAAAATATCGGGTATCACGGTTGCCTCTCAGGAACACAAGATCAGCCTCTTTGCTGACGACGTCATCCTAATTCTGACGAATCCCCAATCTACCCTAGCTGAGGTCCAAAATTTACTATCGTGGTTTAGTGAAATATCATATTATAAAGTTAATGAAGCCAAATCCTCTATACTAGGCATAGGCATAGACACTCTAACCAGCAATATACTCCAACAACAATTCCCATATCTTTGGACTGAACATAGTATCTCCTATTTAGGGATTCAGTTGACGGATGCCACAAACAGACTACCACGATAACTACATTCCATTTCGCCTCAAACTTCAAAACAACCTAAATAAATTGGCCAAATTTGAATTCTCCTGGGTCGGGAAACTAGCGGCATCTTATACCTTTTTAGAGCCCTTCCCATACCTATTCCGTCCACCTACTTCCAATCCCTCCAATCTATGCTCACGAAATTTGTTTGGCAGGGGAAAAGGCCACGATGCTCTCACTCCAAACTAATAAAACATAGATCAGCTGGAGGTATGGGTCACGTGGACTTCCACGACTATTATGTAGCAACAGTACTCACTCAACTTAAAGACTGGATTACACACACTCCGAATACCCTATGGAGCATGATAGAGTCTTCCTTCCCCCCTAAAAAAATCTCTCCTCCCATGGCTAATGAATATTCCACTAGGGAACCCTATCCCCTCATTCGTCTCCCCACCTATGCTAGCATCTATTAAGGCCTGGATGAAATTAAAAAAGCTCTCAAAAACACATAAGAAACGTACCCAACTCAAAACTCTGTTAACTTCCCTTGAATATTTAGTACACGTCTCGTCTCTATCCACATGGCTCCACAAGGGCATACATTCCTTAGAACAGTGGTCCTCAACTCCAGTCCTCGGGGTCCACTAACAGGCCAAGTATTACCTTGGGGAGATGAAGACTAGAATACTGCAATCACTGAGCAGCAAGTGAGATCACCTGTGATGTAATTTAGTTATCTTGCAAACCTGGCCTGTTAGTGGGCCCCGAGGACCGGAGTTGAGGACCACTGCCTTAGAAGACCTATATACCCTGAGCAATCCTAAAACCCTTCAGCAATTACAACAAGATTACCAACTCCCTAATACAGATTTTTACCTCCACTTGCGTATTCTCCACTGTTTGAATAGTCTCCCCGAGTGGCCCTGTTTACTTCCACAACAGGCACATGCATTCTACTGTTCTCCACCTATATCTCAAAAAGGAATATCCCTCTTCTATAACCTTTTTCATGAGAAACACGTATGTGTTAAAAATTAAGCTATCTCCCGATGGGAGAATGACCTGAATAACATCTACAATGATGCTCAATGGATGCGTGCATGCAGGGCAACATATAAAGCCACGCGCTGCACTAAATTGTGGGAACTCTCGCAAAAACTTCTTCTACACTGGTACCTAACACCTGATAAGATCTCTCACTTTAAAGGTAACTTCAGACAAATGCTGGAGGAATTACACTCTAAGAGGTAACTTATACCATATATTTTGGGGTTGTCCATTACTCTCGAAATTCTGGTAGGACATTTTTGCACTACTGACACGGTTAGTCCATTCATCCATTCCGCCAAATCCAGTAATGGCCTTATTGAATCTAAACCTTGACACTTTACCTAGCCACACAGAACACTGCCACCCATATTCTTCTTGCAGCAAAACTGCCTTTTGCCAGACGTTGAAAATCTCCGTCACCTCCAACAATTTGGGAAATAATTCCGTCTAGCAAGTGTGTAAATGGACAGCCATTCTGCCAAGGCTGACAAAGCTGCTATCAATTTGCAGGGTTGATTTACTAAAGTCAAAAAGACTGTGAATACCCAATCACATGCAAGGAAAAAAAAAACACATTTTTGCTTGCACTTGATTGGATGATGGAAGTTAGCCGAGCTTCTGCACATTTACTAAGCTCCGGAGCATAGTTATCTGCAAAGTGAACAGTCTCTTTGCCTTTAGTAAATGAACCTTTTAGTGTCAGCAACCTGAAACCTGTTGTTACAAGCGGCATCTCCAGTCAGGAAATTTTGCACCAGATTTACAAAAATAAAAATGTGCATTTTGACAAAATACCAAATACCACCACTGTTTTTGCAGCCCCTTTAGAAAAGGTTTCATTATTCACTGAAGCTGTCACTTACAAAACAAAAAGCAATAAAGCAAAATTAACAGTTTATTTAATATGCTTAATAAGGAAATTTGGAATGTTGGTCTGGGCTAAAGTGCATTGCCAATTTCCAAAAAATTGTGACAATAAAATTACAATGCCTGCTACCTTGGACTGTCTACTTTCCAAAAAGGAGTCATTTGGTGGGTATTATGTACTGTCCTGGCAATTTGGGCCTCAAGAAATGAGATAGGCTGTCAGTACATCAGAAATGATCAGTTTTCAGATACAGTGCCTTAAAAAAGTGTTCATACCCCTTGAAATTTTCCACATTTTGTCTTGTTACAACCAAAAATATAAATGTATTTTTATTGGGATTTTATGTTATAGACCAACACAAAGTGGCACATAATTGTGAAGTGGAAGGAAAATGATAAATGGTTTTCTAATTTTGTTTATAAATAAATATCTGAATTTTTGGGTATGTCTCCCCCAGCTTTGCACAGCTAGAGAGTGACATTTTTGCCCATTCTTCTCTGCAAAAAGCTCAAGCTCTGTCAGATCGGATGGACAGCATCTGTGAACAGCAATTTTCAAGTCTTGCCACAGATTCTCAATTGGATTTAGGTCTGGACTTTGACTGGGCCATTCTATCACCTAAATATGCTTTGATGTAAACAATTCCACTGTAGCTCTGGTTGTATCTTTAGGGTCGTTGTCCTGCTGGAAGGTGAACCTCCACCCTAGTCTCAAGTCTTTTGTAGACTCTAACAGGGTTTCTTCCAAGATTGCCCTGTATTTGCTACATCCATCTTCCCATCAACTCTGACTAGCTTCCCTGTCCCTGCCAAAGAAAAGCATCCCCACAACATGATGCTGCCACCACCATGTTTAACAGTGGGGATAGTGTGTTTAGAGTGATGTGCAGTGTAAGTTTTCTGCCACACATAGCATTTTGCTTTTAGGCCAAAAAGTTCAATTTTGGTCTCATTTGACCAGAGCACCTTCTTCCACATAAATAAACAAATAAATGCAGTGGCAGAGGAAATAATGAATCAGTAAAAGTAACAAATAAATAAATAGCATAAAATGATGACTATGCACAGTGGATATAAAGTGCAAGTGCTAGCAATGCATAAATAAATAAATAAATAATGTGACAGTGATCCAACAATCACTGTCAAAGAGTGAATACCAAAAATAACACAGTGAACATGAAGTGCAAGTGCACCAATAAATAATATTGTGACAGTGATTCAATAATCATACAAATTCATCCAAAGTGGTGGACAATAAGATATATTGAAAAATATATGTATTAAAATGAATAATGTGCCAAGTCCATATTCAAAATGAAAAATATCTTCAGTGCTGTGCAAAATGCAATTAAGGTGCTGGTGCTCCAATACCATACATGTGACTCCATGTGCTGGTAATAAATATACTAGCAGCTCACCTCCCAGTCTGGCTCACAAATTATAATGAGCCAGACATGCTGTATGTACTCTAAGGTGCTAAGGGCAATGGGCTCGTCACCTCTTCCTTCTCCTCTCTCAAGGCAGGGATACCTCCCAGTAGGTTAATGGAAAACAGCCAGACATACTGTGTACCAAGTTACCAAGGTAATGGGGTCACCTCCTCCTTCTCCTCTCTCAGGGCAGGGGTACCTGATGGGTTCTCTGTGTTCCAGACCATTGAGATTTAATTACACTCAGGTGCACTCTATTTACTAATTAGGTGACTTCTGAAAGCAGTTGTAAACCGCTGCACTTTTTTTTTTCCTTACCTACAAAGTGCATACTAGCACATTATGTTAAACTTACCTGAAAACAAAGCCCTCCAGTGATGCAATACCATCGCAAAGCCATCGCTGAAAGCAGCATCCATCTCTACTCGATCTTCCTTCCGGGTTAGCGACTCCGGCACTGTGACTGGCTGGAGCCACAATGACGTCACTCCCATGCATGTGCACCACCAGTCACGGCACACTGCTCTGAAGAAAGACAAGAAAATTACATGGGTGGCTGTTCCTTCAGAACACATTCGCCAGTGACGTAACTGGCTGCTAGCTCAGTAAATACCTCCTAAACGGTGCATGTTTAGGAGATATTCACACTACTTATAGGTAAGCCTTAATATAGGCTTACCTATATAGGTAAAACTTAAAGATGGAAGTTTACTTCCTCTTGAAGGCAATAGGTTCCAGTAGATTTTAATTAGGGGTATCAGAGTAAAGGGGGCTGAATACAAATGCACACCACACTTTTCAGATGTTTATTTGTAAAAAAAAGTTGAAAACCATTTTTTAATTTTCCTTCCAGTTCACAACTATGTGCCACTTTGTGTTGGTCTATCACATAAAATTCAAATAAAATACATTTAGTTTTTTTGGTTGTAGAAATTTGAAGGTGTATTAAGTTTTTTCAAGGCACTGTATATATACCATAGTTTGTGGACTCTGTATGTTTCCTACAGACTACATAATAAACACTGATTTGGGTTATTTTCAACAGAGAAATGTAGCAAAATGCATTCTGGCCTAAATTTATGAAGAAAGGTTTTATTTTTTTGCACAATTTATAACAGAAACGAAGAAAAATGCATTTTTTTCAAAATGTCCTTTTTTTCCTTTATTTAGCAAAAAAATAAAAACCCAGTGGTGAATAAATGCCACCAAAAGAAAGCTCTATTTGTGTGAAGAAAAATGATAAAAAATGCATATGGTTACAGTGTTGCATGACTCAGAATTGTCATTCAAATTGCAACACCACTGAAAGCTGAAAATTCGCATGGACAGGAAGGGGGTGAAAGTGCCCTGTATTGAAGTGGTTAATGTATCACAAAACAAGTACCTGCCAATAAAAGGTTAGCTTCCCTGTAGACTGGAACTCATAAACATATAGTTTATCTCACCAAATGAAATCAGAGATAAGTGAAATCAGAGATAAGAGATTAAAAATACCAAAATATTTTTTTCATGATTTTAAAAATACCAAATACACACCAACATAAATAGGTAAATAGGATATGGTTTAAATTATTAAAGTTACATTTAAGAAAATAAAATTATTTAAAAAAAGCTAGCTAATTCTTATTAAAATTTGAATTCAGAAAAAAATGTGTTCACAGAATGGAAAAAGAATGTACTGCAAAGCAAAACAGCGTCAGATAAAAGAGCATTATGTAAGTCTGGATGGCAAACAAAGCATTAAAAGGTCAGTTTTATTTTGCAAACCGGTTGGGAGTAGTTCATAATATAGCTGTAAAGCAAAGCTTCCCTATCTCTAAACCATGTCCTGAGACATGCAACAATAAAGAGCCATATCATACAAGCTGTTCACAATTTTTGAAAATTGCTGGAGGCAAAATGAAAATTCCAGGCAAAAGAGCTATGGACAAACTGCGATGGAATAGAATAAAATATATCACTGTGTTAAAAAAACTCAAGGCTTTATTGTCATGATTAATTAAACTAAGCTGAACAATGATTGTGTCTCGCTGGTGACAATGGGTAGAATAATTATGTCTCACTGGTGACAATAGGTATCTTTTTTGCTGAAAAAATTGAAAAAAATGCTAAGTTATATATGAGATCACAGACAATTTGACAAATGCAGTAATAACCATTTATACCTAAGCTTAGATTGTTGTGTAGCAGAGGGCAATGTAAAGCGTAAATTCTCCCTTTGAGCATGAAAACACACTTGGAATCAAAATTAGCATATAAATAAATATAATAATAGCCAAGACAGCTGATAGAACAGCTTACCTGACAGGAAACCTCCCTCGAAAATTTCAAAACGCTATTTTTGCTAAAATACACTAAATCATTATTAGCAGACATAACCACAATATAACTTACAAAATTCCTGCTAAATCGAAAAGATAAAACTGTGTGTAATTGAGGTCTTGGGACTCATTTATATGGATGCTGTGGCCTGTACATAGGTGTGCGCACAGGGTGTGCCAGGTGTGTCTGGGCACACCCTAATCACCACGTTTGGAGAAAATCCCCACTGTTTAGACCCCTAAAGTTTCACCAAATCCCCCTAACGGAGCTCCTAAAAAAAACTGTAAACATTTTTTTTAAAGAAATAAAATTGTAAAAAATAATAAAAAATTAAATCTACTAACACCATCCATTGCTCTCCTGACACCGTTAGTATATATACACATGCACACACATGCATATGTGTTTGAGCTTTGGGGTGCACACCCTAATGCAATAGGCTGTGCACGCCAATGGGCCTGTACCATTTCAATCAGAGATTTTTTTTATATGGCTGGAGTTGTGTGCAGTCATTCTGTTACGTTATAGGGAAGCAGCTATATGAACACAGCCGAGGGTCCTATTTTGACAGATGTGTGAGGGCAGGTCTATGGCCCTGCAAAATGATAGTGTTCATTTAGGGCCATTAACCTGCACTCTTGTCAAATTAGGACCTGCCCCTGTGTTCGTACAGCCGCTGCATCCGCATAGAGTAACAAGCGGCTCTAGCTACACAAAAAAATTGCTCATTTATGCTGTATTGGCCAGAGAACCCATGTGAATGAGCCCCTAATTATGTGATTTTTACAATTTTTTAAATTATTTTTTACAATTATTTCTTACTTTTTTTTAACAGGGCTTTGGTGAAATATCAGAGGTCTAAACATTCCTCAATCAAATTCTCTAACTGCACAGAATGAAGGAAAATGACTAACTCTGTACATATATTCCTGTTTATTCACAAACTGAAGCATAGTAAACACAGTTCACTATGCTTCTTTCATGAATGAATATAGTGAGTGATTAGTACCTGTATTCATTCAGAAAAGGAAGGGGTTGGTATATATAACATATTTACCAGTCCCAACCCATTTTTTTATCCTGAAACAATCTCCTGTGCCTTGCAGCAGCTGTCAAGAGGGAGAAAAGGAAAGTCGGCAGTGCTGCAGGGGGAACTAGTGGGGCCAGGGCAGCAGAAGGAAGGGGAACCTGGACAGGAGGAGGTGACCAGTGCCACAGGGATGCCATTTACTGGAACCAGTTACCTGTAGCTTCCCCTTGCAGCAGCTGAAAGCAGGCGGGAGGGATAAGAGGAAAAGTTGGCTTTCAGCTGCTGCAGGGGGCTCTACAGGGGATTGGTTTCTCTAAATGCCTCCCCTGCCACACCAATCACCTCCTCCTGTCCAGGATCCCCTTCCTTCTGCTTGTCAGCTGCCAGGGACCCATAATGAACAGATGGGACCCAGGCCCCATACGAGTGGTACCCCCTTATTGGCAGACCTGATAATAGGGATATGTTTTTAGAAACTGAATGTAGCTTAACAATTTTGCACCAGATTCACCAGGTTTTGCCAGTATTAAGCAGATGATTCATTACTAAGATGAACAGGAGCATAGCTAGTTTTGTAAATTTAGGTTGACTGACAAGCTTTGCAATGACCTCATTGAAAGTGGGGTTCCAAAGGATGGATAGAATCCAGGCTGTATTTCTTGTGCATCAGTAAGCAGTTATTGGCCTTCTCTGTTTTTAAATATTTTCAGTGGCTAATATATATTGTTTTTTTACAAAGTAATGCATTTTACAAAATGATAAGAAGCCTATATTAATGCAACAGGCAAGCTTTTGCCAATATAAAAGTCATAACTGTATTACTTATATTTAAAATGTATTAAAATGCTGATATTAAACCCATACAGCTCAGTGACATATACCGTACAAATGCAGGTACTTTCTTACAGCAAAAAGAAAGTAATGTTTTGTTCTTACACTGTGACCTACATACTTTTTCGTTGCTGGGTATAATTCTCAAACTGAAAGAGGAATTCTAATAATGAACAATGTTAGCATAGATAGGCATCTTGGCAGTTGGATATGAAAACTGTGAGTATATGACAGTAAAAAGTGGTCATTTGGAAAAATCGACCAAATCGACCACGATTTTGGGGAAATCATCGGACAATATGTCCCCCTTTCGTCTGAGTTAGCTCTACTTAATTTTAGGACCTATCCTAAAGCACACAGAATAGTAGTGGACTAGTGGTGCATATCTTTTTTGCTGCCAGAATTTTTTTCACTAGCCATTGGAATTCCCCTGTCGCTCCTAAGCTAGAAGCGGTCATAGCACGCTTAAATGTGCACTGCCAGTATGAAACATTGTTTGCCTTTAAAGCGGAGTTCCGGGCACGAAAACTTTTTTTCAATAAACATACCCCCGGGACAGTCAGGGCTAGTACATTCCACAATGGCTAGCCTCTGATCTGTCCCGGTTCGCACTTACCTGCAAGAAGAAATACTCACTTATAAAATTTCTTCTCCAGCGTTGCCATCTCTGTTGTGGGCAGCTGAAGCTGGCGCGATCCTCTTCTGCATCCTCTTCCGTGTCTTCTTCTCCCAGAAAGCGCCTGCACTGGCCCCTCTCGTCACTTCCGGTGCGGCGCCGCATTCCTCCACAGCTTCTGGGCATGCCCAGAAGCTGTTTAGCAGGGAATGCGGCGTCACCCCGGAAGTGATGAGCGGGGCCGGTGCCATTGCATTGATTCCTGGGAGCGATGACATTCAGCTCCCAGGAATCATCACAAGACAGGAAGTGACGACGGAGCCGCGGCACAGAGGGAGGAAGTAGAGAATAGGTGAGTATTTTCTATCTACAATTACAAGGTGAGTAAAAAAACAAATATACCTAACTATCCAATTCCTTTTCAGGTGAAGGAGACCAAGCGGATGGGCACAAAAAAAAAAAGTTTGATTTTGTGCCCGGAACTCCGCTTTAAAGCTCTGAAGCCCTCTGCTCTGCCTTTCATGATTCATGGAACTCATGGCTGCTCCACCCCAAGGCCTTTATAACTGTATCCCAATAATATTAATAGTTGAGTACCCCAAGTATGATATGGAAGTCTCTTGTCCTCATCTCTGTACTGGTCCCCCTAATTTTGGGTTGTTTTCCTTCTCGCAGATGTCTTTATGTTATGCAGGTCAGTGGCCTCCCCTTCACCCGGACACAGTTTGCTCCTACAGGGGTGTCCAGGTGACATAGGGGTCGGCTTACCTTCCTCTGTACGTTTTGCAATCATATGGTTTGTGACACTTATCATTTGGTTTTACCTTTACTTTATTGCAGGTATTAAAATAATTTTATTGAATTTATTAAATACCCCTGTGCTGAAGGGAAAATGTTTTGCTGATCCTGCCCCCCCATAATTCACCGGCACAAGATGTCTTGATTTTCACCACCTGGGTTGTATAAATTATTTACACTAATTAGTATTGCAAAGAGATGTGTGTGCTTGCTAAATATTTCCTTGGGCAACCAATGCAAAAGGATGCCTGCTTACTTTTACCGGGGGGGGGGCAGGTTCAGGAAGAGAGCGGTCAACTATTTTTCTTCTCTTGGGAATGTGTGAAATATATCTGTAAACAGAATTTGCTCATTTACTAGACAAAGTACACATACAATAGGACAAATTGGTCCAATTAAATTGGAAAATGGATGTGCAATGTGGCTGAGGGGTGTAAATCACAAGACTGGTTATACAGAGTAACAAATCATTTGGCAGGTAGAACAGTCAAAAAAAAAAATGTATGTATATATATACAGTATAGTAGACTGTTTGGAGTTCAACTGTTGTCTAATGCCTGACAGGTTTTTAATGATTTTTAGGAAATTGTTAAAAAATAATCAAGTGATAGAATCAGCAGCTACTGTTTTACTTGTATCTTCTTAGATGCCCTCAGACCACATCATTTCTATGATACTTCTTTTTCATATGAATTTTCAAACCATGTACTTACCGCTATAAAGACAAAAACGTTTCTTAGAGCAGTACCTGTTCAAGGTCATTCTGTTTATTGATGGTAGAAGACAAACTAATCAAAGAATATATATATATATATATATATATATATATATGCAAATGTATGGTAAAATATGCAATAGATATGTATTCATTTTAAAGATGTTCACAATCAAGTAATAAAGGAATTTAAACTTTGAATGCTTTGCAAATGAAATGTCAGTTACTGTATTTATTGAGCATGGGATGTATTGGCATCCCACCTGAATCCCTCTTGTCTATGGTTCACCACAAGTTTATTATGAACAGCCAATTAAGTCAAAGGACTTAATAAGGGCTACTAATAAAATTTACATCCAAATGCATCAAAGTACCCACATCTGTACAGGAAGTTAATATCTGAGGTTTATGCAACTGGATAATTAGCTATGTATTGAAAAATATTGCCTTCTCTCTACCAGCTCTAAATCTGTACTGTACAATCTCTGGCCATGAATGTTATGAAAACCCCATTAATACATAAGCCACTTTGCCAATTATTAAATATATGTATGTATGTGAAAAAAGATGTAATTTACACACTACCTGCACCACATTACTGCTCTCCTTGGAGTGCCCAAAAGTGCCCCAGGTCTTTTACATTTCTAACACCCCAGGTTTAGAGGAAGGGCAATTTGATCAAACCAAAAGCCTTTTTTGTTATTAGACACAATTACAGATTGAAATGAGGTACATTACGAAACAGTTATGTAAGGGTGGCCATAGATGGATCTAAATTTGGCCGGTTCAGCAGGGACCGGCCACATTTCGATCCATGTGTGGTCAAGGCAGTTGAACTGAAGTCAATCTACTGATCAACTTTTGTTTAACCACCCTGTCAGATAAAAACCACGCAAGCAGCAGCTCCAGCTGCAGCCAATGCCTGCAAAACTGAGCTGTGTATTCTGACAGTGGGGGAGTCTCCATGCAGTCACAATATAATAGCACAGGAGGGAGGATTCCCCTATCCACCTTGAATGTTTAAATTGGGAAATTTGTTTTTGGTGAACGAAAAAACCCATGTATAGCTGGCTTTAGACCAGAGGTGAGGAACCTTTTTTCTGCTAAGGGCCATTTGGGTATTTATAAAATCATTTGGGGGCCGGATAAAATTATCAACTTAAAAATGTGCCTGTTATATTTGGTCAAACATTTAATTAACTCACCCTAATGTGATGGCTGCAACTGCTTCTCTTTGGTGAGGTGTGTGATGTTAGCTGGTATTGATGATGATGCTACTCGCAACTGGTTTTCCATGTTTGCGTCGGTCAGTCTGGAGCATACTCGACTCTTTGTGGTAGTAAGTTTTGAAAAGAACTGCTGGTGGGTACAGCTGGCTCAGGCTGGTATGGCTGGCTTGTACTGTGCTGTGGGTACTGCTGGCTGGTACTGGTGTGGGTACTGCTGGCTCAGGCTGGTATTGCTGTGGGTACTGCTGACACAGGCTGGTACTGTGCTGTAGGTACTGCTGGCTGGTACTGTGCTGTGGGTACTGCTGGTACTGCTGGCTCAGACTGGTATTACTGGCTAGTATTGCTGTGGGTACTGCTGGCTCAGGCTGGTACTGTGCTGTAGGTACTGCTGGCTGGTACTGCTGTGGGTACTGCTGGCTGGTACTGTTGTGGGTACTGCTGGCTCAGGCTGGTACTGTGCTGTAGGTACTGCTGGCTGGTACTGCTGTGGGTACTGCTGGCTGGTACTGTTGTGGGTACTGCTGACTCTGGCTGGTACTGCTGTGAGTACTGCTGGTTCTGGCTGGTACTGCTGATTCTGGCTGGTACTGCTGGTTCTGGCTGGTACTGCTGTGAGTACTGCTGGTTCTGGCTGGTACTGCTGGCTTTGGCTGGTATTGCTGGCTCTGGCTGGTTCTGGCTGGTACTGCTGGTTTTGGCTGGTACTGCTTTGAGTACTGCTGGCGGGAAATGCTGGCTAGCAGCGGCGCCACACTGGAGGAAGAGGCGATGTTTCCTGTATTGGTCACAGGCGGAGTTTATTTGATGTCACTCCGCTGTGCCTCACTCAGACTGTCAGAACAGAGCCGAAACTATACAGGAAGCATTGGCTCCATTCTGACAGATCAGCTGAGAGACTCAGCTGCATGGGGGGCCGGACCAAATGACTTCAAGGACCACATACGGCCCCCGGGCCTTAGGTTCCCCACCCCTGCTTTAGACTAATAATAGTGGCTCACCCAGCAATCCATCTATTCTAGGTATTTTGCAATCATTTTGCAAACACTATTAACTCATATTGCCAGAAACCTTGGCTAATAAATATTCAAACGTCAAGCTCATAACTAATTGTCTGATTGTTATGCTGACCCACTGGCTTTGACATATCTGTTTTACTGAAGGTTTAAGGTCAGCAAGACTGCCAAATAACTAGTATTCTCAAAAGGAAAGCTTTGCAATCACAGCCTTAATGTTCCCATTGTGATGAATTTCCTTTAATTACTTGCCACCCATCCAATGTAGATAAATGGTTGGATGGCTGACACGGGTGTTTTAAATAACCTCTTGTTTGCCCCACTTATGCATGCACTCTAGTGAGTGCAGTAGAACACTCTGTGAGTGCTGTGTCCATTGGACAATGAAATTGGTCCTGTACCAATCACAGTGATAAAACATGTAAATAAAGGCTGCTACATCAGTTCCAGTGTTACCAGATTAGCATATGCCAGCAATGGTGTTTCTGATTGCCATCACACCAGTTCTCGTGTTGCCAGACCATTGCAAGCCAGCAACAGTGTACCCGATTGCTGCAACATACCAGTTCCAGTGTCACCAGACCAATGTAAGATAGCAACAGTGTTTCTGATTGACACTGCACCACTACAGCGTCATCAGATGAGTCAGTCAGTAACAGTTCTTGGTCGCTGCTACACCAGTCCCAGTTTTACCATATCAGTGTGAGTCAGCAACAAAGTACCTGATCACCGCCACACCAATTCCAGTGGCGGTGTAAGCCAGCAACAGTGTTGGATAGCCACAACACCAAACTAGTTTTAGCTAGCAACTGTGTTCCTGATTGCTGCCACACCAGTTCCACTGTCACCAGATTATTTATTATTATTATTTCAGGTACTTATATAGCGCTGTCAATTTACGCAGCGCTTTACATATACATTGCACATTCACATCAGTCCCTGCCCTCAAGGAGCTTACAATCTAAGGTTCCTAACTCACATTCATACATACATAGTAGGGCCAATTTTATACAGGATCCAATTAACCTACCAGCATGTCTTTGAAGTGTGGGAGGAAACCGGAGTACCCGGAGGAAACCCACGCAGGCACAGGGAGAACATGCAAACTCTAGGCAGGTAGTGTCGTGGTTTGGATTCGAACCAGCGACCCTCTTGCTGCTAGGTGAAAGTGCTACCTACTACACCACTGTGCCGCCCATGTAAGTGATCAGTGTAAGTCAGCAACATTGTTCTTGATCACCACCCCACCACACCACTACAGTATTAGCAGACCAGGGTAAGTGACCAGCAACAGTGTTATTGATCAACATTATACCAGTTTTGGTATCGCCAGACAAGTGTAAGCCAACAACAGTGTACCTAATTGATGCCACACCAGTTTCGGTGTCACCAGACAAGTGTAAGCCAGTAACAGTGTTCCTGATCACCACCACACCAGTCCCCATGTTACCAGACCAGTGTAAGCTAACAACAGTGTTCCTGATCACTGCCACACCAGTTCCAGTGTCACCAGACCAATGTAAGCTAGCGAAAGTATTCGTGATCACATACACACCAGTTCCAGTGTCACCAGACCAGTGTAAGAGAGCAAAAATGTTTCTGATTGTTGCCACACCACTACAGTGTCACCAGACCAGTGTAAGTCAAAAACAGTGTTTCTGATTGCTGCCACACTAGTCCCAGTGTCACCAGACCAGCGTAAACCAGCAATGGTGTTTCTGATCACTGTAACACCCGTCCCGTGTCACCAGACCAGTGTAAGCCAGCAACAGTGTTCTTGATTGCTGCTACACCAGTTCCACTGTAACCAGACCAGTGTAAGTCAGAAATAGTTTACTTGACTGCTGCCATGCCAATTACTATGTATCCAGACTAGTGTAAGCCAGTAACAATGTTCCTGATCGTCACCACACCAGTCCCAGTGTCACCAGACCAGTGCAGCCAGCAACAGTGTTTCTGACCTCTGCTACAATAATTCTGGTGTCTCCAGACCAGTGTAAGCCAGCAACAGTGTACCCGATTGCCGCCACACATATTTTATTGTCACCAGACCAGTCAAGCAGGCAGCAGTGTACCTGATTGCTGCCACACCAGATCCAGTATCACCATACCAGTCAAAGTCAGCAACAGTGTTCCTGATTGCTGCCACACCAGTCCCAGTCTCACCCGACGGTGTAAGCCAGCAACCGTGTTGGATTGCCGCCACATCAGTAACACCAGAGCAGTTTTAGCTAGCAACAATTTTCCTGATCACTACCACACCAGTTCCATTGTTGCTAGAACATTTTAAGCCAGCGACTGTGTTCCTGATCTCCTCCAAACCACTACAGTGTCACCAGTCTAGTGTAAGTCATAAACAGTGTTCCTGTTCGCTACCACACCAGTCCCAGTGTCACCAGACCTGTGCAGCCAGCAAAAGTGTTCCTGATCACTGCTATAATAGGGCAGTGTTGCTTCTGCCTGACACCTGTACTGACCCTAGTCTGTTTATTGACCACATCCCTACCTGCTGTCTCCTTTCTGCACATCCCACTGACTATGTTCCTGCGTGACATCATCTTCAATCATCCCCTGGTGACAACTGCAATCCTGTATCCACAAGAACTTTTTCTTTACCTTTTGTTCAGCCTCCAGCTATAGGTAAAGCTACACTAAGCTATATTCCCTGACCACTCGTACAGAGGTAAACATTACAGTACACTGTTTTTGATATAGTGTTGGTATTGAAAAAGTCTCACTCTTTTGATATCCCCATACTCAGAAGTAGTAGAATGTGTTTTGGGCTGTAATTTTAGGTATGCCCATGCTGTGTATAAGTAATATCCTATTAAATTTACAACTTTGGCCTGGACAGGCAGGAATTTTAACATACCAGTCTTTAGGTGGTTACGGAGAAGTAAGTCCAGTTACTAAAGGGGCGCATACAGTTGCTAAAGGGGCACAGAATAATAGCAGGTCAAAACAGAATGAAAACTGAAAATCTTATCCAACTGGGACTCCAAGAGGCTATGTGGTTAGTGTGCTGAAAGTTGTGAGTTTACTAGAGGTGCTCTCCAACATATCTAACAGCTGTAGTTCAGCTTAGGGCCAATTCACATCACAAAACTAAAGGCTTTTTTGCTTTATATAAAAAAATGTAAATCCAATAGAGGTTAAATACCACCAAAAGAAAGCACTATTTGTCTTGAAAAATGATGTAAAATGAATTTGGGTACAGTGATGTATGAACAAGCAATTGTCCGTCAAAGTATCACAGTGCTGAAAGTTGTAAAAATGGCCTGGAGAGGAAAGAAAATTTAACATGCCAGTCTTCAAGTGGTTAAGGAGAATTAGGTATGAGTATAGTTGCTAAAAGGGAATAGAATGACAGCAGGGAAAAGCAGAAAAATAACCAAATTCTTTTACTTTCAAAATGTTAATTGAATTAGCAAATTTGAATTTGCAAAAAGAAGAGAGTAGACAGACATTGTTAATTAAGCAATATATAACAAATAGAGTAGCTTTTATATCATACTACTCACATGATGGATCAACTGAAAAGTGAAAAGTGGTGTACAGTGGGGATCGAAAGTTTGGGCACCCCAGGTAAAAAACTTGTATTAATGTGCATAAAGAAGCCAAGGAAAGATGCAAAATTCTCCAAAAGGCATCAAATTACAGATTAGACATTCTTATAATATGTCAACAAAAGTTAGATTTTATTTCCATCATTGACACTTTCAAAATTACAGAAAACAAAAAAATGGCGTCTGCAAAGGTTTGGGCACCCTGCAGAATTTATAGCATGCACAGCCCCCTTTGCAAGGCTGAGACCTGCCAGTGTCATGGATTGTTCTCAATCATCGTCTGGGAAGACCAGGTGATGTCAATCCCAAAGGTTTTAAATGTCCACACTCATCTAACCTTGCCCCAACAATCAGCACCATGGGATCTTCTAAGCAGTTGTCTAGAAAACTGAAGCTGAAAATAGTTGACGCTCACAAAGCTGGAGAAGGCTATAAGAAGATAGCAAAGCGTTTTCAGATGTCAATATCCTCTGTTCGGAATGTAATTAAGAAATGGCAGTCATCAGGAACAGTGGAAGTTAAAGCAAGATCTGGAAGCCCAAGAAAAATACCAGACAGAACAGCTCGCAGGATTGTGAGAAAAAGAATTCAAAACCCACGTTTGACTGCACGATCCCTCCAGAAAGATCTGGCAGACACTGGAGTTGTGGTACACTATTCCACTATAAAGAGATACTTGTAATAAAAAACAAATATGTTTTCGTGGAAGAGTCATCAGAAGAAAACCTCTTCTACGTCCTCACCACAAAAATCAGCGTTTGAACTTTGCAAATGAACATATAGATAAGCCTGATGCATTTTGGAAACAAATTCTGTGGAACGATGAGGTTAAAATTGAACTTTTTGGCCGGAATGAGCAAAGGTACGTTTGGAGAAGAAGGAGCACAGAATTTAATGAAAAGTACCTCTGTCCAACTATTAAGCATGGGGGTGGATCAATCATGCTTTTGCATGCAGCCAGTGGCACAGGGAACATCTCACGAGTAGAAGGAAAAATGGATTCAATAAAATTTCAGTAAATTTTGGATGGTAACTTGATGCCATCTGTGAAAAAGCTAAAGTTAAAGAGAGGATGGCTTCTACAAATGGATAATGATCCTAAACACACCTCGAAATCCATGTGGGATTACATCAAGAGGCATAAACTGAAGGTTTTGCCATGGCCTTCACAATCTCCTGACCTCAACATAATTGAAAATCTATGGATAGACCTTAAAAGAGCAGTGCGTGACAGACAGCCCAGAAGTCTCAAAGAACTGGAAGACTTTTGTAAGGAAGAATGGGCAAAGATACCTCAAACAAGAATTGAAAGACTCTTGGCTGGCTACAAAAAGCGTTTACAAGCTGTGATACTTGCCAAAGGGGGCAGTACAAGATATTAACTCTGCAGGGTGCCTAAACTTTTGCAGATGCCATTTTTGTGTTTTCTGTTATTTTAAATACAAATTATATACTTTTATACATACATTTAAGTGTAAATGATGGAAATAAAATCTAACTTTTGTTGACATATTATAAGAATGTCTAATCTGTAATTTGATGCCTTTTGGAGATTTTTCTATCTTTCCTTGGCTTCTTTATGCAGATTAATACAAATTTTTACCTGGGGTGCCCAAACTTTCGATCCCCACTGTATATTATGGCCCCCAGCCAAATCAGTTAGGGAGATTCAGACTGCTACATGGGAATCAGGAGAGCCTACTCCTGTAGAGTAGAACTCCACTCAAAAATCACAAATCACAAATATAAGTCAGATGAATCTTGTTTCTAGCAAACAAAAAACAAGCAAGATCTTTAGGTTAGGTACAACTTTAAGTTAGGTACAACCAGTCACAAAACAAAGAAAATGTAAAATGAGAGAAAGAAAAAGAAATAACCAAATTCTCATCCCTACTTAAACTCCAAGAGGCTATGTGGTAGGTGTGCTGAAAGTTGTGAGTTTTCTAGAGGTGCCCACCAACATATCTAACAGCTGCAGTTCAGCTTTGGCTCATTTACACATGCAAAGTGCTGGATTGCTCAATGTAAGCCCAATGCAATGACAAGCTAAAATATTTTGTTTCCAACAGGCTCAGCTCATACCAACATGTTGCAGTGGTGTGCACTGAGTGAAAATTGAACATGCTTAATTTATTCAAGCATTTGTACTTTACCCACAACAAGTTGACAACAATAATGTTCTTTAGAAAGAAATATACTGTACATTCCACATTATTAATGACGCTACTAAAATTAGTGTGTGCTGTAACTTGCCTCCAGCATTGCTCCTCTTTTTTTCTTGGAGGAGGCTGCCATTTTGTTAAAGCCCAGAGCAGCCACTTCCTTATTATGAACTCTCCTCTCCTTAGTCTCAAAAACTATATGTTGCTTTCTGTAATTAACATTTGTACATTTCCAGCCTTGATTGTATGTCTTGGCTCAGCTAGAGGGGAAAGCTGCAGAAGCTAGCAATGCTTAGGTTCACAGCTGCCCATGGCAATGCAGAAATAGAAAGGAGAGAATATCAGGCCCCAATCCTTGTATGCTTAAAGCTGGGTACACATGTTAACATTTGACAGATTGCCATACTAACACAAGCGATGTTAATGCGGCACACTTTCCCACTCTGCTATTGTGTTCTGACAGGGGAACTGTCCCCCAACCAGAACACACTGATAAGCGCTTATATACATTGTCTCCCAGTACTGATCGGTTGCTGGTCAGATGCTGGTTTTCCAGCATGCCCATTCGACAGAATTGGGTTGTAAACTGGCTTCTGTCAAACAGGCAGCTGTACACACGAACCGAATGTAACCCAGTTCCTGCTGAATATGAAGCTTATCTCTTTTGTGTCTCCCTGGCAGTTTGTCCTGTCACCTCTCCTGCTTTTTTTTCCTCCCTCCCTTATCTGTTGTTACCTCCCCCCTCAGTAAGACAGCCCATACATGAGTCATTTTTTTCCATTCAACCAGTGGGCTGAATAAAAAAAACGGACTTGATCCCCCTATTCTCACACTTGATGTGGATGAGGGATTGAGCTAGCTATTATATTCTGACAGTGGGGAAACTTCCCTATGGTCAGAATACATTGATCAGGGCTGCTGATTCTTGTGGAGCGCACTGATTGAATAGCAAAAATCCAACAGGCAGTTGTACAGACGTCAGTCAGTAAGATGACTTCTATACGACTTTCCTACTCTTACATTGATAGAAATTCCTTTGGTCCCTGGTGAACCGGCTGAATTTCATTCCATGTATGGACATGGCTTAAGTCTTACATCTGTCGGCAGATTGACCTCTAGTGACCCACTGATTTTAGACCCAGTGCCAAGAATAGATAGCAACTGAGGTTGTGAAGAGCAGGATGAGACACTGTTTTGCTGGATTTTAAACGGTATAGAAGCTTATTTTTAATGTTTTACAAAAGGAGCCGGTCGGAAGTAATCTCTCAGTACGTAATTTTCTGACTAAAGTTTCACTTTAAATGTAGCACTATGCTCTGCAATGTGCCACTACAACACATTTTGAGGAAAAAATATATTTTGGCCTCTGCTGGGGACAATACACCCACAGATAAATGGAACATCAACACAATGCATTGCATTAAAAAAAATGGATGTCACTGCACATCACATTTGTTGAACTAGATGAACTTTTTTCAGCCAGACTAACTATGTAACTCAAGTGCATTTAATGCACATCAATTTATGCTAAATGGAATGTCTGTGGTGTGACTCCAGCCTCAATAAAAAAAAAAACAACAACATGGAAAAAGAGATCGATCGGAACTCCAGCAGATACTGAATGGTACTTTATTAAGCTACTGTAAAAGCATTATCATCCGCTCCATTTTTTGGACAGACTCTGTCCTCAAGTAACAAACAATGACCCAAATTTGCCCCTATGTAGCACAACATACTGTAGTACCTATGTAGCACAACATACTGTAGTACCTATGTAGCACAACATACTGTAGTAACAGTATGGACAGGAATAATATTTTAACAGCTTCCCTGAACATCAAAGACTTAGGCTGGCCATACATTATACAATTTTCTTATTCAATTTCCTTTAGATTTACCTTCAACTATGTTGTGCAAGGGCCTGCCTGATTGCATACAAATTGAAAGTACTTTTTATAAATGCAGCCTGCAATACAAATATAAATACAGATATGCAAAATAAATAACACTTATGTGTGTAGCACTACTCCGAAGGGAGTGTGGGTCCCCCTGGGTTACCGCTAGCAACAACAGTACCTTCAGGCATGTTTTTCAAGTGTGAGAACCTCAGACAAGAACCAGTCCAGTTTCTTTGGTTTTAGGGTTTATTGTAGAACATGGATGGGAGAAGGGAGAGGTGGGATACTCCAACAACTGAACTATGCACAATTAGGCAGGGACACTGAAAAATGCTGCTTGACGCTGATTAACGCTTTACTGACGCTGGTTAACGCTTCACTGACGCTGGTTAACGCTGACTGATGCTGGCCTCGGCTAGGCCGGTTACCAGAACTTCACCTCTGACTGTGGAAAAGTCCCTTTGAGCTCCCCAAAGTACTCCTTCCTGAGGTAGCTGACTTTAAGGCAAACTGTATTGCTGAACACTTCAGGGCCCTTCCTGGCACCCTCTTTACTCCTCAAACGTCAGGGCTTTACTACTTGGCACCCCCTTTACTGTACACTCCTGGTTAGCTGGTTTCTGGATCCCCTTTGACCTCTCTGGAGTGGTCTCCTCTACTAGGCAGACCCCTGGGCAGATCTTGAGTACTCACGACACTGTTTTTTCTGCTCCTATTTCCAACCCCAGAGTGCACTGCGGCAAACCCACCCACTGGGACAGTCATAAACTCTGGTGTGCTATTGGCTAGGTTTCCTCCACTGTCCAACAAGATCCCTCATTGGATACAGTGGGGATACTCCCCAGACTCAACAGGCCACACCTGGAGGCATGTGACAGAATAGCTAACAGATCAAGCCCCCCTGATAAGCAGACAGGGCCAATATATGCTTTTTTCTGGCACCTACCTAAGAGCGTGCTACATGTGTATGAACAAATCACAATCAAAGAACCAGGAAGTACAAATCTACAAGATAAGCAAGTTCAAGTCTCATCTAAATCTTAACCCAGTCGGTGAATGTGTGTCCAATGTTGTAATCCAAGATGGCTCACATTTTAACATTTTTTTAATGGTTACACCTTACCATTTCTGTCCTTGAAATCGAAAATCTATGGAATTTCCCTCCAGGTATAATTAAAAAAGTGCTTAATGACTTTGGATGGTTGTACATCATCAGGATCACTCAAGCCCCATAAATGTTCCCTAATTGTACATCCCAATAATGAAATATTGTAACACCCACGTGTGATTAAAATAAACATGTAGGGTGTTGCAAATAATGAAATCCTTAATGATAAACTCCTTATCCAAAAGAGGTTAACTACTTCTCAAAATATTTACAGCATGCACACATTAAAGAGGTTGTAAACTTACAAAAAAAATAAAAAAAAGCCCATCAAAGACAAAGGCATAATGAGCTAGAATGCACCTCATACTAGCTCATTATGAAATACTTACCTTAGAACGCGGCTGACTGCTGATACGGCCGACATTTTCACCCGTCTCCCTCCATCTGATTGGCCGGAGCTGCTATGACGTCATGCACGTGGGAGCCACCATTCGCGGCACAGGGCTCTGAAGGAACAGCACGGGTGGCTGATGTCACTGGCTGCATGTAAAGTAAATATTTCCTAAATGGTGCATGTTTAGGAGATATTTACACTATCTATAGGTAAGCCTTTTCATAGGCTTAACTATAGGTACAAGTTACAGAGAAAGCTTTACTTTCTCTTTAAGGCTTTATTCACAATTGTTTGACTTGTCAAGCAACTTTGGACATCAAATTTGCATTACAAGTCATTCTCCATGCTACCAAGGTAGTCCAATGATAACCATTTATATATGCGCGACTTAAAGTTGCAGCAACTTCAAAGTAGTTCATGCACTATTTTGGTCTGACTTTCATGCAACTTGAGGGCCATAGACTTCAATGCTAACCCTCAGTAGTTGCCGAATGTTATACAATGCAACTTTTGTGCAACAGTTGTCCATTATCACTAGTCAAAGCCAAAGTCATATCCAAGTTTCACCCATTCAAAGTTGCACTCCAAAGTCAATGCAACTTTGGAGTCGTGAATGGAGCCTAAAGCCCCGTACACACGTACCGATCGTCGGCATACAAACGTCGGTGGACGAAGGATCTGCCGATTGTACGCGTGTTAGTATGGTGCCTCCGACAGATGTCTGCGCACAATCCGCGGACAAAAGTCTTTCTTGCAAACATGAAAATTTTTGTATGCCGACACCAGAACGGACGATTGTTCGCCTGTCAGTACACAATTCGGCCGACAGACCGCAGATTTGCAAGACTGGGCATGCTCAGAAAATAGAAAACACAGGGAAAGTTAACCATTACATGACATCACTTCTGCAGTCGGCGGACAAAATTCTTGTGCTGTCCTTGTGCTGTCTTTGCACTTTTCAGCAGACACCGACATCCCGGGGAGAAAAGAGGAACATTTGTAAGCCGACCATCGGTACGTGTGTACGGGGCTTAACAGAAAAAATCTATAAAAACCTACAGAACAAAGTAATGTGGGGCATGACTTAATTTGGTAAATCACCATTTTTGTGAGAGCACACCCTGCAAAGTTAGGGACTTGTGACTTACACATCTGATGTCCCTTTTCAAAATGTGTAACAATCATGATGTTACTCGTAGCAATCTTTATGATATTATAATATTCTACTGTACACTGTACTGTGTAGAATGTGAGGAAACATTGGTTTTTACTCAGGTGCCTGGCTGATTTCCTTTTGGAAGAAGATCTGACAACCAGTCAGTCACCCTGTTCTTTGAAACGACAATATTATGTGCCCGTTGCAGCATTCAACATCAATAAACCCTGACCTACAGTCAATCCTCCTATCTCCAACTGTCTTACAAAAAAAATCAGATGGTCAGCTGTATTAAATTTTTAATGGATACATTCATCCATAGGAATTCATTTAATTTTGTGCAATTGGTGGCAGCTATCTGCTTTCATAATGTTGTTGCCAGAGCATGGTTTACAGTAAATATGTGTAGGAAGGAATCTGTTTATACTAATCAACATAAAGGGTCAAAACTGGTGATGGGCTGAACACCCCCCTGTTCGGTTCGCACTAGAACATCTCGAACATCTTTAGAGGCTACACACCCTCTGCCCAATCTTCAGCATTGACGGTTCTTTTATAGGCAAGGGGCGCGGCCACCCGGTTACGGCACCTTTTGGCACCGCCCCCTTCTGACGTCATGCCTATAGAAGAACTGTCAAACCTGAAGATCGGGGAGACGGCGGGTAACCTCTAAAGAGGCAAAGCGTTTTTGAATTTTATTCTATTTTTCGGGTCCGGAGGACATCGTGATCGACGATGGGTTTACATCGAGGGACACTATTATTTTTTCTTTTCAATAAAGGATTTGTCAAAAACTGTGTTCTGTGATTTTTACTTTTTTTACACTCTTTGGTGAACGATTAGGGGTACTATGTACCCGATACCCATTCACATGGGGGGGGGGGCGGGATTCCAGATTCTGATAAGCCCCCCACCAGCAGACCCTGACAACCACAGCCCAGGAATGTCAGGGAGAGGCCCTTGTCCCCATCAACCATGTTTAGGGCAAGCGGCCTGGTATGGTTCAGGAGGGGGGCTCGCTCGCCCCCCTTTCCTGGCCCACCAGGCTGCATGCATGGATAAGGGTCTGGTATGGATTTTGGGGGGGACCCCATGCCGTTTTTTAAAAAAAATACGCCATTTTTAAAAAAAGTTTTGGCTTGGAGTTCCCCTTAAAATCTGTACCAGACCCAAAGGGCCGCACTTACGCTCGACTCCAACACAAAGCCCATCACTAGTCAAAAAAAAAAAAAAAAAAAACAATATGTCTGTGATGAAAACTAGCTGTAAACTGAACAATGCATGTGTAGTAATTCAGATTTGTCAGAAAATTGTACACTTCCTCAATATGACCTCTCCAAATGACAAAAAAGGCCATCAATGTAGAAACCATGCAGAAACAAATACTTAAAATAAGGGTTTTAACTTGCAAAAGTGTATTGTTCCTCCCACCAAGCCTTATGAATATTGGTCAAGCCCCCATAGAAGCAACACGTTTTTGCAAGTATCAAGTCATCAAAATACATGCAGTATACATGCAGTATTTTTCTAAATGGTATCTGAGGACAACAGGTAACAGTAGATAGATGATTCAGAATTGGGGAATATATTGCTTTGTCATAAAAATTACTCTAATTCATCCTCCCACTACAAAAATTTGATATAACTAAAGGTCCTCCAAATCAAAGTTTGTACATGGGAGTCAATGCCTTTGCACAGGTATTCTTTCACAGTTTCAATACCAATCACTATAGGTCTTCCCACCGGAGGTTTGGTGGAGTTATGAGCCTTCCAAAGTTGATGGAATATAAAAACCACTGGAATCTCCACCTTCAAATATTTAGCTAGGTTTTTAGAAAAAAGAGAATGTGTTCCCTTCCTCAGACAATTAATAACAATATAGAAATCTTTTGTTGGATCTTTTTTTAGGGGAAGGTAAGAATTATCATCTTTCAGCTGGTGTAAGACTTCATCAAGGTTCTTTAACCACTTTACCACTAGAGGATTTTGCTGTCTTACGTCTGGGCCACTTTTTGCGATTCGGCGCTGTGCGACTTTAACTGACAATTGCGCGGTCGTGCGACGCTGTACCCAAACAAAATTTACGTCCTTTTTTCCCCACAAATAGAGCTTTCTTTTGGTGGTATTTATTACCTGTGCGATTTTTACTTTTTGCGCTAAAAAAAAAGAGCGTTTATTTTGAAAAAATAACAATATTTTTAACATTTTTTTATATGAAATTCCCCCCCCAAAAAAATGTAAAAATCAACATTTTTTTAAATTTTTGGCCAATTTGTTTTCTGCTACCTATGTTTGGTAAAAAAAAAATCACAATAAGTGTATTTTGATTGGTTTGCGCAAAAGTTATTGCGTTTACTAACTAAGGGAAAGATTTCTGTCATTTTTGGTGTTTTTTTTTTTTTAACGAGTAATGGCGGCGATCTGCGATTATTTTTGCGGGACTGCGACATTGCGGTGGACAGATCGGACCCTTGACTGACATTTTTGACACTTTTGGGGGTACCAGTGACATTACTGCAGTAATCAGTGCTATAAATATGCACTGTTACTGTAAAAATGACACTGGCAGGGAAGGGGTTAAATTTATTGGAGAGGGAGGGGTTAATGTATGCCTGGTGCTTACTGACGTGTATGCTGAACACTGCGATCTGTCACTCCCTGTCACTTAGGAGATCCGCCCGCTCTGTTTACACAGGCAGGCGGATCTCCAAACTAGATTCCCCGACGATCGGGGAAGAGCAGCGGCGATCGCCGCCGCTTCTCCCCTGGCCCGACTCCCGCTGTGACTGAAAACAGCGGGAGCGCGCCTACAAGGGGAGGAGTCTAGCGACATAGTACTACGTCGCTAGACGATAACGAGCCACATTGCTGCAGTAGCAGCAATGTGTGCAGACGTTAAGTGGTTAAAGTGGTATTAAAGGCTGTTTTTTTTATGTAAGTAACAAATATGTTATAGTTACCTGCTTTGTGCAGTGGTTTTTGCACAGAGCAGCCCCGATCTAGGTCTCAGGAGGAGGAACCTGCGGCACGTCGCGCTGAGACCTACAAGGAGACACGGCGGCCATTTTTTCGGCTTGAAACAAAGTTCTGAGAGTATAGCTCCGAGATACGCTGTCATTTCTTCATGTACACGTGAGTTGCCACTCTGTTTTTATTCAATAAAACCTGTGAACGTACTTCACTATGGGAGTTGTCCCTCTCTTTCTCATGTACATCTGTTCCGGTCGGAGCTGATTGAGGGAATACTAGGAGCCGGTACATGTCGATTTGGGCACCGGATAGACCACACAGGCTGACATTGATCCTTGTAATGGGGATCATTGCATATTGGTAAGGGGCCATTCATTATCTTGGTGGCGGTTCCTGCACTTGGGGCTTTTTCCAAGTTTGAAGTGGTGGACATTTTCCCTTCTTTTGGAGCACTCTCTGTGATGGACTTTGTCTATTATATCTTATCTATTTTATCCATTTGAACATATGTATGGACTGTGGATCTAATATTGTTAGCGCTGCACCATATCTATTTTTCATTGCTTTTTAGATCTGGTATTTCTGATTCTAGGTCAGGTGTCGGCTGCTTTCGTTCAGTCTGTTGACTTTTATTGTATTTTATCTTTGTATGTTTTTATCCTTATATTTTAGCGCAGCAATATCCCCAATTTTATACATTTAGGCCATATTTATGTAGAGCAACAATTCTTTTTTTCAGATCCCCAGAGAGTTCCTTGTCATGAGGTGTCATGTTGAACTTCCAGTCACAGTACGACAGAGTGAGAGTGACAACACCAAAATTAAGCACGCCTGCTCCCCATTCACACCTGAGACCTTGTAACACTAACGAGTCACATGACACCGGGGAGAGAAAATGGCTAATTGGGATCAATTTGGACATTTTCACTTAGGGGTGTACTCACTTTTGTAGACATTAATGGCTGTGTTGAGTTATTTTGAGTGGACAGCAAATTTACACTGTTATACAAGCTGTACACTTACTACTTTACATTGTAGCAAAGGGTCATTTCTTCAGTGTTGTCACATGAAAATATATAATAAAATATTTACAAAAATGTGAGGGGTTATATCCCTATGGCCCCTCGTTCCTTGTTGCAGGCCATACCTGCTTTTTCTCCTTTTTTTTATGTTTTTTCCAGCGTATAGCGCATTTCTTGGATTACCTTCTTCTACCTGTCCTTGTTCCAGCACAAGAATACCCTACCTGATCTCCCTTGCCCTGGGAATGTCAACCAGCTCTAGCCTATTCTATGTTCTAAGGATATACATTGCCTACGTCCAGTGTTTACGGGCCCGCCTATTTCACCCACCATGACCATAAAGTTCCTTTCGCTGAATGTCAACGGTCTAAACCACCCGGCAAAGCGTTATTCTCTATGGACCGAGCTGTGCAACAGTCGGGCAGACATCGCTTCCATCCAAGAGACTCATTTCAAGGCCACCCAGCAACCAAAATCTTCCCACAAGAACTTCTTCACCAGTGCCCCTGAGAAGAAACGTGGGGTCCTGATAGCGATCAGAGACACGATCGCCTTCTCCTTGAAGGACAAGATCTGTGATCCAGAGGGACGGTTCCTGATCCTCCAGGGAGACTTCATCAGCATGCCTATGACCCTAGTGGCGGTGTACGCCCCGAATAGCCACCAGCAGCGCTTTATACATAGGTTGCTTCAGAAGATATCCAACATATATGGCAACTTGGTAATGTTTGGTGATTTTAATGCTGTGGTCGACCCAGGGCTTGACACTTCGGTGCCCGCCCGGGGCCGACAACTCTCTCTAAATTCCCTTCTGCACAGGGAACAGCTTTACGATGTCTGGAGGTGTCAGCATGGCTCGGAGAGGGACTATTCTCACTACTCCTCCAGACATCGCTCATATTCTCGTATTGACTTGTTCTTGATGGACCTCCCTTTGCTGGGTAAGGTCTCCTCCTCGGCCATCAGAAGCATAACGTGGTTCGACCATGCTGCGGTGGAGATGGTTGTGGAGGATAGCGGACACCAGAGTGCTTCAGGACTCTCTCACTGGTAAGGTGATTGTGGACCACTTGAGTGAATTCTTCAAAATTAATGCCCCATTGGTTTCAGACCCTTGGTCACTCTGGGGAGCGCATAAAGCATTTATATGGGGCATTTGTATTCAACAAACAGCCAGAATGCGCAAAGCCTATAATCAGAAACTTACTGCCCTCATCTCCGAGATCCGTGATCTGAAGACTGTTCACAAAAGTGCTCCTACCCCTTCCGTGGCCACAGCTCTGACCCAAAAGAGGGATTCCCTCCGGTCCCATCACATGGATCGTTACGATCGCCACCTTAAATCTCTCAAACCTCCTTTATAATTTGGCCCAGGACCCTTCCACCACCCAACCCGGCCCCGATGCCATTAGGAGTTTCCTGGATAAGCTATCCCTTACCACCCTCACCACAGCCCAAGTACAGTCCCTCTCCTCTCCATTTTTGACAGCTGAAGTTTCTAAAGCTATACACTCCCTGCCTATTGGTAAATCCCCGGGTCCAGATGGCTTATGCAAAGAATGTTATAGGCTCCACAATAGCACCTTGAGTTCCTTCCTTACCGAAGTGTTTAATCAAGCGGCGCGGACGTTTGCCTTCCCTCGTGAAATGCTTAGCGCTTATATCACGATTATTCCCAAGCCTGGTAAGGACCCTTGCCTCCCTTCCAACTACATGCCTATCTCCCTCCTTAATAGCGACATAAAGATTTATGCCAAAGTGCTTGCCGCGCGACTGCAGCCCATTCTCCCCCACTTGATTAAAAACGACCAAATGGGATTCATGCCAGGTAGGCAGACGTCGGATGCTACCAGGCGAATTATAAATCTGGTTCACCTGGTGGAGAGCACTCGAACGCCTTCTCTGCTCCGCATTTTGGAAGCAGAGAAGGCGTTTGACAGGGTTAATTGGCTATACATGCGTATGACCCTGGAGAGGTTCTGCTTCTCGGTAGGCATACTCTCGGCCCTATTGGCACTCTACTCTTGTCCCTCGGCCCAGGTTCTCACCTCTGGCACTACCTCGACTCCGTTCGCCATTACTAATGGTACCCGCCAGGGTTGTCCTCTCTCACCAGCGATTTTCAACCTAATGATTGAACCTCTGGCGGAGGCCATTCGGTCTGACGACACGGTGGAGGGTTTTTGCTTGGGTGATGCCGTTCATAAAGTCAACCTCTTTGCGGATGATATTGTAGTTATCCTGACGAACCCGGTCCGCTCGCTTCCGGCTGTTCATCGCATCCTACTAGCATTTGGGGAGATTTCCTACCACAAGGTGAATACCTCTAAATCCCTGGCGCTCAATATGGGCGTCAGCCCGAAGGTGGTATCCCTTTTACAATCTCTATGCCCCTACCCTTGGTCTGACGACCATATTCCTTACCTAGGGCTGAAAATTACCCCCTGTATCTCTAAACTCCTCCCTTCTAACTTAGATCCCCTTATAAAAAAAATAAATCAAGACATGGCTGCCATGTCCAAAGTTGAATTATCTTGGGGTGGCAGGATGGCAGCTTATAAAATGTCGATTTTACCTCAGGTGCTGTATATGTTTCGGGCGCTCCCCATCCCTTTCCCAAAAAAATACTAGAATGCTCTTTCCTGGGGACTGCGCAAATTTATTTGGTGTGGTAAACGGGCAAGAGTCTCTACCTCCATCCTAACATTACCCAAAGCTCTTGGTGGTGCCAAACTTCCAGACCTTCATGCCTATTACTGGTCCACTAGATTGGACCAACTGAAGATATGGTTCTCCCATGAACATGATTTTGTTTGGCCATCCATTGAGCGCCACCTGTCACCGACTAAAAACCTCCAGCTGCTTCTCCTGGGCGACCTCTGGATCCCCTGGCCCCTTCCTGGGCTTTCCCCAACGCTACAGGTCTCCCTGATGGCCTGGCGGAGACTGGAGGTCACACAGGGGAAGCGTTGTGAGGTGTCAGCCCCACTGCTCCTCCTCTCTGCCGCTGAGCCTCTTAGCAGCTCACCTCCCCTTTCTCCAGACGTCTACATTGTCGACTTTAGGTTTATCCGAACTCTCACACTTCTATGAAGGAGACACCCTGCTAACTCCGCAGGTTCTGATGCACAGATTCCATGTACCACCCTCTTTGTTCCTCACAGTGCTCCGTATACTCAGCTTCCTTAGACACCCCTTACAAACTAGGTACACCCCCCTTAAGGCTTGGACCTACTACCATTCCATCAGGAAAACTGCCAAAGGTATCTCCCTGTTCTATGATCTTCTCCTGCACAAACCTGACCCCCCCGTATCTGTGTACATGCAGAGATGGGAAAAAGATCTGAACCTTAAGTTTACCCCGGAGCAGTGGTCCCATGCCCTTTCCTCTACCTATCAATATTCCCACTGTGAAAACATAAAAGTGTAGCGCTAAGAATATTGATGATCACACAATTAATAAATAGTGTCCAAATGGATGAAAATAACTACTAATCACAATGATGCGTATAACAAAGAAAAGAGTGTCCAAATGAATGAGTCCCAATATAAATGATATAAAATAAAATCATAAGTCCACGGTGGTGGGATATAATAAGCAGCTTACCAGATTTCCTTGGCTGCTCAACTTAATGAGTCAGCCTCTCCCAGCTATTAATCAAGACCGCTGAAGATCTGATGTTAAATTAATGCTTAATCGATGCAAGTAGACCACCTCTCAAGAAGCATGTAGCAGATCAGTGTAGGGTTCGTGCTCCTTAATATTTTTCTCCAGCATAAATGAATATGTGGGAAGAAAAGAAAGCGAAGCCCATAGCGTAATCCCGTTTAAAAAATAATATTCCACTTTATTAAAAAATATTACTCACATGCTACATGCTTCTTGAGAGGTGGTCTACTTGCATCGATTAAGCATTCATTTAACATCAGATCTTCAGCGGTCTTGATTAATAGCTGGGAGAGGCTGACTCATTAAGTTGAGCAGCCAAGGAAATCTGGTAAGCTGCTTATTATATCCCACCACTGAGGTGTTCCCTTCCTTCACATACCCTGGGTGTCACGGGTTGAATCACTTCTTGCAATATTGTGCACGTGGACTTATGATTTTATTTTATATCATTTATATTGGGACTCATTCATTTGGACACTCTTTTCTTTGTTATACACATCATTGTGATTAGTAGTTTTTTTCATCCATTTGGACACTATTTATTAATTGTGTGATCATCAATATTCTTAGCGCTACACTTTTATGTTTTCATTGTTAATTTGAGTCACTGTTGGTTGATTTTGTGTTGGCTGCTGACATATATTTATTAATTATTTATCATATTAGCGCGGAAATTTTTTCTATTTTTAATATTCCCACTGTACATCACACTGGGAAATGATGCTGAAAATCACTAATAGGTGGTACTACACCCCGTATAGGTTGACGAAAGTCTTCCCCTCACTCCCCGACCTCTGTTGGAGGAACTGTGGCCACAAAGGTACGCTTGCCCATATCCTTTGGGACTGTCCCTCCTTGACTAGCTACTGGAACAGAATATTCAGATGTATAGCCGAATGCACAGGTATCTTACACCCCCCTAAAAAAGAACTGGCCTTGCTGAACTTGGGCTTGGATGTGTACCCGGTGTACTATAGACAGATGGTCCTGCACATTCTCCTGGCCTCCAGAACTCTGATCCTGCGCCGATGGCGGTCTCTTGGCATACCTAAATTTTCCGAAGTTGTCAAGACTGTTAATGATAATTATACCTTGGAACGATCCTTGGCGTTCAACTCCCTATCATTCCCGAAATTTAAGGCAGCGTGGCAGCACTGGAAATACTCTCCCTTAATGTAACAGTAGGCTTTGCAGAGGGAGGGGGGGCAGCTCTCCCACTGCAATTATGTTCCCACTGGGGGCTGTGGGGGTGGTTGCCTCTCTCTCTCTCATCACCCTAGGGAGCAGATTTACTGTTTTTGGTTTGTGCCTTTGTTTAGAGTTGTTTGACACTTTCGACTACTGTATGCATGTTCTTTGATTGCTTGTATTTCTAGCATTGTCGGAACTTCATTAAAGTGTATTTTTTTCCCCAAAAAAATGCGTTTGAAAGACCCCTGTGCAAATACATAAAATATTGTAACAATTGCCATTATATTCTCTAGGGTCTCTGCTAAAAAAAAAAAAAATATATATATATACTGTATATATATATATATATATATATATATATATATGTATATATACTGTAAATATATATATAATGTTTGGGCGTTCTAAATGATTTTTTTAGCAAAAAATACTAATTTAAACTTGTGAACAAAAAGTTCCCGAAAAGGCCTGGTCAGCTAGTTCTCACAGAATCTTGTGAGCTTAATGCACGCGAGGATCAAATAAAGCTTTTTATAGCAATCCAGGTGTCCATGTTTTCTTCCTTTCAGACTGTGCTCTTCCCCTCCAGAAGTTATATATAAAAAATAAATAAATAAATAAAACATTTAGTATAATACATTCTAAAGCAAACCACAATGTATTGATAAGTGATTGTGCCATAGAAAAAATAGATTTCACTATGTAAGTTTCTCCACCAAATGCCTTATCCCATAAGACAATATACTCTTAAACTCTATTGCCCTTAAGTGATACTGAGACCCAATCCACACCAGCGCGACTTGTCAGGCGACTTGTCTGCCTGACAAGTCGCGCTCCCTCGCAGTCCATTGACTGCTACAGGACCCGTTCTAATAGGAGCGACACAAGTCGCTCCGACTTAGAAAAAGGGTCCTGTACTACTTCGGGGCGACCTCGGAGCGACTTGTATAGACTTCCATTATGTGAAGTCCATGCAAGTCGCCCCTGAAGTAGTACAGAGTCGTGTTGCCCCAGTGTGAACGGACTCTAAAGATTAGTTTTTGTTTTCTAATAAAAAAAACAAACATGTTATATTTACCTCCTCTCTGCAGTTGGTTTTGCACAGGGCAGGCCAGATCCACCCTCACTGATGTTCCAGGCCCCTCCCTCCTGCCCCCATAACAAGCAGCTCGCTATGGGGGCACCCAAGCCAAGCTGCAACTCCATGTATCTATTCAGACACAGAGTCGCAGTTCTACCCCACCCTTTCCCTCTCCTGATTGGCTAACTGACTTTGATTGACAGAAGCAGGAGCCAATGGCACTGCTCCTATGTCTCAGCCAATCAGGAGGGAGAGTCCCGGACAGCCGAGCAACTCGTGTGCATCGCTGGATAGAGATGGGCTCAGGTAAGTATTGGGAGGGGGGGGTGTGAGGGGGGCTTCTGCACATAGAAGGTTTCTTATCTTAATGCATAGAATGCATTAAGATAGAAAACCTTCTGCCTTTACAACCCTTTGGAGTATTTATTTATAATTATATTTGTATTGCTGGCAGTATTTATCTTTAGGGCTTATGCACACAGGACGTTTTTACAGCTGCTGTTAGGGGCGTCTGACTTTTTTTACTGCCTCTAAATGTCCCTCCATGTTAGCCTCTGTGTCCATGCACACATAAACTTTCAGAAGCGATTGGAGGCATAAGCATTTAGGAGCAGTAGAAAAAAACGACAGCCTGTGAGTCCAGAAGCAGAGGCTGTTGAGCTGTAAAAACGCAAAATGACAAAAAATGCTGCTAAATGCCGCTAAAATCTGTAACAAGCTTTTAGCTGCGTTTAGCCACTTTTGGCATTTTTAGACGTTTTTTAACATTATATGGAGTGTTTTTGCGCCCAAAAATGCTAGTCACTAGTCAAAAACACGACTAAAAACACATTTTTACAGCTGCTTTTTCCTGTCACCAGCTTTTTAAACATTCTGTGTGCATAAGGCCTAAATGTTTTTATTATATTAAGTTTTGTGTTATGTGAAGCTTTAGGTGTAAACTTTTAAGCTTTGACTTCACATGTTCCAATGTTGTTTCTGTCCAACATGTTACCATGTTGTGATATAGGCAGCTATATTGGGACCATTTTGGGTCATGGTTTGTTGTTTGAAAAAGGACAGTGTTAGCTGCTGCATCTGCTTTAAGGCCCCATGCACACAGGGCATCAGAAAAAAATGAGCTGCAGATCCACTTCTAACACCAGGAAAATGCAGATGTAAAAACATGCTTTTAGTAGCTTTTTCCATTGGCGTTATTGCACATTTGGCCACGTTGGCTTTTAGCAGCATTTTTCTGCCTCCATTCAAAATCAATGGTTGCCTAGGCCTTTGGTACGGCTTTTAGCCCATTGATTTGAATGGAAGTCGCATCACAGGTCAGATCAAGATGATCTGACTTGTGGTACGACTTGCGCTCTGTGGATCTTGAGGGGGAACTCCATGCCAAAATGGGAAAAAAACGGTGTGGGGGTCCCCCCCCAGGTTACAAACCAGGCCCTTCGGGTCTGGTATGGATTTTGAGGGGAGCCCCACGCTGAAAAAATGGCATGGGGTCCCCCAAAATCTATACCAGACCCTTATATGAGCATGCAGCCTGGCAGTTCAGGAAAGAGGAGGGGACGAGCGAGCAGCCACACCCCCCTGGACCATAGCAGGCCACATGCCCTCAACATGGGGGGGTGGGTGCTTTGGGGAAGGGGGAGCTCTGCACCCCCCACCTCAAAGCACCTTGTCCCCATGTTGATGAGGACAAGGGCCTCTTCCCGACACAGATGACGACATAAGGGGACGGGGTCTCTGGGTGACGTCACCGGGAGGCCACGCCCCTAATGGCTATATAACAAGCTGGATAGACAGGAGCTGGCATAATCACCGGAGACATCGTCGGAGGAGGACCGGAGGGAGAAGACCAGAGGATGAAGACCGGAGGGAAAAGACAGAGGGAGAAGATCAGAGGGAGAAGAATGGAGGGGAGAAAACCAGAGGAAGAAGATCAGAGGGGAGAAGATCGGAGGAAGATCAGAGGAACATTATTTACATACACTGCATTTTTTTGGGGTGAATCGGTAGGGGTACAATGTACCCCATACTCATTCACATAGGGAAGGGGTCCAGGATCCAGGATCTGGGGGCCCCCTTGTTAAAGGGAGCTTGCAGATTTCGGTAAGCCCCCTGCCCGCAGACCCCCACAACCACCGCCCAGGGTTGTAGGGAAGAGGCCCTTGTCCTCATCAACATGGGGACAAGGTGCTTCGGGGTTGGGGGTGCAGAGCTCCCCCTGTCCCAAAGCCACCACCCCCCATTTTGAGGGTGTGTGGCCTGGTATGGTCCAGGGGGGGGGTGAGGCCACTCGCTCGTCCCCTCCCCTTTCCTGACCTGCCGGGCTGCATGCTCGGATAAGGGTCTGGTATGGATCTTGGGGGGGATCCCACACCATTTTTTCAGCGTGGGGCTCCACTCAAAATGCATACCATACCCGAAGGGCCTGGTTTGGAACCTGGGGGGACCCCCACACCATTTTTTTCCCATTGTGGTGTGGATTTCCCCCTTAAGATCCTCAGAGCGCAAGTCGCACCAAAAGTCGGATCATCCTGATCCGACTTGTGATGCGACTTCCATTGAAATCAATGGGCACCCATAGGGAACCATTGATTTTCACATAAAAAAACGTATAATGTGGCTTAACGCTGTATAAGCAACATTAACTACCTCCCACCCGGGCCATAGTACATATACGGCCGGGCGGGAGTCTCGTCCTTCTGAATGGACGTTCCGGAACGTCCTTCAGAAGGAGAGAGATCGCGCCGCCGCGGGCACGCGCAGCGGCGCGATCTCGATGTGCCTGTGTCCCTTGGACACACGGCAACAACATTCGGCAGGAGGGCCCTGTGATTGGCCCTCCTGATCACATGACGGCTGTGTCCAATCACAGCCGTCATGTAATGTAAATAGAGCCGTTGTAACGGCTTCGATCTCTTCTCCTCCTGACAGATCCTGTCAGTGAGGAGAAGATCAGAGGATCGGTGCTGCTGCGGGGGTGATCAGTGAGTATTTCTAATTACTCACTGATCACAGGGGGGGTCTGTGCTGGTAATCAGAACATTGATTACCAGTGCAGCCCTGGGGGGGGGGGGAGGGGTGCCACTAAGCCACCAGGGATGCCCACCCATGACCACCAGGGATGCCCACTATGGCCACCAGGGATGGCAAGCAGGGCTCAGAGAGCCCCCCAGTGCCCTCCCTATCAGTGTTGCCCATCAATGGCATCTATCAGTGCTGCCCACCAGTGCCATTATTGCCATCTATCAGTGCCGCCCACCAGTGCCCATTATTGCCCACCAGTGCTGCCTATCAGTGCCCATCAGTGCCCCCCATCAGTGCCGATCAGTGCCACCCATCAGTGCCGATCAGTGCCGATCATTGCCGCCCAACAGTGCCACTATCAGTGCCCATCAGTGCCCATCAGTGCCGCCAATCAGTGCCCATCAGTGCTGCCTATCAGTGCCCATCAGCGCTGCCTATCAGTGCCCACCAATGCTGCATATCAGTGCTATCTATCAGTGCCACATATCAGTGCCCATCAGTGCTGCATATCAGTGCTACCTATCAGTGCCCATCAGTGCTGCATATCAGTGCCACCCCATCAGTGCCACCCCATCAGTGCCACCCCATCAGTGTCTCCTCATCAGTGCCTGTCAGTGCGGCATCATCAGTGCTCATCAGTGCAGGAAAAAACATTATCTATTTACAAAATTTTATAACCTAAACAAGAAACTTTTTTTTTTTCAAATTTTTCTGTCTTTTTTTATTTGTGCACCAAAAAAGAAAAAACCTGTCGGTGATCAAATACCACCAAAAGAAAGCTCTATTTGTGGGGAAAAAATGACACAAATTTGGTTTAGGTACAGTGTTGCATGACCGCGCAATTGTCATTCAAATTGCAACAGCGATAAAAGCTGAAAATTGGTGTGGGAAGGAAGGGGGTTTAAGTGCCCAGTATTGAGGTGGTTAAGCAACGTTAAGCAGCGTCAGACGTTTTTACAGCTCTGAAGCTGGTCATCAAAACGCACAGGCCCTGTTTTTTTTGCAGCTTTAAAACACCTATGCCACTTGGAGCTCCTAAAAGAAGTGGTTAATGGAAGGAATAGTGCCCCATTGTTGGTGTCAGCGGGAGAAATGTTGCTTCATTGTTGATGTCAGTGGGCAGAATAGATTCCTATTGTTGGTGTCAGTTTGAAGAATAGTACCCCTTCGTTGGTGTCAATGGGAGAAATAGTACCACATTGTTGATGTCACCACCAGGAATTATGCCCCGCTCTTGGTGTCAGTGAAAGGAATAAAGTATTGTATCAGTTAGAGAAAAAAAAACCCCAAGGGCCAGATAAAGGCAAGCAAAGGGCCACATCCGGCCCTCAGGCCACAGTTTGGAGACTACTGCACTAGACTGATGATCATTTCTCTTCTTTCACTTCAGCCTAAGAGCCAGAGGTGGCCACGCATGTTGCAAAACTGATACAGCCTGTAGCATTTTATTTAGACTTGCCAGAAGCTATGTATTGTGAGCACCTACACAAATAATCTTCATAATGTAGGTTTAGTCAATTAGGCCCTACAACAATAGAGATTATATTGTTAGATTGCAATTACTTATAAACTCTAATTCCACCATTTTCCAGGTAGAAAGCAAAGGTGTAATCAAAAGATTCATCAAAGTTAATTAGTTAAATCTATTTTTATTCATTTTCAGAAAAAGGAAATGTACAAGGTAGGAAGAATGAACCATACAAAACAGACATAGAGGTTTTTTAGTAAAAGTAGGCTCATTAGTAGACAATAGTCTAAGTACAGCGTCGAACAGACCTTCAAACCTAGTTTCCTGACTCTGAGTGATTCAGACATGCTATCCATAGGTTCAGAATGGTGTAGGGATCACTAAGTATTTTTAAACATATCAATATTTATGTTAAAGGGGTTGTAAACCCCTAGTCGTATTTAGAAAATACATGCAGGATGAATAAAGAGTATGCTACCTGTTACAGGTAAACAAAGATAGAAAGTCAGAAGGAAAGTGAAGTAAGTAAGGGTTGGAGATCTATAAAGGACAATGAAGACCAACATAAAAAAGAGAGGGAGGAGTATATACTCAATAAGGTGCTCAATAAGGTGCCATCCAAATCAGTTCCTGTACTGGAGATACCCAGGAAGCATGGGTATGCTTAGAATAGACCATGTCACATTAAAAATATAAATCAGATCTTTGTCACTTGAGATCTTTTTTTCAATTTAATACACAAAGTCCATCTCGCAAACCCACTCCGAAATTGAAGGTGGGTCTGGCTATAACAGTATGAGCTGATACTTTTCAAAGTCAGTAGGAGATATAGAGAGGAAGTCAGATGGTCTAAGAGAGCCCAGTTAATAGCCCAATTTGGTGTGCCTCATTCACACCTGTTGCATGGTGAGGCAGGAGAGCAGGAGGTGGGATAGAGCTGCTAGACTACCATGACGGAGACTATGACAAGGTCCTAAGCTAAATAGGCATCCCATTCTCTTAAATGAGAAGTACAAACATAGCTTATTTAGCTGTACTTCTCCTGTGTATCACAGGAGTGCAATTCGTTCTGAACTCCTGTTATCCATTTTCAGCAGACAGTGGGCTGAATTCGGGATCCACCCACATGCCTGGACCAGCACCTGGCTCAGCCTCTCAGTGAGCCGCTGAGAGCCTGAGCCAGCCACTCCCGCCCCTTCCACAGTCACCAGCACTCTGCTCAGGGAGTCCTGAGAACTGAGCGACTGGCAGTGTTTGATCGCTTGGTTCTCAGTCGGAGAGATGGCAGGGGACAGATGCTGCATCCACCTAGGCAAGTATGATTCTGGAAAAAAAAAAACAACCCATACTTTTAAGCCAATCATAGATGGATCAAATCTCGGCTGGTACAGCAGGGACTGACTGAAATGTAATCCATCTATGGGCAGGCTGGTCGATCCATCCAGCCTGTCAGATTTTTAAGTACTGCTGGCAGCTATAGCTGTTGGCAGTAATCATTGCGTTCTAGGAAGGAAAGGAGATCATTTGGGGGGGAATCAAACAATTTTCTGTCGTTTCACACCTTCCACCATCTATAGGCTGCTTTAGGGTGGCTCTTAGTTGCTTAGTGAAACTCTTTTTGGATATGCCCAGACCGCAGGGATTCTAGAGGGTCAGTCAGTGGTGGAACTACCAGGGTCGCAGCAGTTGCACCTGTGACCCTGCCCTGGAGTTCCGCCACTATTAGGGGGCCCCGGCTGCCCATGCAGTCACTGTGGGGGGGGAGGGGGCAGCATGTTCCCCCACTGTGGCAGGGGGTCTCCTGTCGGAGAGGGGGGTGCCCGCCCACCGCTTATTGCTGCAGAATCCAGTGATGCTGGGAGGCGGAGCAGACTGGAGCAGAAAGTCAGCTGACCAGTTGACGCCCAGAAGAGTGAAGGGGGAGGAGCTCCCCCATGTCCCATGTCAGGAGAGGCATCACTGGAGGAACGTGAAAGGAGCAGAGAGGCAGAAACATACTGAGCAAGGAGGAGGGGGAATAAAATTACACTGAGAGCAGGAGAGTGCCAGTGTAACTGATCCCACCCCTCCTCCCATCAGGCTGTGGTAGTAGGGATAGGGATGACATCAGTGAGGGGGATAGGGATGACATCAGTGGCAGTGGTGGATATAGGGATGACATCAGTGGCAGTGGACACTGCCATCCCTATCTCCACCACCGCCACTGATGTTATCCCTATCCTCACCACCACCAAATCCACTGATGTCACCCCTATCCCCACCACCACCACCATTGATGTCATCCCTATCCCCACCATCGCCACTGATGTCATCCCTATCCCCACCACCGCCACTGATGTTATTCTTATCCCCACTAGGGATGATCGAACGGTTCGGGTCGACCATCGGTTCGACCCGAACATTGACTGTTCGAGGTTCGGCCGAATTCCGAACTTTTTGCTGAAAAAGTTCGGAATTCGGCAACCAGAATCGACCAAAATGCAATGGGACAGGAAATGGGCTTTAAAAGCCCGTGATTGGACCAGAACCATTAGTAAAAGCCAATTGAGGGGGCAGGAGAATGCTAGGAATGTGATTGGAGTGACTAGGGGGTCCAGAGGCCAATCATTAGTGAATACTCCCCCAGTATATAAGATAGCCCCGCCAAATTCCTAGCATTGTAATACAGGGACGTGGAAGAGAGTGGAAGCAGTTCTGTTACTTCTGCTTCAAAGTGTCATTTAGCAATTATTAGTGTGAGGAAGGGGATATCTAGTGTAGTTAGGGTACTATTTTCCACTATAGTTAGATTTAATAATCTAGTTTCTGTAGGGAAAGTGTTAAGTGTAAGGTGACCGTAGTGTAGTGTAGGGTTAACTGACTCTTCCATGTCAGGGTGACCGCTATAGAGAAAAGATAGTTTCTCTTAGAACACTTATAGAACAGCGATATGGCTTCGCCCCTGTCACCCTGCTTTTTGCTGCAGGCGTTTATAGGGCTTTTTTGAGGACATGTTTGGAGTCAGGCATGACATCTGAACTTCTGTGTAGGGGTATATATACACACACACATGTATGTATATATACACATACACATATATAGGTGTGAAAGTAGCAGAACACTATGCTTGCGCTAATGAAATAATTAACAGGCATATGTCTCCGCTCCTATTACACCTATATGTGTGTATGTGTATAAATACATATACGTGTGTGTGTATATATACCCCTATACAGAAGTTCAGATGTTTTGCCTGCCTCCAAAGACCCCAAAAAAATGCCCCAAAAAAACGCCTGCTGCAAAAACACACCTGGGCATTTTGTAGCTGGCGTTTTTTTGGGCATTTTGTGGGCGCCTTTGGAGGCAGGCATAACATCAGAACTTCTGTGTAGGGGTATATATACACACACACATGTATGTATATATACACATACACGCATATAGGTGTGAAAATAGCAGAAACCTATGCTTGCGCTAATGAAATAATTAACACCCATATGGCTTCTCTGCAATAACACCTATATGTGTGTATGTGTATAAATACATATAAGTGTGTGTGTATATATACCCCTATACAGAATTCCAGATGTTTTGCCTGCCTCCAAAGACCCCAAAAAAATGCCCCAAAAAAGCCTGCTGCAAAAACACACCTGGGCGTTTTTTGTAGCTGGCGTTTTTTTGGGCATTTTTTGGGCGTCTTTGGAGGCAGGCATAACATCAGAACTTCTGTGTATGGGTATATATACACACACACATGTATGTATATATACACATACACATATATAGGTGTGAAAGTAGCAGAACACTATGCTTGCGCTAATGAAATAATTAACACCTATACGGCTTCTCTGGTATAACACCTATATGTGTGTATGTGTATAAATACATATAAGCGTGTGTGTATATATACCCCTATACAGAAGTCCAGATGTTTTGCCTGCCTCCAAAGACCCCCAAAAAATGCCCAAAACGCCTGGGCGTTTTTGTAGCTGTCGTTTTTTTGGACATGCTACAGAGCAGAAATTTCAATAATTTTTTCAATAATTGGCTCTCTATCAAAAATGTCAATTTCTAAGAACTTTTTTTGTGTGATTAATAGTCCCTGGGGCATGACCCAGAACCCTAGGCACTTTTTAGGGGCATTTATTGGGTTTTAGGGCTTCAAAATTGTGTTTTTTGATTCCAGAAGTTCGGGTCCCTTTGATTTCAATGGGGTTCTGGAATCCGAACCGAACTTTCAGGAAATTCGGGTGCTCTGGTCGAACCAAACTTTTCAAAAGTTCGATCATCCCTAATCCCCACCACTGCCGTCATCCCTATCCCCACCGCCACAGCCACTGCTGTCATCCCTATTCCCACTTCTACTGATGTCAACCCTATCCCCACCACCATTACTGATGTCAGCCCTATCCCCACTACCACCACCTCCACTGATGTCATCCCTATCCCCACCACCGCCACTGATGTCATCCCTATCCCCACCACCAATGCTACTGATATCATCCTTATCCCACCACCACCACGGCTACTGATGTCATCCCTATCCCCACCACCACCACTGCTACTGATGTCATCTCTATCCCCACCACCACCACTGATGTCACCTCTATCCCCACCAACACCACTGATCCTACTTCCCCCACCACCACCAACGCTGCTTCTACTGATCCCATTCCCCGCCACCACCCCAGGTGGACTAATCCCATCTCCCCCACCATCATCAGAGGACTGATCCCAACCCCCTCACCACCGCTGCCACTAATCCCAGTTCCCCACTCTACCCTCATTAAACTGATCCCATCCCCATCACTGCCACTGATCCCATCCCTCCACTACCATCAGTGGACTGATCCTATCCACCACTACCACTGCCGTTAATCTAATCCCCCCACCACCATCAGTGGACTGGTGCCATCCCTCCCCACCACCATTGCTGCCACTGATCCAGTCCCCCCTACCACCATCAGTGGATTGATCCAATCCCCCTCACCACCACCACTGCTGCTGATCCAATCCCTCCCCCCCCCCACCACCACCACCACCTCTGCCACTGATTCCATCCCCCTCACCACCGCTGCCACTGATTCATGGGGGAAGGGCTTTCATGGTTTCTGAAGGTTCTAGTTACGTCTCTGGGGTCAGTCATATAAAACAATCTATACTCATTCGGGTATAATACATGTTTATTCTTTTGTTAAGGCAAATAGTCTTCACAAGTAGATATTAATTAGCTTGGTTTCCATAGAGACTGGGGCTAGGACAGAGCTGCATATTTGCATGAATTTTGAACAAGCATTTCATTTTAGTTTAACATCTGTCAGTTAATAATTTGTATAGTAATAATAAAAAGTAGGGATCAGATATTAGGAAAGGTAAAGATTTTGCCACCTTATACAATTACCTGTCCAGTGGTATTAAAAACAAGATTCATATAAAAAACAAACAGTTTAGGAGGACATTGAAACCTTGCAGGTCACATCTTGGAGTACTGCTTGGATCTTGAAGAAGGGGACATACCCCGAAAGCTTGTCCTGAAAAATTGTATGTTAGTGCAAATAAAAAAAGTAAAAAGTATCACGGACAGTACTCAATTGTCTCTGTCGCAAGTGCACTAATACAGCTATTATTAGACTATTATAATGCTTCATAATTTGTTAAACTTTTTCCTTTCTTTTTACCTCATTCAAAGCATGTTTTTTGGCAACCTGTCCAAAAATCAGAGTATTTCAGGGATTTTGAGACAGGTAGCATAGTTCCTCTATTCAAAATTGAAGAAAAAAGTCTGGCTCATCCATCAAAGGGACGTATAGAGTAACAAGAGGTAATTAACCTTATAGAGGGGAATTTACTAAGAGTGAAGCATTTAGAATCTTGAGCAGCTTTGCATGCCAACCAACCAGCTTCTACGTTCTATATTTCATTTTCAAAGCTTATTTAACCCAAAACCAAAAATGTAATATACTGCAGCTTACCAATTCTTAGATGTGGTGGCTGCATTGGTTTTCTTTTTTTAGACTATTTTCTCTTCTGTTTGTACCTGTTGATCTGGACACTAACACACCTCCTATATTAGAGTGCCCCTACTTTGGATGAAGGAGAACAAGGGCACCTTTGGAAAGCAGCATTGTCATTCTGGGGGGAGGGGAGTGTTAGATGTGCTAGCAGATTTAGATACAATAGCAAATTGAAGCCTAAAAAGGAAAACTAAAGCAGCCATCACATTTAAGAATTGGTAAGTTGTAATATAATGTATGTTTGCGTTTGGGTTTATTACCTAATTGAACAAACTGAAGATAAAAGCTGATTGGATACTATTCACAGATGCTCCAGATTATGTATGCTCCAGTTTTAGCAAATTTCCCTAATAGTGTCTAATGATAAGTAAACTGAACATCGTAACTGTTCATGCTCCATCAAGCTTCACAGTAGTGATATTGTTAGGCTATATACATGCAGGTTAGAGCTGTAAATGTGGAATAATCTGAGAAGTAAGGCAGGGTGAGTGATGCGTTTGTCTAAGACACTTAGCAATAAGAAATAGTGCAAAGGGCAGGTATTTCCTTAATAAAAGCTGGCCATGGCATATTAATGGATATTATACACAAAAGATTAAAAGTCAAGGGCACATGATGCCACAGTGAGACAGATATTACCTGAGATCCTCGTAGCCCCACGAATAAACACCCCCAAATACTTGACAGATCAGATAAAAGAGAGCTTTCAGCTGTTGCCTTATCAGTAAGGTCCTGTGGGAGAGATCTGTCAGCTCTATCGAATTGAAAATTGCCTCTCTCCCAGGCTTTATGCATTCTTCCTTTACAGTGAATAAATGCACTCAACTCCCTGGTTGCAGTGCACCGGGAACCAGGGCCAAAACTGGGGAGGGGGGGGGGCGAGGAGGGCATTGAGTGGGGCACCACCATCCCCATGCTCCAGGGGGCCTGTGCTGCCTCCCTGTCACACCTGGACAGGAGGGATGGAGTGGGTGGCATTTACTAGAACTAATCAGCTGTATTTTCCTCCTATACAAAAATAGGATGGGTGGGCTCCCTCCAGTCACCTGTCCTCCATCTATCCATTATAACACATGTGCTCCCACTGTGGAGACTCTTTAAAGGTAGAGTTAGGGTTTGCAGATATCAGGGTGCCTTGCCAGGGCCTGTAGCTTACGCATGTATTTGTAAATGTGTTTGTAACGCATACTGTTAGACAGGTTTATTCGGTTGGTCGCTGGCTGGTTGGTAACTAGTGACTGCTTCTTTGACCTGTATTTTCCTCCTCTCCTATATTCTCCTCCTCTACCTCTAGCAAGCATTCAGCGGCAGCAGGAGAAAAATACAGCTGATCAGATCTCCTAAATGCCACCGCTGATAGCCGTCCTGTTCAATTTCCATTTCTTTAATTTCCCGGCTTTAAGGAAGGGTGGCCAACCTAGTCACTGCACCAGAAGAAAGCAGCAGAGTTTTATGCGGAGATTTCAAGCCTCACATCTGGAGCAGATTAGAAGGGGTGCCACCGCTACAAAAGAAGAGAGCCCACTTTATGCCTCCATGACTTGGCAACATGCCCATCATCACAGTTATTAAGATAAAAAGCCTAGTTTATGCCCTTATCAAGTATACAAATGCTCACATCTATAAAGCCCTTGAAGCAGTTGATAATTACAGATGAAGATAGATTTTTGGCTTAAAGTGATTCTAAACTCTACAGGTTTTTTACCTTATTGCATTCTCTAAACAAAATAGGTAAAACACAATGCTTACAAAAACACACAATTTCACAATAGCACAATATTGTGATGAATTCAAATATTGTGAAAATAAATAAAAAGCAAAAATTTTTTATAAAAAGTGTCCATATAAAATATCACAAATATTTAGTGCAAATTCGAGTCCAAATATGTGAAAAAAAGAGTGCATTATAAAGATTCACTCAGTACAACATAATTCTGCCACCAAAGTGATCAGTGCCAATTCTGCTCCCTGTAGGAATAAAGTTTACCAGTAGTGATGGACGAACATCGGCCGGGGCGGTTCGTGAACGTCAGCCGCAAATTTTCTCAAAAGTCCGCGAACCGCAAGTTCGCGGCGGGCCCCATTGACTTTAATGGGAGGCAAACTTTAAAAACATGGGTTTACCTGACAGCTAAGAACGTAGTATTCTGTGGCTGAAGGTACATTAGGCATTCACAGGATACAAAAGTAAGTGTCGGCCAGTATTGGCCCCAAAAATTAGCCCACATGGGTTTAACTAACAGCAAAGAATGTAGTATTCTGTGGCTGAAGGTACATTAGGCATTCACATGATACAGAAGTGTCGGCCAGTATAGGCCCCAAAAATTAGCCCACATGGGTTTACCTTACAGCTAAGTACGTAGTATTCTGTGGCTGAAGGTACATTAGGCATTTACACAGTATACAGAAGTAAGTGTTGGCCTGTATAGGCCCCAAAAATTAGCCCACATGGGTTGAACTGACAGCAAAGAACATAGTATTTGATGGCTGGAGGTACAGTAGGCATTCGCAGGATACAGAAGTGTTGGCCTGTATAGGCCCCAAAAATTAGCTCACATGGGTTGAACTGACAGCAAAGAACGTAGTATTTGATGGCTGGAGGTACAGTAGGCGTTCACAGGATACAGAAGTGTCGGCCTGTATAGGCCCCAAAAATTAGCTCACATGGGTTGACCTACTGTATATGCTATTTCTGCATAAACCACTTTTATGTAACAAAATAGCTGTCTTTTTCATAAAAAAATATATACTTTCGCAAGGCACTGTAACAGCAAAGAACTTAGTATTTGATGGCTAGAGGTACATTAGGCATTCACACAGTATACAGAAGTGTCGGCCTGTATAGGCCCCAAAAATTAGCTCACATGGGTTGACCTACTGTATATGCTATTTCTGCATAAACCACTTTTATGTAACAAAATAGCTGTCTTTTTCATAAAAAAATATATACTTTCGCAAGGCACTGTAACAGCAAAGAACTTAGTATTTGATGGCTAGAGGTACAGTAGGCATTCACAGTATACAGAAGTAAGTGTCGGCCTGTATAGGCTGCAAAAATTAGCTCACATGGGTTTAACTGACAGCAAAGAACTTAGTGTTTGATGGCTAGAGGTATATTAGGCATTCACACAGTATACAGAAGTAAGTGTCGGCTTGTATAGGCTCCAAAAATTAGCTCACGTGGGTTGAACTGACAGCAAAGAACGTAGTATTTGATGGCTGGAGGTACAGTAGGCATTCACAGTATACAGAAGTAAGTGTCGGCCTGTATAGGCTGCAAAAATTAGCTCACATGGGTTTAACTGACGGCAAAGAACTTAGTGTTTGATGGCTAAAGGTATATTAGGCATTCACACAGTATACAGAAGTAAGTGTCGGCCTGTATAGGCTCCAAAAATTAGCTCACGTGGGTTTAACTGACAGCAAAGAACGTAGTATTTGATGGCTGGAGGTACAGTAGGCATTCACAGTATACAGAAGTAAGTGTCGGCCTGTATAGGCTGCAAAAATTAGCTCACATGGGTTTAACTGACAGCAAAGAACATAGTATTTGATGACTAGAGGTACATTAGGCATTCACACAGTATACAGAAGTAAGTATCAGCCTGTATAGGCCCCAAAAATTAGCCCACATGTGTTTAACTAACAGCAAAGAATGTAGTGTATTTGACGGCTGGAGGTACAGTAGGCGTTCACAGGATACAGAAGTGTCAGCCTGTATAGGCGCCAAAAATTAGCCCACATGGGTTTAACTGACAGCAAAGAATGTAGTGTATTTGATGGCTGGAGGTACAGTAGGTATTCACAGTATACAGAAGTGTTGGCCTGTATAGGCTCCAAAAATTAGCTCACATGGGTTGAACTGACAGCAAAGAACGTAGTGTTTGATGGCTGTAGGTACAGTAGGCGTTCACAGGATACAGAAGCATCGGCCTGTATAGGCCCCAAAAATTAGCTCACATGGGTTGAACTGACAGCAAAGAATGTAGTATTTGATGGCTAGAGGTACATTAGGCATTTACACAGTATACAGAAGTGTTGGCCTGTATAGGCTGAAAAAAATTAGCTCACATGGGCTGAACTGACAGCAAAGAACGTAGTATTTGATGGCTAGAGGTACAGTACATTAGGCATTCACAGGATACAGAAGTAAGTGTCGGCCTGTATAGGCTGCAAAAATTAGCTCACATGGGTTTAACTGACAGCAACGTACTTAGTATTTGATGGCTAGAGGTACATTAGGCATTCACACAGTATACAGAAGTAAGTGTCGGCCTGTATAGGCCCCAAAAATTAGCTCACATGGGTTTAACTGACAGCAAAGAACGTAGAATTTGATGGCTAGAGGTACATTAGGCATTCACACAGTATACAGAAGTGTCGGCCTGTATAGGCTCCAAAAATTAGCTCACATGGGTTGAACTGACAGCAAAGAACTTAGTATTTGATGGTTAGAGGTACATTAGGCTTTCACAGGATACAGAAGTAAGTGTCGGCCTGTATAGGCCCCAAATATTAGCCCACATGGGTTTAACTGACAGCAAAGAACGTAGTGTATTTGATGGCTGGAGGTACAGTAGGTGTTCACAGGATACAGAAGTAAGTGTCAGCCTGTATAGGCTGCAAAAAATTAGCTCACATGGGTTTAACTGACAGCAAAGAACCTAGTATTTGATGGCTAGAGGTAGATTAGGCATTCACACAGTATACAGAAGTTAGTGTTGGCCTGTATAGGCCCCAAAAATTAGCCATTCAATGGACATGAAATGCCTTTTATGCCGCTGTATTTAGCAAAAACAAGGACCAGGAATTGTTGTGGGTGGATGGCGGTCTGGCAGATAATTGTGGCCTGTGATGAGGAATTTCAATGAAACATGGTCTAATGGTCACATGTGTTGAATTCCTCAGAGATCCATGCCTCATTCATTTTTATAAATGTGAGGTAGTATACACTGTCATGAGCTAGGCGAGTGCGCTTATCGGTCACGATCCCCCCTGCTGCGGTGACACTGGACACTGGACAGGGGCAAGCCAACAGTTCCATTGCAAATTGTGCAAGCTCTGGCCAGAGGTCAAGCCTGCCTACCCAGTAGTCCAGGGGTTCATCACTCCTCAGAGCGTCCACATCGGCTGTTAACCCGATGTAGTCGGACACCTGTCGGACACCTTTTTTTACGCTCCAACATTTGAGCCACAGAAGCCTGCCTTTTTCCAGAACAACGTGATGACGGCATCATGGAAGGTGGAGTGTTGGACAACTGTGAGGAGACAGGAGAAGGGGCTGGACGGTGAGAGCCTGGAGTGTGGCTTTGTGGGTTCTGACAGTGTTGCTCCCACTGGGCTCGGTGATGGGATTTCAGGTGCCTTATTAAGGCGGTGGTCCCTAGGTGAGTGTTGGGCTTACCGCGATGTATGCGTTGACTGCAAAGGCTGCAGATGGCAACACTGTTGTCAGCAACGGACACATTAAAAAAAGCCAACACCGCGGAGCCATGTGCTGGCGTCCTGGGAGCGCCAGATGTGACTGTATATGGTTGATGGCTCGCTCCTGATACAATTGCAGTCTGCTTTGTACCTCTTGTGCAATGCAAGTTCTGCCTGCCTCTCCTCCCTATCTACCGGTCCGTCAGTCCACCAGTTCTACAAATAATTGGCCAGTAACTGTTGTCACTGTGTGTAGCACAGTTAACACAGCAAAAGAGGCAAAATTTTTGCAAGACTAAAATACAATCTTAGAAAATTATACTGTTAAATAACACCTCACTTCAATCTGTGGTATTGGGGGGGGGGGGCACAGGTTTATCACACCAGTTCTACAAATAATTGGCCAGTAACTGTTGTCACTGTGTGTAGCACAGTTAACACAACAAAAGAGGCCAAATTTTTGCAGGACTAAAATACAATCTTAGAAAAGTATACTGTTAAGTAACACCCCACTTCAATATGTGGTATTGGGGGGCCATTGGTGTATCACACCAGTTCAAAAAATTGGCCAGTGAGTTTGGCACTGTGTGTACCAGACTTAACTCAGCAAAAGAGGCAATATTGTTGCAGGACACAAATACACTTTGTAAAAGGTTTATTACACCAGTTCTACAAATAATTGGCCAGTAACTGTTGTCACTGTGTGTAGTACTGTTTACACAGCAAGAAGCCACATTTTTGCTGGACTAAAATACACTCTTTGAAAATTATACTGTTAAATAACACCCCAATTCAATATGTGGTATTGGGGGGGGGGGGGCACAGGTTTATTACACCAGTTCTACAAATAATTGGCCAGTAACTGTTGTCACTGTGTATAGCACTGTTTACACAGCAAGTGGCCACATTTCTGCAGGTCTAAAATACACTCTTAGAAAATTATACTGTTAAATAACACCCCACTTCAATATGTGGTATTGGGGGGCACTGGTCTATCACAGCAGTTAAAAAAAATTGGCCAGTGAGTTTGGCAATGTGTATCAGACTTAACTCAGCAAAAGTATTGTTGCAGGACACAAATAAACATGTAAAAGTATACTCAGATAACACCCCACTTCAATATGTGGTATTGGGGGGGGGGGGGCAATTGGTCTATCACACCAGTTATAATACATTATAAGTGCTTTTGTCACTGTGTGTAGTATTGCTGCAGAAACGCTCAGTCACCACCACACCTGTCACAATGCTGCACAGTGCACAATAATACTACTAATCCACTATAATATGCTTTCTACAAAGTATATTATACCGTGGTTTACCCCCTTCCCCCCACCCTTTTTAGTGCACTGCACAGCAATACCAAAAAATTTGCAGCCCTTTAAATTACTTTTGTGGACATTAACAGAGCGATTTGTGTCACTGCATATGACGATCTCTAACTGCTCCTAAAGCACAGACTAGATACCTGTTCCTATACTGAAGAGACTGTAAAAGACCTATACCAACATTGCAGCCCTTTAAATTACTTTTGTGGACATTAACAGAGCGATTTGTGTCACTGCAGATGACGATCTCTAACTGCCCAAAAAGCACAAACTGGATACCTGTCCCTATACTGAAGAGAGACTGGACCTATACCGAAATACCAGCCCTGAAAAGGACTTTTGTGGACATTAACAGAGCGATTTGTGTGTCTGCAGCTGATCTCTAACTGCCCCTAAAGCAACGACTGGATACCTATACCTAAACGTGAAAAGATACTAGTAGACCTATACAGAAATACCAGCCCTGAAAAGGACTTTTGTGGATCTTCACAGAGCTATTTGTGTGTCTAGCAAACTCTCCCTCATGAGCACAGCAGACCTCTCCCTACACTGGCAGAAAGCGGAATGTGAAATGGCCGACTGCTCAGGTCTATTTATAGGGAAGGAGGCATGTCCATGTGCTGGAATGTTTCAATTGGCTGTCCACCTGACGGCTGTGTCATGGGTCAAAGTTCTCCCCAATGTAAACAAATATGGCCGCTGCGAACGACGCCATGTGTCTGCAAATTTGGCGGGTAGCGAACAAGCAAAATTTGCCACGAACTGACCGCCGGGCGAACCGCAAGGCCATCTCTACTCACCAGATGCTGTTGCCATTCACTCTTGTGTCTGGCAGTTAACACTTTGCTGCATTCAAGAGCTTCTACAGATTGCCAATCTCCATCTGATTTGTAATACCCATCTCCACATGTGGGAACAAAAGTCAAAACAGAGCCTCCGATAGTGTAAGAACTTCTAGGTACCTGTTCATTTAAAAAGTATTGCACTTACATCACAATAATATCACATTCGCATTCATATATAAAACATTAGCATGCCTAGTGCCTCAGTGTTCCGGTCTCTCCATCCCCTCACACTGCACTTCCTGGGTCACCCAAAAATGAAATAAAAAGAGGGGGGGAGACCAGCGCTATGGATTATTCCAGAGAAGTTTGTTTGAGGCAATAGGAAGCAGCCACCAACCAAACCCCTGGGTCACTGCCTCAGCATCAGATCCTGTTGCCGTGTAGCCACGCCCGACGCATTTTGGCACTTCCATCACAGGGGGTGTTTGCACGATACGGCAACAGCACTTAAATATCCTCCCTGCTATAACCCTTAATGTTCTGAGCCACTAGATCTTACCCATGGTAAATTCAGAACTTGTAATCGTCCTTCTGTTCAATTAACCCCACGAATGCTGAATACAATTACAGGACAGCCAATCGTCTCCTAAATGGACTGGGTAAATAGACACCTGTTCAATGGTCAATGTATGACCAAATAATGGACTATATTAAAGAACTGATCTATTACAAAGGCACAGCATTTTGGGATTGGAGGAGTGATATCTAAACTCTCAAAGTTCATATAGAACCTACATATTATTACTATAAATCTGAACGGTCACCCAATGCATCTCTATGGGGCATCGGATGTCAGCGGAGACATCCAATCCAATCCGTCAAATCTGGACGGATGGAAACCCTATTTCCTTCTGTCCAGCGGATCTGATGGGATCGGATGAGAACGGACAGACGGTCCGTTCCCATCCGATTCCCCCATAGAGATGCATGGGGACCTGACAGCTCTGTCTCCACACACAGCGCGGAGACACAGCTGTCATCCTCCTGCTCAGTGGGGGATCGGCGGATCGATCCCCCGCTGTTAAAAATGCCTGCCGGACTCCATTTGTGAAAGGGCCCTAACTCTATTAGAGTCCATCGATGATGGAAATACCCTCTCCACACCACAAAATTTAAGTGTGGATGGGTCTCTTGCATGATATCTCCTATAATGTTCCGATACACTGTGATAGCTATACCCCTTAATAATATTGGTCACCTGTTCCCCAATTCTTATTTTGAGGGTTCTTTTTGTACCTCCAATATACATCAGTCTGCATTAGGGTAAAAAAAGAAAAAAACCTTCCGCTGTCTGTTACCCCCTCCCTTCACTAACACTAATCTGACTTCTCCATCGATCCAGATCTGTACCCGGCTGCAAGTCTTCTCTCCCCTTTCTCTGCTCTCATAGGTTTTGCTGAGAGCAGCGGGAGCCATTGGTGGGGCCAAGCCTCGTTGTGCATGTCTATGGATGCACACAGCCTGCAAAAACTACCCATTCAAGTGCAATTAAAAAAAAAATATTTTGCAAATGATTAAATTAAGGAAATCTGCACTGCAGAGTAGGTATTTGAGCAGATATAAACTTCTTGTCAGCTTGAAAAATCTAGTCATTCTTCTCAGAGCTTCTTGATAAACAAGGATCATGTATTTTCCTTATTCTAGTTTTCAATAAAATAAAGCTGAAATTCTTGACCATGTCTGCATGGATATGTTTTTAAGTTGCCATGCATGTTTCCTTTTATGGGTATTTGCATTAACAAGCAGGTGTACCTAGTGACAGGGGAGAGGATTTGGGTAGATATGCATCGAAACAAGGACCATAGCAAAACATGTTTTTTTCGCTATGACTTTAAAGCTGGCACAAAATAATTTTATTTGTGGCAAATTAGCAGATATATTTAATTCTCTGGTCTGACAAGATCAACAAGATATATATATATATATAACAAGAGAACAAGATATAGAGTTGGTGGTTCACATTGGAAAAAGCCACATGATGCTCCACCTTCCTTTGTACATGTTAATAGTGATGAACGAACATTGGCCAGAGCGGATTGCGAACGTCAGCCGCAAATTTTCTCAAATGGCCACGTCCGCGAACCGCAAGTTTGCGGGGGGCCCCATTGACTTTAATGGGAGGCAAACTTTAAAAACCTTTAGGTCATATTTGCAGCCACAAAAGACCTACTAGCTGTGCACAAATAGTCCCACCACATGGACAATGTCATAACTAAAGTATTGCAATTGGAAAAGTTGCCCAAAACATTTTTTTTTTTTTTTTACACCAAAAATTTTTTTTTTTATAAATCAGCCAGAACTGACAGCAGCCGGTAAATACATGTCAAATACATATAGGGTCCATTCACACATCTGTAAAATAAGTCCGCATCCATTCCACAATTTGGCGGAACCTTTACAGACCCATTGATTTTCAATTCCAGTCTGAAAAATTAGGCATTCACAGGATAATGAAGTAAGTGTCGGCCAGTACAGGCCCCAAAAATTAGTCAACATGGGTTTACCTGACAGCTAAGAACGTTGTATTCTGTGGCTGAAGGTACATTAGGCATTCACAGGATACAGAAGTAAGTGTCGGCCATAAAAGGCCCCATAAATTAGCCCACATGGGTTTACCTGACAGCTAAGAACGTAGTATTTGGTGGCTGGAGGTACATTAGGCATTCGCAGGATACAGAAGTAAGTGTCGGCCAGTATAGGCCCCAAAAATTAGCCCATATGGATTTACCTGACAGCTAAGAACGTAGTATTTGGTGGCTGGAGGTACATTAGGCATTGACAGGATACAGAAGTAAGTATCGGCCTTAAAAGGCCAAAAATTAGCCCACATGGGTTTACCTGACAGCTAAGAATGTATTATTTGGTGGCTGGGGGTACATTAGGCATTCACAGGATACAGAACTAAGTGTCGGCCATAAAAGGCCCCAAAAATTAGCCCACATGGATTTACCTGACAGCTAAGAACGTAGTATTTGGTGGCTGGAGGTACATTAGGCATTCACAGGATACAGAAGTAAGTGTTGGCCAGTATAGGCCCCAAAAATTAGCCCACATGGGTTTACCTGACAGTAAAGAATGTTGTATTCTGTGGCTGGAGGTACATTAGGCATTCACAGGATACAGAAGTAAGTGTCAGCCAGTATAGGCCCCAAAAATTAGCCCACATGGATTTACCTGACAGCTAAGAACGTAGTATTTGTTGGCTAGAGGTACATTAAGCATTCACAGGATACAGAAGTAAGTGTCGGCCAGTATAGGCCCCAAAAATTAGCCCACATGGGTTTACCTGACAGCAAAGAACATTGTATTCTGTGGCTGGAGGTACATTAGGCATTCAAAGGATACAGAAGTAAGTGTCGGCCAGTATAGGCCCCAAAAATTAGCCCACATGGGTTTACCTGACAGCAAAGAACGTTGTATTCTGTGGCTGGAGGTACATTAGGCATTCACAGGATACAGAAGTAAGTGTCGGCCAGTATAGGCCCCAAAAATTAGCCCACATGGGTTTTCCTGACAGCTAAGAACGTAGTATTTGGTGGCTGGAGGTACATTAGGCATTGACAGGATACAGAAGTAAGTGTCGGCCAGTATAATCCCCAAAAATTAGCCCACATGGGTTTACCTTACAGCTAAGAACGTAGTATTCTGTGGCTGGAGGTAAATTAGGCATTGATAGGATACAGAAGTAAGTGTCGGCCAGTATAGGCCCCAAAAATTAGCCCACATGGGTTTACCTGAAAGCTAAGAACATAGTATTCTGTGGCTGAAGGTTCATTAGGCATTGACAGAAAAAATAATTGTCGGCCATGAAAGGCCCCAGAAATTAGGCATTCAATGGACATGAAATGCCTTTTATGCCGCTGTATTTAGCGTAGACAAGGACCAGGAATTGTTGTGGGTGGATGTCGGTCTGGCGGATATTTGTAGCCTGGCATGAGGAATTTCAATGAAACATGGTCTACTGGTCACATGTGTTGAATTCCTTAGAGATTCATGCCTCATTAATTTTTATAAATGTGAGGTAGTCTACACTGTCATGAGCTAGGCGAGTGCGCTTATCGGTCATGATCCCCCCTGTTGCGCTGAACGTCCTTTTGGACAGGACACTGGATGGGGGTAAGCCAACAGTTCCATTGCAAATTGTGCAAGCTCTGGCCAGAGGTCAAGCCTGCCCACCCAGTAGTCCAGGGGTTCATCACTCCTCAGAGCATCCACATCGGCCGTTAACCCGATGTAGTCGGAAATCTGACGGTCTAGAGGTTCCCTGATGTTGGATCCGGAGTACAGCTGTCGATGGTTCGGCTGAAAGAAGGATCTCATATCTGAAGTGACCAAGACATCTTCAAATCGCCCTCTTCTTGCAGGCGCTGTTGGATTGCTACCCGCAACTGTCTCTCTGTGACTGGAAATTCCTCTGCCAGCGCACGCAAAAGCAGATTGCAGCGTGGAAGGCCTGGAAGTTCTGCATTCTGACCGCCGTATGTGATGCTGGTAACATTTCCGCCATTTTTTGTTTGTACTGGGGTCTAAGTACATTGCCACCCAGTACTGGTCCTTGCCCATTATGCTTTATATACGGGGGTCCCCCTTAAAACACTGGAGCATGAAGGCCCCCATTCGCACTAAACTGGAAGCGGTATAGTGGCCTGGCTCCAGCTCATCATCCAGGATAATGTCGTCCTCGTTCTCCTCCCCCCAGAAAAGTTTAAAGCATGCTCTTCTTGCTCCTCCTCATCCTCCCTGACACCATCCCCCTCTGTCTTCTCTTCAGACTCCTGTTGTTGACTTGTCTCAGATGGTGTAGCACCCACTGGGAATTCATCCAACATTGCGACTTCCTCATCTTCCTGCTCCTGCTCCTGCTCCTCGACGGCTTGATAAATGACACGACGCAATGCATGCTCCAGAAAGAAGACGCAAGGCACGATGTCACTGATGGCGCCCTGGCCATGACTGACCAGTTTGGTGATCTCATCGAATGGCCACAGAAGTCTGCATGCGTCCCGCATTAGCAGCCACTGGGGAGGTGAAAAAAACCCAAGCTCCCCAGAACCTGTCCTGCCGCAGAGTTCGTACAGGTAGTCATTAATTGCATGTTTCTGCTGGAGCAGCCTATCAAGCATATGCAACGTAGAGTTCCATTGCGTCGGGCAGTCACAAATAAGACGCCTGACGGGCAGGTTGTGTCGCGGCTGAATGTCAGCAATGCGAGCCATGGCTGTGTAAGATCTTCTGAAATGGCTCGTGATTTTCCTGGCCTGCCGAGAGACGTCCTGGACCCCAGGGTATTTGGCAACGAATCGCTGCACGACCAAGTTCAGGACGTGTGCCATGCATGGCATGTGTCTTATTTTGCCCTGTTTCAGCGCGCTCAGCAGATTGGCACTGTTGTCGCACACCAATTGTCAACTGATCTGCCTGTTAACGCAAAGCTAAAAGAGTGCAGGACCAGTGTGGCTCTTGGCTTCCAGGCACAACAGACGCAGCACAGCATGGCAACGTCTCACCTGGCATGTGGAATAGGTTCTGGGGATCTTGGGCGGTGCAGTGGAAGAGACGGTAGCAGCGGAAAAGGAGGAGTCAGCAGAGGAGGAGAGGGAGGATGGAGGAGGAGGAGAAGAAGAGGCAGGCTTGCATGCAAAACGTGGCGGTACAACCAAATCTACACCGGTGCCACGGGTTACATGCTTGACGGCTGTCAGAAGGTTCACCCAGTGGGCAATAAAAGTGATACAGTATACCTTCCCTGCCCGTGTTTGCTAGACCATGTGTCTGTGGTCAGATGTATCTTGGCACCAACACTGTGATCACTTGCCGCTTAACATGGCCATACAGCTCTGGAATGCCCTTCTGCGAGAAATATTTCCTGCCTGGGACCTTCCATTATGGTGTTCCAATGGCCACAAATTTAGGAGGCAAGAGGGTTATCCGGCGTCATCATTTTTTCTGCTCCAACATTTGGGCCACAGAAGCCTGCCCTTTTCCAGAACAGCGTGACGACGGCATCATGGAAGGTGGAGTGAAGGACAATTGTGAGGAGAGAGGAGAAGGAGAAGGAGAAGAGGCTGGATGGTGAGAGCCTAGAGTGTGGCTTTGTGGGTTCTGACGGTGTTGCTCCCACTGGGCTCGGTGATGGGAGTTCAGGTGCCTTCTTAAGGCAATCGTCCCTAGGTGAGTGTTGGGCTTACCGCGACTTATACGTTGAATTCAAAGGCTGCAGATGGCAACACTGTTGTCAGCAGCGGACACATTAAAAAAAGCCCACACTGCGGAGCCATGTGCCGGCGTCCTGGGAGCGCCAGATGTGACTGTACATGGTTAATGGCTCGCTCCCGATACAGTTGCAGTCTGCTTTGTACCTCTTGTGCAATGCAAGTTCCGCCTGCCTCTCCTCCCTATCTGCTGGTCCGTCTCTCCTTCCGAACTCCCCTCCTCTTCCTCTCTTGTGGCCACCCACGTGACATCCATAGACACGTCATCATCCACGTCACCTTCCCCACCACTAACATTTGAGATCTCGGAGTAGGCAGCAATAGCAGGGACCAACCTCCTTGGGCTGATATGGGTACTGTCGTCAGACTGCTGAGTGGCGGCTGTCGCTACCTCCTCTTCCTTATCCGATGCCAACAATGGCTGCATTGGTGCGTGGAGGAGGAGAGCATTCGAGTGAGCGAGGCAGCAGCTGCACTAAGGAGCCGCACCAGGATACCGGAATACCGGGAAACCGGGCACAGGTGCGGGTTCAGGGACCGAAGGGACCGAGGCAGACCGAGGCAGAGAGCGGGACCGAGAGACCAAGGCAGAGAGCGGCGGTGGAGGTCGGAAACCGCCTTCCTTAGTGTCTGGAAGCAGAGGAGGAGGAGGACCGTCCGCTCTCAGTGAGGAGAAGGAGAAATCCGTTCTCAGTGTGTGTGTGTGTGTTTGGCAGCAGCTGTGAGTAAGGCAGCAGCTGCAAACAAGGAGAGGGAGAAAGCTGTGTGACTGTGCTCTGTGAGAAATCAATAGCTGTTTGACTGTGCTGCAACTGATTGCTGGGTGACTGTCTCTGCGACTGAGTACCTGGGAAGACTGGTGAGTATCCTTGCGACTGGTGAGTATCTTGCGACTGGTGAGTATCTTGCGATTGGGGAGGATCTTTGCGACTGGTAAGTATCTTGCGACTGGTGAGGATCTTGCGACATGGCAAATGAGGTTTAATGTGGAGAAGTGTTAGGTTTTGCACTTAGGGACTAAAAACATAAAAACACAATACAGGTTAGGAGGGGAACCCTTGGGGGAATCAAAAATGGAGAAGGATCTGGGAGTCTTGGTTGATGATAGATTAGGCAACAGCATGCAATGTCAAGCGGCAGCTGCCAAAGCCAGCAGAATATTAGCATGCATAAAGAAAGGGATGTATTCCAGAGATAAGACTATAATCCTTCCACTTTATAAAACTCTGGTCCGACTGCATCTGGAGTATTCTGTCCAGTTCTGGTTGCCAGTCCTCAGGAGGGATGTGTTGGAGCTGGAGAGAGTCCAGAGAAGGGCAACTAAACTGATTAGGGGATTGGAGGACCTTAATTATGTAGAGCGTCTGCAATCGCTCAATTTATTCACCCTGGAGAAGAGACTCCTGAGGGGGGACATGATAGCAATTTATAAATATCTCAATGGGGATCTCAGCTTAGAAAAAAAGCTGTTCAGTCGAAGGGATTGCATGAGGACAAGATGGCATACAATGGGATTAGAGGAGAAGCGTTTTAACCTCAGGCAACGTGGGGGGTTCTTTACTGTTAGGGCTACAAGATTGTGGAATTCTCTACCACAAGAGGTGGTTTCTGCTGGAAGTATGGTGGCTTTCAAAAGACTCTTAGACATACATCTCAAGGATCAGGACATTCAGGGCTATGTGAGATGATTACAGCCGCACACACCTACACAGGTTGAACTGGATGGACTATTGTCTTTATTCAACCTCACCTACTATGTAACTATGTAACATCGCAAATGTCTTGTGATGGATCGGAAAATAATTCCAGTGACTCAAGCGGAGGGTATATGGGGGTGGTGTTTGTGGTGGTGTCTATGGGGTGCACACAGCAGAGAGTGAAGAGGGTGCAGATAGAGAGGCTAAGGAGGGTGCAGAAGAGGAAGGCTGAGTGAGCCACTCAACCAAGTCTGGTGCGTCCTTTGACGTAATCAAACACACCTTCTGAAACTTCACACTTTGGCTCCGGCCTACTGCTCCTGCCCTACCCCTACCACCGCTGTGGAAGGGCCTGCCTCTTCCTCTGCCTGTCATTTGAATTACCCTGTGACAAAAGTCTCTAGAGAATCGCAGTATATCTGGAAAAAGGTATATTACACCCCGCTTCAATCTATGGTATTGGGGGGGCCACAGGTTTATCACACCAGTTCTACAAATAATTGGCCAGTAACTGTTGTTACTGTGTGTAGCACAGTTAACACAGCAAAAGAGGCCACATTTTTGCAGGACTAAAATACACTCTTAGAAAAGTTAAATAACACCCCGCTTCAATATGTGCTATTGGGTGGCCACTGTTTTATCACACCAGTTGTTGAAAAAATTGGCCAGTGAGTTTGGCACTGTGTGTATCAGACTTCACAAAGCAAAAGAGGCAATATTGTTGCAGGACACAAATACACTTGTAAAAGTATACTTAGATAACACCCCGCTTCAATCTGTGATATTGGGGGGCCACAGGTTTATCACACCAGTTCTAGAAATAATTGGCCAGTAACTGTTGTTACTGTGTGTAACATGGTTAACGCAGTAAAAGAGGCCAAATTTTTGCAGGACTAAAATACACTCTTAGAAAAGTATACTGTTAAATAACACCCCACTTCAATATGTGGTATTGGGGGGCCACTGGTTTATCACACCAGTTGTTCAAAAAATATGCCAGGGAGTTTGGCACTGTGTGTATCAGAGGTACCACCGCAAAAGAGGCAATATTGTTGCAGGACACAAATACACTTTTGAAAGTATATTGAGATAACACCCCACTTCAATACGTGGTATTGGGGGGCCACTGATCTATTACACCAGTTGTACAAAAAATTGGCCAGTGAGTTTGGCACTGTGTTTATCAGAGTTAACACAGCAAAAGAGGCAATATTGTTGCAGGACACAAATACACTTATGAAAGTATACTCAGATAACACCCCACTTCAATATGTGGTATTGGGGGGCCATTGATCTATCACACCAGTTGTACAAAAAATTGGCCAGTGAGTTTGGCACTGTGTGTAACAGAGTAAATGCAGCAAAAGAGGCAATATTATTGCAGGACACAAATACACTTATAAAAGTATACTCAGATAACACCCCGCTTCAATCTGTGGTATTGGGAGGCCATTGATCTATCACACCAGTTCTACAAATAATTGGCCAGTAACTGTTGTCAGTGTGTGTAGCACAGTTAACGCAGCAAAAGAGGCCAAATTTTTCCAGGACTACAATACACTCTTAGAAAAGTATACTGTTAAATAACACCCCACTTCAATATGTGGTATTGGGGGGGCCACTGGTCTATCACACCAGTTATAATACATTAAAAGTGCTTTTGTAGTATTGCTGCAGCAACGTTCAACACACCAGTCACAATGCTGCACAGTGCACAATACAAATCCACTGTAATATGCTTTCTATATTACAAAGTATATTATATGTGGATTATACCCCTATATAGTGCACTGCACACCTATACCAAATAGCAGCCCTTAAAATGACTTTTGTGGACCTTAACAGAGAGATTTGTGTCACTGCCGATCTGTCCCTGGTGCACACAGCATACCTGTCCCTAAACTGAAAAGAGACTGTAATAGACCTATACCAAATACCAGCCCTGAAAATTACTTTTGTGGATCTTAACAGAGTTATTTGTGTTACTGGCAATCTCTCCCTGATGCACACAGCCAACCTCTCCCTACACTGACAAAAAGCAGAATGTGAAATGGCCGCCAGCTCTGGTCTATTTATAAGGTAGGGGGCATGTCCATGTGTTGAAATGTTTCAATTGGCTGTCCCGTTCCACCTGACGGCTGTGTCATGGGTCAAAGTTCTCCCCAATTTAAACTAATATGGCCGCCGCAAACATGTGTTCGCAAAATTGACGCTTTGCAAACAAGCAAAATTTGCCGCGAACCGACCGCCGGGCGAACCGCAAGGCCATCCCTACATGTTAATATATGTGGATCAATCCAAGGCAGGCAGTTGCATGTTGCCCCACTTTCTTTTTGTACATGTTCATAAATTAGTTCAAGGTTTGCAGTCATGCAGTATATATTGTGTATGCCATCTGTAATTTTTTTAAAAAAATTATTGTTTAGCTATTTTACTTTAATACTATTTTCCTAGAGGTCTTCAGGCCAGTCACGTGATGCTCCTAAACTCTTCTCCAGTGCTTGTTGGTTCTCATAATGCAGGGAGCAGGGACGTACCTACAGGGATTGCAGAGGTTGCTATTGCGACCCAGCTCCATGCTCCATGGAGCCCATGTGGCTCCCCTGTACACCTAGATAAGAGGGAGGAGGGGCAACGGGAGCAGCGGCATACAGAGGAGATGATCACTTCCATTTTCCTCCTGCAGCCGCTGAAAAACTGCTAGCCCCCCCCCCCCACAAGCATTCAGCGGCCTCAGAAGGAGAATGGAGGGAGTTGGTTCCTCTATATGCCAACTCTGTCACTCCTCCTATCCAGGTCCTGCTGCCCCTAAGCCCCCATGTGCTCTTTTTTGCCCCCCCAGCACTTCCAGGTTCCCCCCTCTCCCGCCGGGATGTGGCAGGAGATGTGTCAGGATGGAGAGCAGAGAAGGGGCTGGCATATATGTCATTTTTCAGACCCTTCCTTTTTTAAATGGACAGAGTCAGTACTGATCACTGATAATTGAAGCATAGTAAACTGTGTTTAGTATGCTTCAGTTTGTGAAATAACTGGAAGCTCTGTACAGAGCTATTCCTGTTTATTCATTATGTACAGCTAAGGCTGCAGAGATAGTGATTGAGGGCTGTATCCTAAATCTCCTTTCTCTGTCTCAAAGGTGGAACATCAGAACTCTGTTTAGACTCCTGATATCTTACTAAAGTCCCCCAAGTGGGCTCCTAAAAAAACTATTTAAAAAAATTGTAAAAATAAATAAATAAATAAATAAAATAGTGTAAAATATTAAAAAAATAAAATAACAAATATAAAAAAAAATACTGACACCAGTGGCGGAACTACCAGGGTCGCACAGTTTGTACTTCCAAATGGGCACTGGCATTAAGCCACCATGGGGGGGCTAAAGGGTGCTCGCTGCAGAATATGTGAAAGGGTCCCATTGAAGGACTGTAATAAAGGGTCCAGCAATGGGAGTAAAGGGACCCGGGGTCAGTGGGACTGGGCGTCAGGGGAGCCCTTCATGGTTTCTTGAACCAGGACCCTCAATATTCTAGTTACTCCTCTGGCAGGGAGGGTTGATGGACAACTATTTATGTAAACAAAAACATTTTAAACTAGGCTTGGGCTTTAAACAAATATATTAAAACAACCCATATAAAGGTCTACATGTGATTGAATTATTTAATTACAGTGGGTACGGAAAGTATTCAGACCCCCTTACATTTTTCACTCTTTGTTATATTGCAGCCATTTGCTAAAATCATTTAGGTTCATTCTTCTTCCTCATGAATGTACACATAGCACCCCATACTGACAGAAAAACACAGAATTGTTGACATTGTTGCAGATTTATTAAAAAAGAAAAACTGAAATATCACATGGTCCTAAGTATTCAGACCCTTTGCTCAGTATTTAGTAGAAGCCCCCTTTTGATCTAATACAGCCAGGAGTCTTTTTGGGAAAGATGCAACAAGTCTTTCACACCTGGATTTGGGGATCCTCTGCCATTCCTCCTTGCAGATCCTCTCCAGTTCTGTCAGGTTGGATGGTAAACGTTGGTGGACAGCCATTTTTAGGTCTCTCCAGAGATGCTCAATTGGGTTTAAGTCAGGGCTCTGGCTGGGCCATTCAAGAACAGTCACAGAGTTGTTGTGAAGCCACTCCTTCGTTATTTTAGCTCTGTGCTTAGGGTCATTGTCTTGTTGGAAGGTAAACCTTCGGCCCAGTCTGAGGTCCAGAGCACTCTGGAGAAGGTTTTTGTCCAGGATATCCCTGTACTTGGCCGCATTCATCTTTCCCTCGATTGCAACCAGTCGTCCTGTCCCTGCAGCTGAAAAACACCCCCACAGCATGATGCTGCCACCACCATGCTTCACTGTTGGGACTGTATTGGACAGGTGATGAGCAGTGCCTGGTTTTCTCCACACATACCGCTTAGAATTAAGGCCAAAAAGTTCTATTTTGGTCTCATCAGACCAGAGAATCTTATTTCTTACCATCTTGGATTCCTTCAGGTGTTTTTTAGCAAACTCCATGCGGGCTTTCATGTGTCTTACACTGAGGAGAGGCTTCCGTCGGGCCACTCTGCCATAAAGCCCCGACTGGTGGAGGGCTGCAGTGATGGTTGACTTTCTACAACTTTCTCCCATCTCCTGACTGCATCTCTGGAGCTCAGCCACAGTGATCTTTGGGTTCTTCTTTACCTCTCTCACCAAGGCTCTTCTCCCCCGATAGCTCAGTTTGGCCAGACGGCCAGCTCTAGGAAGGGTTCTGGTCGTCCCAAACGTCTTCCATTTGAGGATTATGGAGGCCACTGTGCTCTTAGGAACCTTAAGTGCAGCAGAAATCTTTTTGTAACCTTGGCCAGATCTGTGCCTTCCCACAATTCTGTCTCTGAGCTCTTCAGGCAGTTCCTTTGACCTCATGATTCTCATTTGCTCTGACATGCATTGTGATCTGGAAGGTCTTATATAGACAGGTGTGTGGCTTTCCTAATCAAGTCCAATCAGTATAATCAAACACAGCTGGACTCAAATGAAGGTGTAGAACCATCTCAAAGATGATCAGAAGAAATGGAAAGAAATGGAAGAGTTAAATATATGAGTGTCACAGCAAAGGGTCTGAATACTTAGGACCATGTGATATTTCAGTTTTTCTTTTTTAATAAATCTGCAACAATGTCAACAATTCTGTGTTTTTCTGTCAGTATGGGGTGCTATGTGTACATTCATGAGGAAGATGAATGAACTTAAATGATTTTAGCAAATGGCTGCAATATAACAAAGAGTGAAAAATTTAAGGGGGTCTGAATACTTTCCATACCCACTGTACATAGTTTAATTAATTTAATGACATACTCTACCTTCTTACTACAGCACCAAAACCATTTTCTTTGAATTCAGATATAGTTAAATGAAAGTGACACAAGAGATTAGATACATATTTTGATGTAATTTCACTCTTTATCACCTAAATAAATAAATATTATTTTTATTTTGCATATTATTTAGTACAGCTACTTAGTATATATTTGGAAATAGGGGAAACTGGTTCAAGCAAATATGAAAACCCCCCAAAAAAATAAAATAAATAAATTCTGTACAACATTAACAACTGAGGAACTAAATACAATGTTTACAACTAGGACACTGCAGTGAATATGTTGGAATGAAAATATCACTGATCGATAATTCCAAGAATGTTTCACTCCAGTTTATCAGGTCAACCTGCTAACAGGCCTGCGGGCAATTTCCTGATGAAAGGCCATAAAGTATGAACAAATGTAATTAAGAGAGCTGGTGATGGTAATGTGCTGTGAAAGATATGCCACTATGGTTGATTAAATATCAGCAGCTAATCAGCAGAATTAGGCCTACTGAAAACAAAACCAATGGAACTGTGTGGCGTATAATTACTACATGGAGCCTGTATCCATGAACAATTTAATTTTCTAATCTAGATCTCTTTTACTATCGTCATCGACTTTTGTGGTGCAGGTAAATAACCTTTTTATAGGGTCTATTGAAAGATGTAAATGAAATAACAAATGTTTCAGGGACAGTTTTGTTGTTAGTTAATTGGAAGGCACATGTGCCATCAGAAGCAGATGCAACAAACAGTTTTTCATTGAGCTTTTTGTCAACGTTTTGTTGAAATACTTTAAAATTATTGAATGATCTGGCAGCTTTCATGCCATCTGATCATCTGATCTGATCAGCGAATTGCTGAACAAATTGGCCATAATTGCCCGGTTCATCAACACAAATCCCTGGCTGTTATTTGTAAGGTCTAAGAGGGGTTATCATTCAGCAACCAAGGGAATTCTGGTGGGCACCATGCTAAGGAATGGAGATATGTGCATGCATCACCTGAGCTAGTGAGGAAAGAGTTAATACTCACTACATGTCGTAGTATGTCTGCTGAGGTTAAGTTGGCTAGAACAAGATCTCAGTCCTTTTTATGATAACTAAAGAAAAACTATAGAGGCTCCTACAGATGTCATTTATACATATTAGTGCTACCTCCTGAGGAACAGTTGGTTAAATGGGTCCTTCTGTTCTGCCTCTTGTTGGCCCATACTCCTGGCTGTACCAAGTCTCTTTACCACCAGTGGTTGTAGAATAGGCTTTATTGGAAAGGTAAAGGCCCTGTAACATATCAAATGAGTAAGTAACAAGTAACAGTAGCATTGTGCAGTAAAGTAATAGATACAGCACACAAATGCAACTGACTGTAAATATGTACAACAATGAAACAGGACAGCAGAATAACTAGGCACCCTGACTAGTGATAACAAGGGCCTATTTAAACCACTGACAAATACAATAACTCTATTGAAATAATACCTTTAGTAATAATAGGCATAGATCCGTATAAAAAAGTACATAAATAAACATAGGGGAAAGTTAACCGCTCTAAGCAAATGATATATGAAGCAGCAGCTTAAAGTGTGACATACACCCAAAAATAATAATAGAAAACAAGCCGCGCTACTCAGTAAAAAAGTGTTGTGACTACACAATAACAAATATAATGAAATTCCAAAAGTCCTTAAGTCTCTGAAAATTCCAAAGGAAATAAATTAAGTGTTCATAAGGTCTGTAGTGGTGTGCCCCTTTATGCAGATGCAGGTGCAAGTCCCTTTAACTCGATTCCCCACAATCCTCTGGGCTCCCAGCATCCCCTGAGTTCCAGGACACGCCCAGGGAGTATAAATGCAAGCTCCGCCCAGCTTCCTGTGCTCAGAGAGATCCTGCCTGATGGGACAGCAGTGACTGGGCAAGTGAGCTGTCCCCAGGTGCTGGGTCGATATCTGCCAAGTCTGGTGTGCGGGCCATCAGCAGTGAGCACAAGAGCACGCAGCATCTATCCAAGCCCCAGTCACTGGAGAGGACTCTGTTACAGTCCATGTGGAGAAGCTGTCCAAGCAGTGGGTTGATCCTATCTATGTCCCCAGAGCCTCCTTGCCAAAGTCAGCATCAGCAGCGCCTGTTTGAAGTCTGTGCAAGCAGGAAATCCCCTCAGCTCACAGTCTGCTGAATGAACGATCAATCTCTTGGAACACGTGAGAAATCTTCAGCTCTCTATCCTATCAGTAAACTGAACTCAGAACACTCTGCTGCCATCTAGTGGCCATTACTAGAACTGCAATAGAATTGTTTTCGCATGTTTTATGAATGTTTCTTTCTTCCTCATATTGCTGTTTTGTACTGCAAACCTCTGTTCACATGATCTTCTGTGTAATCTACGTTCCACATTGTTAAGTAAAGTAGAAATTGCACATCACCACTGGTCTGATCATTTGGCTGATACCGTTACATAACAGGTCCATTGGGTATAGGTGAACATCCACTAGTGGTACAAACTTCTTACCGAAGTGCCTCAAAAATTGCGCCCAATGCAGGGGTTTGAACACCCAAGATCTCCAGACGGATATCCTAAAACCAGATCAGATTCCACTGTGTTTCAGGTCTTGTACCGTAAGATGACTCAGCAGGCATTTAGACCATGCACATAAAAAAGAAAATGGTATAACAATATACAAAAATAAATATAAAAAAGTAAAAAAAAAATGTTTAAAAAATAATAAACCATAAATGAAAAAATGATATTAATAATTATAAAAACCCCTACAGTAAAATTGCATACAGGGTAACGCCCCACTCTTTAGATTTCAATGAGACTGTTACACCAATTTCATGTAAAGTACCTGATATCAAATATATCATAATCATATATATACAGTATCTCACAAAAGTGAGTACACTCCTCACATTTTTGTAAATATTTTATTATATCTTTTCATGTGACAACACTGAAGAAATTACACTTTGCTACAATGTAAATTAGTGAGTGTACAGGTTGTATAACAGTGCAAATTTGCTGTCCCCTCAATATAACTCAACACACAGCCATTAATGTCTAAACCGCTGGCAACAAAAGTGAGTACACCCCTAAGTGAAAATGTCCAAATTGGGACCAATTAGCCATTTCCCTCCCCGGTGTCATGTGACTCATTAGTGTTACAAGGTCTTAGGTGTCAATGGGAAGCAGGTGTGTTAAATTTGGTGTTATCGCTCTCACTCTCTCATACTTGTCACTGGAATTTCAACATGGCACCTCATGGCAAAGAACTCTCTTTGGATCTGAAAAAAAGAATTGATGCTCTACATAAAGATGGCAGTTGGTGCTCGGACCATATGCCACACCCTGCATCAAATGGTCTGCATGGCTGTTGTCTGGCTGTTGCTCTACATAAAGATGGCATAGGCTATAAGAAGATTGCCAAGACCCTGAAACTGAGCTGCAGCATGGTGGCCAAGACCATACAGCAGTTTAACAGGACAGGTTCAACTCAGAACAGGCCTTGCCATGTTTGACCAAAGAGGTTGAGTGCACGTGCTCAGAGTTATATCCAGAGGTTGACTTTGGGAAATAGACATATGAGTGTTGACAGCATTGCTGCAGAGGTTGAAGGGGTGGGGGTCAGCCTGTCAGTGCTCAGACCATAAGACGCACACTGCATCAAATGGTCTGCATGGCTGTCATCCCAGAAGGAAGCCTCTTCTAAAGATGATGCACAAGAAAGCCAGCAACCAGTTTAATGAAGACAAGCAGACTAAGGGCATGGATTACTGGAACTATGTCTTGTGGTCTGATGAGACCAAGATAAACTTATTTGGTTCAGATGGTGTCAAGGGTGTGTGGCGGCAACCAGGTGAGGAGTACAAAGACAAATGTGTCTTTCCTACAGTCAAGCATGGTGGTGAGAGTGTCATGGTTTGGGGCTGCATGGGTGCTGCCAGCACTGGAGAGCTACAGTTCATTGAGGGAAAAAACAAATTGAAAAGGATTAAAAGAGGTGCATGGAAGCCAGCCAGACCCCAGTCTGATGTACTCACCCTCCAGTCTGCCACCAACCAAGTAGACCTGTCTCATGATATAAATAAAGAACAGGGGTTTAGTTGTTTAGTTTAGTCCCACATAGCCCACATTGTCTATGTAACCAGGGAAGGAGGCACCTTGCCTACAGGCTGGTGCTTCATTTAAAGTCCCACCGTGCGATTTTCGTGCGTTTTTGGTGCATGCAGTCTAAAAAAACCCAGTTTTTTCATATACAGGGATGGAGACCACAGCATGACCTGCTTGTCTCATGCAAAGTCCCAAATATTTTATGAAATTAGGGATGGAGGCACTGTGCTATACAGGCAAATTACCTCATATAAAGTCCCAATCTGTGTTTTACACTGCATCCACCAGGGGTTGGAGGTGTATGCTTCTCAGCTGGTCGTTTTCAGTTTGTACCATCTTAAGAACATTGCTATTAGAGTTTTGAGATACTAGACCAGTCATGGACGGAGGTGGGTTGGGGGAAGTTTGGGCTGCTCCCTCTCACCTGCCTCCTATCCATCCATTAGCAGCCATGTGCTCCCAGAGTGGAGACACTCAAATTTAAAAGTGTTAGGACTGCAGATAAAACAGGGTGCCGTGTCGTGGCTCTGCAGCTTACACATGCATTTGCAAATGCGTGTCAACTAAACCCCTGTTCTTTATTTATATCATGAGACAGGTCTACTTGGTTGGTGGCAGACTGGAGGGTGAGTACATCAGACTGGGGGCTGGCTGGCTTCCATGCACCTCTTTTAATCCTTTTCAATTTGTTTTTTCCGATATAGGGATGGGGACGCTGGGCATACCTGCTGGTGTCTCACTTAAAGTCCCACATAGCCCACATTGTCTACAGTTCATTGAGGGAACCATGAATGCCAACATGTATTGTGACATACTGAAATAGAGCATGATCCCCTCCCTTCAGAGACTGGGCCACAAGGCAGTATTCCAACATGATAACTACCACCAAACACACCTCCAAGAGGACCACTGCCTTGCTAAAGAAGCTGGCCAAGCATGTCTCCAGACCTAAACCCTATTAAGCATCTGTAGGGCATCCTCAAATGGAAGGAGGAGAAGCGCAAGGTCTCTAACATTCCCCCAGCTCCGTGATGTCGTCATGGAGGAGTAGAAGAGGACTCCAGTGGCCACCTGTGAAGCTCTGGTGAACTACATGCCCAAGAGGGTTAAGGCAGTGCTGGAAAATGATGGTGGGCACACAAATATTGACACTTTGGGCCATTGTGGACATTGTTACTTAGGGTGTACTCACTTTTGTTGCCAGCGGTTTAGACATTAATGGCTGTGTGTTGAGTTATATTGAGGGGACAGCAAATTTGCACTGTTATACAACCTGTACACTCACTAATTTACATTGTAGCAAAGTGTAATTTCTTCAGTGTTGTCACATGAAAAGATATAATAAAATATTTACAAAAATGTGAGATACTGTACATTCCTGCTATCCTTCCACCTCAAGCCCAACACTTTGTTGCCTCTCAAAGTTGCTTTTCACCCCTTCAAATTTTTTGACCAATGATTGTGGGAAGCCCTCCCTGTTCTTTCTTGTGGTTCCGCAGGCCAGGGTTTTTGCAAGGTGTAGGTGAAAAGGGGCAGGCTGGTATAGTAGTTATCCAGGTATATATGATAACCTTTGTTCAGCAGTGGGTATGCCAGGTCCCATACAATTTTTCTGGTTGTGCCCATGTAGGTTGGGCACTCAGGGGGCTGGAACTGGCAATCTCTTCCTTCATATATGCGGAAGGCATACAGATATACTGTGGCTCTTTCACATAACTTGTAAATTTTGACCTGTATTTGGCCCTTTTGCTAGGAATATGTTGTTTTATTCCTAGCCAGCCAGTAAAGTGTACCAGGGACTCATCCGCACATACAGTGCCTTGCGAAAGTATTCGGCCCCCTTGAACTTTTCGACCTTTTGCCACATTTCAGGCTTCAAACATAAAGATATAAAACTGTAATTTTTTGTGAAGAATCAACAACAAGTGGGACACAATCATGAAGTGGAATGAAATTTATTGGATATTTCAAACTTTGTTAACAAATAAAAAACTGAAAAATTGGGCGTGCAAAATTATTCAGCCCCTTTACTTTCAGTGCAGCAAACTCTCTCCAGAAGTTCAGTGAGGATCTCTGAATGATCCAATGTTGACCTAAATGACTAATGATGATAAATAGAATCCACCTGTGTGTAATCAAGTCTTCATATAAATGCACCTGCACTGTGATAGTCTCAGAGGTCCGTTTAAAGCGCAGAGAGCATCATGAAGAACAAGGAACACACCAAGCAGATCCAAGATACTGTTGTAGAGAAGTTTAATGCCGGATTTGGATACAAAAAGATTTCCCAAGCTTTAAACATCCCAAGGAGCACTGTGCAAGCGATAATATTGAAATGGAAGGAGTATCAGACCACTGCAAATCTACAAAGACCTGGCCGTCCCTCTAAACTTTCAGCTCATACAAGGAGAAGACTGATCAGAGATGCAGCCAAGAGGCCAATGATTACTCTGGATGAACTGCAGAGATCTACAGCTGAGGTGGGAGACTCTGTCCATAGGACAACAATCAGTCGTATACTGCACAAATCTGGCCTTTATGGAAGAGTGGCAAGAAGAAAGCCATTTCTTAAAGATATCCATAAAAATTGTCGTTTAAAGTTTACCACAAGCCACCTGGGAGACACACCAAACATGTGGAAGAAGGTGCTCTGGTCAGATGAAACCAAAATCGAACTTTTTGGCAACAATGCAAAACGTTATGTTTGGCGTAAAAGCAACACAGCTCATCACCCTAAACACACCATCCCCACTGTCAAACATGGTGGTGGCAGCATCATGGTTTGGGCCTGCTTTTCTTCAGCAGGGACAGGGAAGGTGGTTAAAAATTGATGGGAAAATGGATGGAGCCAAATACAGGACAATTCTGGAAGAAAACCTGACGTCTGCAAAAGACCTGAGACTTGGACAGAGATTTGTCTTCCAACAAGACAATGATCCAAAACATAAAGCAAAATCTACAATGGAATGGTTCACAAATAAACATATCCAGGTGTTAGAATGGCCAAGTCAAAGTCCAGACTTGAAAGAACTGAAAACTGCTGTTCACAAACGCTCTCCATCCAACCTCACTGAGCTCCAGCTGTTTTGCACATCTATAGACTGAAAAAAAAATTTCAGTCTATAGATGTGCAAAATAGATAGAGACATACCCCAAGCGACTTACAGCTGTAATTGCAGCAAAAGGTGGCGCTACAAAGTATTAACTTAAGGGGGCTGAATAATTTTGCACGCCCAATTGTTCAGTTTTTTATTTGTTAAAAAAGTTTGAAATATCCAATAAATTTCGTACCACTTCATGATTGTGTCCCACTTGTTTTTGATTCTTCACAAAAAATTACAGTTTTATATCTTTATGTTTGAAGCCTGAAATGTGGCAAAAGGTCAAAAAGTTCAAGGGGGCCGAATACTTTCGCAAGGCACTGTATGTTCTGATCAGGGACATACGTTTCTGCAAATCTTTGGGGAAAAAAATTTATGAGTGGATGAATTTTACATAATTTGTCATAACTTGGATGGCTTCAGGGAGAACACTGGGTGTTGTTGCTGAAGTAAAGGAAGCGCATAATCATCTCATATTGGGACCTGGACATTACGGCAGAATAAATGGACATGTTGTGGATAGAATTGGTGGACCAGTAGGCATGTACTTCATTTTTCTTTTTGGAAGCCCCATGTTTATAGTGAGGCCCATAAACAATTTGAACTCCTTCAAATTCAAAACTCTCCACTCAAAAAAACAGTCAAAGGATGATTGGGGATTGTTTGCAATATACTGCTGGGCATAAAGATTGGTCTGGTCTACAATAAATTACAGCAAAGTGTTGGGCAAAAATAAATAAAGAAAATCAATTTCTAAGAAATTTTTAGGATTGCACACCTGGCTGTGAGGTGAAAGGGGGAATGCTTGCTGATTGGAAGGCAGCCATGTTGGGTTGGCAAGAGCATCTGGGAAGTATGTGGTGGCCCTGACTCTTGGTGCTGGTAGTTGGGGGATTTGAAATTCCTGTGCTGGGACTTATGTGTGATAGTGCAGCGTTGGTGCTGGGCCTGGGCAGTATATCCTGGGTTCTATCACTAGTGGCAGCGCTGGTGCTTTGCCTGGGCATTTGATCCTGGGGTCTAATGCTGGTGGCTGCCTGGTTTCCAGAGCGCCCTGCCCTTTTCTGTTCTGTTTGTTCACGTTCGTGTACTCCCCCTTTCTATTGTATATTTGAATGTAAACAGGTGTGTCATTGGCTGATTCTATGTGGGTTACTTATGTCATGTGACTGTACATTTGGACCGGATTGGTTGATGTTGTATAGCCATCACTTCCTGCTGTTATCCCTGTGTTGTCCCATAAATAAACAAAGCTCAATGCTTTAGGTAGGACATTCTATTGAGCATCCAATATGATAACAACCTGCGTGTCTATTACTGGTTACTGCTGAGTGCGCTCCATTACCTTATACAAAAGAGCTGAGAACTGTGCTTTTTAGCACAACAGGATTAATTGCGCTTGGCGTATATTATTATCCAAAAGTGCACTTATTAGCGCAATGGAGTTATTTGCACATCAAGCATACATTAAGATCCAATACATGGCTCTTCTCTCCTCACACTGGACACGGTGTGTGAGGAGAGAAGAGCTGGTTACAGCCAGTTATTGCTCTGTGTTTACATTTGTGATTGTCTGTGAATTGATTACGGCCGATCACATGGTAAACAGCCATTGTCATTGTCTGTTTACCACTGTCACGTCATATGACGTCGGCCCAAAATGAGAGTCGCACAGCTCCACCATCATTTGATGTTTGGCAGGCGGCAATTGGTTAAGCATAGCAAATGTCTCAACTCTGGAATATGGGTTTGTGGTTTTCAGGTGTTTTGGTGCACTCTGTGCCTTACATAGTTACATAGTTACATAGTTTGTGAGGTTGAAAAAAGACATCAGTCCATCCAGTTCAACCTATGATGTGTGTGTGTTTGCTGTTAACCATACATTGTATACCCCTGTATGTTGTGGTCTTTAAGGTGCCCATCTAATAGCCTACATTTTCTAAATTTTTGTGCACAATTCAGTATTTTCACAAACTACTTGCACACAATGCAGAAGATCACAAACTACAATATATGCCAAGAAACTTGTTTTGCCACTGTTTTGCAGTTTTTACTGATGGGTGATAGGTGAGAGGCAATGGTCACTGATTGGTGACAGGTGCATGGCGATACTGATGGCAGTCTCTGATGGTGACAGATGCACTTTATGGGCACAGATGGGTGACAAGTGCACTTTATGGGCACTGATGTGGTCACTGTTGGGTGACAGGTGCAATGGGGGAGGGGGGCAACAGTAACACTGCTGGGCACTGATGAGGACTGTACACTGCTGATGGGGCAATGTGGCAGGTTCGCTTGATGTGGTGCTTGGCGCAGTACACTGACAACACACAGATCGGTAACTTGCTGATTGCGGCTCTTCTCTCCTCACACTGGACACGGTGTGTAAGGAGAGAAGAGCTGGTAACAGCCAGTTTCCGCTCTGTGTTTACATTTGTGACCGGCTGTGAATGGATCACAGCCGATGACGTGGTAAACAGCCACAATTTTTGGCTGTTTACCCCCTGTCAGTGATGAGCTGTGTTCCTGGGACACTCGATCGCGCACATGCACTGTTTGAATGGGCCAACGTCTTATGACGTTGGCTCAGAACGAGAGCTGCACCACTTCGCCGTCATTTGATGTTGGGTGGGCGGCAAGTGGTTAAGCATAACAAACGTCTCAACTGTGGAATGTGAGTTTGTGGTGTTTTGTGCACTCTGTGCCTACATTTTCTAAAACTTTGTTCACAATTCTGTATTTTCATAAACTACTTGCACACAATGCAGAAGATCACAAACTACAATAAATGCCAAGAAACTTGTTTTGCCACTGTTTTGCAGTTGTTATGCTAGTTGTTAAGTTTATGGCTTTCAAATTATTTTTTCAAATTTGTACTTTTTGATGGATTTTAGATCTATTGTGGTATATGTAGGATATGGTGTTTGTGATACTGTCACACAAAGTTGTAATGTTCTGTATAATAACATGCAGCTTTAGGGCGGCACAAACATGATATTTAAAGGTTTTGTGTACTTCTAATGCTGCCCTAAAAGACTTTTTAGCTCATGAATATTAATTACTACAATTATTACTTTTTTTTTTTTGCATGACCCCCCCTTTTTTTCACCAGCTCATCCCCCACAGTTATTACCTTTTGTATCACTTGACCCTCCCTCCCAGATTTTAAGCTCTAATGAGCTAATTCCTCCTGTATTGAATTGTATTGTAACTGTACTGTCTGCCCTAACATTGTAAAGCTGTATAATTATAATAATAATCCTCCTGCTTTGGTAATGCAGTTGTGTACCTGCAATTGGACTAGAATTTGTGGTCCCTCTAGCCTGTACTGTGTGCATCTTTGTGATGCCCCACCATCTATTTGGGGATAGTGACCTGTCACTGGGAAAAGCTTTGCTGGCCTTTGTGCTATATGTTGTCCTCATTATTATTGTTATATAAAATGGATGCTGTGCTATTTAAAAATGAATAAAAAATCAAGTGCATTGTCAATCAGTAAACACAAATAACATAACACGTTTAGTGTTTCGGGCTCAAACTAATAAAATGCATTTTGATAATTGATTTCAAACTGTGATTATAAAAATATATAAATAAACATCTTTTTTAAAATACCAATGAATAACTGAATGATAAATCTTGTAATCTTCCACCCGTGATACACGCTTCTGAATTATTTTATAAATCTCTTATGGAGACTTCCTCACTAGGGATGGGCCGAACACCCCCCTGTTCGGTTCACACCAGAAGATCTTGAACAGGGAAAAAGTTCTAGCGAACATGCGAACTCTATTAAAGTCTATGGGACACGAATATGAAAAATCAAAATTCCTAATTTTAAAGGCTTATATGCAAGTTATTTCCATAAAAAAGTGTATGGGGACCTTGGTACTGCCTTGGGGGACGCATATCAATTAAATGTTTTTTTTTTTTTAACTATCCTTTTTAAAGGAGCAATGATTTTAATAATGCTTAAAGTGAAACAATAAAAATGAAAAATGCCTTTAAATATCGTGCCTGGGGGGTCCCCTAATGTGCCTGTAAAGTGACACATCTGTACAACGTATGGAGCCTGCTGCAGCAATACTGACATTTCTAAAGGAAAAAATGTAATTTATTCTTGCTCATGGCTGTAATGTATTGTTTGCTCCCGGCAATATAGATTTAAAAAAAAAATGGCGTAGGGTTGTCCCCCCCCTCCCCCTATTCCATACCCAGGTCCTCATACACTTTTTATGCCAATAACTTGCATATAAGCCTTTAAAATTAGGACTTTTGATTTTTCATGTTTGTGTCCCATAGACTTTAATAGAGTTTGCATGTTCGCTAGAATTTTTTCCCTGTTCGAGATGTTCTGGTACAAACCAAACAGGGGGGTATTCGGCCCATCACTAATCACTAGGTCTTTTTTCTGCCGTCAGTCTTTCATATATCGAGGAAGCCATAATGTCAGCAAATTAGCAACTGTTGTAAGGTAAGCATAGGAAAAGCTGAAAACTGCATAAGGAGATATTGGGGTCAGTTAGCAAACTGTACTTTATTTGTGATTGCTAGCTCTTTGCCCATTAAATCCCTTTGCTATTTTTTTTTATATACTTATTATCGTTATTATTGGGGCCTTTCTTGCCTTTCATTTTATTTTGGTAAAAATAAAAGCTGTTCCTTTTTAACTGGTGTCCCATTTTTAGCCTTTTTTTTTTGCTGGAAGTCTTCCTTTTGAAAAAAAAATGCTTTTTTGTTTGTTTTAGGGGTGGCATTTTGGAGTTCAAAATTATTTTAGGAATATATTGGTTTTATTTTATGTTAATAGGGCCTTTTTGAGTTTGGGGTGCTTTAACTTGCTATTGACCATCTGTTTTATAAGCTGCCTTTTGTTTAGAGCAGACTACTGCATGATTTGAAAGGAAGACAAACTAGGCGCAAGAACAGAGTGCACTCACACCACCTCACATTAAATCACTCACATTCAACAAAGTCACTTATCCCATAGATAAAATAGAACCTTTTTGGAACAAAAAAAAAAAAAATAGCAGAGACCAGTTAGGCCTATCATGCATGTCTAAATCTGTCTTGCTATTGACCAACAGCCTGTGCCAATCAGCTTGTTCAATTAGGCTTTTGCAATGAAACCTGGAAACTGATTGGTTTCTATGCACAGCTGTACCAGATTTTGCACACTTTAGGGCTCTTTCACACAGGTGGACCATTCAGATCCGCCTGTCTGTTTTTTTGGCGGATCTGAACGGTCCCCCCATGCATCCCTATGGGGCATCGGATGTCAGTGGAGACATGTCCGTTGACATCCGATCCGATCTGTCAAATCTGGACGGATGGAAACCCTATTTTCCACCCGTCCAGCGGATGGGATCGGATGGGATCGGATGAGAATGGACCGATGGTCCGTTCCCATCCGATTTCCCCCATAGAGATGCAGATGGGAACTGACAGATGTGTCTCCGCACACAGCGTGGAGACACAGCTGTCATCCTCCTGCTCAGCGGGGGATCGGTGGATTGATCCCCCGCTGAGAAAAACTGAGTCCGTCCGACGGACAGAGTGTGTGAAAGGGGCCTTAGCTTTAGTAAATAACCCCCTGTGTGTCCACTACAAGGCTTGGGCAGCATGGAAAGGGTGACTGACTCTTTGCGATCAGGCTGTTGTATCTACTCTTGCGTTAGCTGATGATTCTGGTCAGTGTGCAATTGACTGGGGGATATTGAGAAACCACAAATTGGAGAATTTGGGGCGGATTGGATTGGGTGGTGGATAACACGTTTCTTCCTTCTCATTCACATTTGGATGGACTTTTTGCTATAGAGAGTAGTTTAATTTCTTTGTATTTATTATTAATATTTATTTTATTTATATACACTGTGGATGAAAGAATGATTTATATTTGGATGTACATATCCAGTATTTCTTTGGCGCTGCAAATGCCTTTTTTATGTTGATTTCTATAAATGTATATATCAATCTCTATTTTGCCAGCAGGCCGCTCGTTATACCATAGTGCTGACTTCTTTCCTCACTTTTATAAATTTCTTTTTGAACTATTTTATTTTTTCCTATATTTTTTTTTACTCTTTTTTTTAGGGCAAATTCTCTGAAGGTATGTGAATGGGGAAAAAAAACATAATGATTTCAATGTCCCTTTTAATATTTAATGTGTCTATACCTTTCCATTACCAGCAGAATCCATTCACACTATTGTCTTTTAGCAGACCTTTTAACCTCCTGCTTCACCTTTGTATGTAGCAATTTAATGATGTCTGACAGCTGGGTGACTGCTCCTTCTGCATTCTCCTTGGAAATTCACTCAAACAGCATAGTGATAAATTAAACAACAACCACAGCCTGTACAGTCCACTGGTGATACAGTATGTCATTCAGAGCTCTGTCATACAATGTCTATTGTCACAATGCAAGCATGAAGAAAGCATGCATAATTACTGCAGGGTAATTGTCTATTATGAATCATTTATGCGTGCCTGCATTCATGTCTGATTTTATGGTTTTACAATAAATGTAGAATGCTTATGAGTTGCACCAAACAGGATTTTAAATATACAGTACTAGATATACTACTAGACTTAAATATTAAAGTACTGACAGACTAGAGTGGAACACTAAACAATGGGGAAGGCTTTAACCCTCATGCTCCCGTGGGAGAACCAGGGGTGAATGTAGAGGGATATCAAGGTACCAGGCATAGATAGACATATCATTATGTATAAAAAATATATTTTATTGGTATCCAAAAATATTAAAACAGGACAGCGTATCAAAAACCAAGTACATCATATAGTATAAATCTCACTAAACAGTGATAACATCAGATGTGGGTCAATCTGAGGTTGGGTCAACGTGTTTTCGTCCAAGAAAAAGGGCTTCTTCAGGATCCCATGACAGATAGAACAGACATCACTTTGATGATGATAAGTGAGGACAAAAGACAGTCCCCCCAGCCAAACAGGGGTCTCGCTGGATGAAGAAACTCAGGATATACCCCAGTAGGGGGCAGAAAAATAAATGCATAGGCATTAAAACAGGTTACTGTGTGCTATCCAAAACAGGGAGAAGGGGGATAAGCCAATCAGAATTCACAATACGCAAATCAGGACAGCCTTCATAAAAGTCTGTGGCTATAGAGACCACATTCAAATCAGCTGACTGGGTACAGGGGCAGTGGATATATGTGAACGTTCCCTCCCTGTGTTAATATAAAGCATCAGAATACTCAGGCTTTATCTCTGGGCATTACACTTGGGAGATCCTCACTTATTAGTATTGCGAACACCTCTTACTACTGCCTCCTATAGAGGGGAATTTACTGTTTATTTGTACTTTTGAGGAGTAGTACCGTGGCATACTTGTATAGTTTAGAATCCTGCCCCATCCTTCTTCTAGAGTGGACCACTGCCACAGGGTGTCATGATTTGGTAATGACTGTTTATGCTATGGGCTTTCTTTGTATACTAAACTGTCAACACTAAACTGTCTTTTCACAAACCAGTCATTGACACCTTGATATCCTCATAATCATCATGGTATTGGAGTTTATGTTACTTCCCTTCTTTATGTGTATGAGCTCTGAAGATGTTAGCTCTGGCTTCTAGAAGATGCTGAAACAAGGAATAGGCACTCCTGTCCCTACAACCTCACAGTTGTATATCTGTGAAGTTAGATCTAAGACATTGCTGCCTCTTACTGTTTGTCCCATGAGATTTGGTGATGTCACTATTTTCCTGCCCACTGTTTTCCTTGCTGGAGGCTCTGACATGAGAAAGAAAACCCCTGCCTCTTAAGCTGGATACACACTATACAACTTTTGTTGTTAGATTTCCTTTAGATTTAACTTCAACTATGTAGTGCAAGGGCCTGCCTGATTGCATACAAATTAAAAGTGTTTAGATTTGACCTCATATTATATGTTTTTGGTAAATCTAAAGGAAAAAAATCTAAAGACAATTGTATAGTGTGTATCCAGCTTTAGTGTCGGTGAAATCTGTCTAGGTTCGATTCACCAAAGGCTTGGCAAAACGTGCATGAAAATTCAGCAAACCTGATCAGAGGCAAATCCCATTGAAGTCCGTGGAGGGGGGAATCTTGTGAAATACTGGACAAGTAGTAACCTCTAAACTACTGTAAAAAAAGGCACAAGCAGGGAGAGGGTATTTTCATGCAGCTTCAAGGGCAACATTAAAAATACACAAATTCTTTAAATTGCATGCTTGGGGGTTGCTTTAAAACTGTACATAGTGTTATGGAAGAGTATGATTTTCACTTTTTCCTCCAATGGTAATCGGCCCAGTGGAATAAATGACCAAAACGCATACCTTCCAACTTTTTTAGATGGGAATGAGGGACACCTATTAACAAAAGTATGTAGGCATAGAAACCCACCCCCTGGCACGCCCAGGAAAATTATACAAAAATAATTATAAGGTAAACCCACAAGTGCTTTTTTTTTTTTAACCACTACTATTCCTTTAAACTGACTTTTAAAATTTACCAATGCAGCAATTTAAAAAATTAGGCGAAAGGTTTAGCAACGATAAACACTTTTTTTAAAACATTTTTTGCCACTGTTGCCCGCCACCAGACGCAGCTTGTCACTTGCCACTGTTGCCCGCCACCAGATGCAGCGTGTCACTTGCCACTGTTGCCTGCCACCAGAAGCAGTGTGTCACTTGCCACCAAATGCAGCGTGTCACTTGCCACTGTCGCCTGCCACCAGATGCAGCGTGTCACTTGCCACCGTCGCCTGCCACCAGATGCAGCGTGTCACTTGCCACCCTTGCCTGCCACCAGATGCAGCGTGTCACTTGCCACTGTCGCCTGCCACCAGATGTAGCGTGTCTCTTGCCACCGTCACCTGCCACCAGATGCAGCGTGTCACTTGCCACCCTCGCTTCCACCAGATGCAGCATGTCACTTGCCACCGTCGCCTGCCACCAGATGCAGCATGTAACTTGCCACTGTCGCCTGCCACCAGATGCAGCGTGTCACTTGCCACTGTCACCTGCCACCAGGCACAGTGGGTCACTTACCACCATTGCCTGTCACCAGATGCAGTGTCACTTGCCACTGTTGCCTGCCACCAGATGCAGTTTGTCACTTGGCACTGTCGCCTGCCACCAGATGCAGCTTGTCATTTGCCACTGTCGTCTGCCACCAGATGCAGCTTGTCATTTGCCACTGTCGCCTGCCACCAGTTGCAGAGTGTCACTTGCCACCGTCGCCTGCCACCAGTTGCAGCGTGTCACTTGCCACCGTCGGCTGTCACCAGTTGCAGTGTGTCACTTGCCATCATTGCTTGCCACCAGATGCAGCGTGTCACTTGCCACCATCGCCTGCCAACAGATGCAGCTTGTCAGTTGCCACCCATAGCCTGGCTCTCTTTCTCCCCTTCAGCTGGGCATGTTGGGGGGCTGCAGTTTCCCCCATAGGATTGCAATGGACCCACCAATCCTCAGGACTACATGTCCCATGATCCTCCTTTCCTCTGCTTTGTGATTGTTTTTGTTTCCCTGGCCAGTAGGAAGGAGAGGGAATAATCATAGCGGCTGTCCTAGCAAGCACCGCTCCTGAGTACAGCAGGAAGAGGGAGAGGGAGGAGGGAAGGAAGAGACCACAGCTGCTCTCGCTTGCTGCACTCTTCATGCTGGAACCATGAAAAGTGAGCATCACATACTTCCAAAGCTCTCTCTCTCTCTCTTTCTCTCTCTCTCTTTCTCTCTCTCTTTCTTCTCTCTCTCCTTCTCTCTCTCTTTCTTCTCTCTCTCTCTTTCTCTCTTTCTCTGTCTTTCTTCTCTCTCTTTCTCTCTCTTTCTTCTCTCTCTCTCTCTCTCTCTCTCTTCTCTCTCTCTCTCTCTTTCTTCTCTCTCTCTCTCTTTATTTCCTCTCTCTCTATTTCTTTCTTCTCTCTCTCTTTCTTTCTTCTCTCTCTCTCTCTCTCTCTCTCTCTCTTTCTTTCTTCTCTCTCTCTCGCTCTCTCTTTCTTTCTTTCTTCTCTCTCTTTCTTTCTTTCTTCTCTCTCTCTCTCTCTTTCTTTCTTCTCTCTCTCTCTCTCTCTCTCTTTCTTTCTTCTCTCTCTCTCTCTCTTTTTTTCTTCTCTCTCTCTCTCTTTCTTTCTTTCTTTCTTTCTTTCTTTCTTTCTTTCTTTCTTCTCTCTCTCTCTTTCTCTCTTTCTTTCTTCTCTCTCTCTCTCTCTCTCTCTTTCTCTCTTTCTTTCTTCTCTCTCTCTTTCTCTCTTTCTTTCTTCTCTCTCTTTCTCTCTCTCTTTCTCTCTCTCTCTCTTTCTCTCTTCTCTGTTTCTTTCTTTCTTCTCTCTTTCTTTCTTTCTTCTCTCTTTCTTTCTTTCCTCTCTCTCTTTCTTTCTTTCTTTCTTTCTTTCTTTCTTTCTTTCTTTCTTTCTTTCTTTCTTTCTTTCTTTCTTTCTTTCTTTCTTTCTTTCTTTCTTTCTTTCTTTCTTTCTTCTCTCTTTCTTTCTTTCCTCTCTCTCTTTCTTTCTTCTTCTCTCTCTCTCTCAACATGTTCTGAGAAGGATTGGAGGGATAGGGGTGAGGATGGGCAGGACTGGTCATGCCTAACTAAGAAAGACCAACAACTTTTCCGGGGAGTGAAAGACAGCTTAGCAAATTAAGACAAAGGGAAATAGCATTGTTGTGAAGAACAGGAAAAAGCTGATTGTCTAGCTTAGATAGGACTTCATAAGCTACACAATCAGCTAGCCAGAAAATTATTATTATTAAATATAAAGGTATTTACCATACTATAAATAGGGAAAATGTCATTTTTGACTGGCGTTACCCTTTAAATGAAAAGAAAAAATAGTCCTAAAATAGGGCTATCTACAGCGCTTGCTAAAATTATATAAACTTAATCTGTGCAATTGTATATGCATAAATTCACAAATATAGGTGCAAATGTGCAAAATATTTTGTGCTAATCAAATAAATATCCATATCAATATAAATACATATAAATCCATAAATAAGTTAATTACTGAAAGTCCATCTCATGTTATAAATATATAAAAATTATAAAATATTTAATTAATGTTCCGTGATTGTTCCTTTTCTGGAACTGTGCAGGTGCTCTAAAAAAATTTTAAATAGTGACTAATAAAGTGCAGGTGCTGGGTGCCTTCTTCCCGTGAAGCAATTTATAAGGTGGGTAACTTACCAAATGTAGTGGGTCTCATATATCTTACAATATTGAGACCAATCACGCTTGTTGGCAAGTTCCCTTTAAGATCCTCCTGTGCCGATGGTAATTTTTCTCCTCATCATTCCATAAGGCAGCTTGTGATGTTTAAAAATGGAAAGAAGATAAAAAGGCTCCAGATAGTGTGATATTGTTTTCCAAAGGGGTTTATTCCAAAAAAATGTCTTGCTGATATTACTGTTATTTTGCACATTTTTTTGGACTATCCGACTGCATATCTGACTGGGTCCATAACAATACTATTTACTGTTGCTGTTGTCTAATACATTTGAATATAATGCTTTACATTTATGTTTGAATATCTTTTAGAATGAAAAATATTCACATTGGGGATTGGGTTTGTCGCATGACAAGAGTTAATTTTCCCCATTTTACATTTTACTAAAGCATGCTTGGCAGATTGCACATCTGACTGAATGAGAGTGACACTGTAAGAATGATGTTTTTGTCATTGCTTTACTGTAATTAAATGTCAGCTAGTTGATGAACTTGTATATAAAAGATACAACAATTATCTAGAACTCATGTCTGTGAAAGCAACACAATGATGTATTTATGATAAGGCTGTGTGATTTGTATGTAGCACCCTCCTAGATAGGTTGCTAGGAAAACTAGGCAAATCTAGTTATTTTTGGCTTCATTCTAATGGATCTAGTGGATGCAGTGTTTGATTGCTTTGGTCAGTTCTGGGCTCTGCAGGCTGCAGCCTTGATTGCTCTCTCCTGTCTTCTGGAGGATTCCAGAATGTAGTGGGGTTCTCATGCCCAGTAAGTGGCTGCAGAGTGAATCAATAGTTTGTGGCTTGAGGCAGATCTGTTCTTGTCTAGGAGTAAAAGTTTCTAGCCTAAAGGGCTGCTCACCTGTGCTCATTTGAGGTCCCAGCTGTGGCAGAGCTGGGGGCCTGTTTCTGCTAAAAAATGTGGTCTGAATCAGATTCAAGGTGGTATGTGCTGTGCAAGTGAAGATTGGATGCTATAATATTCCTGGCGTTGTTTCTGGAGGTGATACTAGTTTATTGGCGCTTATCCTGGCTATTCCCTTAGTCTGGTGGTTTTTTGGAGATTTTTTATCCATCTTTTGCTCCTCATTTCCAGGCACCTAGTAGGGTGCATCCCCTTCCTCCTGTGAGCCCGTTGACCATTCTGTGGACTGTTTTCTTTTTAAGGGGAGGTCTTTTCCTTCCCCCTTTTTTTTGATACAATTGGCGCAAAGGCGATATCACCTGTTACCATATTTTGTAAGAAGTCTGTCGTTTGATCTTATCAAAGATAATATGATACTTTGCAAATCTGTCTGATATATATGTATATATATATATATATATATATATATATTGGCTGGATCCTGAAGAAGCTATTTCAGCGAAACGCATTGATCCATCAGCAGATTATACTATTTAAAACTCAGACCTTTGGACCTGTTATGCATATGTATTGTCAATCTTGGTCGTATCTGTTTTAGTGGATTGTATGTACAATAAAATTAAATGTTTAACATTTTTACATCACGTATGTGTGTATATATATATATATATATATATATGTTTAAGAGGCACATTTAAATCCCCACTGTCCAGGCCTGTTAGATAAATTTTCCCCAGCTCTCCCCTTCCCCATTTCCCTTGTGTATTCCACTACAACACCTGGATTTATCTTTTTCCTGATTTTCAGCTACCTGCCTGAATCTGTTGGATGGCTGCCACATGGTAACTAGTTTTTGTCTCCACTTTCCCCAGCCTTGTTAGGATTCTACATCTGTGACATTACATAATACACTCTAGCACGCGAGTCAATGGCCACCTGTTAAATGTCTTTTCCCTACAAGATTGCCCCATCTTGTTACTCCTGTTCATTTTGACCCTCAAACCACTTCTTTGCCAACTACAATCAAACACTGCCATTAAAGTGATACTGAAGCTAAAAACGTTTTTTACCTTCATGCAATCCTTGCATTAAGATTTAAAAAAATGTTTTATATTTCTCTGTCCTCCTCCTTCTTTGTGTGACGGGAAAGAGAGGGGAAAAGAGATCCAGTGCTGTGCATGGCTGCATTTCCTCTTCCCTCTTTTCCACACAGGGACTCAAACAGCAGCAGGATCCATTGGCTCCACAGCTTGGGAGCGAGGAGGCACCCTGTTCCCCCATAGCAAACCGCTCGCTATGGGGACACATGAAGAGGAGGAGGAACCAACATCGCAGGTGGGGAACCTGAGAAGAGGAAGATTGGGGCCGCGCTGTGCAATACCATTGCACAGGGTAGGTGAGCACAACATGTTTGTTATTTCATTTACATGAAAATTAGACTTTAACAATTAAAGGACTTGTACGTTTTGGTTTGTAACTTCAAGTTAGCGACATTTGTGGATGATATACCTATTTTCCTAACTGACTCTCACACCACCCTTCCTAACTTACAATATTAGATGACTTTTAATCCATATCTAACCTAAAGAGCAACTACATAAAATCAGATGCCTTAAATATTACTTTGCCATCAGAAGTGGTTATTTTGTGCCAAAGGAACTTCCCTTTCATTTGGAAGACAGACGTAATTACATATCTAGGGCATCCAACTTCCTGAGAAACTTTCTAGAATATATTTCAGAAATTTAGCACCAGCTCTACAAGCCATACAAAGTAATCTCAAACAGAGGAACACACAGGCTTTTTCTTGGTTTGGCAAAGCAGCATTTTGAAGAACATTCTACATAGACTGCTATGTCATGAAAGTGGTACACATCCACTTGCCGCATGCTTTCTTTTTTTTTTTTTTTTAAACTCATTGCACAAACTCTCTCTGGCACAATAAATGTCCCTGAATCTTCCATATCCACCTTGTTCTCTCCAAATCCAAAGGAGGTATAGGGCTCCCTGATCTAAAATTAAAATATCACTGGGCCTGCCACCTTACCAGGATAGTTGACTGGAATATTCATATGCCCATTAAAGACTGGGTCAGACTTGAGCACACCTTTGCCTGCATAGTCCGGCATTGGTGTCCTGGCTAGCTCCCAAACATATTCCCCCTACTTAAATGGATCATCCTCTCAAAGGTCCTACCATACCTACTATACGGTGTTTTCAAGGGGTTTGTAGGACACTTCCACTTTCCTCTTCTCTGGGCCCTATGACCTCAATCTGACTTAACCCTGAGTCCCACCCCGGATGTCCAGACAGTTTCTTTCTGGTATCTGGCCCCGTCAACAAATACTGGCCAAAGACTGCTTTCACAATGGCAAAACCATTGCGAGCCATGAACCACTGACCTCCTTAATGCAAGAACAGTTTTTTTCCTTTCTGAACCAACAATGTCCAATTGTGTCATTTCCTCAGGAGTCCAGAGTGAATCAACCTCTGGTTACAATCCCTCACTCCCTTTTAGTCCCTGTGTTCTAGAAACACACCCCAGCAACATTTGGTATCTACAATGTACACACACTTTTTTAGTGACCAGTCACTGAAAGCTGAAAAGACATGGCTCTTGGAAAAAGACCTGACTCTTGACATATCCGAGGAGGAGTGGAACGCATTCACACTTCCATTCATAAAGGCTAAGTGAGCATGATGGTCCAAGAAAATGGCTGCAAGATACAATTGTCCTGGTATAGAACCCTAATACAGACCCACAAATTTGTCAGGGCCCAGATCTGAACCTGCAAACTCTGTTGTTTCTTGCAAGGTCTCTTTTTGCTTAACCACTTGAATGCTGGACAACTCCCAGGACAATTCCTTGAATGATTCTGCCTTATACCTTGTTTGTCTTGAACTTTGAACTCCTTGCTCCTCTCAAGAACTTCCTATTTAAGCCATGCCTTGCACTTCCTGTTTGCCAAATTATTGTGCTCCCTCCAGCCAATATCTCACTCCTGTCTCTCCTATTTCTGCCTGTTTCTTCGCTACCTCTAGTTACTGACCCCTGACTTTTTCCTTGACTAGGTTTCTGCTTGATCCCATCCTGCAACCACTCATTACCAACCGTTGGATTGTTTACTAACTATGCTTCTGCTTATCCCTACCTGCTTATCAGCTACTGGACCTCGGCTTGCTCACTTCCTTGTGGGGTGATCTTGAGGGCCACGACCTGGTACTGATATGCAGCAAAATCTGTCTCCTCCATCAGGAGCCCTGGCGAGCACCGGTTAGAACTTAGGCTCCTCACCTTAGATGAGCCTATGTCATCCGGCAGAGTGACACTTGCTTCTGTACTTATCCAGCTGGTCAGATGGTGTCTCGATAATTCTATAGCTACTGGTCTCTGAGTCTGACTCCAGATTGAGACATAATTCTTGTCCTCCACATCAGCCTTATGTTGTGGATGTGGCTTGGAACTGGGTACATTATTACATATCTGGTGGTTCGGTCCAGCAGGTTGAATGAAAAAAAAAAAAAACTAACATAATTCCCCCATCCATACACTCAATAAAGATGGGGGAATCCTAGCCGCTGATGTATTGTATTCTGACATCTGAGAGACTTCCCCACTGTCTGAATACACTGATCAGCTTTGCAGTCTATAGCCTTCAGCTGTGATCGAGTGGGGAAAACCTGATAGGGCAGTTGCACAGAAGTCAATCAGTAAATTGACTTCTGGACAACCTCTCTGCCCATACATGGTTTGAAATTAAGCCTGTCCTTGCTGATCCTATAGATGCATATGCATCCATTCTCATATGTATCTACTGCTTTACAGTTTTGTTTTTTTTGGGGGGGGGGGGGGGGATTAAGATTACATCAATTTATACCAATTAAAAAAATAAAGAGCATTATAAATATTTAAATAAATGTTTATTGTTATATTAATTTTTGCAAAGGTATAATTTAACCACTTAAGGTCTGCCCTGTAGCAGTTTTACTGCTACAGGGCGGTACCTCTGCGCCAGATCACGTACTGCATACAGTATATACATGATCCAGTTCTTCTGGCTAATGGGCATGAATGCGTACCACCAGCGGTTTGCTCCTGCTATACACAGCAGGAGCTGATAAGCATGTACCTTCAGACTCTATGTCCACTTCTCCCTGACGATCCTTCGATACAGAAGCAGAACAGCGGTCTGCCCTATTTAAACAAGACAGGCCACCATTCTGTCAATAGGTAGGGCATGGATCCTGTGTTCCTGCAAAGCAGGGGCAAGGATCTGTCTTCCCCTAATGAAAGCACCTCCACAAACATAAAAACACTAGCTAGGCACACAGTTATCCCTTTGGTCACCCCAGATGTTAACCTCTTCCCAGTCAGTGCCATTAGTATAGTGACAGTGTATATTTTCTAGCACTGATCACTGTATTAGTGTCAATGGTCCCCAAAAAGTGTCAGCTAGTGTCAGAATTTCAGCCACAGTCCCGCTATAAGTCGCTGATCTCCACCATTACTAGTAAACAAAAAAAAAAAAAATATGTAGCAGAATGCAGCCTAAATTGATGAAGAAATTAGATTTTTTTTTTCAATTTTTTTATTGGCAATGTTTTAAAGCAAAAATTAAAAAACACAGATGTGATCAAATACCACCAAAAGAAATCTCTATTTGTGAGGAAAAGAATGGCATACATTTTATTTGGGTACAGTGTCACATAACGGTGCAATTGTCAGTGAAAAAAACACAGTGCCTTATTGCAAAAAATTACCTGGTCATAAGGGGGGTAAATCTTCCGGAGATGAAGTGGTTAAATATATTTAAATTATTATATCTCTTTACATATGGTCTTCTGAATATTTTTTTTTGTTGTAATCTGTTTTAAAATTTGCCAAACACTTAACTAAAGACTTAATCAATTATTTACTAGATTTTATATGTTTATGTTTGGTTTTATTTATTTATTTTGTGAGGAGTAATGTGCTTATATGATTTACGAATATACAGTATATAGCCAACCCTTTTTTATGTCGTTTTGATAGGCGTGTGGAAGAATTAAAATCCTTGACAAGTTTTTATTTTTGGTCGACTGTGTCTCATTGGGGAGGTTTTCCTTTGCTTCCCATGTGGTAACACAACATTTGGTTCTAACAAGTGTCAGAAACATACCCCAGAAATGTATTTGCTTAAGAAAATGGTTATGCTCTAACCAATAAACTTAAACAGAGACGTTGATTATAAAAATGTTTTCTATTTTAGATCTTAACCACTTGCCAACCACCCGCCGTCAATAGGCACCAGGGAAGCTGATTCACGGGGCCGGCGGCCGCGATTGCTCCCCATGGAGAGAGAACGACGGTCTGCTGTTGTACACAGTTTGTTCTCTCTGGAATGAACACAGAGCACCTGTGATCCTCCTATTTAGGATCACAGGTCTTTGTGTTGATTCCACAAGCTCCTCCCCCATACAGTTATAAAACACCCCCTAGGCTCACACTTAACCCTTTGATAACCCCTGAATTAACCCCTTCCCTGCCAGTGTCATTATTACAGTAACAGTGCATATTTTTAGCATTGATTACTGTAGTAATGTCACTGGTCCCCCCAAAAGTGTCATAAATGTCAGTCAGGGGTCGGATCTGTCCGCCACAATGTCGCAGTCTCAGTAAAAATTGCAGAACCGCCGCCATTACTAGTAAAAATAAAATAAAAATAATACATTTTGATTTTTTTTTTCGGGAATGTTATATAGCAGAAAGTGAAAAATATTATTATTATTTTGTTTCAAGAATTGCTCTTTTTTGTTTATAGCGAGCGCAATAAATTAAAATCGTACAGGTGATCAAATACCACCAAAAGAAAGCTCTATTTGTGGGAAAAAAAGAACATCGATTTTATTAGAGTACAGAGTCACACGACAGAGCAATTGTCAGTTAAAGTAACGCAGTGCCAAATCGCAAAAAATGGCCTAGTCATTAAGGGGGTAAACCCTTCTGGGGCTGAAGTGGTTAAAGGAGAACTCCGGGCAAAAACTTTTTTTCCATGTCCTTGTTGCTAAACGACTACCTTCACTGACTAGACCATCCATCCAGTGGCGTAGCGTGGGTTGTCAGCGCCCGGGGCAAGGTAAGTAATTTGCGCCCCCTACACAAATCTGCACAGACCACTACACTGACACAGCTGACCACTACAGAGACCTACCTTATTCCTACACTAACCTACCTGATTACTTTACTGACACCTACACAGACCTACCTCACCACTACACAAACACCTACACTGACCTATCTTATTCCTACACTGACCTACCTTTTTCCTGCACTAACCAACCTGATCACTACACAAACCTACCTGACAATTACACTGACCCCTACACTGACCTACCTGTTTCCTGCACTAACCTACCTGATCACTATACTGACACCTACAGAGACCTATCTGACCACTACAGAGACTTACCTGATTCCTACACTAACCTACCTGATTACTATACTGACACCTACACAGACCTACCTGACCACTACACAGACCTACCTGATTCCTGCACTAACCAACCCTGATCACTACACTGACCTACCTTATTACTACACTGACCCCCTACACTGACATTCCTGATTCCTACACTGACCTACCTGACACCTTCACTGACCCCTACACTGACCCCCCCCCCACACCACACACTGACCCCTTTACTGACCCCTTCACTGACACCTACACTGGCCCCCCTTCTTCCCTGCCCCTCCTTCACTAACCCCCCTAGACTGAACCCCCCCCCCTACACTGACCCCTTCACTGACACCTACAATGACACATACACTGGCCCCCTTTCACTGACCCTTCTTCACTGACACCTACACTGATATTCCTGATTCCTACACTGACCTACCTGACACCTTCACTGCCCCCTACACTTACACCCCTACATTGACCCCCACCACACACTGACCCCTTCACTGACACCTACACTGGCCCCCCTTCCTCTCTGCCCCTTCTTCACTAACCCCCTAGACTGAACCCCCCCCCCTACACTGACCCCTTCACTGACACCTACACTGACACAGACACTGGCCCCCCTTCACTGACCCTTGTTCACTGACACCTACACTGACCCCTACACTGACATTCCTGATTCCTACACTGACCTACCTGACACCTTCACTAACCCCCCCTACACTGACCCCTAAACTGACCCCCCTACACTGACACCTACACTGACCCCCCCTACATTGACCCCCCATTCACTGAACCCTTATACTGACCCCCCTACATTGACCCCTTCACTGACCCCCCTTCACTGACCCCCCCCCACATTGACACCTACACTGACCCCGCCTACATTGACCCCCCCTTCACTGAACCCTTACACTGGCCCCCCCTACATTGACCCCTTCACTGACCCCCTCCACTGACCCCTTTACTGACTCCCCTACATTGACCCCTTCACTGACCCCCTCCACTGACCCCTTTACTGACTCCCCTACACTGACCCCCCCACATTGACACCTACACTGACCCCCCCCACATTGACACCTACACTGACCCCCCTTCACTAACCCCCCCCCTACTGATACCTACACTGACCCCCCTTCACTGACCCACCCCACACTGACACCTACACTGACCTCCCCTACAGTTCCACTTTCACTTTACTGCAGTCAGTGCTCTCCAGTCCAGGCTGCTCCCCCCCCTCCTTCTCCCTCCCTAGATGCCTTGTGTGTCTGTCAGTCCAGAAAAACATCTCTCATGGTCTCAACTCACCTCTCACAACTCTCTCTTCAGTCCTCTTCACGCTGTGCTGGCCACAACTGGAAGGATAGAGATGAATGATTCCTGTGACAGCGCCGGGCGGCTAAATGAAAAGAAGGCTGCTGATTCACTGAGCTGACTGAGCTGTGCAGAACACGCCGCCAACAGGCGGGGTTTGGCTTGCAACGCTACGCCAATGGGCAGGGGAGGCGCAGTCCAGCTCCGCCTCGACCCGCAATTTCCAGCCATAGGGCGCCCGCCGGCTATCTCCCAGCCTAAAGATGGTGGCATTCACAAACAGTGTTGACACCGTGTTAGTAATATATATGATGTCAGACAGAGTGACACTGCAGGATGCGCCCCCCCCCCAGATGTTGCGCCCGGTGCAGCCGGCCCCCCCTGCACCCCCCACGCTACGCCACTGCATCCATCTTCTTCTTAGCTCAGTAGTTCCTCTGTAAAAGCCTGATATTCATCAAACAAAATGGTTACTTGCCAGTGATTTCCTGTTTGTAAGACCGGTGGCTGCTCGTTCTCCTGTTCCCACAGCCACTGGTCTTGGCACGTCCCATTTATAGTTCTATCTACAGCAAGCAGGGATGTACTTACATCCCTGCTTGCTGTAGTAGGCAGAGGGGTCCCACAGACCCCTGGTCTGTACCGCCTATGTAGGTGATGTCCTCCTCTTCTGCTCCCTGCCAGCACTCCCCCTCTCAAGGTCATATCACCGCCCCAAAAAACCCCTGCCGCTGGCCGCCCATCTGTCACTGCTGCACAGATCACAGAGGAGAGTCAGCTGGATCACATAGAGCAGGGATATCCCGCTGTGGCACATCTTGTAGGTGAAACGCAGGCCACTGTAAAGTCCTGCCCAGCGGCTGGCTCCTGTGATAGACAGCACACTGGTCAAATGCTGGTCCGGGAGGTGGGACTTTACGGCGGCCGGGGTTTCACCTACAAGATGTGTCACAGTGGGAGATCCCCACTCTATGTGATCTGGCTGGCTCTCCTCCCGGTCCCTGTTGCACTAATGGCCACTGATAGGCTGCATTTATGGGCACAGGCTACACTTATGGGCACTGATGAGGCTGCACTGATGAGGCTGCACTGATGGACACTGATAGGCTGCACTGAGAGGCACAGATAGGCTGCACTTATGAGCACTGAAGTGTAGCTTCTCATAGTAAATAAGGTGGTTTCTCTAACTTGGAACAATCTGAATAAAAATTGGACTATATGTTTTAAATATATAAACACCCAGTGCAAGCTCAGTGCAATCCCTGTACTATGTATATATGGGAGATTTATTTATTTATATGCTCCCCGATCAATTGGTTGTTTTGTATTGGGGAGCACTAGCTCTGCAACATAAGGTTATTGATCCCCTAAAATCTCTCCTTTTTTCATTTAATCAAGGGCTTTTTTCGATGTCCTAAGTGTAATATATGTCAGATTAATTTCTTTAGGGGTAGATGCTTGTCCTCTTTCCAGTCTTTTCAAACAGGGACCTCTTATATTATTTTATTATTCGCTTCTCCAAAGATGTAATTTGTATGATCCAGTACCCATGTGGCAAACAATATGTCAGACGCACTATGTGCATGTTAGGAATATGACTGGGCCACAATTTTTCCAAACATTATGCAAAATATCATAATAAGAAGCCAGCAGGTACCCCTTTTATGTCCTTAGAAAAAATATACATCAGATTGGAGGGGTATCCGTGTTTAGAAATCTATTTCCAAGTTAGAGACATGCTGGACTTATAACTTAAAAACATGCGTTCCTTTCGGCCTTAACGTTGACTGGGACATTAAGTGTTTTTTTCATTCATAGCTAGTTTCATGTGCAGTCATTTGTTTTATAGATTGCCAATCTTATCATGGGCACTGTTGCCTTCTTTTTCTAATATTACATATTGGTTTTATGTGTTGTTGGAGTCTTTTGTATATGGCATCCCTACGGCCTTGTATTTTGATTTCTATTTTTTAACTAGTTTAGAGAATTAAAGATTCTCTTTATACAAAAAACTATTTTAGGACTTTTTTCCTTATTTTAAAATGTATTTTATAATTTTAACATCATTTCAATGCTAGATGGCATTTTAATATATGGTCTAAAATTATACATATTTTTGCTATGGGCATCAGTGTGGATTCAGTCCTGTAGCTTGCCTTCCCAACTATAGCTGCATTACGTTGGATCCAGCATATTAATGAGTATTTATAGTTGTAGTTTGCAACCCTTGCTGTGGCAGTGCTACACTTCTTTTAATGCATATCTCTTTTTGAATTAAGTGCAGCACTGCCAGTATACAATATGGCGTGGTGGCTCTATATATATTGCTAATGCGTAATGAGCCGTTTTTCTGCCCACCCCCCCCAGACATCAGCCCAAAAAAAGCACGTAGAGTGGGACCTATGACGGTGATGTCCTCACACATGCAGACCTTGACCGACAGCCAGGACCATGTCTGAGTAAGCCCGTAGGAACGCCATAAGAGACTTTTATGTTTGTAAAGCCTTTCTGGCTAGTGATGTCGCGAACCTAAAATTCGCCGTTCGCGAACGGCGAACGCGAACATCGGCAAATGTTCGCGAACCGGGCAAACCGCCATAGACTTCAATAGGCAGGCGAATTTTAAAACACACAGGGACTCTTTCTGGCCACAATAGTGATGGAAAAGTTGTTTCAAGGGGACTAACACCTGGACTGTGGCATGCCGGAGAGGGATCACGCAAAAAAAAGTTCTTAAAAATTATAATTTTTTGATAGAGAGCCAATTATTGGAAAAATTAAAAAAAAATAAAAATAAAAAATTTCTTTGGATTTAGCATCTGGGGGGTCTAAAAAGTGTACCTGTGAAGTTTCAGCTCTGTAGCATGTCCAGAACCCCTAAAAAACAGCATTTTTCTTATATTTTCAGGAATATGGCTTCTCTGCGGCTGGCTTTTTCTCTTGCAGGCATTTAGCGGGCATTTTTTTAGGCAGGCATGTCATTTTTTGTATTTAGTGTCTGGGGGGTCTAAAAAGTGTACCTGTCAAGTTTCAGCTCTGTAGCATGTCCAGAACCCCTAAAAAACAGCATTTTTCTTATATTTTCAGGAATATGGCTTCTCTGCGGCTGGCTTTTTCTCTTGCAGGCATTTAGCGGGCATTTTTTTAGGCAGGCATGTCATTTTTTGTATTTAGTGTCTGGGGGGTCTAAAAAGTGTACCTGTCAATTTTCAGCTCTGTAGCATGTCCAGAACCCCTAAAAAACAGCATTTTTCTTATATTTTCAGGAATATGGCTTCTCTGCGGCTGGCTTTTTCTCTTGCAGGCATTTATCGGGCATTTTTTTTAGGCAGGCATGTCATTTTTTGTATTTAGTGTCTGGGGGGTCTAAAAAGTGTACCTGTCAAGTTTCAGCTCTGTAGCATGTCCAGAACCCCTAAAAAACAGCATTTTTATTATATTTTCAGGAATACGGCTTCTCTGCGGCTGGCTTTTTCTCTTGCAGGCATTTAGCGGGCATTTTTTTAGGCAGGCATGTCATTTTTTGTATTTAGTGTCTGGGGGGTCTAAAAAGTGTACCTGTCAAGTTTCAGCTCTGTAGCATGTCCAGAACCCCTAAAAAACAGCATTTTTCTTATATTTTCAGTAATACGGCTTCTCTGCGGCTGGCTTTTTCTCTTGCAGGCATTTATCGGGCATTTTTTTAGGCAGGCATGTCATTTTTTGTATTTAGTGTCTGGGGGGTCTAGAAAGTGTACCTGTGAAGTCTCAGCTCTGTAGCATGTCCAGAACCCCTAAAAAACAGCATTTTTCTTATATTTTCAGGAATATGGCTTCTCTGCGGCTGGCTTTTTCTCTTGCAGGCATTTAGCGGGCATTTTTTTAGGCAGGCATGTCATTTTTTGTATTTAGTGTCTGGGGGGTCTAAAAGGTGTACCTGTCAAGTTTCAGCTCTGTAGCATGTCCAGAACCCCTAAAAAACAGCATTTTTCTTATATTTTCAGGAATACGGCTTCTCTGCGGCTGGCTTTTTCTCTTGCAGGCATTTATCGGGCATTTTTTTAGGCAGGCATGTCATTTTTTGTATTTAGTGTCTGGGGGGTCTAAAAAGTGTACCTGTCAAGTTTCAGCTCTGTAGCATGTCCAGAACCCCTAAAAAACAGCATTTTTATTATATTTTCAGTAATACGGCTTCTCTGCGGCTGGCTTTTTCTCTTGCAGGCATTTATCGGGCATTTTTTTAGGCAGGCATGTCATTTTTTGTATTTAGTGTCTGGGGGGTCTAAAAAGTGTACCTGTCAAGTTTCAGCTCTGTAGCATGTCCAGAACCCCTAAAAAACAGCATTTTTCTTATATTTTCAGTAATACGGCTTCTCTGCGGCTGGCTTTTTCTCTTGCATGCATTTATCGGGCATTTTTTTAAGCAGGCATGTCATTTTTTGTATTTAGTGTCTCGGGGGTCTAAAAAGTGTACCTGTCAAGTTTCAGCTCTGTAGCATGTCCAGAACCCCTAAAAAACAGCATTTTTCTTATATTTTCAGGAATACGGCTTCTCTGCGGCTGGCTTTTTCTCTTGCAGGCATTTATCGGGCATTTTTTTAGGCAGGCATGTAATTTTTTGTATTTAGTGTCTGGGGGGGTCTAAAAAGTGTACCTGTCAAGTTTCAGCTCTGTAGTATGTCCACAACCCAAAAAAAACAGCATTTTTCTTATGATTTTTAGTAGAAAACTAATGCAGTGTCTTTCCAGCTGTCTTTTTTTCTTTCTGGCAAGCTGAAATATGATATGCCAAGGCAAACATGCCTATCAGTTGAGCTATGACACAGACAACACTGCACACATGGGGAAATATGTAAAACAAAAAACAGGAAAAGGAAATTTGGTGACGGTCACAAAACATGATATTGTGATTGGCCAAATAATAAGTCGCCTCGCGATGAGGTCGCGATGAAGTCGCGCTAAGTCGCGCCAAAGTCGCACTGGAAGCGACGCTACTTTAGTGGTAGCGGCAGTGTAAACCAGCACTAAAACATCCAGTGTGTGAATACGATCAGGTATGATGTTTTATCGGTCAAGTAGTGTAAGGGTTACGCCCGTCGCCCGCTTCACAGTGACAGACCAAACTCTGACAGACCAAACTCCCCGTTTAACAGTCAGTCAGTCCATTTGCACAACCGCAAACTCCCAATTTGCACAAGGTTGGATACCAAGCTAGCCATGTCCTGTTCCTTGTCCTCACTGACATCATTGAAGGTCTCTTCCTCCACCCAGCCACATACAACACCAAGGGTCCCCGAAAGGTGAGAACAAGCCCCCTGGGACGCCTGCTGTGGCTGGTATTCCACCTCCTCAAAGCCACCTTCCTCCTCTGACTTCTCTTCTTCAGACTCCTCTCTCTGCGTTGCCACAGGTCCAGCAATTGACAACGACAAGGCTGCTTCTGGTGGTGATGAGGACCACAACTCTTCCTCTTCATGCTCATCTACAGCCTGATCCAGTACTCTTCGCAGGGCACGCTCCAGAAAAAACGCATATGGGATGAGGTCGATGATGTTGCCTTGGGTTCGACTGACCACCAGGGTTGTCATCTCCGCAAAAGGACGCATGAGCCTACAGCCATTGTTCATGAGCATTCAGTAACGCGGCCAAAAAATACCCAGCTCCGCAGAAAGAATGAAAGAAAATAAATGTTTTTTTTTATGAAAAATTATCCTGCGGATCGCTTTTGGTCTGTACACAATGAAGCAACGACCTTATCATCTGGGGTGTGCCAACACAATCCTAGAGGTGATCGCTTCATTGTGATACGCAAGCCCCTTCACCACGACAAGGTAACGATCACGAAGGGGAATTGACACATGTATGTGCCTTTTTTTTTGTTTTTTTGCAGCCACAGTGTAGCACCAGAGGCCAGAAAAATTAGGCATGTACACATGCATGAAAAAGTAGGTATTGTTGCAGCCGCTGCTGTAGCAGCGGCCTGAAAAATCAAGGTTTTAAGGCAGAAAGTGCATTAAAACATTGCGGCTTGAACCGTAGTTGGTGGCGGAGACGTCACGTAAGTCATCCGGCATGCAGAGAATGATTATATACAGCAGCGTGTGGACCATTTTTAGGCCAAGGCATCTCAGTCATCACCAGGCCTTTTTTAGTCAAATGCATCCCCCACTGTCAGTCCCTTCGGGATCCATGCCTCATTCATCTTAATAAACGTGAGGTAATCAAGACTTTTTTGACCTAGGCGACTTCTCTTCTCAGTGACAATACCTCCTGCTGCGCTGAAGGTCCTTTCTGACAGCACACTTGAAGCGGGGCAGGCCAGAAGTTCAATGGCAAATTGGGATAGCTCAGGCCACAGGTCAAGCCTGCACACCCAGTAGTCAAGGGGTTCATCGCTCCTCAGAGTGTCGATATCTGCAGTTAAGGCAAGGTAGTCTGCTACCTGTCGGTCGAGTCGTTCTCTGAGGGTGGACCCCGAAGGGCTGTGGCGATGCATAGGACTAAAAAAGCTCCGCATGTCCTCCATCAACAAGACGTCTGTAAAGCGTCCTGTCCTTGCCGGCGTGGTTGTGGTGGTAGGAGGAGGATTACTTTCACCTCTTCCCCTGTTGGATTCCCGTTGTGCTGTGACATCACCCTTATACGCTGTGTAAAGCATAGTTTTTAACTTATTTTGTAGCTGCTGCATCCTTTGCGACTGCCGGTAATTGGGTAACATATCACAGACTTTCTGCTTATACCGGGGGTCTAGTAGCGTGGCCACCCAGTACAGGTCGTTCTCCTTCAGCCTTTTTATACGAGGGTCTCTCAACAGGCATGACAGCATGAAAGACCCCATTTGCACAAGGTTGGATGCCGAGCTACTCATGTCCAATTCCTCGTCCTCACTGATGTCATTGAAGGTGTGTTCTTCCCCCCAGCCACGTACAACACCACGGGTACCAGATAGGTGACAACGAGCACCCTGGGATGCCTGCTGTGGTTGGTGTTCCTCCTCCTCAAAGCCACATTCCTCCTCTGACTCCTCTTCCTCACACTCCTCTTCCAGTGTTGCCGCAGGTCCAGCAATCGATGGTAAGGCTGTTTCTGGTGGTGGTGATGGTGACCACAACTCTTCCTCTTCCTCTTCACGCTCATCTACGGCCTGATCCAGCACTCTTCGCAGGGCACGCTCCAGGAAAAAAACATATGGGATGATGTCGCTGATGGTGCCTTCAGTGCGACTCACTAGGTTTGTCACCTCCTCAAAAGGACGCATGAGCCTACAGGCATTGCGCATGAGCGTCCAGTAGCGTGGCAAAAAAATACCCAGCTCCGCAGAGGCTGTCCTAGCACCCCGGTCATACAAATACTCGTTGACCGCTTTTTCTTGTTGGAGCAGGCGGTCGAACATTAGCAGTGTTGAATTCCAACGTGTCGGGCTGTCGCAAATCAAGCGCCTCACTGGCATGTTGTTTCGCCGCTGAATATCTGCAAAGTGCGCCATGGCCGTGTAGGAACGCCTGAAATGGCCACACACCTTCCTGGCCTGCTTGAGGACGTCCTGTAAGCCTGGGTACTTCTGCACAAAACGTTGCACAATCAGATTCAACACATGTGCCATGCACGGCACATGTGTCAACTTGCCCAAATTCAATGCCGCCAACAAATTGCTCCCGTTGTCACACACCACTTTGCCGATCTCCAGTTGGTGCGGGGTCAGCCACTGATCCACCTGTGCATTCAGGGCGGACAGTAGTGCTGGTCCGGTGTGACTCTCTGCTTTCAGGCAAGTCAACCCCAAGACAGCGTGACACTGTCGTATCCGGCATGTGGAATAGCCCCTGGGGAGCTGGGGGGGTGCAGTTGGTGTGGAGCAAGACGCAACAGCAAAAGAGGACTCAGCCGAGGAGGTTAGCAAAGAGGATGGAGTAGGAGGAGTAGAGGAGGTGGCAGCAGGCCTGCCTGCAAGTCGTGGCGGTGTCACAAACTCCTCTGCAGCAGAGCCACGCATTCCATGCTTGGCAGCCGCCAGCAGGTTTACCCAATGCGCAGTGTACGTTATATACCTGCCCTGACCGTGCTTTGCAGACCAGCTATCAGTGGTCAGATGGACCCTTGCCCCAACACTGTGTGCCAGACGTGACATGATTTCCTTTTCCACAATAGAGTACAGGTTGGAGATTGCCTTTTGTGAAAAATAATTTCGGCCGGGTACCTTCCACTGCGGTGTCCCAATAGCGACAAATTTTTTGAAGGCCTCAGACTCCACCAGCTTGTATGGTAAAAGCTGGCGGGCTAAGAGTTCCGACAAGCCAGCTGTCAGACGCCGGGCAAGGGGGTGACTCTGCGAGATTGGCTTTTTACGCTCAAACATTTCCTTGACAGACACCTGACTGTGGGCAGGTGACGAGCAGGAACTGCTGAAGGTGAGAGGCGGAGGGGCGGGTTGTTGATAGGGGGCATGGAGGACAGCAGTGGTTGACGTGGCTGAAGATGCTGGACCAGGAGGAGGATGGTGGCTTTCAGTTTGTGTGCTGCTTTTACTCATGTGTTGATCCCATAGGCGTTTGTGATGTGAGATCATGTGCCTTCGCAAAGCAGTTGTACCTAGGTGGGTGTTGGACTTCCCACGACTCAGTTTCTTTTGGCATCGCTGATATCAGAGGCAGACACACAAAAAAAATGCCACACTGCTGAGCTTTGCAAGGACGGCATTCTGGTGGTGGCAACAGCTTGCGTTGATTGGCGTGCTGTCTGGCTGACCCCGGGTGCCGAATCTACATGCTGTCTGACTGCGCCACTAGCTCCTTGCGATGACCTCCTCCCCCTGCTTCCAACTCGTCTCCTCCTCCTCTCTGTCTCCCCATCTGAACTTTCCCCCTCTTCTTCTGCTCTTCGAGCAGGCACCCAGGTGACATCCACAGACACATCGTCATCATCAGCCGCTTCACTTGACAACTCAGCAAAGGCAGCAGCAGCAGGTACAACATCATCATCATCACAATGTACGTCCATGTGTATAATGCTGCCTGACTGAGACATATCCCCGTTATCTACATCCTCTGGCACTAATAGTTGCGCATCACTTATTTCTTCAAACTGATGTGAAAATAACTCCTCTGACGGATCAAGTGAAGCGGCTGTGGTGCTAGTGTTGGTGGTGGTGCTGGCGGGCTGGCGAGTGGTAAATTGAGAGGTGCCCGAAGCTGAGCTGGAGGAGGATGGTGCATTAGGGTTCCGAGCGGAAGCTGTAGACGATTGGGTGTCTTGTGTAAGCCAGTCAACTATGGCCTCAGAATTTTTTGAGTTCAGGGTCTGTGGTGGCCTCTGAACACTGGGCATTATTCTAGGGCCTAAGGAAATCACAGCACCACGACCACGACGGCCCTTGCGGGGTGGCCTGCCTCTGCCTGTCATTTTCTTTTTTAATGTGTTGTGTACTATGAGTGCAAGGTGCTGTGCCACCCTATAGGAGTGTTGGGCAGTGGGTACAGTACACTCTGTGGACCTGACAGTCACTGGCACTCAGGCAACTGCAATTAAAAAATATATATATTTTTTTTACTTGGCAAGCTGCTGTGCCACCTTATATATCAGTGATGGGTGGGCAGTGGCACAGTACACTCTCTGTGGACCTGACAGCAGTCACTGGCACCCAGGCAACTGCAATTTTAAAAAATATATATTTTATTTTACTTTGCAAGCTGCTGTGCCACCTTATATATCAGTGGTGGGTGGGCAGTGGCACAGTACACTCTCTGTGGACCTGACAGCAGTCACTGGCACCCAGGCAACTGCAATTTTAAAAAATATATTTTATTTTACTTTGCAAGCTGCTGTGCCACCTTATATATCAGTGGTGGGTGGGCAGTGGCACAGTACACTCTCTGTGGACCTGACAGCAGTCACTGGCACCCAGGCAACTGCAATTTTAAAAAATATATATTTTATTTTACTTTGCAAGCTGCTGTGCCACCTTATATATCGGTGGTGGGTGGGCAGTGGCACAGTACACTCTCTGTGGACCTGACAGCAGTCACTGGCACCCAGGCAACTGCAATTTTAAAAAAATATATTTTATTTTACTTTGCAAGCTGCTGTGCCACCTTATATATCAGTGGTGGGTGGGCACACAGTGGCACTGCAGTGGGCACAGTACACTCTGTGGACCTGACAGTAACTGGCAGCCCAGGCAACTGCAATAATAAAAAATATTTTTTTTTTTCAATTTATTGCAACAAGATGCTGTGCCACCGTATATATATCAGTGGTGGGCAGTGCACTGCAGTGGGTACAGTGCACTCTGTGGACCTGACACAGCACTCACTGCAATTATGACAGAGGAAAAAAAAAATATTTTTTAAAATGCCAGGTACTGTGCCTGTGCCACCCGAAATGAGTGTGGTGTGCACACAGTACAGTCTGTGGTAGGTCTGTGGCCTCTCACACACAGCGGGCAGGCAACTGCAGTGTACAATAGATATATATAGATATATATATAAAGAAAAAAATCTATTACCTTACCAGCCCTTAAAAGGGCTTTTGGGGACACTATATATATATATATATATATATATATATATATGTATATATATAAATAAAAAAAATCCTCAATTACCAGCCCTTAAAAGGGCTTTTGGGGACACTAGATAGATATAGATATATATATATATGAAGAAACAACTCAATTACCAGCCCTTAAAAGGGCTTTTGGGGACGCTAGGTATATATATATATATATAAAAAAAAAAAAAAAAACACAAATACCAGCCCTTAGAAGGGCTTTTTGGGGTGCTGATATTACAGCAGTAGTGGACCAAGAACACTGCAAGACCAGGAACACTGACTAACTGTCCCTAGCTTAACAGCAGCAGCAGCAGCAGCAGCAGCTCTCTCCCTACTCTCACTACACACACTGCTTCAGAATGATCTAAGATGGATGCTGCCCTTGCTTATTTATAGGAGGTGGGAGGGTGTGGGAGGGAGGTATGCTGATTGGCTGGAAATGTGTCTGCTGACTGTAAAGTTCAGGGTCAAAGTTTGCCTCAATGATGTCTTATGGGGGGCGGACCGAACATCGCATATGTTCGCCGGCAGCGGCGAACGCGAACATGCTAAGTTCGCCGGGAACTGTTCGCCGGCGAACAGTTCTATACATCTCTATTTCTGGCATGTTTTTAATGGGAGTGTTACTCCTGCTTTTTAATAAACTTTCAGCATACAGTTTACACTATTAGAGTGCCTTTTACTTCTTATTTTTGAACATTCTGGTGGCACATCCCAGTCTGGCTCTGGTGGAGAAAACTGACAGGTCACAGGGAGACCCTAACACCTTAAGCGCCATCTGGCCATCTGTAATACAGGAGTCATTACCTTCTGGTAAGAAGCTGCAATGTACTTTTGGCTGGGATGCACCATTCACCATTTTATGATTATGGTCACAGATCTTTCACAGGGTGCTTGCCACTCAAGTTTAAGATCATCTTCAAGTCTTCCTATTAATTGTATTAGGCACAGTGGACTTTCTTTTTCATTTATTTATTTTTCTGTTCATGTTTTCTTTGGAAATATTTGCATTGTATTGTGTATATTAATTGTTTCTTCACTTATTATGATTATTTGATGATTTGCTCTTATCGCTGCACATTTGTTTTTAAAATATTTTTTTATTTTCAGCCATCACCATCTTGACAGCCCTTTTAATATATCCACCACCAGCCTCCCCATACAGTCACGAGCAGTGCTCTCTTACAGCACATGTAGTCACATAATGCCATCAAGGCTTGTATTTGCTTGTGAAGGTGGTCAGAAACAGAGTGTTAGAATGAGTTGGCACTGACAGAGCTTAAGGGCACTGAAGAATATGTGCCAGCGGTATTGAGTAAGTGCTGCATGAATTTCATATAACATCTGTATTCACTTTCCTTTTAACAAGTTGCAGTAAGGATTAGGAGTTTAAAGATATTTTAAAGGGGAAGTACACCCTAACACAAAAATTGCTACATCTACAGGCATCTCCGATCTAAGATCTACTCTGTCTAGCCCTGTAAAGAAAAAAATCAGTATACATACAGCGAAGCTGCCGATGACAGCTAAGCATGTGACCCGACTGGATCGGCTTCAGAAAAGGTATGTACACTGATTTCTTCTTTACATGGCTAGATAGGTTAGTCTCAGATCCTGGATGCCTGTAAATAAAGCAATTTTAGTGTTAGAGTGGACTTCTCCTTTAGCATTTTAATTGAGGTAATGGATCATAAAACCTGGTGATACCACTGCATTCTGCTCAGCTCATGCTTCCTCAGAGACCTCAAACCTGGGTTCTAGTCCTTCTGTCATGCTCCCAAGGGTGACTAAACAGTAGTTGCATTTTTTAAAATATTTTTTTTATACAGAATGCAACATGATACATGATTATGCGCAGCCGAGCCGCCCTGCCACAGTGGGGCAGTCGGCAAGTGATTAAGTCATACCTTTGCACTTCTTGTTTGCCATTTTTTTGTGCTTTTCTTCAGTTAATATCTTCTTGCTCTCCTTCTGCTGTCTGCATCTTTATCACCATTCGCTACTTACAGTACCTTTGACTTGTTCCTTGACTTTGCTTCCACTTGATCCCAATCTGCAACCATTTATTACTAACCTTTGGCTTGTTCCTTAATTATGCTCCTGCCCAATCCCAAACTGCAACCACTTGTTATTGATCTTTGGCTTATTTACCGACCATGCTTCTGCTTGATCCCTACCTGCTATATCTGCTACCTTACTCCAGCTTCCTCACCACCTGGTGGGGTGATTCATAGGACCTGTGACCAGTCACTAGCATGCAGCAAAACTCATCTCCACCATCAGCAGGTCTGCTGAAGACCAGTTAGTGCTTAAGCCCCCTCGCCTTGGGTGAGACCACGTTACCATGTATTTATCCTACTGGTTTCTGTGTGAACCTTTCCACTGCTACAGCCACTGGCCTCCAAGCCTGAATTCTGATCATGACAGCTATACTAAAATGCACTGATGTTCTGATTGTATATAATTGTTCAATGGTTGGTGTGCGCTCACTTTTATTGTATTTCAGTATGGTTATACTGCTTTCAAGCATGTTGTGACCCTGCAATGACTAGCAGACTGTTGGCTGTTTTCACCAGTGAGCATAATCTCAGATGTAATTGTACGTGACGTACACAACCCCCTAAGTGAATAGGGATCGGGTACATCTTACCCATACCCATTCACCAAAAAAGTGTAAAAAAGTAAAAACCACAGTACATAGTTTTTGGCAAGTCCTTTATTAAAAAGAAAAAAAAATAGTGCCCCTCGATGTAAATCCATCATCAATCACGACACCAAAAACTTGAAAAAAAAATAAAAAAATGCTTTGCCTCAGAAGGGGGCGGTGCCACCGGTGACGTAGCTGGGTGGCCCCGTGCCTTGCTTATAAAAGAACTGTCAAAGCTAAGGATCATGCAGACAGCGGGTAGCCTCTGAAGAGGTGGAAGGGTTTTTAAATTTTTTCAGGTCTGCCAAGCATTGTGATCGATGACAGATTTACTATTTTTTTTCTTTTTAATAAAAGACTTATCAAAAACTGTGTTCTGTGGTCTTTACTTTTTTACACTTTTTTTGGTGAATGGGTAGAGGTATGATGTACCCGATTCCCATTCACATGGGGGGTGGGATCTGGGGGCCCCCCCGTCATACTGTCCCCTTTTCACAGTGCCCCCCTCCTTTCACAGTGCTCTCTCCTGTCACACTGCCCCCTCCCACCTTTCACACTGCCCCTGTTATACTGCCCCCATCACACTACCACCCTGTCATACTGCCCCCCTCTCTTCACAGTGCCCCTTCCTTATTTTGAATGGACACCATGAGTTATTAGTACAGCATTTACTGTGTCCATTCAGAAGTGAAACATAGTGTTTACTATGCTTCAGTTTGTGAATAAATGGGAAGCTCTGTACAGAGCTATTCCTGTCCAACCATTCTGTGCAGGTGAGGATGCAGAAATGGAGATTGAGGGCCCGGACTCGGAGGAAAGGTGGCACGGTTTCTTGCACTGGGGCCCTGAAGGTTCTAGTTACCCCTCTGGTGTGTTCATTTGAATATTCGGTGTTGATGTAAACACTGTATAAACATACCAGGGGGAATTCAATTAAGAAATAAGCACAGTTTTTGGTTCTATGGTTCTTCAGAATGGCCAAGCCAAATTCAAAAAATCCCTAACAACCATTTCAGTAATTTTATTGACCCATGCGGCAGTTTCAGGTATTTAAAAATTGAGTTTAAGGTGTGTCAATGGTAAGCTACATGTGGGAGAAATTAGCATTGTGGTACCAACATCCCTAACTTGTATAAAAATAACTCTGAAAATGCAGAGTCCTCGTCTAGACGAGAAGAAGAGGGAGGGCTTGGTCAAACCAATTTAAATGGGATTTTACCGGTACCAATAAGAATATGAGCATGAAAGGTTAAAATATTTAAACTTTATTCCTGTATGAATGTATCCCAAAAGAAGATATTCATTCAATAAGTTTCCACCAAGGTATGTTTGCCATATCCTACATGCATGCTGCATGCATTTGAGACAATGCACATTATGGCTTACCACGTGGTTACTGTTACTTTTTATACTAGGCAATACCCGCTCCCGCACCCGTCCCCCCCCAGTACTTTCCTTGCGCCTCTCACCGTTTCCTCGCGTGCACTCTGTCCTGGCTTTCCCTCCGGCGGTTGGGATCTTTCCAAAGGTTTGGGGTTTTCTCCTCTTGGGACCCGCATGGTATCCGGCATGTATAACCAATTTTATGTCAAATATTCTTGATATTTATTATTATTCTTTTTTCATGTTTCATGTAGCATCACGACCATTGTTGTACCTCACAATACGCCCCTGAAGAAGCCTCCCGGCGAAACATGTTGGGCGCCGAATGTTGCCACAGTGGATGAACATTGGCATATTCACTTTGAGCAGCTATTTGCCTATTGTTGTTATATGGTCCTGTATACTTGTGCATGTCTATCTACATGATTCATTCTACTATCTATGTACATTCATGTGTGTTTTTTCTTTTTTTGATTACGTTATTTTTGGTTTTTTGTATGTTACAATACTCATTAAGCTCCTTAGCAAGATGAGTTTTTACTTATAGGAATAAAGTTTAAATATTTTAACCTTTCATGCTCATATTCTTATTGGTACCGGTAAAATCCCATTTAAATTGGTTTGACCAAGCCCTCCCTCTTCTTCTCGTCTAGACGAGGACTCTGCAGTTTCAGGTATTTCCTAAAAAGCAGCAATAATAAGTGGCCAGGTGGTAGCTATAAAAGGAAAGGGGGGATGGGGGTTGGAAAATATTTACTAAAAACTTTGTTAAAAAAGGAAACCTCAGATGCTAAACTTTTTATCTATTGCATCATCAGCCCAGGACAGGTATAAAATGCAGAAGGAACCATAAGCAGCTGCCTAAAAAAAAAAAAAAAAATTAAGTAGGCTTTGTGTTCATGTGATTATGGACGTAACATGTGATTTACCTTTTAACATTGCTGGCAAACTCCAACAACTGTTACACAGTCAATCACTAACTAGAAAATTATTCTGAATGATAAATTCAAGCAATCAATCAATCAATCATTTTGCTGGTGGTTTTGCTGGGATTTCTCCTTAATTATCTCTCTCTGCCTTTTGTACTATTTATATACTTTGGGGATTATTTACTAACACTGGAGAGTGCAAAGTTGGGTGCAGCCCTGCATAGAAACCAATCAGATTCCTCTTTTTTTTGTCAAAGCTTAATTGAACAAGCTGAAGTTAGAAGCTAATTGGCTACCATGCATGGCTGCAGCAGATTTTGCACTCTTTTGTTTTAGTAAATCAACCCCTCTTTCTACATCACTTATAAAGTCTGAAGAGCGTACATAACATCTCTTCAATACCTAATTAATTTTTTTTTTTTTTGTGGCCAAAAAAAAAAAAAATACCTTTTTGGTCTGACTGACTGTGCTATTAATATAAAGACGTATTCTGTCAAGCCAAATCTACTTGTGCTTCTACAATACTTTCAAACTTGTATGAAGACTTTGAACCTTTTCCAAAAGGAAGTATGGGGGGCTTTAGTCCTAGAGAATAAAAGGCACCCTGTGGTTTAAGCATTTATGTAAAAAGGATGTATTTTACTACTAAACAGTTTTGTGAACTTTTATACCTACATTCTGTAGTCTGCTTAGTCTTTTAATCAGATGTACTTCCTTTTACACCTTTCCTTTAGAACTTTTCAAAATATTTCTGGATGTTTAATGACCTTTAAACTATTTCTGTTAAATAAAGTCTGAGTATACATTTCTTTTGAAATGCTTGTACAATGCTGAATGCTAATTTTTACTAAACAATTTATGAAAGGAAAGAAAAGGAAGTGAAGACTCCCAATTTGTCTGGTATCTTCAAGTCAAATGTATGCAGGGAGGTGTCCAAACCCTTTTTTAATCCATTTTCCTATTAGAGATTTGCAGTTATTGTAATAATCATATCTGTAAATAGTACAATTGGAGTTCCTCCTCAGCACATCTTAAGGTTAGACAGCAAAACCCAAACTAATATGTTTCAACTACTTAGAAAAAAAGAGGCTTTAGTTGAGTACATAATCAAATATATGTGGATGTCACCCTTCCACGTTTAGGCACTTCTGATAAATGTGGTTTCTAACTTCATACTATCTGGGTTGCCAGCTATGGTACATACATAGCAATGCTCAAATAGAGACCAGTCTTACCGGGAGGCAGCCCTTTCCTTCTTTAAGGTACAGCAGCACTTTAAAAGCCCAGACATCGCTAATGAAGACTTCCAGTGTGTCTGCACCAAATCCAAAAAAAACAACAATGGTAGCCACTGTCATTATAGCTTTTTTTTTTTATATATATTTGTAAATGGAACTCACATAAAAAATGTTTCAACTATTTAAAGAGGAAGTAAAGCCTGATAAACATTTTTTCTTTTTGGTTACCTGCAAAGTAAATGCATAATGTGCTAGTATGCAATGCATACTAGCACATTATGTGACACTTACCTGCAAACGAATCCCACGTCGTCCCCACTAGAGGCCGCATCCATCTTCGCCTATCTTCCTTCCGGGTCTGCAGACTCTGGCTGTGCTACTGGCTGGAGCCATGTGACGTATTTCCCGCACATGCACACGGGAGCCGCCGGTCACAGCACAGGGCTCTGAAGAAACGGCACGGGCGGCCTTCCTGTCAGAGCGCATGCGCCGATGACATCGGCTGCATGCAGTGTAAATATCTCCCAAACTGTGCTAGTTTAGGAGATATATCCAGTACCTATAGGTAAGCCTATAACAAGGCTTACCTATAGGTACAAACAGTACAGGGGGGTATTCAACCTCTTAAAAAAAAAGAGGCTTTAGTTGAATACATTTGCAAATAAATGTGGAAGCCACCCTGCCCTGTTGAGGCACTACTGATAAATGTGGTCTCTAACGTCATACTATCTGAGTTCCCAGCTATGGTAGATACATAGCAATACTCAAATAGAGACCAGTCTTACCTGGAGGCAGCCCTTTCCTCCTTCAAGGTACAGCAACATATCAGAAGCCCAGACTTCGCTTTGCAAAGCAGATGAAGACTGCAAAAAAACAATGATAGCCACTGTCATTATAGATTTTTTTTGCATTTGTAAATAAAAACTCACTTAAAAAATGTAGCCATTAAAGTGGACCTTCCGCCAACTTTATAAGTTTGCATGAATACATTATTGGCATTTCACGATATACACTAATCGTTTTTCAAAACACATCTACCTTTTGTTATCAAAAAACATTTCTCCAGCCAGCTGGCGACCTTTTTAAACATTGCTAGGATCTGAACTGGAGAGAAAAGCAGACAAAGATCTCAGATGGAGTACTATGATCTCTGTGTGAGGTATTGCATTGCTTCATATGCATACAATTAGCAAAATAAGAAGCATTAGGCCAAGTCTACTTAAAAAGGTTCTAAGATAAAACTTTTTTTACCTTAAAGTGATTGTAAAGTCTAATTTTTTTTTTTTTTAATTAAAATAACAAACATGTTATACTCACCTCCCCTTTGCAGTTGGTTTTGCACAGGGCAGCCCAGATCCTCCTCTTTTCGGGTCCCTCTTTGGCTCTCCTGGCCCCTCCCTCCCTTGAGCGTCCACACAGCAAGCAGCTTGCTATGGGGGCAGCCAAGCCGAGTCACAGCTCCGTGTATTCGGTCCATTCAGACACGGAGCTGCGGTTCGGGCTCGTCCCCCTCTCACTCTTCATTGGCTAACTGACTTTGGCTATTGACTCTTGCTGCTGTCAATCAATGAGGAGGTTACTCCCAGATGGCTGAGTCAGTCGTGGACATTGCTGGATCGGGGGGGGGGGGGCTGAGGGGGGCTGCTGCACACAGAAGGTTTTTTTTATCTTAATGCATAGAAAGCATTAAGATAAAAAACCTTCCACTTTACAACCCCTTTGATGCATTCCCTGCATTAAGGTAAAAAATCTTTGGCTAGTTGCCCCCCACCCCAAATACTTATCCTCTCAAGTCCACTCTCGACCCAATGCTGTGCTCAACTGCAGGAGCACTGGTCTCTCTCCCTGCTCTTATAGGAAGGACTGAGAGCAGAGAGAGCCATTGACTCCTGTTGCTGTCAGTCAAATTTTGTAAGGAGGGAGTGGGGGAGGGGTGGGGCCTAACCCCACTGTGCAAGTCTATGAGCTCACAAAGCCTGGCTTGGGAGCATGCCTGAATGTGTGCCCACACCACATATGGCTTGCACTAGGGATACACACAAAAGTGCTTTTGTACGTAAAATGAAACTTTGTTGCTTATATGCAGAGTGGATTGAATGATGTAATTTTCACAGAAAAATATTACTTTTTTTGGTTTTGTTGCCCGATTTTAGTAGTTATGTAATGTCAGGCTTTATCATTCAAAAGCCCTGATTTCTCTATTTCTCCGTTAATGAAAACATTTTACAGATTGTGGAAACAGTGCCACAATGATTTTTTTTTGTGGCAAACATCAAAATGTACATCTTTTCATGATATTGCTACACTGTACCCATATGAAATTTTTATCATTTTTTTCACATAAATAGAGCTTTCTTTTGGTGGTATGTAATCACCTCTGGGTTTTTTATTTCTAAAAAAAAAAAAGAATAAAGACAGAAAATTTTGAAAAAAAAAAAAGTTTTTCTTATTTTCTGCGAGTAAATTTTGAAAATAAAATTTTCTCCTTCACTTATGTGCGCTGATGAGGCGGCACTGATGGGCACTGATAGGCTGTACTGATGGGCACTGATGAGGTGGCACTTATGGGGCACTGATGAGGTGGCACTTATGGGCACTGATGAGGAGGTACTAATATGCCGCACTGATGAGCACTGATAGGCGGCACTGATAGGCGGCACTGATAGGCGGCACTGATGAACACTGATAGGCGGCACTGCTGGGCACTGAGAGGTGGCACTGCTGGGCACTGAGAGGTGGCACTGCTGGGCACTGAGAGGTGGCACTGAGAGGTGGCACTGCTGGGCACTGAGAGGCGGCACTGACGGGCAGCACTGATGGGCACTGATAGGCGGCACTGATGGGCACTGGCGGATGGCATTGGACACTGACGGGTGGCACTGATGAGCGGCACTGATGGGCAGCACCATCAGTACCCACACTCAGTGCCCATAGTGCTGCCAGTCAGTGCTCATCAGTGCCTAGATGAGCAGGCACTGATGGGCACTGACTGGCAGCACTATGGGCACTGATTGTGGGCATTGATGGGGGCACTGATGGCGGGCACTGTGGGCACTGATGGGGGGGCACTGTGTGTATGTTTTTACCTTTTAGTAATCAGGGCACTGGTGATCAGTGCCCTGATTACATCGCTGTGTGTCCCCGGCGCTGTGAGGCTCTCCCTCCTTCCTCACACTGCAGGCTCTGTGTGAGGAAGGAGCGCCGGCGATGAGAGATGATCTCATATGTTTACATATGAGATCATCGCTCATTGGACGGCCCGATCACGTGGTGAATGGCTGTTGTGATTGGCCATTCACCACGATCTGTGAATTTTCTGTGATTTTCCCCGCTGCGCGCTCGGGGGGGCGTGTCACTGGAGGCCGTTTAAAAACGGCCTCCCGAAAATTCGAGTCCGCGCTGCAGCCGTATATAGGCTGTAGCGCGGATGGCAGCAGGTTAAGTTGATCATATACCTCCTTACTTATCCGTGCTTTTTTTCCAGAAAAATTACAAGGTAGCACATACAGCAACAGCAATACAATGTTCTGAACAGCATACACAGTAGTATCTAAGAGGTCAACAAGGGTCGGTTCAGCTATTACATAATTAGATACAGTATCTCACAAAAGTGATAACATCCCTCACATTTTTGTAAATATTTTAATATATTTTCATGTGAAAACAGTGATATGATGCTGAGCACGTACACTCAACTTCTTTGGTCCACCATGACAAGGCCTGTTCTGAGTGGTACCTGTCCTATTAAACCACTGTATGGTCTTGGCCACCATGCTGCAGCTCAGTTTCAGGGTCTTGGCAAACTTCTTATAGCCTAGGCCATCTTTATGTAGAGCAATGATTCTTTTTTTCAGATCCTCAGAGTTATTAGGTGCCCTGTTGAACTTGCAGTGACCAGTATGAGAAAATGAGAGTGATAACAACACCAAATTTTTACACACTTGCTCCCCATTCACACTTCAAACCTTGTAACACTGAGTCACACGACGGAGGAAAAATTTCTAATTGGGCCCAATTTAGACATTTTGACTTAGGGGTGTACTTATTTTTGTTGCCAGTGGTTTAGACATTAATGGCTGTGTGTTGAGTTATTTTGAAGGGACAGCAAATTTACACTGTTATACAAGCTGTACAGTCACGACTTTACATTGTAGCAAAGTGTAACTTCTTCAGTGTTGGCACATGAAAAGATATAATAAAATATTTACAAAAATGTGAGGGGTGTACTCCTTTTTGTGAGATACTGTATATACAAGGACACATACATTTATTTACAGGGCCAGAAAAGAAAATGAGTGCTATTCAGCACCTCACACCTGCGCTCAGAACCCGGTTCTCAGGCTGCCTCAATCCCGGAACTCGTACTTACACTTGGCATCCAATATGGCTAGGCTTTGCTGCCCCTTACGACCAGGGCGGTCGACCAGACACTGTAGATATAAAACAAAGAAAAGGGCGCACCAGCCTAGCGCATTATCCTCAGCGAGTTTATTTAAAATATCAAGATAAAAATCGGCTACTCACAAACATACGTAGAAAACAAGCATATCAGTTCCATAAAGCCGCCTCATTATAGGAGTCCAATATCTCATAGAAGCAGAGGGCTGACGCGTTTCGAGGCCGTGCCTCTTCCTCAGAGCCTCTGAGGAAGAGGCACGGCCTCGAAACGCGTCAGCCCTCTGCTTCTATGAGATATTGGACTCCTATAATGAGGCGGCTTTATGGAACTGATATGCTTGTTTTCTACGTATGTTTGTGAGTAGCCGATTTTTATCTTGATATTTTAAATAAACTCGCTGAGGATAATGCGCTAGGCTGGTGCGCCCTTTTCTTTGTTTTATATCTACAATTTATTTACAGGGGGCTGGGATTCAGATGATTGGGAGACCACAGTCAGTTAAGGCTACTGAACCAGTGGTCAAATTGCTGGATTATGGGAAAGAGGTTGCGGGAAATATATCAAGCTTATAATGCAAAACATGCACAAGCAATTATCCAGCAAATCCAGAGGACAAAATGAATATTAGGAAAAGGAAAGCACCACACATGCTGAGAGCATTGGACAGAGTATAAAACTGTTCATCATATAGTCAAACCTTGGATCTCCACACAACTGGACCAAATTCTGTTGAATTTCCTGGAGCAGCTTTGACTACTTACCCATTCTTAGGTGTAAATAAGTTAAATTATCCTTGTAATTGAGATTCCTCCATTTCCAGGACATTTGTTTATATGGACAGGTACTATTTCCTTTAATAATCAACTCCATTTAAATAAGTGACGTGTGTGAAAGACTACCTATTTTCCTGCTACTATCTGCTGCAGTAAGTAACATCAAAGTCAACAGGAGGAACTGGTGAGAACTGCCGATAGCCAAGAGATCAAAGCTTTTGGAAGTATCCATATTCTAATAAACCTCAGGGGCTCATTTTTCACAAATGGAAAATAAATTAACAACACAAAGAGCATGAAAGCTAAGTATTTCCTATATTTACAGGTGTGTGTGCTTGCTTCATCAACTTTTTTTTTTATTTGACATGATTGCTTTAAACCTAAAGTTATACTAAACTATGCTTTTAAAAAGGAAAATTCTGGTCAAGTATGTCATCTTACTATTAAAAAAGTACCTTATATTGCTCTCAGACTCTTTTGAATCTCAAAATTCTTTTGATTTTGCTGTTGTAATCTGACTTCCTGCTAGCGGGTAGCTACTTTTGTTCCCCATGGTCCCACTGTATGTAGGAACATAACCACCCCTCTTGCTCACTTCTGAGATGGACTGAGGAATATGGATTATAGTATATGGAATTTGTAGTATGCTTAGAGTACTGCCCATGACTGGAACTTCAGGTTTGAGGGCAAACTGAACAAATTTGGCTATTTGATTCACTCATTTGGCGAACTAAGAGAAGCTTATACTCAAGTAGAACTCATGGTTGACTCAAACACAAAGCTCATCCTTATCTACAAGCACCAGACAACTAGGGATTCATCATTTGGTGACAGCAGAGCTTAAGCTGCTAAATGATAGGTCCATCATTTCGTGATGGTAGTGCTATCATTGCTAAATGACAAATCCTTGGCTGATTTTTGTAAACCATAGGTTGACTCAAAGCATACCTGCCCTTAATTAGTTCATTGCTAAATATGGGTCGATATGCAGACTTTCAAATATACAGTAAGTGTTAGGGCTGTACTTTACAGACTGGCCTTGATGAGGCAGTGTGGTTTCCACATATTTTGTTTGCAAATGTGTGCAACTAAAACATGCCATTTTGTTTTTACAAGTGTGCTGGAAACACTGTTATTTGTTTGTGCTGTGCAAAGCCCTTCCACCTTGCTTAAAAAGCTAGTTATAGATCAGTGTGTTTACTATTTTTGTATAGCTTGCTCACTGGAATTGGCACTGGGACACATTGGATGCCTTCAGCTGCATTTGAGGTTGGGCTTCCAATACTGAATTTGAAAATAAAACTGCAACTAAATACTCTGTTTTAATGCAAATTGTGTATGTATTTATGTATTTATTTGCAGGCTAACTGTTAGCTTTGTTAAAGTGGTTTTAAACATTTTTTACCCTAATGCATTCTAAAAAAGCAACTTTTTGTGTGGCCCCTTGCTGAAGAGGAGGAACCAAGGGGTGCCAGTTGATGACCAGAAAAGAGGAGCTGAGTTAAATATACCATGTTTAAATTTTAAGAGAAGTATGGGGTATAAAAAAAGCCTAATATTCACCTAGGTGGATGCAGCATCGGCCCGAACACTGGGCTGGGGCGTGGAAGGAGCAGCTGGCTCTGTCTCCCAGTGGCGCACTTGAACCATCTCCCTGTCCGTGTATTATTGCCCTGCCTGGACCAGATGCGTGACGTCAGCCGACTGACGGATTTAGCTCGCTGTCAGCTGAAAATGAGTCATAGGAGTGCAAAACGAACTGCACTACTGTGATCCATATGAGAAGCAGGGTCAAAAAAGCAAAAAATGTAAGCTTTATTATCACTTTAAATCAGGGATCCTCAAACTATGGCCCTCCATCTGTTGCAGAACTACATATCCCATGAGACATTGTTAAACTCTGACATTCACAAACATGACTAGGTATGATGGGGAATTGTAATTCCTGAACACCTGGAGGGCCATAGTTTGAAGACCCCTGTTTTAAATCATACTGCTTTGTAACTTTGCGTGCAGGTTTAAGGTATTTCCTAAGGTTGTGTATTTTTAATGTTGATGTTTAAGCTAAAGTCCCACTCAACACAGAACAGTCTTTTAAAAAGGTTTGCACTGACACATGTCCCCTATGGCAATGCTCAGCTACCCATGCCCTTTTTTAAATATACTTGCAAATTGGCATTGAACAAAACCAGAAAAAAAAAAAAAAAACAGGATTCCGCTTCCATGGACTTTTAATGGCTTCGGTGTCATGTTCAGGGTTCACAAATTTTCTACTGGGTATGGGGAACATCCAGCAAACTGAACTTTGCCCATTTCCTTCATCCCTAGTGATGACCTCAAAAACCTAATATTTGGCGAACACCACTAACACATTTACAACATTTAGAGTATAAATTATTGATCATAACTCATTTTATGCAGCTAGATTCTATTCATGCACATGTGATTTTTTTTCCTAAACATGTCTTTCCCTGCCCTCGAATTTGATCAAAAGTGCATGTTTTGCATATACAGTAGCTTCACATAGTTATTTACTGTAGTGAGTCCAGTTGAACAAAGACCCAAGTCCATCTAATGCAACCAATGAGCATAGCTTAAATAATTGGGGCTCAGAAATTATCCTAATACTAGGGTTGAGGTTTGGGCTTGCCACTGCCTTGGGTTTGCGACAAACCATATGGACTTGAGACTTGTGGTTCCTGTGTTATTATGTGCCAATTTTTAAACAATGCATTGCATGACCTTAAAAATATGGCCATTAGGCTTAGAATTTCTAATATGAGGGTTTTTGGTTAAGCCAGCCCCTCAACACAGTGCTACTGTTGCTAAATGAAAGATCCCTGGCTGCTGTTTTCAGACAAACCTTTTAAAGGTTTTAATCATACTTCTCTGTAGTTTGACATGCAGCTTTAGTGCATCCTCCATACATGTTATTTAAAGGATTTGTGTATTTTTAAAACTGCCATTTAAGCTCCATTGAAAAACAATGTACCTACTACATTTTATTTATTTATTTATTTTATTATTATTATTATTATTTTTTTTTTTATTTAAGTTGGTACTTGTCCCCTATGGCAAAACACAGCTACTTTTCTTTTTTTTTTTTTTTTTAACAAAAACTTGCAAATTATCTTTGAAAGTCTTTAAAATTTCACATGATTCTGCTTTTTTAGATTTTAATGGGGTTCGGCATGATGTTTGTGGTTAGATGAAGGTCCAGTGTACTGAACTTAAATTCACTCCTCTCTAGTGCTGACCTTAAAACTTAAAGAGGAGCTTCAGTCTTCCCCCTCCCCCCCAAAAAAATTAAGCCAGCAGCTACAAACACTGTGCTGACATTTAATATGACACTTAACTTACCTGCGCAGGGGTCCAGCACTTTCCTCACCTGAGCCCGTTCTTCACTGGCCTTTGGGTCTTTTGTTCTGGAATCTTAATTGAGAAAACCGGTTTTATAGCCTTAGCAGGTTTCCCACTGCACATGTGCGAGCCACGCAGCGCTTTGTCAATGGCCCTGCAGTCTTTTGGGACCTGTGATGTGTCCCAGGAGGCTGCTGGTGAAGGGGGGTTGAGGCAAGGTGACAATAGTTAAAGCGGAGGGGGGAGGCAAACAAGCAGAAATTTGTGTTTTGGGTCAAGTTTTGCTTTAATCTTGAGTTACCCCACTAATAAATTTACAACTTTCCAAGTATGAATCATTTATCCTAACCTATTGCATGCAGCTCCTAAACTAGTTTCTATTCATGTGCGTACATTTTTTTAACCTGTTTTTACCTACGCTGTCTCAAATTCTATTAATAGTATGTTTTGCATAAAACCTCTCATATGCATAGTTGGAATAATCAGAGCCCTACAAATTATCTCAATACGAGGGATAAGATTCAGGTTCACCACTATCAAGGGTTTGAGGTAAATACTGTAAAATCAAGATTCACCCAGGAGCATTTTTCTCAATCCACAATGCATGCATGGCCTTTAAATCATAGCCAGTAGGTTTAGAAAATCCAATACAGGGGCTTTTGGATAAGCCAGCCCCTCAGCATAAAAAATAGACTGCAGAACAGCCATAGTGTCAGTGTATTGAAAACCATTGTAGGGAAACTAAAATGAACGCTGGCAAGCTGCTTAGAGAGATAATATTTTCAGTTAGTAAACAATTCTCTAATTCAGAATTCTAGCTCTCAATCAACCCAGTTACTTTCTTTTTTTCATTATTATTTGGAATTTTTGTTATCTTTCATTTTTATTTTGTAATTGATTTGAGAACAGTGGGCATGTTTGGCTTTTGCCCTTTCCATAATTTTTTGGTTGTTGCATATATCACTTTATAGGCTTTTGCTTCATGGGGGCAGTATTTTGGAAGTAGATTGGTTTTTATTTTGTGTGGGTGGGACCTTTTTTTCAGATGAAACTGCTTTGTTTTGGCAGGAATACATTCCTTAAGAAAGTGGGCTTTTGTTTCAGAGGATATTACTTTGGGTTTTTCATCTATTTTGAAATATATTTTTTTATATGTTGATAAGGCATTTTTTTGGATTAAACTGCATCTTTTTAGCTGCAAGTTTTCCTTTAAAAAAAAAAAAAAAAAAAAAAAAAAAAAGCTGAATGTGTCTCGGAGGTGGAATTTAGATGTTTTTATTTCTTTTGTTTCTGGCACATATTTAATTCTCTCTTTGCAATATGGAAGAATGAAAACTTAGATCCGATTTTGAAACAGAATAAAGACAGTCTAAAAAACTTCCGATGGACATTTTGAAAGTTTTAAAAAAGTAAACCTAAAATGTATGAACATTGTAATACATGCTTTCATTTTTCTCCATATTATTTGAATGTTCGGATTGTTCCTGGGAGTCATTCCAAGCTGTGCTTCTTCTATGGTAATAGGCTTTCAAGCAACACTCTGATGATCACTGCTATTTAAACATTTTATATATTCTGAAAGTCTGAAATTTTGAGGATGAGCAAGAAAAAGGAAGAACAATATAATTCAGACTCCAAGAAGCTTACTGAGAAAAGTAGAAACAAGTTCCAGCTGGCATGTGATTCACACAAGCAAAATACGCTTCGCTAAATATAAGACTTTATTCCAATGCAAATCAGACTCTAAAAATAATAGTTTCAGTGAACCTTAAGTAGATCTAAACTCAATCACTAAAATTTCAGAAAAAAATGTAACTTTAAATTTCAAAAGTTGCTTACATTTTTTTTTTTAATCTGTAGCTTTCATTAAAATTAAACCTGGTGATCATCTTATGAGGATCCTTGCTCAGGTGCTTCCTGATATAGGATGACAATTGTCTCCCAACTATGCTGCTGTATTTTTACCCTGTCACACATTGCCCTGGCTTAGATTACAGGTGGACATGCTGAGATATGTAGCTACACTGCCCTAAAAGGGTGGGTCTTTAAACATTTTGTAGTGGCAAGCCGCAGTCAGCTTAGATGAATTCATAGTTCAACTTTCTTAGCTTGCTCTCAGGCTCTGGTTACTGCTAGATTTTGTCTACTGCCAGTAGATGTCGCTGGTGCCTCTAGCAATAGTATAGGTGGCTGCACTAATTGGAGCTGTGAATATTCATCTTTCCCTGACCAATCACTCGGACCAGTCACCTGTGGCTCATGCTGGTTAAGAGTTTAAATGGTCAGGGAGGGACCTTGGGGAGGGAGTACTCCCTTGGGTTTTCAGCTGTTGAATCCTCTCAGACCTGTGGCCTGAGGAGGGTAATCATGTGGCTGGACAAAGGCCTGAGTTTGAGGCCTAGCTTCTGAAAGCCATTGAGAAAATCCAAATCTTCTCAGAAGCTGAAATCTGAAGCTTGGACCTAACTGAAGTATGGTGTATTCTCCTCAAGGCATCAGCAGCTATATAGATAAATGCCTTGCAATCAGTAGCTGCATTCAGAGTGTCAGGTCAGCTATAAGGGTCTCCATCTGTGAAGACTATAAGTCTTCATTATGGACAGGGCACTCGAGGCAGAGCAGCGGGGGGAAGAGCAACGTTCCTTTCCTCTCAAGGCCTGCTTTATGCAGACACCTTTCTTCCTACACCACAGAGGGCACAAGAGGAGGGGGAGGAGGATTCTGGCAGTTTTGGAGGCATTGAAGCAGATGGTTTTCTATCCCCCAGAACCCTTGGAAGGAGGCAGTTCCAGATACTGTAATCCTCATTGACAGGAGTCTGCTTCTCATGACTCCGCAAACTTGAGGTGCATGGGCTTCCTCATGCTTCAAAGCCTGCGAAAGGACCCAAGAATATGTGGCATCAAAGAGAAGGATCACTATTGGTTGGCAACCCTTCTTGACCACAGTTACAAAGGGAAAGTATAAAAAGAGAAAAATAACCGCGCTAAAGTGAATATTGTATAAAGAGCAGCGACTTCAAGTGCGACCACACCCTCAAATAATGTATAGAAAAATAAGCCGCGCTGCGTAATGTGGGTAAACAAAAAATTAATGTCCAAACAAAAATCAATGTCCCAAATATCAACTTGATTGACGCTGAAAACATAGATCACACTCCACGGTCTCTGTAGGAAATGTGCTTACCGGATAGCCACTAAAATCTGCAAGATTCATATGCTGAGATATAGTCACAGATCCGGGAGATGGGAGTTGTTAGAGTCCTCAGCGAATAATGTGAATAATATGCAAAAGAGAGAAAACTTGCATAGTGTAATACCGTAAATTATATAAAATTTCCACCACCAATAAGGAATCCCTATCAATCGTGCAGCAGCTCACCAAATGAATAATGAGTAAACGTGAATAGCCCAGTGTAAAGAAAGGAATGTGGAAACGAACCACCACCAATTGTGAACCCTCTTACCGAAAAAATAGGTCAAATGAGCAAATAGGTTAATCCAGATCGCCAAGAAACCAGAAACGTCACTCAAAAGCCCTATAGGCCTCTTACCAGATGACAAATAATCCAAGCAGTAGATCTAATAACGCTTTCCCATCATACGTGAAGCTCCGGGACCAACAGCATCAATGGTGTTAACTATAAACTCAGTACCAGGATGTAGCCACCACACCGGGAGGCTTCACAATTGGTGGTGGTTCGTTTCCACATTCCTTTCTTTACACTGGGCTATTCACGTTTACTCATTATTCATTTGGTGAGCTGCTGCACGATTGATAGGGATTCCTTATTGGTGGTGGAAATTTTATATAATTTACGGTATTACACTATGCAAGTTTTCTCTCTTTTGCATATTATTCACATTATTCGCTGAGGACTCTAACAACTCCCATCTCCCGGATCTGTGACTATATCTCAGCATATGAATCTTGCAGATTTTAGTGGCTATCCGGTAAGCACATTTCCTACAGAGACCGTGGAGTGTGATCTATGTTTTCAGCGTCAATCAAGTTGATATTTGGGACATTGATTTTTGTTTGGACATTAATTTTTTGTTTACCCACATCACGCAGCGCGGCTTATTTTTCTATACAAAGGGAAAGTCTCAGAACTCATCCTGTCCCCACAGAGGGTGCAGAAGATGAAATCTCTTGAGGACACTTAACCACTTCCTGCAAACCGGCGTACCTATAAGTTGGCTTGCAGAAGTGATTGTGCCAGGGTGATGCCTGCAGCTAGAGGCATCATCATGGTACCATTTTTTTAGAGCCGGCATTCAGCTTTCTAATGAAAACAACCGATTCAGCTCAGCAGCCGCTCGGCCGTTATCACAGGGAGCGAGCGGGGACGCATCTCCTGCCGCCTTAAGCCGCTTTGCTGGGGTCTCCTGTCCCAGTGAGAGATCCGAGCGACCAGCCAGAACATCTGCCGGCTGGTCAGAGTCCTGAACGAAGCTGGATTTGGCTTAGATCAAGTCTCCGTTGAACCCATTAAAAAATTTTAAAGCTTTGCCTACTGAGATGTTTATGTACTGTAGCTTGTCGCCATTCCATGAGTGAGTTAAATTTTATACCGTAACATGTTAGGTATCTATTTACTCGACGTGACATCATCTTTCACAATATACAAAAAATAGGGCTAATTTTACTGTTTCATTTTTCTTTTTTTTACTTTCAATAGATATTTTTTGAAGGAATAGCATAGCATCAATAAAATATAGAAATTAGTGGTGTGTGTATGCATGTGTGTATATATACAGTATATATGTATGTATGTATGTATATATATGTATATATATATATATATATATATATATATATATATATATATATATATATATATATATATATATATATATATATATATATATATGTGTGTGTGTGTGTATATATATGTGTATGTGTATATATATATATATATATATATATATAAAAAATTACAGAGGAGCAAAGAAAGTTTATGATCAACCTGGCTGTACACAAAGTATAAAGGTAAAAAAAAAAACCCTTCTCTCACAGTGGGAGGGGTGCAAATGGTTAAACAGGGAAACGAGGAAGAGATATAATCATAGTGTCAAAGTTTAAGCAGTCTCCAACATTCTTTAGTGTGTCAGCTTTGTGTCCCACAGAAGTTGAAAACTGGCTAAATTAAAGGGTTGGGTAGACCAAGAAGAGTAGGAAAGAGGAAAAGAAAAAGAATAGTCTTAGAGTAGGAACTAGAGACCAGGGTGATGTGAACCATATTTAAGTGGAAGACATCCAGACATTCTATAGGACTGTTGGGATCGCTATATACTTCATCCAAGGTTCCCAAGTCGCCTCAAACTTTTCAGAGGAGTTTAATAGCTTACTGAAAATCCAGGAAATTTTCCTTTTGGCTTTAAAGAAGGAAACCAAGGCTTGTTTCAAAGAGCTGGCTATTGTTAGTTTAGCTCCCATAAGTATAAATCAGATAAGTCGCTGTAAATTTTTAGAGGCTATATCTACTGGGAAGTTCAGAAGTGCAATATGTGGGGCTTTTGGGATCGGTAAACCCGATATCTTCCGTATTAAGTGAAAAACTCTGTTCCAAAAGCTTTTGATCTTGAGGCAATCTCACCAGACATGTAGCATGTCGCCTACATGTTCACATCCACGGAAGCAGACTGGTGAGGTTGAAGGGTATAGTTTGGCTAATCTCACGGGTACCAGGTACCACCGCATTAAGACTTTAAAGTTTGCTTCCGCCAGTGCTATGTTCAATATGCCTTTGGAGGCCCTAAGTGAGTTCCTGTGCCATTCTTCAATATCCCATTCTAGAGCAAGATCCTTTTCAATATAGGGAACCTTGATTTGGGCAGAGGAATCATCGAAATTCCCTTCCTCTGTTCCATGGCTTGACCACACCTCTGTTCATAGGGCGTGATTGAGGGTGGGATAGGTTAATTAGATGTCCAGATTCTGTTAAGGAAATGGGAGATTTGAGAGAATCTGAAATCTCTCATTTACTGATGCATTACGCTTTGGAGATTGGATCAGCTGGGAAAAAAAGTATCTGATTTTGTATAGCCCTTTATTCAGCCACCATTTAAAGGCTTGGATTTCTAGACCAGGAGGGAATTGCGGATTTCTGAATATGTGGGCCAGTGGTCTAAGAGGAGAGATTAGTTGTGGGTGAGATCTAAGAGTATCTCAAAGTGCAAAAGAGTGAGAGAGGGTTGGGGCGAGGATCAAGGGCCTTTATTTAGGAGGACACCAAAGCAAGTAGTCCAAGGTGTGGCGTGGAACAGCTTGCCTCTCCATGATAACCCAGTCAGGGAGGCCTGAGTGTGCGTAATACTAATGAGATCTGAGCCAGTTGGGCTGCTTGATAATACTGGTGATGGTTAGGAAGGCCCAAACCTCCTTGTTTATGGGAGCGGAAAAGAACCGCTCTAGATAGGCGGTGCCCCTTCGCTCCCCAGATAAAATGTATAATTTTATTTTGGAAGTGATTGAGGTGGTCCCTGCATATGGACACAGGGAGAGACCTGAAGAGCTAGAGAATTTGAGGGAGTAGTAGTATCTTGACTGAATTTATCCATCCCAGCCAAGACATGTTCAGTGGAGACCATTTGGTGAGTTCAGATTCTAACTTTTTAAACAATATGGGGTAGTAAGTCTCGTATAAACTGTCTATTCTGGGAAGAAGATTTACCCCTAGATATGGGATCTTCGTATTGCTACAAGAGAACCTGAATTGTCCTTGAAGGGTAGCGACTAGGGTCACTGGAGGATTAATATTTAAGGCCTGGGATTTGTTATAGTTTACTCGAAGACTCGAAACCTTGGCAAAGTCCTCTAGGGTGTGGCAGATATTAGGGAGGGAAATCAATGGGGAAGAAACAAATAACAGGATGGCATCTGCAAATCGGGTGCAATTTATGGGTTAGTGGGCCGCAACTGATTCTGTGTATATCTGGGTTCTCCCTGAGTGCTATAGCTTGGAATTTAATGACTAAAGCAAAAATAAGGGGGGGGGGGATACTTTTAAGTATCTAGTGCCTGCAAAGTTCACGTTTTTTTCTCCTCCCAGTTTTCTAATTTCCTATTAGGATGCGCCACACGTTGTTTAGACGCCCAGGATACCGCTACCTGGGAGTGTACTTAACTAATTTCTCAGGGCATCCCTGTCTTGTGCCTCTGGAAATAGCTAAGGACTCTGAGTGATATCCCTGCGAATGTATTTGGGCTTCAGGGGAAGAATAAAGAGAGCTAATGATATTCATAAAGTAATCCCCAAAACCCCAACGCCTCAGGACAGAAAAAAGGTATGGCCACGAGACAGTCGAACGCTTTCTGGAGATCAAGAGAGAGCAGAAAACACCATTGAGCTTGCCCCCATCCCATCTAGAGTTAACTAGAGAAACAATGTAAATTGCCCTGCGGATTTGGTCAGGCCCCTGTCTACCTGGGATGAAGCCAACCTGATCTTTATGGATATAAAGCTCTATGAATGATGCAATACGATCTGTGAGTATTTTAGCTAGGATCTTTGGGGTCATTATTTATAAGGGAGATGGGATGATAGCTACTGACTGAACTTGTGTCTTTTCCCAATTTAGGAATCACTGAAATGAATGCCGAATTGAGAGAGCGATCAAGAGAGGCACCCTGTCTAAGTGCATTGAAGAATCTTGCCAGATATGGTGTAAGCGCATTGGAAAAAGCTTTGTAGTACCGGATGGAAAAACCATCTGGACCAGGGGAAGAATGAGATTTTAAGTTTTTAATCACTTGTGCCACCTGTTCTGCTGATATTGGCTGTTCAAGCCCTTGTCGGCGATGATCTTCCAAAGTGGGGAGCAGGATTGAATAAAAAAATTGGTCCAGTTCAGCTTGGGTTGGAGTCGGTCCCGCACTATAAATCTTTTGATAGGATTCCTTGAAGGCCTCTAAAACTTGATGTACGTTTTCATATAATGTGCCACCAGCTATCTTCATTTTAGGTAAATTATAGGAGCAGGTTTTAGGTGAAAGCTTACTCACTAGCAAAGTTTCCAATATATCTCTTTGGTAATATAACCATGCCCCACTCCAACGTAAACTTTTTTTGGCTTTAGATGTGAGCGCTAGGTTTCTTGGTTTTAGATTTCTGTCACAAAGGGGGAGGGGACTGTTGGGAAAGTGTTGTTTGGAGGATCCCAGTGCTGAGGTAGGATGGGGAGATGTAGGTTCCTGAGAAATCTGGTTTAATTTCAGCAAACTGTTGCCTTCTTTGAATGATGCAAATGTGTAGGTTTTCTGCCTGTTTTCAAATTTCAGACTGAACGGGAAAAGCAACCCATATTTTATGTCCTTCTTAGTGAGTGCGGCAAGCAATGGTTTAAGGGACCTCCGCCTCTGGATCGTGAAAGGTCGTCAAACATTTTAATAGGCTGTCCTTGAAAGGATATTTGGGGTAAGAATCGGGCTCTCCTCATTACATCCTCTTTAACAGTATAAAAGTGAGGTTTAACAATTACATCCCTTTGCAGGCCATCAGAAAGTGGAGGTTTTTTAGGGCTCTGTGTGCCCTATCAAACTCCAGTCTATCTGGTTGTATGTCAGGAATAAGGTCCTTTATAAAACAACGTACAGCCTCTGGGATGTCTTTAATTGATTCAGGTATCCCTCTAATTCTTAAGTTGTACCTTCTACTTCTGTTTTCAAGATCATTCATTTTCAGAAGGGCCGAGTCCAGCTGATTCTGAAGATCCTGTATTCATTCCAAATTTTGGTTGGTTCTGGCCACTGTGTGGTGCAATTTCAAGCTCTAGAGTTTCCATGCCGGATCCCAAATTATGTAGGTCTGCTTTAATGCCCCCTGTAATCTGGGAAGCAGTATTCTTGAGGTCACGATCAAGCAAATCTGCAAATTTTGTAAACATGGCTGACAAGTAATCCTGATTACCCAGAAGAGGTCTGGCAGGCTGGGCCGCACTATGAGGCTGGTCAGGGCCTGCTTCCATAAGTGAATAAGAAAAGTCTGCCAGTGTGTGTTCAATAAGTGACTCTGTTGAGGCTGGGGACACTGGTCCTATAATAGGGTTGAGACAGGGCCCCAAATCATTGCAGGGGATGTTATGTTAGTAAGCAGGGAGTCAGGCTGTGGATGTGGCTGGGACCCGTCTGCCATCTTGTGGCTTGAGGCCTGTAACTCACTCAGTAAACTGTCCCAGGAGGTCTCAATGTGCTGTCCCCGATGTCATAGGGGAAAACTGGAGGTGTTCCTCTGCTTCAGGCTGCTGGTGGTCTGTCTGTAGGGAGTGTTTTACCCCAGAGGGAGGCTTCAGTCGGCTGGAGCGGGACGGAGCTCCCGGCTCAAGCGGCCATATCGGGAGCTGCCGCACATGCGCCTGTTTAGTTTTTTTTTTTATTCATTTTTTCCCCAAAAAATTGAGTTTGAAAGACTGCTGCGCAAATACCGTGTGACAAAACATATTGCAACAGACTCCGTGGACTGTCTGACATTTATCAAAATGAATCAGTCTTGGATTACCAGCAGCTATGAAGCCCCTGATGCCAATGTCACTGATTAATTGTTTTTGGGATGTCAAGACTTCTAGGCTGCCTAGTGCTGTGGGTGTTGATTTAATCTGTAAGGATTTTTTTGGTGTAGGTTTCATGGGCAAAATTAACCAATTGTTTGGCACCTATTTGACAGGTGCATATCATTTCCATTTTTTGACAGCAAGGCCAATTCTTGAGAGTACCTCTTATAGGGTTATGGTGTGAAGGCACCACGGACACCCAAAGACCGATTTTTCCACACCTGTTACTTCTATCCAAAGTCGGCGAAAGAGACACCACAATTTATCCAAAAAAATTATAATCTTGTTCCCAGTGCACTAAATTGTGGCCTCATCATACAGACTGGCTCCCCAAGCTGATGTTTACAAAATAAAGAAAGCTTGCAGGCAAAATGTCATTTGTTTGGCTTTATAAATGCAATTATTTTTGCAACAAATCCTATACACATTACAGATGTGCCACTCTACAGGTAGACTAAGGGGACCCCCTAGGCACTATATTGAAAGGAACTTTTCATTTTTATTGTTATTTCTTTTTTTGATGCTTTCTTTTTAGGCATCAGTAAATCACTGCTTATTTAAAAATGCAATCAAACTTTTTGGCAACAATGCAAAACGTTATGTTTGGCGTAAAAGCAACACAGCTCATCACCCTGAACACACCATCCCCACTGTCAAACATGGTGGTGGCAGCATCATGGTTTAGGCCTGCTTTTCTTCAGCGGGGACAGGGAAGATGGTTAAAATTGATGGGAAGATGGATGGAGCCAAATACAGGACGATTCTGGAAGAAAACTTGATGGAGTCTGCAAAAGACCTGAGACTGGGATGGAGATTTGTCTTCAAACAAGACAATGATCCAAAACATAAAGCAAAATCTACAATGGAATGGTTCACAAATAAACATATCCAGGTATTAGAATGGCCAAGTAAAAGTCCAGACCTGAATCCAATCGAGAAGCTGTGGAAAGAACTGAAAACTGCTGTTCACAAATGCTCTCCATCCAACCTCACTGAGCTCAAGCTGTTTTGCAAGGAGGAATGGGCAAAAATTTCAGGCTCTCGATGTGCAAAACTGATAGAGACATACCCCAAGCGACTAATAGCTGTAATCGCAGCAAAAGGTGGCGCTACAAAGTATTAACTTAAGGGGGCTGAATAATTTTGTACGCCCAATTTTTCCGTTTTTTATTTGTTAACAAAGTTTGAAATATCCAATAAATTTTGTTCCACTTCATGATTGTGTCCCACTTGTTGTTGATTCTTCACAAAAAATTACAGTTTTATATCTTTATGTTTGAAGCCTGAAATGTGGCAAAAAGTCGCAAAGTCCAAGGGGGCCGAACACTTTCGCAAGGCACTGTATGTCCCTCTGGGCAGTACCCAGACCCCCATAACCATTGTATGCCCAATTACTTGCAAATAAGTCTTCAAAATGGGCACTTCTGATTTTTACAGTTCGAGTCCCGTAGACATCAATGGGGTTCGTTATTCGGTTCTGAACTTTTGCGAGGTTCGAAAGTTCTGGTGCCAACCGAACAGGAGTGTCGTTTGGCCCATTCCTAGTGACTATGTTGTGACTTTGATGAGGCTGTAATTTTCATATGTAGCATCCTGTCTTAAACAGGGGCTATTGCCTAAATTTTGTTTTTGGCTGGGTGGTAGTTAGCACAGACTGATTTGTATTGTTTTTCACTTGGTCTTTCCCTAAGCTCAGTTGAGTTGTGATTTATCACAGCTGCAGTTGAATGTCATTGGTACTAGTATGACATTTGTAACAAGACTGAGTTATGCATATTTATATTTCCTTTAGCCAGCCTAGTAGGAGGTTCAAGACCACAAGTGTTTGCTGGGGGAGGTAATAAATATTTGTGACATGCCTTGTGATCTCTCTGTTCCCCCAGGCTGAGGCCTGGGGAGGTGTTGTTGGACTAAGCTATCCCATATAGCAAGCAATTGAGCAGCAAGTTTAAAAATTACTTGCTAAGCTATTGCTAGACTTGCCAGGCTTCACAAGTGTGTTGCACAATTGCAGCAAGTCTGCATTGCATGACTCCATATCAACTTTATTTGAAAATATTCTGCAAGTCTGCTGCAAGTTCTAGTTCAGTTATGTTGTACAATAGTCATCCCACCACAGGGGTCAGTGTGGCTGAATTTTCATGCTGTAGTCTTGCAAAGCTCTTGCTATAGACTCACCACTGCAACTCTGCTCTTGCTAGAGACTTGCCACGCAAATTTGCTACAAATTGGAAAAGTGTCAACTAGAACTCCCCTTTTTTATGCATGCCAGTATTCTGTTGGCTTTGCATGCAGCAGCTTGGCATTGCATGGCATTGCTGAGCTTGTTGTCTACTAGGACCCCCAGGTCCTTTTCCATCTTAGTTTCCCCCAAAGGCTCTCCCCTTAGTGAGTAGCTAATCCAAATGCATTAGCTTACATTTTTCAACATTAAACTTCATTTCCCATGCAGATGCCCACCCCATTATTTTGTTCAGGTCTTCTTGTAAGGTTTGCACATCCTGCATAGATGTTATTGCCCTGCTTAATTTAGTATTGTCCGCAAACACAGAGATTGAGTTGTTTATCCGATTCTCTTGGATTAAATAGGATTGGTCCCAGGACAGAACCTTGGGGGACCCCAATTTCTACACTCTGAGTACTCCCCATTTATCACCACCCTTTGGACTAGTCCCTAAAGCCAGCTTTTAATCCAGGTACTCACCCTATGGTCCATAACCTATGTACTTTAGTTTGTACAGTAAACGTTTGTGGGGAACTATACCAAATGCTTTTGCAAAATCCAGGTACACCACATCCACAGGCCTTCTTTTATCTAAATGGCAGCTCACTTCTTCATAGAAGGTTAATAGATTGGTCTGGCAAGAGCGATTTTTCATGAATCCATGCTGATTACTACTAATGATACCGTTTTCATTACTAAAGTCTTGTATAAAGTCCCTTATCATCCCCTCCAATATCTTACAGACTATTGATGTTAGGCTAACTGGCCTGTAGTTCCCAGGGATATATCTTGGCCCCTTTTTAAAAATTGGTACCACGTTGGCTTTTTCCAATCAGCTGGTACCATTCCCATCAGTAGACTATCCATAAAAATTAGGAACAATGGTCTGGCTATCACCTGGCTAAGTTCTTTAAGGAACCTTGGGTGTAAGCCATCTGGTCCCGGTGACTTATTTATGTTTAGTTTTTCAAGTCTAGTTCGGAGTCTGTCTTCTGTTAACCATGAAGGTGCTTCCTGTGATGTGTTATTAACTTTAACATTACAGTCTAGGTTACTGTGTCCCTCTAATTCTTTTATGAAGACTGAGGAGAAGAATTTATTTAGCACCTTCACCTCTCTGTCTTTGTAGCTAGATTCCCTTTGTCGTCCTTCATGGGACCAATGTGTTCTGGCTTCACTTTCTTACTATTTATAGACTAAAGGAATTTCTTGTTTTTTTTTTGTTTTTTTTACTCTCTTCTGCTATGTGCCTTTGGTGTTTTATCTTAGCTGCCTTGATTGTGCTCTTACATTTCTTATTGCAATTTTTGTAATGTTGGAATGCTGCCAATAACCCCTCAGCCTTGTATTTTTTGAAGGCTTTTAGTTTTTATATGCATTTTTACATTGGAGTTTAGCCACCCAGGGTTTATTTTAGCTCTTTTAAACCTATTCCCAGTTGGAATGCACTGGCCAATACCTTTATTTAGTATGTTCCTAAAGCACTCCCATTTTTCCTCCGTGTTCTTTGTTCCTAGGATGCTATGCCATTTTATATCGTCTAACATAGAGCGCAGTTTAGGGAAGTTGGCTCTTTTGAAAATCAGTGTCCTTTTATTACCCATGTGTTTCCTATTTCTATGATTTATACTGAAACTAAATAACCTATGGTCACTGTTTCCTAAGTTGGCACGTAATGGCTTAAAGTTTTACTAAACCCAAAACCCTGCATTCACTATATCTGGTCTCCCACAGTACACATAACATGGAAATGCAATAGTTTTGTAACTATAAACTGATAAATACCGTTTCTCATCAACAGTACACAGCAGTCTTGTGAATTGTATCAGTTTCTAGTAAAGCTTGTAGAAGGAGTTTTCATTCTCCCCAGATCCTCTGTCTGGACATGTCTGAACAGTGCTGATTGGCCATGTGCTGATCAAAAAAAAAACTGTCTAGCAATACACACCAAACTGAACATGTGCAGTCCATCCCCTGGCTCTTTAAATATCATCAGGTTAATTTTTAGAGACTATGGAAGAAGAGGAGGATCAGAGAGGCATGATCAAACAGCCTTTATACACAATGCAAAGGATTACAGTAAGTATACAAGCATGCTTTACTGCATATACAGACTGGTTTTACTGTTGTGGGTTTAGTAGCACTTTAACCACTAGATGACCGCCCGCCGCAGATTTACTGCGGCAGGCAGCCACTCCTGCACAAACCGACGTAGCTCTACGTTGGTCGCCAGCAGGCAGCGGGGAAGCTGGAGCGTGTGTCAGGCGGCTCTGATTGCCACCTGACACTCTCGATCTCTCCCCGCTGAGAGAAAAGGACGAACAGTTGATGTAAACACAGCCATCCATCCCTCTGCCTGCAATGATCACAGAGACTATGTGATCCTGCTAAATAGGATGGCATGTCTCTGTGATCATTTCAAAAGCCCAACCCCCCCCCCCCCATAGTTAGAATCACTCCCCTAGGCCTACATTTAACCCCTTGATCACCAACAGTATTAACCCCTTCCCTGCCAGTGTCATTATTACAGTAACAGTGCATATTTTTAGCACTGATTACTGTAGAAATGTCACTGGTACTCCCAAAAGTGTCAAAAATGTCAGTTAGGGGTACAATCTGTCTGCCGCAATGTCAAAGACCTGCAAAAAATCGCAGATTGCCGCCATTACTACTAAAAACAATAAAAACAATGACCTAAACCTTCCCCATAATTAGTAGACGCAATAACTTCTGCGCAAACCAATTACAATTAAAATACGTTTATTGCGATATTTTTGGTTAGAAAAAAAATGTAGCAGAAAACAAATTGGCCTAAAATGTAAAAAAAATTAGATTTTTAATTTTTTTGGGGGAATGTTATATAGCAGAATGTGAAAAATATTGTTTTTTTTATTTTTTTTCAAAATTGTCGCTCTTTGTTTGTTTATTGCACAAAAAATAAATATCGCACAGGTGATCAAATACCACCAAAAGAAAGCTCTATTTGTGGGGAAAAAAAGGACATCAATTTTATTTAGGTTCAGCTTCGCACAACCGCGCAATTGTCCATTAAAATAACGCAGTGCCGAATCGCAAAATAGGGCCTGTTCATTAAGCAGGAAAATCTTCCGGTCCAGAAGTGGTTAAGCATTATCACATTTGTTTTGTGTATACTGTAGGATTAAAGACCTGATTGATCCTGCAGTTGGCTGGTGCTACCTCATTGCTTATTTCCCAGCTTCAGGCTGCGATCGTATAGATCACCTATTGCCACCTTTACTGCGCAGGCTCTGGTGAAAGTGAACAGGCAAGCTGTTCACTTTCTCCTTTGTCCTGTTCTAGGCAGCTCATTATCATTATTATTATTATTATTATTATATAGGATTTATATAGCACCAACAGTTTGCGCACATGTTACTATGCAGTCATATTTGTGGGACTATACACAGTGATAGACTCCTCCCTCAGTCTTCCTCCCTCCTCCATGCCTGTGCTTGTGTTGCTAGCCCATAGGGAGGGGGGCAGGGCTAATAAGCACTGCTAGCGACTCCTCCCACACGTAACAACTTCACAGCCCAGCTAAAATAAGCTATCAAGCTGCTTGGATTTGGTTTTTTTTTTTGCTTTTTTGTGTGAAGCAGAAGGATCAATTTCATTTAAATGTTCTATATTTAATATCACTTCAATTCAAGTATGCTTAAAAATACCCATAAATATTAGCCGATTAGCCCATTTTCCTGTGAAAAAAATGCACTGGCCATTTAGGGCTACTCTGGGAGGTGATAACAGGCACTTTAAATATCAGAAGCATTCATTATTGCTTAAAATAACTGATTGATTATTGATTTTACGACTTTGGTTGTGTGACTGATCGTTTCCCCTTCCCCTTGAGAACAGGGAAAGAAATGGAAAACAGTGAGTGAGTGGCACAGTAAATGTGGGAATTCATTGTTCTATTTAAATATGGACAGAAATCCTCTTGTCCATCATTCTCTAAAAAACATGCTTTGTGACTTCCTATTGAATTTTGCAGATGAGTGTTCAAATCATTAATATGTATCAACCCACTATCCATTGTATGAGTGTACCTTTGTGTTTACCATTCACTTTTTTCATGATTGTTCAGCATGATTCTGTGAAAGGTATTTTATTCTTGCTCATTGGAATGCTAAATCGATTTTAGGAATAAGGTGCATAACCATGGTTGATGCTTTTGAATTGCCAATATCACACTATTTGTAAAAAAAAAAAAAAATACAGAAAAAGTCTTGGATCAACTTTCAAATGAAATAGACAAGACCCTTGTTGACATGCATACATATCATGGAATTGACAGGCAGGCAGATCTCTAAGGTGTTTTGTTGAAAGCATTTCGGTATCCTTGGGGAATTAGCCTTGTAAGCTAATGAGTTTCTTGATCTCATGGAGCCTGGCAGAATCGTGAACCTTCCCCTCAATAAGAGAGAAAAGCTTTTTCTTTAATGAAGAGTGGCATTATTTTGTTATGAAATATAACTGAACAAAATGATAAATTACTGTATTATATAGTTACTGAATGGACAAAATATAAACATATACAGTATGACCATTAAATAGCAATTGTATTTCTTTTTTTTTTTAGTGGGAATAGTTATCTCAGAAGACATGCCACAAACCAGGTAAAATAAACCTTTTTTCTGTTGCAACATTATTTGTTCACTGGAAAGCAAAAAAGTATAGGTTATCACTATGTACATACTGTATGTACATTAGGGTATGAACCAGAGTCACAACAGTTGCTGCTGTAAAAGATGAAGTTCCAGGGATGGTTCCTACACCAGAGTGGTCCCTTTGCCGCCCAGCTGTATCATGCTAAGCAGATGTTTTGGATTTTCTATTGCAATGTTGCACAGTGAAGTGACAGAGCTGTTGCAGTGAGGCTTGGCCATGCATCCCCTATATGTGATCATGTAACATCACACAGCTAAGTGTACAGAATATACTTTTTTTGCTGGGTGAGAGGCATTGTTAAGATATGTTTTGCCTAGTTCAAATCACAGGTGTGAGTAGAGGTCTTTTGAAATTCATCTTTGATCCAAGAATGTTTAAATTCACCTTCTATTTAACTATACTCACTACCTCTATTGGAATCCTGTACCAAGGAATCAATTACTTTTTATTTTATTAGGCAAATTCATTTTTTTACCACATTCACACAGTTAAATATATATTAATTTCCAAAATGAACATGTCATACTGTATTGGTTTTTCTTCTAAAAATGCAAATTGCTTGATTGTGTCTGGCTTCATTAGTCTTAAACAGAAAGAAGGGCATGAGCTCAGTTGAGAAATCAACTCCACATCCCAATTAAGAAAGAGTGCAAAATTAGAAAAGGGTGGGATTTTAGAAGTGTTGAAGCCTCCTTACAGAATAATTACAGTACACAATCATAGGTTAAAAAAGATTTGTATTACAAAATTCATTAGAAAGATTTTACAATCTTTTTAATTAATTTTGTTATAAAATCTTTTTTACAAAAAACAACCAAATGACCAGGTGCTCCTGGGGTGCCTGTTAAGTAAATGATGGGAAACGGCCAGTAAGCCACCAAGGAAGTCGCTTTGCTGCCAGCCGATGTAGCATGGGATAAATGCTGGAGCAGGGAAAAACACATATGATGGCAAGTATAACCCAATGGAATCCAAGGGAAGACAAGAGATGTCCAATACAAAATGGTTCAGTTTAATGATAAAAAAACAGAAGGGGGGAATCGCCAATGTGCATACATCACCCTGGGTCAGGAGTCAGGCACGGGCACCATCAACGTGAATGACTGGAAGGCTAAACGCCAAATTCCGCTGAGTGCTGTGATGGAGATTCTAACCAGAAACCAGCCAACGTGAGGATGAGTCGTTTCTGCTCTGCTACGATGCGATGACGATAACCAGAAAGATGTCACTCGCCTAGCAGGAACCAGGGTGGAACGCAATCTTCCACTGTTGCCGTGACAGCAACAGAGGAAGATTGTGTTCCACCCTGGTTCCTGCTAGCAGAGTGGAAACGGCTCATCGTTGCAGCTGATTTCCGGCTAGGATCTCCATCACAGCACACAGCGGCATTTGGCGTTTGGCATTCCAGTCGCCCACGTTGCCGGTGCCCGTGCCAAACTCCTGACACAGGGTGATGTATGCACATTGGTGATTCCCTCCTTATGTTTTTTTATCAATAAACTGAACCATTTTGTATTTTTTTAAAAGGTTTTTTATTAAACAAACAAAACACAGTACACCAAAAGAAAAATGGCAGTGCAACATAAAAGAGAGGATACAGAACATACAAAGCATCTCTCCAATCATCTAACAAAATAAAACCACAGTACAGAGAATACCCAGTAATCGTGGTAAAAGGGGGGGTAACACATTATTATAAGCAATATATAACGACACATGCGGAGCAAAAGAAGGCACTGTAGACAACGCCTAGGAGGCGTCAGACACCGAGGAGGCAGTAAGATCAGAGTCTACCCAGAAGGACCAGATTTTATTGAATTTCTTCGGACACCCTCTGGCCTCATACGTCAGTTTATACAGAGGCAGAGCCTGATTAACAATAGAGACCCAAAATGGAACGTCAGGGGGTGTGGAAGATTTCGAACCATTTTGTATTAGACATCTCTCTTGTCTTCCCTTGGATTCCGTTGGGTTGTCCCCATGAGCTGCCATCATATGTGTTTTATTACCAAAAGTATTGGAACACCCGGCTTGCAGTTTCCACTCTAATTCCTCCCAAAGGTGTTCTATCGGGTTGAGGTCAGGACTCTGTGCAGGCCAGTCAAGTTCTTCCACCCCAAAATCACTCACTCATCCATATCTTTATGGCCCTTGCTTTGTGCAATGGTCCAAATCATTTGATTGAGGGGTGATTATGGTGTGGGGTGTTTTTCAGAGGTTTGGCTTGGCCCCTTAGTTTCAGTGAAGGGAACTCTTAAGGTATCAACATACCAAGACATTTTGGACAATTTCATGCTCCCAACTTTGTGGGAATAGTTTGGGGATGGCCCCCTTCCTGTTCCAACATGACCAGTGCACAAACAGGGTCGATAAAAACATGAATGAGTAAGTTTAGGGTGGAGGAACTTAATGGTCTGCACAGAGTCCTTACCTCAACCAGATAGAACACCTTTAGGAATTATTAGATTGGAGACTGCGAGCCAGGCCTTCTCGTCCACATCAGTGCCTGACCTCACAAAAAATCAAATTTCTTCATAAACTTAGACCAATGTGCATTCTGCTGCATGTTTTTCCGTAAAGAAAAATCCCAATAAGCATATATTGATTGTTTTACACAAACATTATAAACATTATAGCATCTACGAACTATACATTCATTAATATTTTTTTTTTACTAGTAATTGCAGTGATCAGCGAATTACTGAGATATTGCGGCAGATAATCGGACACTGGCACTCTGCGGGCACCAGTGACACTAATACAGTGATCACTGCTAAAAATATGCACTATCACTGTAGTAATGACACTGGCTGGGAAGGGGTTAAACATCTAAGGTGATCAAAGGGTTAACTGTAAGCCTAGCCAATGTTTTTGTGTACTGTGTTAGGTGCTTTTACTAGGGGAAGAGATGAATTGTATTCCGTACTTTGCAGGAACACAAAATCCATCCCTTTCCCCCTGTCAGAACGGAGCTCTGCCTTGTTTTTGTTCTCAGTTCTATGTGTTTTACTGACGATCGGCGGGTGCTAAAGGACATCCAGTGCCCAGAACCCGCAGAATCTAATAGACCCCTGATGTTGCCTTAAAGAGGACCTCTCATCTGCAATATGTTATCACATAGGGGGCTTATCAGCCCCCCCTGTAATTGCAATAAAGTTAAGTTTAAAAAAAGGAAACAAATTGAAAAATGAATTGGCTGTGCACACATGAAAATAACAATTGTGCCACACATATTGGGTATTTCCATGCATGAAGGAGTGAAGGCTAATTCTACTGCCCTCATTTACTGTTAAGTCTAAACGCATGACCTATAAAAGCTTTTTGTAAGTAATGCTTATGAACAATTTTTGGTACTGTAATTGTGTGCCATTTTGAGGTACAAACAATGTAACCCCTTCATGCCTAAGTCTTTTTCTGACATTTGTTGTTTGCAAGTTAAAATCAATATTTTTTGCTAGAAAATATTATATATATATATATATATATATATATATATATATACATATATATATATATATATATATATATATATATATATATATATGTGTGGTTTTCCACAGCTAAGTCCCCAATAATATGAAAAAGGAAACTTTTCACCAACCTTGCCATGCAGAAGTCCTACACCATCATTCATGGACTTTATATCATGTGACACTAAGAGGGTGGTTTATGCCTTAAAGTGCCCTTGCAATTTACCCTATATTGGAAGGACAAAAAGATCCTTGAAGGAGAGGAACATGTAAGAAACATCAGTAAGGGTTTTGATAAGCACTTTTTATCTGCGCATTTTAGAGATAAACACGATAAGGATTTTAGGGGTTTACAATTTTGGGGTCTTGAAGCCCCTAAGAAACACTGGAGGGGGAATACTTTTATCTGGGAGCTCAGTAAAATGGAGTCCTGGTGGACTTATGAGTTGGGATCTTTGGTGCCGAGGCCAGTCACAGATTCTTTTTTGTAACATTATATAAATAAAATGAAGCAAAAATAATACAAATGCATTTTTCTAAATATCTACTGGGAATTATTTACAAAGAATTAGAATGCCATAAATGTATTCCTCAGATTTTTCTGTGTATTTTGATATGTAAATTGTTTGGAGTTACTTTTAAATTAGTTCATAGCAATTTACAGTTTATGCATGATTTTGTATTACTTATTTTTTGAGCACATTTTCTAGTTTAATATTATTGAAATATCAAAGGACCAAAAGTGTTCACAAAAGTGTGTATGTGAATATTTTATTATTATTTTATTACTATTTAATAATCATACTTTGCTGATTTTGGTTCTATGGAGTTTTGATTCATACACATTAGTCTCGATATAGGATTTTCATGTATATATTGAATCTCTTCACATTACTTTTGTACTGAAGTATTTTTCACATTTCGAGACATTGATATTTATATCCTTTTTCTATATTATTTATTAGATTGCCCCATACAGAAGCTGCCCCCATCAGATTGCCCTCATTAATAAACTGCCCCCATCAGTTTGCCCTCATAAATAAGGTGCCCCCAAAGATAAGTTATTTGATCTGCTGCCCCATAGATCCTTGCCATCATTAGAGTGCCCCTGTTGATCTGGTGGCCTCATCAGAGTGCCCCTGTTGATTAGAAGAGCCCATCCGATTTCACAGTTTACATGACTGATATAGCCCTGATATAAGCAGAAGATGGTAGCTGAAAGGAGAAGCACGTTGCATGGGGCGGGCACATGTGACGTCATTAGTTGCTAGGTCTCCGATGGTCCTAGCAACCAATGATTGCTCTCAGCCAGATCTGACTTGCCTGGATTAAGGAGAATCCAGCACTGCAGACTGGTGGTCTGATGGATCAATGGGCTATACAGTCTGTGTGGGAGGCGGAGGCAAGGACAATTGTGGGAGGTAAAGCTGGGTGCATAAATGAAGATTGTGGATTAAACTTGTGCAGCAGGAGTGGGAGGTGCAGTATAGATAGTGCAGTGTGTTGTGAGTATATTATAATAGATGTGGTACCTGTGATGCTATGCGTTCATGTCCCTGAGATTAGTCCTCCTGTTGCTTCCCGTCAGCTACCTCACGGTTGCCTCAGCATCTGCCTCTACCTATTGCGCTTATATTATTGATTGCTGTCAGCCTTCCACAGTTCTTCAACTGATTCTCTCAACCAGAGCCCCTCTCTCTTTGTGACTTACTTGCTGAAGGAGGCAGGTAGCGAGAAAGCCGATGATGTCACTCCGCCAGCAGGAACTGTGAGCTGGAACTTTATAGGCAAATACGGTGCTGGTTGTGTTAAGTCCACCAGTTCAAAAAAGAAAATTAACTTCATCTATCCTACTGAGGATCCATGTGTGAATTGCATGTTTGTGGATGATTGTGTAACAATATATTTTAGATGTAGATATATATATAGTTGATTATCCTTCTATTCCAGTGATCTGGGTAATAACCTGATCCGCCTGGTTCCTCGTTTATATGATCCAATGTCCATCAAATTTGGCCCTGGTTTCTTACTGGAGGCCAAACGGTCCATTTACATCCCTGATTTGGCTCCATATATCTGGAGGTCTAAACATTGAAGTTGGTGAGCATATCTATCCATTCATATGTATGAGAGAATATTGTGAATAATAATAAATTGTTGGGTGTATAATATTTTCTCTTTTTTCCTGAATTTCATAACGAGATATACATTAGAGTTACCTGAAGAAGCAGAGAAATTGTCCTACGAAATGAGTTGGCCCTTAATGTATCAATAAAGCAAAACTATGTATTGATTGATAATGTACAACAAGCCGCTGTGCTAATGTTTGTATACATGTCTTTAAACCCAACTGGAGATTTTTAACTATGTTTGTACAATAAAATCTTCTTTTATATGAAAATCTAGGGGATGTTCTTCTCCCCTTCCGACCATTGATTTCCTCTATCTTACTGCCTCCTGGGCCCCTCTGGATGAACTCATTGGGGCCCTCACAGCCCAGGGAATATGATTTACCACCTGGGAGCCATGTGAGAACATTATGTGTTCACAGTATGTATGTATATGTATACTGCATTATGAAGTTTGAAGCTGCCAGCTGGCTGGGTCGCCCTTTTAAAATGACGAGGCCCCTACAGTAGGCCCAGTGTTACCCCCTTATCAGCGGCCCTGCATGTGGTATATGTATATGCAAATATAGCTGATCCCATGCACATACTGTATGTGATTTTTATTTGTGATTTTTATAAAATAAACATTTACAATATTTACATCACACTGACCTCTTTACATACAGTATAGCACATAATGTATTGCGTATAGCACAATCATATAAATTAGATATCAGATTAGGAGCCCATTCACCCTTAAGTTTTCCATTGCTCTGCAATAATGTACACACATCGCCACGCTTTACAACATGCGTTCACATAAGTTGCTTTAGATAACTCTTTAAGAAAAGTATATCAACACACTACAATGGATGAAGAGACACAGTACACCTCAACGCATTATATGTGTGTTGTGGTGCTTTTCAGTGCATTTTACACTGCTATAAAATGTTTATTGATGACATTTAAATTGATATGCACTGCAATGCACCTCAGAGTGGGTGCCATGCCATGTGTTGTAGAGCCATGAGGCATGGAGTGAATGGGTTCTTAAAGCATAACTATGGGCAAAATAAATAAATAAATATATACTGTATATCAACTCTTCTGGGAAGGCTGTCCACAAGGTTTAGGAATGTGTCTATGGGAATGTTTGACCATTCTTCTAGTAGCGCATTTGTGAGGTCAGGCACTAATGTTGGATGAGAAGACCTGGCTCGCAGTCTCCTCTGTAATTCATCCCAAAGGTGTTCTATCGGGTTGAAGTCAGGACCCTGTGCAGGCCAGTTAAGTTCCCCCACCCCAGACTCGCTTATCAATGTCTTTATGGATCTTGTTTATGCATTGGTCTAAATCATTTGGTAGTGAGGGGGGGGGGGGGGGGGTTATGGTGTGAGGCTGATTTTCAGGGGCTGGGCTTGGCCCCTTAGTTCCAGTGAAGGGAACTCTTAAGGCGCCAGCATACCAAGGAATTTAATACTCCTAACTTTGCGGAACAGTTTGGGGATGGCCCTTCCATTTCCAACATGAGTTTGGGGGGAGGAGCTTGACTGGCCTGCACAGAGTTCTGACCTCAACCCAATATAACACCTTTGAGATTAATTAGGGTGGAGACTGCGAGCCAGGCCTTCTCATTCAACATTAGTGACTGACCTCACAAATGCTCTTCTGGAAGAATGGTCAAACATTCCCATAGAGACACTCCTAAACCTTGTGTGCAGCATTCCCCGAAGAGTTGCAGCTGTTATAGCTGCAAAGGGTGGGCCAACTCAATATTGAACTCTACTGACTAAGACTGGTATGCCATTAAAGTTCATGTGCGTATAAAGGCAGATGTCCTAATACTTTTGACAATAAAATGTACTTTAAAATAAAATTTCTGTAATCTACAAACAGTTTCAAGCCTAACTCCAGATAATACCTTGTAAGCAGTTACAAAAAAAAAAATGATTTGTATTCTTTTGGGAAAAAATGGTTGAAAATAAATAAATAAAGGTCAATTGTTTTTAGCACCCCTGTCAAAGTCAGGTTGTTTCTTCCAAACCCTCAAACTGTCATATTTGCTAGAAAAACAAAAACACAACCTGGTGTGTTGATGTTAGTGCCAGACTGCATCTTATGTATGTTTGGATTTTGGGCATAATTACACTTTAAAATTTGTTCTACATGACACTGATTAGATGTGAATCGGAAACTCAAGAAACAACCATCATTTGCAAGACAGAAATTTATAGAAAAAACAAAATTTTGAGGGTCTATTTACACTTTGTTCATTTGTATATTGTTTAACTTTTCTATGCATTAAAGTGCATTGGGAGGCCCCTAGAGGTCAAAAGAAATGCATAAAAATGGGTGTAACATGTGTTTTCAAGCTTTTTAATGCATTGTAAATAGCTTTAAGAAACCCCCACCCTTGGATACTGGCCATTTACTTTTCCAAATAAAACTACAAGGGAAACAAATCTCTGCAAGCATGGCTGCTACATCCCAGGCTGTGATTGGGGGGAAGATGCTTATCAGGGAGGTACAGAGGCTAGCCCTTCTCTATAACCCCTTACACAAGTCCTGTTTTGGTGACAGATTTTCTGTTACAAAAAAAAAGAAAAGGTAAGTTGCCCTTTACTTCTATTCCACTATAGGGTAAAATATTGTTTATTGAGAGATGAAACAAAGAAGAGTACATTTTACTTGTATTTAAACATATTGTATTTATTTTATTTTTTAAAACTATGAGTTTGGGATCATTTAGCTCTATACACTTCAAAAGCTGGCCCAACAGCTGTTAACTAGCCTAACTCCAAAATGTGATGATCTCAGTCATTGGCTGTTCAGGCATTTATCCCAAAACCAAACATTTGGGCCATTTGGCATGGATGAATGTGGTAGCTTACAGCTGTCAATGGTTACTATGGAAGCAGCAGCTGTTTGCAGCCACTGTGTCCCTACCAATCACTGACATCACCTGGCCCATTCTCTTACAGGGCTGGGAAACCCCAGCCATGTAAACATATGGGCGGGGAATAGAGTGATTTACATTATTGCCTAACCATGGCCACACAACCATAGTTGGGCAATGCTGTCAATGGTCATTAGGAAGCAGTGGTGCTGGCAGCCAACATGCCCTTACCAACCACTGATGTCACCCGGTCTATTCACTAACATGGCCAGGAATCCCTGACCATGTAAGCAAACAGGAGGGAAAATGAGCCTTAGATCATTGCCTAAATATGGCCACATGGCCATATATGGGCAATAACATTGAGCAAATGGGGCCATGGCCATATCCGGGCAACAATGTTACCACTATTCCTGCCTGTTCTTTTATATAGTCAAAGACAGCTTGGGTTTGATAATGGATTTACAATGAGGGACATTTTTTTTAAATTTTTGTAATTGTAATCAAAGTCTTGACAGATGTTTGGGTGGCTTTTGCTCTAGGCTACTCTTTTTTGTGAATAAGTAGGGGTATGCCATACTCATTCATGTAGGGGGTATTATATAGGGGCTTCAGAATCCTGATATGCTCCCCCACCCACAGACTCCCACAACCACCAGGCAAGGGTTGTGGGGGTGAGCCCTTGTTCTCATCTACATGAATAAGGCACCACACACATGTTGAGGGCATGTGGCCTGATATGTAACATGTATGTTGCAGCGCTAAAGCAGTGATAATAAATACTAAAGCAACAAAAAGTCCCACTAGAAAGTGAAGAAAATATGAATTTGTGAAGACCTTAGAGTCCAATGTGTGCCTTGGCGACAAACACCATGGATGGGATTGAACGACAATCATGCTAATCTATTGCTGGAATCACCACGTAAACCATCACCAATGGGCAAAATGCAATCTTACCAGATTGGAATGACTCCATTACAGAGTTGCCTGTTGTAAACACTTAGGGGGCAATCCAGTTTCATCACTTGGTTGCAGTATATCAGACTGACTCATTCTCCTAGGTGTATGAATTTAGTAAGGACCATATATTGCAGACATCCACATGGAATCAAAGCAAAGGAAACCACATAGTGTAAATCTGCTAAAAGCTTTATTATACAGACACAGTACAGGTTCTACTCACTTGATAAAAACTAATATATGAACAAAAAACACAATTTCCAGGCTGTACAGCAAAGATTACAAGTCTGGGGTGGCGTGACAGTGTTACGTGTATAGGCTTGGCTCATCGCGTTTCAATCCCTCAGACATTATCTGGGGCATCCATGCCACGTGATCCTGCATGCCTATTTATAAATGAATTTAACCAGGGAAGTGACCCCATGCACGATTAAATAATAAGATAATGGTGGGTGCTCACTGTGGTTCAAAATGGCCAAATCCATGGGCTAAGCCTCATTGTCGATTAAAGATGGCTGCCAAAACCAGAAGTGACAAAATTAAAATGACCGCCCTACCGGAAGTAGAGACATCAAAGCCTCGTTCCTAAATTAAGAAGGCCGGTGGACTCATAATGACTAAAAATCTGTCGATCACAACTAGGGATGGGCCGAACAACACCCTGTTCAGTTCACACCAGAACCTTCGAACATTGCAAAAGTTCAGAACTGAATAACAAGCCTCATTGAAGTCTATGGGACCCAGACTGGAAAAATAAAAAATGCCTATTTTGAAGGTTTATATGCAAGTAATTTGACATACAAGGGTTATGGGGGCACTGCCCTGGGGGACATGTATCAATGAAAATAAAGTATGTAAAAAAAACATCATTTATAAATGAGCATTGATTTACTGATGCTTAAAGTGAAAGCATTAAAATGAGAAATAACAATAAAAATGAAAAAATATTTTCAATATAGTGATGGGGGGGGGTCCCCTTAGTCTACCTGTAAAGTGGCACATCTGTACTGTGCATAGAAGCTGCTGCAGAAATAATTGCATTTATAAAGCCAAAAAAATGACATTTTCCCTGCAAGCTTCCTTTAAGCCAGTCTGTATGATGAGGCCACAATGTAGTGCACTGGGAACATAATTAGAGATTTTTTAGATACATTCTGGTGTCTCTTCCGCAGATTTTGAATAGATGTACCAGGTGTAAAATTGGTCACTGAAGACATTTTGACAATACACTGCGGTTGGGGGAACATGACTGCCAATTATGTACCAGTGTTCTCCCCTCTCTGTAGGCTCATGTTTGTACCTTCTTCAACCTTAGAACCAACATCTGAATCAAGTAATGGCTGTGCATCGTCAAGATGCAAGTGGCTGATGTTGTGTTCAAATAACTCAGCTGACTCCTCCATGCCTGTTGCTGGGGCTATGGCAGGAGTTGCTGTGGACAGGGAGGCAGATTTAGCTACTCTGGCAGCTGCAGTGGAATGCACACTAGTCTCTGCTTGGGTGAAAGAGGATGAGGAGGTTGAGGATGGTTTAATAAGCCAAACCACCACCTCCTCTGTATGCTGTGGCTGGATGGCACGGGCAACATCACTAAACCGAGGAAATGATGCCCTGCCTGAGGAATAACCATGTCCACCTTTGCCTGTGGACACATACGCTGCTGGCCCCTTCCCAGTGCCATGGGAACTTCTGCCCCTCCTTGTTGGCCTTTCAGACATGACGGGAAGGTGCTTATTAACAAAATATAATAAAGATGTGGAAATGTGTACATGGTAGAGATGTGCCGGTTTTCAGTAATTCAATATATCGTGGTATTGCATACCCACGGTATTGTTATTGTGGTCATTTTTAAAGTACTGTGTTTCTCTGCTCTCCAAGTCTGCCTTTTAAATTGATACTTTCAGTGAGCTGGATGACTTATTCACTCACTCAACAGTTCACTCACTCGATAGAAACGGCTCTGGTAATATGATCCTAGAGTGAGAGAGCTTAGCTCCTCCCTGTAACCAATCAGACGGCTCCCAGCACACACCCACATGCTTCTTCCAGGGCTCAGACACAGACAGAAACACTGCCTAATACAAGCAAGTTTCTGTAGATAGATAGATAGATAGATAGATAGATAGATAGATAGATAGATAGATAGATAGATAGATAGATAGATAGATAGATAGATAGATAGATAGATAGATAGATAGATAGATAGATAGATAGATAGATAGATAGATAGATAGATAGATAGATAGATAGATAGATAGATAGATATTATATTATATTATATTATATTATATTATATATACAGTATATATATATAGAGATCGAGATATACACATTTACATACATACACGGGCATAGCAGCATATATATTATATGCACAGGCATAGGAGCCCACATTACATTATTACAGTGCCTTGCAAAAGTATTCAGCCCCCTTGAACTTTTCTACCTTTTGCCACATTTCAGGCTTCAAACATAAAGATATAAAACTGTAATTTTGTGTGGAGAATCAACAACAAGTGGGACACAATCATGAAGTGGAACAAAATTTATTGGATATTTCAAACTTTATTAACAAATAAAAAACTGAAAAATTGGGCATGCAAAATTATTTAGCCCCTTTACTTTCAGTGCAACAAACTCTCTCCAGAAGTTCAGTGAGGATCTCTGAATGATCCAATGTTGACCTAAATGACTAATGATGATAAATAGAATCCACCTGTGTGTAATCAAGTCTCCGTATAAATGCACCTGCACTGTGATAGTCTCAGAGGTCCGTTTAAAGCGCAGAGAGCATTATGAAGAACAAGGAACACACCAGGCAGGTCCGAGATACTGTTGTGGAGACGTTTAAAGCCGGATTTGGATACAAAAAGATTTCCCAAGTTTTAAACATCCCAAGAAGCACTGTGCAAGCGATAATATTGAAATGGAAGGAGTATCAGACCACTGCAAATCTATGAAGACCTGGCCGTACCTCTAAACTTTCAGCTCATACAAGGAGAAGACTGATCAGAGATGCAGCCAAGAGGCCCATGATCACTCTGGATGAACTGCAGAGATCTACAGCTGAGGTGGGAGACTCTGTCCATAGGACAACAATCAGTCGTATACTGCACAAATCTGGCCTTTATGGAAGAGTGGCAAGAAGAAAGCCATTTCTTAAAGATATCCATAAAAAGTGTTGTTTAAAGTTTGCCACAAGCCACCTGGGAGACACACCAAGACCTGAGACTGGGACGGAGATTTGTCTTCCAACAAGACAATGATCCAAAACATAAAGCAAAATCTACAATGGAATGGTTCACAAATAAACATATCCAGGTGTTAGAATGGCCAAGTCAAAGTCCAGACCTGAATCCAATCGAGAATCTGTGGAAAGAACTGAAAACTGCTGTTCACAAACGCTCTCCATTCAACCTCACTGAGCTCAAGCTGTTATGCAAGGAGGAATGGGCAAAAATTTCAGTCTCTCGATGTGCAAAACTTATAGAGACATACCCCAAGCGACTTACAGCTGTAATCGCAGCAAAAGGTGGCGCTACAAAGTATTAACTTAAGGGGGCTGAATAATTTTGCACGTCCAATTTTTCAGTTTTTTATTTGGTAAAAAAAGTTTGAAATATCCAATAAATTTCGTTCCACTTCATGATTGTGTTCCACTTGTTGTTGATTCTTCACAAAAAATTACAGTTTTATATCTTTATGTTTGAAGCCTGAAATGTGGCAAAAGGTCAAAAAAGTTCAAGGGGCCGAATACTTTTGCAAGGCACTGTATATAGCCATCAAGCAGTGTCTGGCCTACCTGGTAATGACTGGTCCTGGCGCTCAGCTCCGATGGCCTGGTCATTAAGGGGGAAAATCCTTGCGGTCCAGAAGTGGTTAAACCTGCAGGAGGACTGGTGTTTTTATCTATTTATCTATTATGCTATGCCTGTGCAAATGTGGGCCGCCAACCCGCATACACGTGAACCAGGCCTAAAGCAATAGTAAAGTAATTTATAAATAACAACACCGGTCCTCCTTCAGGTTTAACCACTTCTGGACCACAAGGATTTACCCCCTTAATGACCAGGCCATCGGATCTGAGCCGAGCGCCAGGACCAGTCATCACCAGGTAGGCCAGACACTGCTTGATGACTTATTTTAGGCCTGGTTCACAGAGTCTGTACTGACTGACTATATAATAATGTGCAAAAGTGAACCAAAGTCCCTAAATTCAACAATGAAATTCAAGTGAGGTAGAAATTTAATAATTTTAATTTAATAATTGAATACCGTGATAATACCGTATACTGTGGCAAAACCTTAATGAATTAATTGCAGCATGAAAATCTGATACACAAGCCTAGTACATGGATGCACTTTAATCAATGGAAAGTGGTGTTTGGTGCACTTTAACCTGAGTACTCACTACTAGAGTTGACACCTGGATGTCCATGTTCGGCGGGTTCGGCCGAACTTTAAAAAAAAGTCCGGGTCCGTGTCCCGGACTTTTGCCGAACTTTTCCCGGACACCGAACCCCATTGAACTCAATGGGGACCCGAACTTTAAGGCACTAAAATGGCTCTAAAACACCAAAGGAAAGGGCTAGAGTGCTGCAAATTGCAGCAAAACGTATTTAAGAGCATGGCAAGTGCTCTGCAAACAAATGTGGATAGGGAAATAACTTAAAACAACAAAAAAAAACAGAAAAATAAAGCAATGTTCTTCATCTCTGAAGGACGAGGCCCATATGGAGTAGGAGGGAGGTTGAGGTGGTGGTGGATGTGGCGGTCTCATAGGCGTGTGCACAGGGTGTGCCGGATGTGCCTGGGCACACCTTAATCACCTAGGGCACATAGCATTATCGCTCTGTTTGCCAGTGAGGAGATGGGAAAGATCTCCCTCGGACCTGCTCTGCTCTATTTCACTTTGCCAGCAGGGAGAGTAATGTATCGGGGCCATGTACATGTAGGCAAACACATGCATGTGTATTTAAACTTTGGGGTGCATACTCTAATGCAATAGGCTGCGCACACCTACGGGCGGTGTAGGTGGAAGTGGCGGTGGAGGAGGACCAGGGCCGGATTAAGAGCATCATGGGCTTGGTGCTTAGGATTTTGAAGGGCCTTAAGGGCCGTGCCTTGGCATGCACCCAGAGGAGGAAGGGTGCAGCCATGCATGCCTAATTCAACATGGGATGCTGTCTCTGAAGCCCATAAACACATCCATGCATCGGCAACTGTCCCTCCTTGTCCGTCCTTCGTGCTGTGTGGGGAGGTTCTGAGGGAGCTGCCTGGGGAAGCGAGCATAGAAGCCAGACTTCTGTGTTTACAAGTGACAGAAGAGCGGTAACAGTGAATATGGCCAACCCGGGGCCTATATAAAAGGTAGGGGCCTGGAGCTGCAGCTCCAATAGCCCCTACGTTAATCTGGCCCTGAGGAGGAGGACGAGGTAGCCAACACTGCTTCTTTTCACAAATTTTAAATGAGGGTACACCCCAAAAGAGTGAGAAAGAGCAAAAATGGAACAATGGGTGGGTAAGGTCAGTATCCATCACTATTCTGCACAAGGTACGGAAAAGTCCCGTGGGATCCATGCCTGGTTCATTTTAATGAACGTGAGCTTGTCCACATTGTCTCTGGACAGGCGGCTGCGCTTGTCTGTTATAACGCCCCCAGCCGTGCTAAATACCTGTTCAGATAATACACTGGCTGCAGGGCACGCCAGCACCTCCAAGGCGTAAAGGGCAAGCTCAGGCCATGTGCCCAATTTGGAGACCCAGAAGTTGAAGGGGGCAGACCCGTCATTCACTACATGTAGGCGTGTGCACACATACTGCTCCACCATGTTGGTAAAATGCTGCCTCCTGCTAAGACGTTCCATCTGAGCTGCTGGTGCTGCTGTTTGTTGTGGCGTGCTGACAAAGCTTTTCCACATTTCGGCCATGCTAACCCTGCCTTCTGAGGTGCTGGCGGTGCCCTGGTTGCGTTGGCGACCTCTTCCTCCTCCTCCTCCTCCTCCTCCTCCTCTGCCTTGTGCTTCCACTGTGGCCCCGCTGTCAGGTGGGAATGCCAGCAGCATCGCGTCTACCAGCGTGCGCTTGTACTCGCGCATCTTGCGATAGCGCTCCAGTGAGTGAATTAAGGACGGTACGTTGTCCTTGTAATGGGGATCCAGCAGCGTGGCCACCCAGTAATCAGCACAAGTTAGAATGTGGGCAACTCGGCGGTCGTTGTGGAGACACTGCAGCATGTAATCGCTCATGTGTGCCAGGCTGCCCAGAGGCAACGAAAGGCTGTCCTCTGTGGGAGATGTATCGTCCGTGTCCTCTGTATCCCCCCAGCCACGCACCAGTGATGGTCATGAGCTGGCCTGGGTGCCACCCTGCTGTGAACATGGTTCCATCTCCTCCTCCAGCTCCTCCTCCTCATCCTCCTCATCCTCCAGAACTGTGCCCCTGCTGGACAATTGTGTCCCTGGCGTTTGTGTGTGCAGGAACCCACCCTCGGAGCCCCTTGCGAATGACTGCCCTGAAAGCCTTGGAAATGTTACCTCTTCATCCTCCTCCTCCTCCTCATCCTGTGCCACATCCTCTTCCATCATCGCCCGAATTGTTTTTTCAAGGAGGCATAGAAGTGGGATAGTTAAGCTGAGAACGGCGTCATCGCCACTGGCTGTGTTGGTGGAGTACTCAAAACAACAAGGCACACAGGTCTCGCATGGAGGCCCAGTTATTGGTGGTGAAGTGGTGCTGTTCCGCAGAGCGACTCACGCGTGCGTGCTGCAGCTGAAACTCCACTATGGCCTGCTGCTACTCGCACAGTCTTTGCAGCATGCGCAAGGTGGAGTTCCAACTTGTGGGCACGTCACATATGAGGCAGTGAGCGGGAAGGCCGAAGTTACGCTGCAGCGCTGACAGGCGAGCAGCAGCAGGGTGAGAACGCCGAAAGTGCGCACAGACGGCCCGCACTTTCTGCAGCAGCTCTGACATATCGGGGTAGTTTTTAAGGAACCTCTGCACCACCAAATTCAGCACATGCGCCAGGCAAGGGATGTGCGTCAAACCGGCTAGGCCCAGAGCTGCTATGAGATTTCGCCCGTTATCGCACACCACCAGGCCGGGCTTGAGGCTCGCTGGCAGCAACCACTCATTTGTCTGCTGTTCCATGCTCCTCCACAACTCCTGCCCGGTGTGTGGTTTGTCCCCCAAACAGGCAAGTTGTAAAACTGCCTGCTGTCGTTTACCCCTGGCCGTGCTGAAGTTGGTGGTGAAGGTGTTACGCTGTCCGGATGAGGAGGCGGTAGAGGATGAGGAAGCGGAGTAGGATGAGTTAGGAACAGGAGGCAAACTGAAGCGCCCTGCAATCCTCGGTGGTGGAAGGACATGCGCCAAATTGCTATCCGCCTCAGGCCCATCCGCCACTGCATTTACCCAGTGTGCCGTTAGGGAGATATAACGCCCCTGACCGTGCTTACTGGTCCATGTATCGGTAGTTAGGTGGACCTTGGCACAGATGGCGTTGCGCAGTGCACACCTGATTTTTCCCCCACTTGGTTGTGCAGGGAAGGGATGGCTTGCCTGGAAAAGTAGTGGCGGCTGGGCACAACGTACTGTGGGACAGCCACCGACATAAGGTTTTTAAAACTGTGCGTCTCCACCAGACGGAATGACAGCATTTCAAAGGCCAAGAATTTTGAAATGCTGGCATTCAGGGCCAGGGATCGCGGGTGGGTAGGGGGGTACTTCCTCTTCCTATCAAGTGTTTGGGAGATGGAAAGCTGAACGCTTCCACGGGACATTGTGGAGATGGTTGCTGACCCAGGTGGTGGTGTTGCTGACAGATCCTCTGTTTGCGGGGTGGCAGGTGTTGGTATCACTATAGATGTGGCTGGAGCGGCCGAGACTGCAGCAGAAGAGGAAGCAGGATGAGTCAGAGACGTTTCTTGGTTTTGAAGGTGTCTACTCCACTGCAGCTCGTGCTTTGCACTTAGATGCCTGATCATGCAGGTTGTGTTTAGGTTGAGAAGGTTTATGCCTCGCTTCAGGCTCTGATTGCACAGGGTGCAAACCACTCGTGTCCTGTCATCAGCACATTTTCTAAAGAACTTCCACGCTAGAGAACTCCTTTGAGCTGACTTTGGTGCGCTCCTTCCCTTGCTGCATTGGGCAGTAGCAGGCGTAGTGTCTAGGGCATGGGCGCTCCACTTCTGCACCCTGCTCCCTCTTCTGCTGTGCTGGTGGCTCTGTGCGACCACCGCCTCTTCCTCCAAACTACTCAGGTCACCTGCATGACGTTCATTCCATGTGGGGTCGAGGACCTCATCGTCCTCCACATCATCTTCCACCCAGTCTTCACCCCTGCCCTCCTTGTCGGTCTCCACAATGCTGAACGCCGCAGCAGTTGGCACCTGCGTTTCGTCATCATCGGAGACGTGCTGCGATGGTCCTTGCATGTACTCATCTTGAGAAATGAGTGGTTGGGCATCGCTGCACTCAATCTCTTCCACTTCTGGGGCAGGGCTAGGTGGATGGCCCTGGGAAACCCTGCTGACAGAGTCCTTAAAAAGAACAAGAGACTGCTGTATGGCTTGGGGCTCAGACTGCTTGCCTGATTTGCAAGGGGGTGAGGTGAAAGACGGTTGGACATCGGCTGCAGGTGCCAACTCTGACCTTTCTGCAGTAGACTGGGTGGGAGACAATGTGAAGGAACTGGAGGCACTGTCAGCAGCAAACCAATCTACTATCGCCTCTACGTGTTCTGGCCTCATCACTTCTAGAGGCGTATGATGCCCTACCAAATACTGATGCAGGTTCTGTCGCCTACTCACACTTGAGGAAGGTGTTTCACTTGTGCGTGTAGCTGGCACAGATCGACCACGTCCTCTCCTTGCAACAGGAGCTCTACCAGCAGCACCACGACCCAGGCCACGGCCCCTATTTGACGGTCTCCTCATATTTCTGTAATTTAAGATCTTGCCCTAGAAAGGTGTTTATTGAATAGCGAAACAAAACAAAAACAGTATCGCACAGGTGTATCTCACAGTCAAATATGCAAACTTTGCCGCAATTTAATGTTTTTTACCCCAAAAGGGTGTATATTGAATAGCGGAATAGGATAAAAAACGGTGTATCTCACACGTACAAACACAGACTAGGCCCGATTACATTTTTTTGTACCCTAAAGGGAGGATGAGGAAGAGGAGTAGGAGGAGTTGGGAACAGGAGGCAAACTGAAGCGCCCTGCAATCCTTGGCGGGGGAAGGAGATGCGCCAAACAAATTTAAAAGGTGTATCTCACACGTACCGATACAGACTATGCGGTAATTTAATTTTTTACACTCCAAAAGGGTGTATATTGAATAGCGGAATAGGAAAAATTTTATAATACGGTGTATCTCACACGTACAAACACAGACTAGGCCCCGATTACAAATTTTTGTACCCTAAAGGCAGGATGAGGAAGAGGAGTAGGAGGAGTGTGGAACAGGAGGCAAACTGAAGCGCCCTGCAATCCTTGGCGGGGGAAGGAGATGCGCCAAACAAATTTAAAAGGTGTATCTCACAAGTACCGATACAGACTATGCCGTAATTTAATTTTTTACACTCCAAAAGGGTGTATATTGAATAGCAGAATAGGAAAACTTTTATAATACGGTGTATCTCACACGTACAAACACAGACTAGGCCCCGATTACAATTTTTTGTACCCTAAAGGCAGGATGAGGAAGAGGAGTAGGAGGAGTTGGAAACAGGAGGCAAACTGAAGCGCCCTGCAATCCTCGGCGGTAGAAGGAGATGCGCCAAACTAATTTAAAAAGGTGTATCTCACATGTACCGATACAGACTATCCCGCAATTTAATTTTTTACACTCAAAGAGGGTGTATATTGAATAGCGGAATAGGACAAATTTTACAAAACGGTGTATCTCACACGTACAAACAAAAACTAGGCCCCGATTACAATTTTTTGTACCCTAAAGGCAGGATGAGGAAGAGGAGTAGGAGGAGCAGGCAGGAGGCAGACTGAAGCACCCTCAAATCCTCGGCAGTATGAGACGCGCCCCAAAAATTGGAAAGGTGTATCTCACACGTACCGACACAGAATATCACGCAATTTAATTGTTTATACCCAAAGGTTTTGATTAAATAGCGGAATAGAAAATATGATCAAAAAAAAGTGTATGTATATCACACGTACAGAAGCACACTAGGCCCCAATTACTATTGTTTGTACCCCTAAAGGCAGGATGAGGAGTAGGGGGAGTATGGAACAGGCAGCACCCTCAAATCTTCAGAAGTATGAGATGAACCCCAAAAACTTGGAAAGGTGGATCTCACACGTACCAACACAGACTATCCCGCAATTTAATTGATCCCCAAAGGTTTTTATTGAATAGCGGAATAGGAAATATGATCAAAAAAAGTGTATGTATCTCACACGTACAGAAGCACACTAGGCCCCAATTACTATTGTTTGTACCCCTAAAAGGATGGATGAGGAGTAGGAGGAGTATGGAACAGGCAGCACCCTCAAATCTTCAGAAGTATGAGATGAACCCCAAAAACTTGGAAAGGTGGATCTCACACGTACCAACACAGACTATCCCCCAATTTAACTGATCCCCAAAGGTTTTTGATTAAATAGCGGAATAGAAAATATGATCAAAAAAAAGTGTATGTATATCACACTTACAGAAGCACACTAGGCCCCAATTACTATTGTTTGTACCCCTAAAGGCAGGATGAGGAGTAGGGGGAGTATGGAACAGGCAGCACCCTCAAATCTATAGAAGTATGAGATGAACCCCAAAAACTTGGAAAGGTGGATCTCACACGTACCAACACAGACTATCCCGCAATTTAATTGATCCCCAAAGGTTTTTATTGAATAGCGGAATAGGAAATATGATCAAAAAAAGTGTATGTATCTCACACGTACAGAAGCACACTAGGCCCCAATTACTATTGTTTGTACCCCTAAAAGGATGGATGAGGAGTAGGAGGAGTATGGAACAGGCAGCACCCTCAAATCTTCAGAAGTATGATATGAACCCCAAAAACTTGGAAAGGTGGATCTCACACGTACCAACACAGACTATCCCCCAATTTAACTGATCCCCAAAGGTTTTTTGATTAAATAGCGGAATAGAAAATATGATCAAAAAAAGTGTATGTATATCACACGTACACAACCACACTAGGCCCCAATTACTATTGTTTGTACCCCTAAAAGGATGGATGAGGAGTAGGAGGAGTATGGAACAGGCAGCACCCTCAAATCTTCAGAAGTATGAGATGAACCACAAAAACTTGGAAAGGTGGATCTCACACGTACCAACACAGACTATCCCGCAATTTAATTGATCCCCAAAGGTTTTTATTGAATAGCGGAATAGAAAATATGATCAAAAAAAGTGTATGTATTTCACACGTACAGAAGCACACTAGGCCCCAATTACTATTGTTTGTACCCCTAAAAGGATGGATGAGGAGTAGGAGGAGTATGGAACAGGCAGCACCCTCAAATTTTCAGAAGTATGAGATGAACCCCAAAAACTTGGAAAGGTGGATCTCACACGTACCAACACAGACTATCCCCCAATTTAACTGATCCCCAAAGGTTTTTGATTAAATAGCGGAATAGAAAATATGATCAAAAAAAGTGTATGTATATCACACTTACACAACCACACTAGGCCCCAATTACTATTGTTTGTACCCCTAAAAGGATGGATGAGGAGTAGGAGGAGTATGGAACAGGCAGCACCCTCAAATCTTCAGAAGTATGAGATGAACCCCAAAAACTTGGAAAGGTGGATCTCACACGTACCAACACAGACTATCCCGCAATTTAATTGATCCCCAAAGGTTTTTATTGAATATCGGAATAGGAAATATGATCAAAAAAAGTGTATGTATCTCACACGTACAGAAGCACACTAGGCCCCAATTACTATTTTTGTACCCCTAAAAGGATGGATGAGGAGTAGGAGGAGTATGGAACAGGCAGCACCCTCAAATGTTCAGAAGTATGAGATGAACCCCAAAAACTTGGAAAGGTGGATCTCACACGTACCAACACAGACTATCCCCCAATTTAACTGATCCCCAAAGGTTTTTGATTAAATAGCGGAATAGAAAATATGATCCAAAAAAGTGTATGTATATCACACGTACACAACCACACTAGGCCCCAATTACTATTGTTTGTACCCCTAAAAGGCTGGATGAGGAGTAGGGGGAGTATGGAACAGGCAGCACCCTCAAATCTTCAGAAGTATGATATGAACCCCAAAAACTTGGAAAGGTGGATCTCACACGTACCAACACAGACTATCCCCCAATTTAACTGATCCCCAAAGGTTTTTTGATTAAATAGCGGAATAGAAAATATGATCAAAAAAAGTGTATGTATATCACACGTACACAACCACACTAGGCCCCAATTACTATTGTTTGTACCCCTAAAAGGATGGATGAGGAGTAGGAGGAGTATGGAACAGGCAGCACCCTCAAATCTTCAGAAGTATGAGATGAACCCCAAAAACTTGGAAAGGTGGATCTCACACGTACCAACACAGACTATCCCGCAATTTAATTGATCCCCAAAGGTTTTTATTGAATAGCGGAATAGGAAATATGATCAAAAAAAGTGTATGTATTTCACACGTACAGAAGCACACTAGGCCCCAATTACTATTGTTTGTACCCCTAAAAGGATGGATGAGGAGTAGGAGGAGTATGGAACAGGCAGCACCCTCAAATTTTCAGAAGTATGAGATGAACCCCAAAAACTTGGAAAGGTGGATCTCACACGTACCAACACAGACTATCCCCCAATTTAACTGATCCCCAAAGGTTTTTGATTAAATAGCGGAATAGAAAATATGATCAAAAAAAGTGTATGTATATCACACTTACACAACCACACTAGGCCCCAATTACTATTGTTTGTACCCCTAAAAGGATGGATGAGGAGTAGGAGGAGTATGGAACAGGCAGCACCCTCAAATCTTCAGAAGTATGAGATGAACCCCAAAAACTTGGAAAGGTGGATCTCACACGTACCAACACAGACTATCCCGCAATTTAATTGATCCCCAAAGGTTTTTATTGAATATCGGAATAGGAAATATGATCAAAAAAAGTGTATGTATCTCACACGTACAGAAGCACACTAGGCCCCAATTACTATTTTTGTACCCCTAAAAGGATGGATGAGGAGTAGGAGGAGTATGGAACAGGCAGCACCCTCAAATGTTCAGAAGTATGAGATGAACCCCAAAAACTTGGAAAGGTGGATCTCACACGTACCAACACAGACTATCCCCCAATTTAACTGATCCCCAAAGGTTTTTGATTAAATAGCGGAATAGAAAATATGATCCAAAAAAGTGTATGTATATCACACGTACACAACCACACTAGGCCCCAATTACTATTGTTTGTACCCCTAAAAGGCTGGATGAGGAGTAGGGGGAGTATGGAACAGGCAGCACCCTCAAATCTTCAGAAGTATGATATGAACCCCAAAAACTTGGAAAGGTGGATCTCACACGTACCAACACAGACTATCCCCCAATTTAACTGATCCCCAAAGGTTTTTTGATTAAATAGCGGAATAGAAAATATGATCAAAAAAAGTGTATGTATATCACACGTACACAACCACACTAGGCCCCAATTACTATTGTTTGTACCCCTAAAAGGATGGATGAGGAGTAGGAGGAGTATGGAACAGGCAGCACCCTCAAATCTTCAGAAGTATGAGATGAACCCCAAAAACTTGGAAAGGTGGATCTCACACGTACCAACACAGACTATCCCGCAATTTAATTGATCCCCAAAGGTTTTTATTGAATAGCGGAATAGGAAATATGATCAAAAAAAGTGTATGTATTTCACACGTACAGAAGCACACTAGGCCCCAATTACTATTGTTTGTACCCCTAAAAGGATGGATGAGGAGTAGGAGGAGTATGGAACAGGCAGCACCCTCAAATGTTCAGAAGTATGAGATGAACCCCAAAAACTTGGAAAGGTGGATCTCACACGTACCAACACAGACTATCCCCCAATTTAACTGATCCCCAAAGGTTTTTGATTAAATAGCGGAATAGAAAATATGATCCAAAAAAGTGTATGTATATCACACGTAAACAACCACACTAGGCCCAAATTACTATTGTTTGTACCCCTAAAAGGATGGATGAGGAGTAGGAGGAGTATGGAACAGGCAGCACCCTCAAATCTTCAGAAGTATGAGATGAACCCCAAAAACTTGGAAAGGTGGATCTCACACGTACCAACACAGACTATCCCCCAATTTAACTGATCCCCAAAGGTTTTTGATTAAATAGCGGAATAGAAAATATGATCCAAAAAAGTGTATGTATATCACACGTACACAACCACACTAGGCCCCAATTACTATTGTTTGTACCCCTAAAAGGCTGGATGAGGAGTAGGGGGAGTATGGAACAGGCAGCACCCTCAAATCTTCAGAAGTATGAGATGAACCCCAAAAACTTGGAAAGGTGGATCTCACACGTACCAACACAGACTATCCTGTAATTTAACTGATCCCCAAAGGTTTTTATTGAATAGCGGAATAGGAAATATGATCAAAAAAAGTGTATGTATCTCACACGTACAGAAGCACACTAGGCCCCAATTACTATTGTTTGTACCCCTAAAAGGATGGATGAGGAGTAGGAGGAGTATGGAACAGGCAGCACCCTCAAATGTTCTGAAGTATGAGATGAACCCCAAAAACTTGGAAAGGTGGATCTCACACGTACCAACACAGACTATCCCCCAATTTAACTGATCCCCAAAGGTTTTTGATTAAATAGCGGAATAGAAAATATGATCCAAAAAAGTGTATGTATATCACACGTACACAACCACACTAGGCCCCAATTACTATTGTTTGTACCCCTAAAAGGCTGGATGAGGAGTAGGGGGAGTATGGAACAGGCAGCACCCTCTAATCTTCAGAAGTATGAGATGAACCCCAAAAACTTGGAAAGGTGGATCTCACACGTACCAACACAGACTATCCCCCAATTTAACTGATCCCCAAAGGTTTTTGATTAAATAGCGGAATAGAAAATATGATCAAAAAAAGTGTATGTATATCACACGTACACAACCACACTAGGCCCCAATTACTATTGTTTGTACCCCTAAAAGGATGGATGAGGAGTAGGAGGAGTATAGAACAGGCAGCACCCTCAAATCTTCAGAAGTATTAGATGAACCCCAAAAACTTGGAAAGGTGGATCTCACACATATCAACACAGACTATCCCACAATTTAATTGATCCCCATAGGTTTTTATTGAATAGCGGAATAGGAAATATGATCAAAAAAAGTGTATGTATCTCACACGTACAGAAGCACACTAGGCCCCAATTACTATTGTTTGTACCCCTAAAAGGATGGATGAGGAGTAGGAGGAGTATGGAACAGGCAGCACCCTCAAATCTTCAGAAGTATGAGATGAACCCCAAAAACTTGGAAAGGTGGATCTCACACGTACCAACACAGACTATCCCCCAATTTAACTGATCCCCAAAGGTTTTTGATTAAATAGCGGAATAGAAAATATGATCCAAAAAAGTGTATGTATATCACACGTACACAACCACACTAGGCCCCAATTACTATTGTTTGTACCCCTAAAAGGATGGATGAGGAGTAGGAGGAGTATGGAACAGGCAGCACCCTCAAACCTTCAGAAGTATGAGATGAACCCCAAAAACTTGGAAAGGTGGATCTCACACGTACCAACACAGACTATCCCCCAATTTAACTGATCCCCAAAGGTTTTTGATTAAATAGCGGAATAGAAAATATGATCCAAAAAAGTGTATGTATATCACACGTACACAACCACACTAGGCCCCAATTACTATTGTTTGTACCCCTAAAAGGCTGGATGAGGAGTAGGGGGAGTATGGAACAGGCAGCACCCTCAAATCTTCAGAAGTATGAGATGAACCCCAAAAACTTGGAAAGGTGGATCTCACACGTACCAACACAGACTATCCCCCAATTTAACTGATCCCCAAAGGTTTTTTGATTAAATAGCGGAATAGAAAATATGATCAAAAAAAGTGTATGTATATCACACGTACACAACCACACTAGGCCCCAATTACTATTGTTTGTACCCCTAAAAGGATGGATGAGGAGTAGGAGGAGTATGGAACAGGCAGCACCCTCAAATCTTCAGAAGTATGAGATGAACCCCAAAAACTTGGAAAGGTGGATCTCACACGTACCAACACAGACTATCCCGCAATTTAATTGATCCCCAAAGGTTTTTATTGAATATCGGAATAGGAAATATGATCAAAAAAAGTGTATGTATCTCACACGTACAGAAGCACACTAGGCCCCAATTACTATTTTTGTACCCCTAAAAGGATGGATGAGGAGTAGGAGGAGTATGGAACAGGCAGCACCCTCAAATGTTCAGAAGTATGAGATGAACCCCAAAAACTTGGAAAGGTGGATCTCACACGTACCAACACAGACTATCCCCCAATTTAATTGATCCCCAAAGGTTTTTGATTAAATAGCGGAATAGAAAATATGATCCAAAAAAGTGTATGTATATCACACGTACACAACCACACTAGGCCCAAATTACTATTGTTTGTACCCCTAAAAGGATGGATGAGGAGTAGGAGGAGTATGGAACAGGCAGCACCTTCAAATCTTCAGAAGTATGAGATGAACCCCAAAAACTTGGAAAGGTGGATCTCACACGTACCAACACAGACTATCCCCCAATTTAACTGATCCCCAAAGGTTTTTGATTAAATAGCGGAATAGAAAATATGATCCAAAAAAGTGTATGTATATCACACGTACACAACCACACTAGGCCCCAATTACTATTGTTTGTACCCCTAAAAGGCTGGATGAGGAGTACGGGGAGTATGGAACAGGCAGCACCCTCAAATCTTCAGAAGTATGATATGAACCCCAAAAACTTGGAAAGGTGGATCTCACACGTACCAACACAGACTATCCCCCAATTTAACTGATCCCCAAAGGTTTTTTGATTAAATAGCGGAATAGAAAATATGATCAAAAAAAGTGTATGTATATCACACGTACACAACCACACTAGGCCCCAATTACTATTGTTTGTACCCCTAAAAGGATGGATGAGGAGTAGGAGGAGTATGGAACAGGCAGCACCCTCAAATCTTCAGAAGTATGAGATGAACCACAAAAACTTGGAAAGGTGGATCTCACACGTACCAACACAGACTATCCCGCAATTTAATTGATCCCCAAAGGTTTTTATTGAATAGCGGAATAGAAAATATGATCAAAAAAAGTGTATGTATTTCACACGTACAGAAGCACACTAGGCCCCAATTACTATTGTTTGTACCCCTAAAAGGATGGATGAGGAGTAGGAGGAGTATGGAACAGGCAGCACCCTCAAATTTTCAGAAGTATGAGATGAACCCCAAAAACTTGGAAAGGTGGATCTCACACGTACCAACACAGACTATCCCCCAATTTAACTGATCCCCAAAGGTTTTTGATTAAATAGCGGAATAGAAAATATGATCAAAAAAAGTGTATGTATATCACACTTACACAACCACACTAGGCCCCAATTACTATTGTTTGTACCCCTAAAAGGATGGATGAGGAGTAGGAGGAGTATGGAACAGGCAGCACCCTCAAATCTTCAGAAGTATGAGATGAACCCCAAAAACTTGGAAAGGTGGATCTCACACGTACCAACACAGACTATCCCGCAATTTAATTGATCCCCAAAGGTTTTTATTGAATATCGGAATAGGAAATATGATCAAAAAAAGTGTATGTATCTCACACGTACAGAAGCACACTAGGCCCCAATTACTATTTTTGTACCCCTAAAAGGATGGATGAGGAGTAGGAGGAGTATGGAACAGGCAGCACCCTCAAATGTTCAGAAGTATGAGATGAACCCCAAAAACTTGGAAAGGTGGATCACACACGTACCAACACAGACTATCCCCCAATTTAACTGATCCCCAAAGGTTTTTGATTAAATAGCGGAATAGAAAATATGATCCAAAAAAGTGTATGTATATCACACGTACACAACCACACTAGGCCCCAATTACTATTGTTTGTACCCCTAAAAGGCTGGATGAGGAGTAGGGGGAGTATGGAACAGGCAGAACCCTCAAATCTTCAGAAGTATGATATGAACCCCAAAAACTTGGAAAGGTGGATCTCACACGTACCAACACAGACTATCCCCCAATTTAACTGATCCCCAAAGGGTTTTTGATTAAATAGCGGAATAGAAAATATGATCAAAAAAAGTGTATGTATATCACACGTACACAACCACACTAGGCCCCAATTACTATTGTTTGTACCCCTAAAAGGATGGATGAGGAGTAGGAGGAGTATGGAACAGGCAGCACCCTCAAATCTTCAGAAGTATGAGATGAACCCCAAAAACTTGGAAAGGTGGATCTCACACGTACCAACACAGACTATCCCGCAATTTAATTGATCCCCAAAGGTTTTTATTGAATAGCGGAATAGGAAATATGATCAAAAAAAGTGTATGTATTTCACACGTACAGAAGCACACTAGGCCCCAATTACTATTGTTTGTACCCCTAAAAGGATGGATGAGGAGTAGGAGGAGTATGGAACAGGCAGCACCCTCAAATGTTCAGAAGTATGAGATGAACCCCAAAAACTTGGAAAGGTGGATCTCACACGTACCAACACAGACTATCCCCCAATTTAACTGATCCCCAAAGGTTTTTGATTAAATAGCGGAATAGAAAATATGATCCAAAAAAGTGTATGTATATCACACGTAAACAACCACACTAGGCCCAAATTACTATTGTTTGTACCCCTAAAAGGATGGATGAGGAGTAGGAGGAGTATGGAACAGGCAGCACCCTCAAATCTTCAGAAGTATGAGATGAACCCCAAAAACTTGGAAAGGTGGATCTCACACGTACCAACACAGACTATCCCCCAATTTAACTGATCCCCAAAGGTTTTTGATTAAATAGCGGAATAGAAAATATGATCCAAAAAAGTGTATGTATATCACACGTACACAACCACACTAGGCCCCAATTACTATTGTTTGTACCCCTAAAAGGCTGGATGAGGAGTAGGGGGAGTATGGAACAGGCAGCACCCTCAAATCTTCAGAAGTATGAGATGAACCCCAAAAACTTGGAAAGGTGGATCTCACACGTACCAACACAGACTATCCTGTAATTTAACTGATCCCCAAAGGTTTTTATTGAATAGCGGAATAGGAAATATGATCAAAAAAAGTGTATGTATCTCACACGTACAGAAGCACACTAGGCCCCAATTACTATTGTTTGTACCCCTAAAAGGATGGATGAGGAGTAGGAGGAGTATGGAACAGGCAGCACCCTCAAATCTTCAGAAGTATGAGATGAACCCCAAAAACTTGGAAAGGTGGATCTCACACGTACCAACACAGACTATCCCCCAATTTAACTGATCCCCAAAGGTTTTTGATTAAATAGCGGAATAGAAAATATGATCCAAAAAAGTGTATGTATATCACACGTACACAACCACACTAGGCCCCAATTACTATTGTTTGTACCCCTAAAAGGCTGGATGAGGAGTAGGGGGAGTATGGAACAGGCAGCACCCTCTAATCTTCAGAAGTATGAGATGAACCCCAAAAACTTGGAAAGGTGGATCTCACACGTACCAACACAGACTATCCCCCAATTTAACTGATCCCCAAAGGTTTTTGATTAAATAGCGGAATAGAAAATATGATCAAAAAAAGTGTATGTATATCACACGTACACAACCACACTAGGCCCCAATTACTATTGTTTGTACCCCTAAAAGGATGGATGAGGAGTAGGAGGAGTATAGAACAGGCAGCACCCTCAAATCTTCAGAAGTATTAGATGAACCCCAAAAACTTGGAAAGGTGGATCTCACACATATCAACACAGACTATCCCACAATTTAATTGATCCCCATAGGTTTTTATTGAATAGCGGAATAGGAAATATGATCAAAAAAAGTGTATGTATCTCACACGTACAGAAGCACACTAGGCCCCAATTACTATTGTTTGTACCCCTAAAAGGATGGATGAGGAGTAGGAGGAGTATGGAACAGGCAGCACCCTCAAATCTTCAGAAGTATGAGATGAACCCCAAAAACTTGGAAAGGTGGATCTCACACGTACCAACACAGACTATCCCCCAATTTAACTGATCCCCAAAGGTTTTTGATTAAATAGCGGAATAGAAAATATGATCCAAAAAAGTGTATGTATATCACACGTACACAACCACACTAGGCCCCAATTACTATTGTTTGTACCCCTAAAAGGATGGATGAGGAGTAGGAGGAGTATGGAACAGGCAGCACCCTCAAATGTTCAGAAGTATGAGATGAACCCCAAAAACTTGGAAAGGTGGATCTCACACGTACCAACACAGACTATCCCCCAATTTAACTGATCCCCAAAGGTTTTTGATTAAATAGCGGAATAGAAAATATGATCCAAAAAAGTGTATGTATATCACACGTAAACAACCACACTAGGCCCAAATTACTATTGTTTGTACCCCTAAAAGGATGGATGAGGAGTAGGAGGAGTATGGAACAGGCAGCACCCTCAAATCTTCAGAAGTATGAGATGAACCCCAAAAACTTGGAAAGGTGGATCTCACACGTACCAACACAGACTATCCCCCAATTTAACTGATCCCCAAAGGTTTTTGATTAAATAGCGGAATAGAAAATATGATCCAAAAAAGTGTATGTATATCACACGTACACAACCACACTAGGCCCCAATTACTATTGTTTGTACCCCTAAAAGGCTGGATGAGGAGTAGGGGGAGTATGGAACAGGCAGCACCCTCAAATCTTCAGAAGTATGAGATGAACCCCAAAAACTTGGAAAGGTGGATCTCACACGTACCAACACAGACTATCCTGTAATTTAACTGATCCCCAAAGGTTTTTATTGAATAGCGGAATAGGAAATATGATCAAAAAAAGTGTATGTATCTCACACGTACAGAAGCACACTAGGCCCCAATTACTATTGTTTGTACCCCTAAAAGGATGGATGAGGAGTAGGAGGAGTATGGAACAGGCAGCACCCTCAAATCTTCAGAAGTATGAGATGAACCCCAAAAACTTGGAAAGGTGGATCTCACACGTACCAACACAGACTATCCCCCAATTTAACTGATCCCCAAAGGTTTTTGATTAAATAGCGGAATAGAAAATATGATCCAAAAAAGTGTATGTATATCACACGTACACAACCACACTAGGCCCCAATTACTATTGTTTGTACCCCTAAAAGGCTGGATGAGGAGTAGGGGGAGTATGGAACAGGCAGCACCCTCTAATCTTCAGAAGTATGAGATGAACCCCAAAAACTTGGAAAGGTGGATCTCACACGTACCAACACAGACTATCCCCCAATTTAACTGATCCCCAAAGGTTTTTGATTAAATAGCGGAATAGAAAATATGATCAAAAAAAGTGTATGTATATCACACGTACACAACCACACTAGGCCCCAATTACTATTGTTTGTACCCCTAAAAGGATGGATGAGGAGTAGGAGGAGTATAGAACAGGCAGCACCCTCAAATCTTCAGAAGTATTAGATGAACCCCAAAAACTTGGAAAGGTGGATCTCACACATATCAACACAGACTATCCCACAATTTAATTGATCCCCATAGGTTTTTATTGAATAGCGGAATAGGAAATATGATCAAAAAAAGTGTATGTATCTCACACGTACAGAAGCACACTAGGCCCCAATTACTATTGTTTGTACCCCTAAAAGGATGGATGAGGAGTAGGAGGAGTATGGAACAGGCAGCACCCTCAAATCTTCAGAAGTATGAGATGAACCCCAAAAACTTGGAAAGGTGGATCTCACACGTACCAACACAGACTATCCCCCAATTTAACTGATCCCCAAAGGTTTTTGATTAAATAGCGGAATAGAAAATATGATCCAAAAAAGTGTATGTATATCACACGTACACAACCACACTAGGCCCCAATTACTATTGTTTGTACCCCTAAAAGGATGGATGAGGAGTAGGAGGAGTATGGAACAGGCAGCACCCTCAAACCTTCAGAAGTATGAGATGAACCCCAAAAACTTGGAAAGGTGGATCTCACACGTACCAACACAGACTATCCCCCAATTTAACTGATCCCCAAAGGTTTTTGATTAAATAGCGGAATAGAAAATATGATCCAAAAAAGTGTATGTATATCACACGTACACAACCACACTAGGCCCCAATTACTATTGTTTGTACCCCTAAAAGGCTGGATGAGGAGTAGGGGGAGTATGGAACAGGCAGCACCCTCAAATCTTCAGAAGTATGAGATGAACCCCAAAAACTTGGAAAGGTGGATCTCACACGTACCAACACAGACTATCCCCCAATTTAACTGATCCCCAAAGGTTTTTGATTAAATAGCGGAATAGAAAATATGATCCAAAAAAGTGTATGTATATCACACGTACACAACCACACTAGGCCCCAATTACTATTGTTTTTACCCCTAAAAGGCTGGATGAGGAGTAGGGGGAGTATGGAACAGGCAGCACCCTCAAATCTTCAGAAGTATGAGATGAACCCCAAAAACCCCAAATATCATTCAGCTCTGCTGCAGGCCACAACTTAATTTTTTTTAACTCAAGGCTGTATATTGAATAGTGGAATAGAAAAAAAGTGTATGATTTTTGAAACCACTCAATATTAGCACATATGAACTGAACACAGCAGTCAGTCACTCAGCACAGCACAGCTGAAGGAAAAAGGCTGCACACAGTGCCTGATAGAAAAATACCTTTCTCCCTCCTCCTCAGTGGGCAAAAAAGATTTTTTGCACTGCACCCCAAAAAGATTGTGTTCACTGTACCCCAAAAAAATTGTGTTCACTGCACCCCAAAAAGATTGTGTTCACTGCACCCCAAAAATATTGTGTTCACTGTACCCCAAAAAGATTGTGTTCACTGCACCCCAAAAAGATTGTGTTCACTGCACCCCACACACAGCAAAATGGATGTGGATCACTGACACCTGCCTATCTCCTATCCCACACCAGACAGCAATATCGATTGTAGTTTGTAGAACACACTTTCCCTAAAAATCAGCAGACTCTATCCCTAACAGGATTGATAAGATCGTAGATCGGGACTGCAAAACCCACCCCACACAGCAATATCGATTGTAGTTTGTAGAACACACTTTCCCTAAAAATCAGCAGACTCTATCCCTAACAGGATTGATAAGATCGTAGATCGGGACTGCAAACCCCACCCCACACAGCAATATCGGTTGTAGTTTGTAGAACACACTTTCCCTAAAAATCAGCAGACTCTGTCCCTAACAGGATTGATAAGATCGTAGATCGGGTGACTGCAAACCCCACCCCACACAGCAATGTCGATTGTAGTTTGTAGAACGCACTGTCCCTAAAATCAGCAGACTCTCTCCCTAAAATGCCTACAACTCGCCCTGCCTAACACACTCCGACCTGTCCCTCAATTCTATCCGGACACAAATGTTTTTTTTTTTCCTGTCTGTCCCTAATCAGCAGCCAGCACGTTGATGTGTGCTCTCTCCTTGATCTAAACAGCAGAATGACGCCGCAGCGGCGCTGCCTCGAACTTATAAAGACTTGGTCACATGCTTCAGACGGCCAATCACAGCTACTGATACATTTGCAGGCATGGCTGGGATGGCTTAGGCACACCAGTTAAACGCTTGTTGATTGGCTGTTGAAAGCCCGCCATGAAAAGCGCGCCAAAGCATGCAAAACCCGGAAATAAAACAACCGAACACGGATTTTTACCCGAATATACAGTAAAGTGTTCGTGTCCGTGTTTGGGTAACAAAAATCCAATTATTCGGTACGAACACGAATAATACAGTCCGTGTTCGCTCAACCCTACTCACTACACAGACACACTCCACTGACACACTACAATATACTGCAGTAAAACAGCACTAAGGCACAGAAATATACTGTGTTAAACATGCACTAACGCACAGAATCATACTGTGTGAAATGGGCAGTAATGCACTGAAATTTACTTCGTTAAATGTGCACTAACACACAGAAATATACTGCCTTAAATGTGCAGTAATGCACTGAAATATACTGCGTTAAATGTGCACTAACGCACAGACATATACTGCGTTAAACGGCACGTAACACAAAGAAATATACTGCGTTAAACGTGCACTAACGCACTGAACTATAATGCAGTAAACCTGCCCTAACTAAAAAAAGCTGACACTAAAGTAAAAATAGATGGTCAGGTCACTACACTAAACACTGAACTATCACTAGATTCACACTAAAGTAAAAATGAATGTTTGCACTACACTCGCACTGACTGAGCTATCACTTGATTCAGACTAAACTGGTATTCTACACTGACAATAGAATCCGAATAGCACACTAAATCTCTAGCAGTGCTGAACAGAGCCCTGTTCTTTCTCTCTCCATGCCGATGTCACACTACAAATGACCGCTATTGAAAGAATACTTTTATAGTGTGGGGTGGGACTGAGAGCAATGAGCCATGATTGGATAGATTCATCATTACTTTCGCCAATCATAGCTCTGACAGTGCTCTGATTGGGTAAAGCTTTTGTTGCTTCAGCCAATCGGGGCTTCCAATGCACTGTGCATTGTGGTCAATCGGCGGGCCGAACAAGCGGTTGAACACCCTGATAATTAGGGGTTTTCATCGAATGGGTGAGCAGCTAATGTTTGGCCTAAACTCATGCTCTGGCTGAACCGTTTGCCCATACTTAATCAAAACACAGGTAGGGTATTAAATAAAAAACTATAATGAATCTAATGGTTATAAATAACATTTAATGACCACAGAGTCTATTGGACCCTCAGAGAGTATGGATATTTTAAAAAAAATAAGGGAAAAAAAACCTCTTGTTAAATGCAATCACAAAACATGTAATCACAAAAAGATGACTCTATATTACATGCAGAAAGCTGAAAACAGATCACTAAAACAAATCACAGGATAGCTATAGATAGAAGGGGTATAGAAATAGGTCCATTCATTTGACTCGAATGCAATAATATCCCGCTCTATATTCATACCAAATCAGCTTTCTAATTGAGAAACCCCTCTTTTAAGGGATTCACCCCTCCAAGGTGCCTTGTATTTATCTATTGCAATAAAGATGGTACCTTTAGGGTCTCTATTGTGTCAGCACATATAGTGTTTGAGGACACTGTGTTCCTTCAGACCTTTTCTTATGTTTTTAATATGTTCATTAACCCTCACCAAAAGAAAACAGGGACAGGAAATAAGATAAACAACGTTTTTTGGATGCACAGGTGATAAAGAAATTAATGGTAAAGGATCTGGATGTAGTTGTGAAAGTAAAGCTATCAATCTTTATATTTCTGAACTGATTATGTTGACAGACCTAACACTTCCTGCAAGGATAATATCCTTTTAGTCATGAAAGAAGGATGGATTTCTGGGGGATCCAGTACATTCGGGGTCAATTTGAGTCGTAAAGATGGAACCCCTCCTTATATCACATTAGGTTTAGTTGGTAAAAGTGGGCCTAAGATGTTATCGTTTTAAGGACCGCCCAATGTTTAATGATTATGTTGTTGATTTGATTGTGCTACATGAAATACGATGTAACCATTGACCATCTGTATCGGTCAGAGTTATTCGTTCTATCATCTTTATCTTGCAGCAGATCCTCCCTATTAATATCCCTTATTCGTCCAATCTCCACGTCTAAGTCCTGTTGAAATTATTCTTTTGCAGGAAACGATCTCTTAAAATAGGAGCCTGGTTGTCAAAGTCCCTGATATCCATGCAGTTACAGCGCAGTCCTAAAAACTGACCATGGGGCACTGCATGGAGCCAGGACTTATGATGACAACTATTCACTGGAATGGATGAATTTCTATTGGTGGATTTAAAATGTCGGTCATTCATTTTTGACCCACCACTTCTTTCTCCAAATCCAGAAAATTAATAGAATGGGGACTAGATGTATATGACAGAGAGATGCCTCTGTAATTGGTATTCAAACCCCCATAAAGGACTCCAATGATTGGAGGTTGCCATTCCATAGGAGGAAGATGTCATCTATATATCTTGCCCACAGCAGCAACTCAGGCCTGCCACAGGCATAGATGACGTCCTCCTCCTACTTGACCATAAAAAGGTTCACCAGACTGGTGACAAACTTGGCCCCCATAGCTACTCCCTTCTTTTGGATAAAACTTTTTTGGATAAAGAATAAATGAAAGGTGTTGGCGCTTCAACGTGTATACTCATAAATGAATATTCAAGTCTCTAGAGGGCCATTTGAGACTGCATGTACCTTAAAAGTGAAAAAGGGTTTCACAGAAATAATGCAAAGGTAATAATATCATAAACTAAAAACATAAAATAAAGAAATCCAATGTGACTGTGAACAACACCAATAAAAAAATGCTTCTGGATATATAGAAGGTTAAAACGCGCTTTTTAGAAAACCAAATTGATTTCTAAGCTCACGCTATTCCACTCCAATGATCCTATGGGTTGTAGCTAAATGGTAGGGATGTATGTTGGTTGGAGACTTCACTGTTGGACTGCTGGTTCCACAGGTGTGCTGCTCCTCCTTCATCCTCCGCTGCAGGATAGAGAGAGCGAGTTCTTCTCTTCGGTATGCTGGTCACCTGCTGTGTCTCTTTTTCAGCAAGCTGTTTGTCGCACTGTGTTCTTTCCAGACTAATTCCTGAACCAAAAATAGTTTTAAATAGTAGCAAAAAGCGATAAATGCATAATAAAATCTTTCTGGTTATATAGAATGCCCTATTATTTGGATAGATAGTAGTCCACTGTCTCAAATCCCAACTGATGAGAAATAGAAGTATATAATGATGCAACATCCACTGTTGCTAACAAAACACCCAAGTTAAGTAATTCCTTGAATCAATATGATTACATCTGTTGTATCATTTAGATAAGAGGGCATGTTTTTACCATAGGTTGAAGATAAAAATCTACCAATTAACTCCAGCGACCAATTCTGGTCGCTGGAGTTAATCCGCCTGATAATGGGACGACCCAGGGGATAGACAGGGTCCTTATTGACCTTTGTTAGGTATTAAATAATGGGGATTCTTTGGGCCAGAGAAACTAAATATGCCTTCTCTTTCTTGTTAATAATGTTTCTATGATAACCATCATTAGATATCGTTAATAGTTTTTTTTTATAGAGAGGTGGGATCTTTAATGAGTGGTTCATATGTATCATGATCATGTAAAAAAAAAAAAAAAAAATGTTTTTTTTATTCCATAAATTTTATTGGGAAAAACTATGAAAGTTAACCTACAGATCAAAAATCTCAAATGTATGAAATGTATGTGTCAAAATGACAGATTATGCAGAATTTGCATTTGAAAAAAAAAAAAGTAAGAAGAAGGCACAAGATATGACAAACATAACAGGAAATCTATGGTTTCCTTTTGGTAGGTAGTACATAGCAAAAGTAGCAGAACCGGATAAAATGTTATAGATCTCCTGCACATAGTCCTGTTCCTCAAGAGAAACTATGCTCCCTTTCTTATCTGCTGGGCGGATTACTAGATCCTTCCTTTCACACAGTTTTTTGAGACCCATATTCAAGGAAGGGTTTTAGAAGGATCTTTTTATTTTGAGTTCATCTAAATCTCTTAAAACTAAGTCCCTGAAGACACCAAAAGAGGGTGCTATTGGGCCTGGGGGGGGGGGGGGGGGGTTGAAGGTAGAAGCATTGGATAGGCCAAACCGTATTATTCCTTAATGGTTCCCTGTAGTGTTCTGATTTATAGGGTTGTATAACAGATATCGTTATAAATTGAATTTACGGATAGATTTATGTATGTCAATGAATGTTTGAAACTTAAGACCCTTATCCAATGTTTTAGTCTCTTCTTTAGACAATGTTATCTTGCTTAAATTGAAAACACCTGCCCCTCCTCTTCTCTTTTCTTTGCAGCTTTCTCCCCCCCCCCCTCTAGTTTCTTTGTTCGGGACCTCTTTTTGTTCCTTGGGAAAATCCCATCTGGTAGAATCAGGATGTCCCCTATTATATTGGTTATTGGGTTGGTCCTGATTATAACTATAGGGGGGGTTCATTAAAAGAATCCCTGTCATCCCCCATGTATGGATACTCATGGCCAGGATCTTCATGTCTTAAAGGAGTGAATCTATTATGTGTAGAACTTGGTCCCCCCTCATTGTCAGTACATACCCATACCCTGATTATAACCAGGGGGGGGGGGTCATTGAAAGAATCCCTGTCATCCCCCATGTATGGATACTCATGGCCAGGATCTTCATGTCTTAAAGGAGTGAATCTATTATGTGTAGAAATTGATCCCCCCTCATTGTCAGTACATACCCTTGTGTGGTGAATCACATTTCCCACCTTGATTATTATGTCTCAGATGGGATGCGGGTCCAATGGGCTTATACTTGGGAGCATTGTTATTAGGCCATCTCTTCAGTGTCCCATACCAAGGGCAACCCTGGGTGTTCTGGTCCCTCTCATGGTTGTTATTAGGCCATTTCTTCGGTGTCCCATGCCCAGAGGGACCATAGGTATTATAGTTCCTCACTTGGTTATAACCATATCCTGTCCTCTAATAATGACTAGGTGTATGGTGGTTCTCATTTCTCCCAGATTGAGCTGGATAGGGTTTTTGCACAGGTTTCCACTCCCATGGATGTTGCCCTACTGGTCGTGAGGGAGGAAACAGTGGGGGTTGTAAGGGGATCCACCCTTTACCACTCTCTGTCTTGTTAGTGGAGGTGCCAGATTCTTGTATACCCTCTTCCATAGGCGTATCTTCATATTTTTGCCATCTGAAGTCAAAACCTGATTGCTAATCCCCAATATCTCAAATATATTCTTTTTTTTTTTCGTGAGATTGGAGGAGATCAATTTATTCAGCATTCTCTTTAAATGTATAAAGTTTTTCCTTAATTGATTTAATCTCACTATCCAAGGCTAGACAACTTAGTCTTTTTCCTTCCTACTAAGAAATCCAGAAACTTGACCCCAGCTTCATTAAAATACTGGAACAATTCTGATCCCCCCTTATTGGGGTCAACATCCCAGTGGCATATAAAGTGGCATAATGCATTCATATCAAATGCATAAACCCATTTGTATTCCCCTTCTCTATGTAGCTATCCAGTGATTTGTTTTAGTGATGTTTTCAGCTTTCTGCATGTAATATAGAGTAATCTTTTTGTGATTACAGGTTTTGTGATTGCATTCAACAAGATGCTTTTTCCCTTAATTTTTTATTAAATTTTTTTTGAATTTTTAGAATATCCATACTCTCTGAGGGTCCAATATACTCTGTTGTCATTCAATTTTATTGATAACCATTAGATTCATTATCGTTTTTTCTTTTAGTATCACACATGTGTTGTGATCAGAAGATTTTTATCTGTCAGATTACCATCCACATAAGGTCGGTTAAATAGCCCCTGATCAATAATACTGGGGCTTTTTTGCTGTGGTCCGCCATCTTCTATGTGTCATCTATCTAATAATGAGGCTTGGTTGAAGCTGAGCTGGCCATATAATTCTTCTCCCTTTTTCTCCCTGTTTTTATGCATTTTTTTATAGTTTTGCATCATTATGGGTAGAAGTCTGCCAGCCATCTTAATTTAAGCATGAAGCTTGGATGTCTCTACTTCCGGTGGTGGGGGGTCATTTTCATTTTGTCACTCCAGTTTTGACGGACATTTTTTATCCACAATGAGGCTTGGCCCAAGGATTTTTCAATTTTTAATCACAATGAGTACCCACCATTATCCTATTAACTAATCATGCATGGGGTCACTTCCTTTGTTAAATACATATATAAATAGGCATGTGGGATTGCGTGGCATGGATGCGCCAGATGTCCTAGGGGACAAAACACGTTGGGCTTAGCCTAAGCACATGACACTGTCACACCACCCCAGACTTGGAATCTTTGCTGTATAGCGTGGAAATTGTGTTTTTATCTGCATATTCATTTTTATCATGTTAGTAGAACCTGTACTGTGTATGTATATTAAAGCTTTTAGCAATGGATTAGCACAATTTAATTCAAATCCAAGCATGGTGTTTGTCACCAAGGCACACACTTTGGACTCTAAAGTCTTAAAAAATGTATATTTTCTTTACTTTCTATTGGGACTTTTTGTTGATTTAGTATTTATTATAACTGCTTTAATACGGCAACATACATGTTTTATACTGTTGCATAGTTTTGTCTTGCTATTTAGTTGTCAGCAGCTGTTTATTTCTTCATGTGTCAAAAAGCAAATAATATAGATGTTGTGAACTGCCACTTTTTCCAATATATAATGTGAGGTTGCTGCTATCACTAAATGTGTTCCCACATACAGTGCAATCAGTAAAGAAAAAAGTTGTGAAGATCTGAAGAAGCCATGTAGGGGGGTGGTGAAATGCGTTAAGGGGGAGCCAGGTGCATATTGCTTGTTTTTAACTGAATAAATGTGAGTGCATTTCCTTAAGCTTGGCTGACATTCTCTTATGCATTTTAACCATGATACTGCATAATTGGAGGTTTTTACCTTTATTTTGAGAGTTCTGTGGAGTCATCCCAGCTGTGGAAGTTCTATCATCAGAGGAGGAAGTGAAAAAATGTGTTGGGTGCAAGTGAAAAGTGGCGCTGCCTGTGCTAAGAACTAAGTGACTAAAATCTCAAAACTCTATGTCTTTAGTAGATACGTTCGGGGGCTACCTCCCTAAACCTTACTAATGGTGAATTAATGTGTAATGGTGTGTAATATCACCGTAAATACCTACTGTATATAATAAGTGTACTGAATAGTAATAAGTGCTGGAAAAAAATACTAATATCAACAAAAACTGTGATATTTGCTGTGCTATTGTACATGCTTATTAAAAGCGCAACAGTGCTCAATTTTTTTTTTTTTACTAAATTTTATTTATTTATCAATTTTTCCATTAAACTTTTACATACATTCATGTTATCAGTTATTATTTACAATGTAGCAGAGGTTCCATTTTGTTAACTTCAATAAATATCTTTCCCCCTATTGGGGATAAGTTACACCATCATTGTACTATATTCATAGCCTAAATATTCCCCAAGTGTCAGGTTTATTTAGACCCTTTTTCTTCTCTAACCTCTGCGATATCGCAACCCATAACATAACATTAAACAATAAACACCCCATCATAAAGAGATGGGAAAAGAAGAAAAAGGAGAGAGAGAGAGGAAAAAAAAAAAAAGGAAAAAAGGGGGGTCAGGCTGGCTTGGGGGCTTCTCTTCTGGGCATAGAATTTCCTCCATCCCCTAGTCTTTCATACAGGATTCTACATTCTCGAGACGACATATTCATTCCATCTATTCCATATTAGTTTATATTTGTCTAATTTATGATTGGCATTTAATACTAAATTTTCTAATTTATTAACCTCTTCCACCTTATTGATCAACATATTCAAATCTGGTGGTGCTCAATTTTAACCACTTGCCTACAGTGCACTTTCATCCCCTTCCTGCGATTTTCAGCTTTCAGCGCTCTCACACTTTGAATGACAATTACTCAGTCATGCAACACTGTACCCATAAAACAATTGTGTCCTTTTTTTCAAATAGAGCTTTCTTTTGATGGTATTTAATCACTACTGGTTTTTTTATTTTTTTGTGCTATAAATAAAAAAAAGAATGAAAATATTGTGAAAAAACGCATTTTTCTTTGTTTCTGTCATAACATTTTGCAAATTAGTAATTTTTCTTCACAATTTTGGCCAAAATTTATACTGCTACTTATCTTTGGTAAAAATAACCCAAATAAGTGTATATTATTTGGTCTTTGTGAAAGTTATAGAGTCCACAAGTTATGGTGCTAATCATTGAAAATTGATCACACTTGATCACACCTGATGTACTGAAGGCCTATCTCATTTCCTGAGACACTAAAAAGTCAGGAAAGTACAAATACCCCCCAAATGACCCCTTTAAGGAAAGTAGATATTTCAAGGTATTTAATAAGGGGCGTGGGGAGTTTTTTGAAGTGGTAATTTTTTCCCAAAATTCTTTGCAAAATGAAGATTTTTTTTACAAATTGATGTATTAACAGGTTATTTCTCTCACACAGCATATGTATACTTGCAACTACACCCCAAAACACATTCTACTACTCCTCCTGAGTATGGCAATACCACATGTGTGAGACTTTTTCACAGCCTGGCCACATACAGAGGCCTAACATCCAAGTAGTACCGTCTGACATTCTAGGAGCATAAGGTTGGGTATGTGGTTGCATGTATATAGCAAAAATTGCACCCCAAAATACATTCTATAAAGGAAAGTGTACAGGAATAGTCCGAGTCCATCTCCAATCCGCTACTATTAGCCAATTCAAATTCCGAATCGGATTCGGAATTGGATTCGGATACTGATGAGAGCTCCCCGATGCTCTCATCAGTCATGGAGAGGACCTGAAGGGCCTCCTGGCTGCTGTACATCCTTTTTGACATGCTGGCTGTGATGGGCTGTGCGACGGGTGACGGTTGACTGCAGATTATCACTGATGGGTGGCAGGTGACTGATAGGTGGCAGGTGACGGTCACTGATGGGGTGACAGATGACGATGACTGAAGGGTTGACAGGTGACGATGACTGATGGGTTGACAGGTGACGATGACTGATGGGGTGACAGGTGACGATGACTGATGGGGTGACAGATGATGATGACTGATGGGGTGACAGGTGACGATGACTGATGGGGTGACAGATGACGATGACTGATGGGGTGACAGTTGATGATGACTGATGGGGTGACAGGTGACGATGATTGATGGGGTGACAGATGATGATCACTGATAGGGTGACAGGTGACGATGATTGATAGGGTGACAGATGATGATCACTGATGGGGTGACAAGTGACGACGATTGATGGGGTGACAAGTGACGATCACTGATGGGGTGACAAGTGACGATCACTGATGGGGTGACAAGTGACGATTATTGATGGGGTGACAGGTGACGATGACTGATGGAGAGACAGGTGACGGTGATTGATGGAGTGACAGGTGACGGGCGATGGTCACTGATGGGTGACAGGTGACAGGCGATGGTGCATGGCGATACTGGTGGCAGTCTCTGGTGACAGGTGCACTTTAGGCTACGTTCACATGTGAGCGTAGCGATCGCGGGCAGAATCACCGCAATTCTGCCCGCGATCTGGAAATCATTGCAAATCGCGGGACACCTGTGCGTTGCCCGTGATTTGCAATAGCACCCCAAACGCTGTGCGATGTTGCCGACATTTCCGCCTGCCAAATCGCAGTAACGTCGCGCAAACAACGCATGACGCCCCAAAGAAGCTCTTGTACCTTTTTTTGGCATCATGCGTTGTTTGCGCGATGTTACCGCGAATCGGCAGGCGGAAATCGCGGCAACATCGCACAGCGTTTGGGGTGCTATTGCAAATCACGGACAACGCACAGGCGTCCCGCGATTTGTAATGATTTCCGGATCGTGGGCAGAATCACGGTGATTCTGCCCGCGATCGCTACGCTCACATGTGAACGTAGCTTTATGGGTGGCAATTTCTGGGCACTGATGAGGTGACTGTTGGGTGACAGGTGCAATTGGGTGGGGGGCTGTGTGGGGACAGGTTCTTGTGCTTTTACTTTGACAGGTATACAGAGCAGTAACTCCCTGTTTCTGGCTCTGCTCTCCTCAAACTGGAAACAGTGTGTGAGGGGAGAAGAGCTAGTAACAGTGAGTTACTGATCTGTATTTACATTTTGTGAATGGCTGTGAATGGATTCACAGCCGATCACATAGTAAACAGCCACTGTCAGTGGCTGTTTACTACTTCCAGTGACTAGCTGTGTTCCTAGGGAACACAGAGCCACCGACATGATCCCGATCGCACATGCGTGGTCTTCTTCTGGGCGTCTCTATTGTGATCGGCTGTGTGATTAGATCACAGCCGATCACATGGGAAACAGCCATTCCCATTGGCTGTTTCCCCCCTGCCGGTGATGCGCTGTTTCTCGGGGACAGTGCAGGGAGGTGCGCACACGATCGTGTGCCTGCCCTGCCTGAGTGGGCCGACATCATATGACGTCGGCCCAGAACAATGGCCACACCGTTCCGCCGTCATTTGACGGTGGGCGGGCGGCAAGTGGTTAAACAAAGTGCCAATGAGTGCAATACAACACAAGTGCATAAGTGCAAAAAAAGTGCAGTCTATTAGCAACAAAGTGCAAGGTGCAAACAGTCTTTAAATATATCCACAAATGGCTTTTGAACAGGTCCCTGTGGTATGGGCCATGCTGTCTATATTAGTCCATATGTGGTGATTAAATGCCCTTATGCAGGATTCCTGCTGAGTGGTAAATACAAGTGGTCCAATGATGGAAATCTTAGGTGAGCCCAACTTCCCTGAACACAGCCCCCAGTGCGTGCTTCAGTGCCTCCACTCATTCTTCCCCCCTCAGGGTGAACACTCACCAAAAGCCCGGCCCCTGGATAGGGGTAACAAAGCCTTGCTGCAGTGGTGGTACTCGTTTTATTGCTCCTTTCCCCTGTCCCATCAACGTGATTCATTTCCCGGCTTCTCTTCCATTGGAGCCGAGTCCTATTCCTCAGACTGAGGAATGGGACTCAGCTCAAATCGAAGAGAATTCTTTCTGTTCTATTTCTGTTCTATGTGGCCTGGTATGGTTAAGGAGAAGAGTGCAAGGGCGCATTCCCCCCCCCTTTTACCTGGCCAGCGAGTCTGATTAAGGGTCTAGTATAAATTTTTAGGAGGACTTACACAATTTTTTAAATCTGTTCCAGAGCTCAAGGGTTTGGTATGCCTTTTGGGGGGGGGGGGGGGGACTCTATGCAATTTTTTCATTTTTGCTGTAGCATGTGCAAAAATCACATTTACAAAGGAAAAAGAAATGAATCAGTTTAAATTGCCGGCAAATTAAATTTATTGTCAGCTTTGTAGAAAAAACAAGCAAACAACAATAAAAAACCTCTCCAAGGGCCCCCCAAAATACATAATAGACCCTTTGAAGGGGTTTGTGTGTTTTTTTTAAAAAATAAAGAAGCCAAAATTTACAACTTGTAGAGTCATTAGAGGTAGGATTAGGACACCCCAAGACATGTTGTTTAAATAAAGTGGACATATTTGAATGGAATTTTTTTGCATTGTTACTTTTTTTATACCCCTTGCAAGTAAGGCCAGAAAATGGGCATTTTTAATTTGAAAGATTTGGCCCCCATTGATTTTAATAGGTTTTGGGTTTGACATCCGCACTTCTTTAATCTTTGGTGAACCCCTGCCAAATCAAACTCAGGGCTGTTCAACCCATCACGACTCCAAAAAATGCATTGAAAACGCATTTCAATGACCATATCAACACAATGCAAATGTACAATGACACATGTCAAGATGTTAGAAAAAGTATTTTAATGCATGTCAACACACAAGGGCAACACACATTGACGCATGTCAACATAATTGCCTAATACAAGAAAAGACAAGAAAAGAACGCAAATCAGCAAACAAGTATAGATGGAAATAGAAGTAAAGGTGTTACCAGACAAAGAAGTCAGGGTAATCCTTTTCCTGTAACTATGCTCTAAGATAGGAATTTCCATCACTTGAGGATTTTTCCTATCGTTTCTTGTTGTGTCTCAAGGAAAGGAAATGAACGAAAATCTATCCAACTGGACACAGTGCTACAGTTCCTTGCATGTTCAATAACACATGTAAAGGCAAGATAAAAAAGTGATTTTTCCCTTAAAAAATCATAGGAAGACATGAGAATCTAAGCTATTGTGGGTGACCACTATTCCATTTGTTTTTTACTTTTGTATAAGAAACCCCAAAACTCATGGGTTTCAGTAACATTTTCACTGTTGAAGCCAGATTGAAAAATAAATGTATTTATTATACAAGCATGTAGGTAGAAATACATGTTTAGCGAGCAATACAGTACATACAGTGTTGGTATCAAAAAAGAATAGCTCTAACTGGCTAAGGACTTGTAATACAATTTATTTGGTTTACAAAGGGTGGGGACTAGCTAGGTAAAGTTTATTTGAAGTAAAATCTAAAATGAACTGCTTAATAGTTGTTCAAATAGACTTGTCACTTCCCGTGTCCATTTGAGGGAAAAGCAGAGATAGCAATCGTGTGAAAAAAAAGGGGGCAGTAAACTGGTGTGAAGCTGGTGGTCTCCTACAGAAAAGAGGAACTAGACCATGTTTGACCATCTGCTTCATTATCAATGCATTTTATATTAAAAAATATTTTATTTATAACTAAAATGGCTGTTCCCTCTTCCCCTTCACTTTAGACAGAAACATTTCATCCATTGCAACTCTTGTGACAAGAAATCTATATTTTTCTTATAAATGTAAATAAAAATGAATCATATTGAAATAAATAATATACAACCCTTTTCACTGCTCCCAGTTTCATTTTATAGCTATCATTAAAACCTGACAATATGCAAAAAATAAGATAGAAATTAAACATTTGCTTATCATGTTCTTGTCCTGTTACATAAGGTCACCCTTCATTAAAAACAAATAATGCATTTCTTATAAATGCTATAAATTATTGCTCAACACATTTACACATTTATTCACTATGATCTTCAAGATAAGGGGACAGAAATGGAGAATGCAACATGCTTAATCTTCCCTAGTCACAGATGGATAAGCAGAGACATAGGGCTATAAATGGATTTGAAATCAATTACAATGTCAGCAGAATAGAGGCAGGAATAGAATCAACAATTTTAATCCAATGTTAAAACAAATGTGCTACACATCCGTTGTGTGCTCAACAGATCTTTCCAATGCATAATGATTTATTCCTCGGTGATCATTGCCACACGTTCCACTATGATTTTATACATTGTGCTTTTTATTAGGGAAAATAAAATGTGTCTTTATTTTTTGAATACAAAAACCGCACAACCTGTCCTCCAATAAAAAATAATAATAAAGTTTAGTCTAAATTGTATAAATGTCTAGCAGGAGAGACTAAATCACAAAACCTGGCAGTACAAATTTACAAATTCTAAAACATTTCCCATGTATATATTTTAATTGTCAATTTAGCTGTGTGGCTAGAGTTCAGCTTTAATCCGATTTACAAGACAAGCATGATATGCTTTGCATGTTCATTCGCTTATCAACAGAGAACAAACACAAACATAGTTCAGCATACATCCCCAAGGTCATAAATGCTTATTTTTAGTCTGCATTTTCTCACATCACATAAGCAAGCAGGCAGATATTTCAAAATGTAATACCATTGTTTTTTCCACTGTTTTAGAGAAATGTTAATACATTTTCTAATGTTTTCAGGCAAAGAAATTATGTCTTTATAATTATTGAATGCAACTAATGAATTGCATGTTATAATTATTTTTAATAAACCTTTATTACTATACAACTATATTATTTATAATACTATACTTTTTAAATAGCCTAAAATGCTTAACCAGTTTCCAAAACTTCATGAAGGTACACAGTTCATGTGTAGCAGATTCTCTCTGTCTGCCTCTCTGCCCTCTTGCTCTCCACCTCTCTCACTTGCCCACAATTCCCAGCTGTCAAAATGACAGTCAGAAGTTAAAGTGTACAAACAATAGCTGCTGCTGTTAAAGCGGTAGTATACTCATTTTTTTTTTTTTTACTTTTACCTACAGGTAAGCCTATAATAAGGCTTACCTGTATGTACAATTAATATCTCCTAAACCTACACGGTTTAGGAGATATTTGCCCTGCATGCAGCCGCTGACACTAGTGGCGCATGCGCTCTGAAGGTCCGGCGGACCTTCAGAGTTCCTTGCAGGCTGACTCCTGTGCGCATTCGCGGAAGTGACGTCATCGCGGCTCAGGCCACTCACAGCACCGGAGCCGCCAAACCCAGAAGAGACGTCAAGGGAGCATAACAGCTCCCACAGCGGTGCCTGGGCATCCGTGTTGGGGCTTCCTTTTAAGGTAAGTATTTCATAATGAGCTAGTATGCATACTAGCTCATTATGCCTTTGCCTTGCAGGATTTTTTTTTTTTTTTTTTTCGGCAGTATACAACCGCTTTAAGAAAAGGGCCAGCTGCCACAGTATTTATAGATGTAAACAAAGTAAAAATGTTACTTTTTATCGACTCTGTTTCATTCATCTGTAGATCAAAGAGAGGAGCTTCAATAGGCTTGTGATATCAGGTAAACTAAATTGAATATAAAATAAACATTTTACCTATTTAACCCTAAGTCCCTCCTTCCCAATGTCTCGTTTCTGCTTTTTTTTTTTTGGGGGGGGGGGGGCGTGTATTTGTATTTATCTAACTATTATTATTTAAACTTTTTCCACTTCATTTATTTAGATTTTTTATTCGTTTTCTTTGAATGTTGCATTAAAAACCGGCTTAGTCAGGAGAACCTGACAAAGTTGTTTAATGTGACGTGTAGGGTGGAGCTGTTGATGACATCATGGCACCGGATATTTGTTAACGCATGAGTGAAAGTGTGGGAGTCCAGTTACTCCCCAGGCAGACCATCTGGAATTTCATTACATATGCACTGGCTAGTTTGTGCACGCTGGAGTATACATTTTCAATGTGTTCTTCTTTTTTAAATGAATGTTATGTTTTTCAGGAGTACTTTGTGGTCATTTGATTTGTTTTATTTTAGGTGGATATCGAGGAGCAAGAAGTGTTTTCATGTAAAGGCATAAAGAGATCCCTATTACTAGAAACAAGCATGTATGAACTTGGTGCTATATAAAATCCATTGTTTAAGATGAGTAGATTCTAAACCAGGGATCCTCAAACTACGGCCCTCCAGCTTTTGGGGAACTACACATCCCATGAGGCATTGTAAAACTCTGACATTCACAGACATGACTGTGAATGTTGGGAATTGAGTTCCTGAACAACTGGAGGGACATATTTTGAAGACCCCTGTTCTAAGCTATGGGTGGAAGCGGATCACAGTCACACTGAGGGTGGGGTTGCATGAATAAGAGTCCTCCATATTTGATTTGATTTGCTTGATTTTGATTTGATTTGATTTGCTTGTCCATAGGAAATTACATTATGAGAGTGTGCTTACTGCATGCTTCAGAACAGTGACTAAGCTGCACGATTTTAAATGGCAGCTTCTGATCATGTGACTTCTGTGACATCCAATCACAATGATCACATGATTGGAAGGCTCAACTCAGTCTCCTTGCATTCAGATCTTCCTAAAGACACTTGGGGTTGTGGCAGAAAGGGGTTAAACACTGGACCAACCACTCTCACAAGAAGATGAGTTAAAGCTTGTATTCAGGGAGGAAAAAAGTTAATTTCCAGTGGGGGAAAAAAAAAAAAACATTTCCAATTCACCTAATCTATTAAAAAAAAAAAAAAATCTCCTTTAAAAACCACTTGTTACTTACTTAACCTTGCCTAATTCTCGGCACATAACATTCCAGGTCCCAGGTCTTCTCTTTCTGCTCCATAATATGGGAGTGTGTGGTCTGCAGTGCCCACGTCCCTATCTAAAAGGGGTGATGTCACATAAGGGGTGGATACAAGACTTGTCAGCTTGACCAGTAAAGAGAACAGAGAGCTACTTCAGACTGCCAATTGCTGCTACTGAAAGAGATTCCCTGAAGATTAGATTTATTGGGTTGGAAAAATGGACTTTATTATGCCTGGAGTTGAGCTATAAAACCTTAGCTGTGGCTCTTTACCTGAAAATAAGCTGTACTAAATAATGATGTAAAACTTTACAAGAGATAAAAGAAATAAAACTTTCACTTAAATAAATCTCCAATTAACATCTAAGGTAATGTGGCACTGTACACTGAGATAGTGCAATTTCTATACTTTTTATTCATTGTAAAATCCCACACATTTATCACTAAAAGTATTGAAGCAGTAATAAGCTTGTGTTGTGTTGCGTCAAATCAATGGAGTAGATAGTTACCAATCAAGTCACTTTTTTATAAAAAACGTGGGTATTCATAAACAAAATGTGTAATGACCTTCACATATCTTGATGGCAAACTGAAATAATAGCTTAATGAATCTCTGAATAGTGCAATCTTATTCAGTAATTGAGCTCCTTACTTACACTATATACCAATACTCTGGAGCTTAAGAAATGATCCCAGTTCCTGTTATCTGCAACATCAGAACACAATACGTTAACCATGTAATTGCAGTTTGAAAAGACTGGACATTCACAATGAGGCATGGACCATAATTATCCATAAATATTTTATTACTGTTATATATAGGATCTTCAAACAATTGTGTAATAATCTGCAAAATGTACTGTGAGAGGATATGACATTAAAACTACAAATATTTTCTGCAAGCTACTTATGCAGCATCTGGTTTAATGCTGAGAGGATTTGTCATTTTTATTTTATAGAAACTGCTTTAAACTTTGTAAAACCAAATCCTGTAGCCTTCAAATTTACCCTAAGAAAGCCTGTATTATTAAAAAGAATTAAAACTTTAGCAGTGGTGTCCCTGCTAGTGATGAGCTGAATGAACCTAGGTCCAGTTCACCGAATATTGAATGAAGAGCCAAACCTTATTCAAGTAGGTGAGAGACAGAGCTTTAAAATTGATTCTGAACATATTTAAGGATAATTTTCAAGGGATTGCAAAACAAACGGCTTTGGGAACTGGGCACTGCCAGAGAGGACATGTACCATTGCTAAACATAATATTTAGTGGTGAGGGAATCTTTTCAGGTGGCTTAATGGGCAACATTGAAAAGTTGATGCCCTAAAGCTGTATGTGGTATTGAAGTGCCTGGTGTGTTCCTTGTTCTTCATGATGCTCACTGCACTTTAAACGGACCTCTGAGACTATCACAGTGCAGGTGCATTTATACGGAGACTTGATTACACACAGGTGGATTCTATTTATCATCATTAGTCATTTAGGTCAACATTGCATCATTCAGAGATCCTCACTGAACTTCTGGAGAGAGTTTGCTGCACTGAAAGTAAAGGGGCTGAATAATTTTGCACGCCCAATTTTTCAGTTTTTTATTTGTTAACAAAGTTTGAAATATCCAATAAATTTCTTTCCACTTCATGATTGTGTGCCACTTGTTGTTGATTCTTCACAAAAAAATACAGTTTTATATCTTTATGTTTGAAGCCTGAAATGTGGCAAAAGGTCGAAAAGTTTAAGGGGGCCGAATACTTTCGCAAGGCACTGTACATAAATTGTATTTGCAATAATTGTATCTACTTTTATAGTATTTTTGTCCTGCAGACAGCAGCAGCAGCAGCAGCAGCAGCAACCTAATATGATTTAATTGCATTATAAAAATCTTTTTTAGTTATTTTTCGACTGACAGTTTTTTTGTGTCGCTGTAATAGGCCAGAATTGAGTGGTGGAAGGAGAACACACAAGAGATCTAAAATCTATCAAAAGGTAAAAAGGTATACACTTGGAGAAAAATAAATCTAAAGCAAACAACTTTGTACCAATTGCAAAACAGTGGGAAAAAAACATTTCACAGCATAGCTTTACCACACTTTATAGTTTACAAAGTTTAATATGGACATGATGCACAAAATTTACACGTTTGGTAGTCTAAAACAGAAGAAAGGGGGTTTTATCAACAAATTAAAAATTGCAGGGTATTTTTTTTTTAAAAAGAAGACAGAAACACTGTATTTTTAATGGATATAAAAAGACTACACACCCCTATTAACCACTTAAGCCCCAGCCCTATTTCGGACACTTTTTGTTTACAAATTAAAACCAGTATTTTTTTCTAGAAAACTACTTAGAGCCCCCAAACATTATATATATATTTTTAGCAAAGACTCTGGAGAATAGAAATGTCAGTCATTGCAATATTTTTTGTCAAGCGGTATTTGCGCAGCAGTCTTTAAAACGCTATTTTTTTGGAAAAATTTAGAAAAATCACATTTCACTGCATTTAAAAAATACTAAACAGTAAAGTTAGCCCATTTTTTTTGTATATTGTGAAAGATGATGTCATGACGAGTAAATAGATACCCAACATGTGACGGTTTAAAATTGCGACCCCCCCCCGTGGGATGGCGACAAACTACGGTCAATAGAGATCTCAATAGGCGACGCTTTAAATTTTTTTAACGGTTACCAGTTTAGAGTTAGAGTGTAGCTCTTTTTTAAATTATTGCCCATGCTCTGGCGATCACGGCGATACCTCACATGTGTGGTTTGAACAGCGATTTCATTTGCGGCTCGACTTCCGTATACGTTTTTTGTGTGCGTAAGCTAACGGTGACGGGGGCGGCTAAAATGTTTTTTTTTTTTTCCTATTTTTTTTTCCTATTTATTTTATATTTTTTTTTACTTTATTACAGGTTTTTTTTAAAAAAAAAAATCTGATCACTTTTATTGCTGTCACAAGCAATGTAAACATCCCTTTTGACACCAATATGCAGTGACAGGTACTCTTTATGGAGGGATCGAGGGTCTAAAAGACCCTCGACCCCTCCACTACACTTCCATGTATGCAAAACGCTGAAAAAGGCATTTTTGCATACAGCCATTTTTTAAATTTGCCGCCTTTTGCAGCACAGTAACCCGGAATGGAATGGTGAAGCCATTCCTATGTTAATTTGGATGTATGCTTTGGGTCGTTGTCATGCTGAAAAAGAAGTTCCTCTTCACGTTCAGCTTTTTAGCTGAAGCCTGAAGGTTTTGTGCCAATATTGACTGGAATTTGCAGCTCCTTTAATGTTGCTGTAGGCCTCCCTGTTTTCTTCTTGGCTTTTCATCAATTTTGGAGGGCGTCCACTTCTTGGAAATGTCACTGTTGTGCCATACTTTCTCCACTTGATGACTGTCTTCACTGTGTTTCATAGTGAAAGGATGCGCTGGAACTGGAAAGAGTCCACAGAAGGGCAACTAAACTAATTAGGGGATTGGAGGACCTTAATTATGAGAAGCGATTACAAGCGCTTAATTTATTCTCCTTGGAGAGGGGACACCTGAAAGGGGACATGATAGCGATTTACAAATACCTCAATGGCGATACCAGCATAGGTAAAAAACGATTTAGTCTCAAGAAGTGCAAGAGGACATGTGGCCACACAATGAGATTAGAGGAGAGGCGGTTTAACCTTAAGCTCCGTAAGGGGTTCTTCACTGTAAGGGGGGTTAGAATGTGGAACTCTCTTCCACAATTGGTGGTAGCTGCTGGGAGTATGTATATACTCTTAAAGGACTCTTGGACGTGCATCTCCCAGATCATAACATTCAGGGTTATGGGAAATGGTCAGGCCACTGACACATGCGCACACACACACACACCTGTACAGGTTGTACTGGATGGACTTATGTCTTTATTCAAACTCAACTACTATGTAACCTTATATCTATTGCCTTGGAAATTATTTTGTACCCTTCTCCTGACTGACACCTTTTAACAATGAGATCCCTCTAAAGCTTTGGAAGCTCTCGGTGGACCATGGCTTTTGCTGTGACTAAGAAAATGTCAGGAAGGACCTGACATTTTCTTAGAATCCTGACTAAGAAAATGTCAGGAAAGACCTACTAGAACAGCTGAACTTTATTTGGGGTTAATCAGAGGCACTTTAAATGATGGAAGGCTTGTACTGACTCCTATTTAACATGAGTTTGAATTAGGGATAGACCGATTATTGGCAAGGCCGATATATCGGGGGCCAATATGCACTTTCCCCAATATATCGGTATCGGCCCAGAAATGGCCGATATTGCTGATATTTTTGTGACGTCATTCGGCCTTCTTAGGCTGCCTCCCTCGTCTTGGACAGCCTCGTCTGTGGTCGGGACTAGTCTCGCGGGAGTGTATCACAGCCATACACCCTCCCACAGCAGCACGATGCCAGCCAGCCAGCCACTAACAGACCCTGTACCAGCCAGCCACCCACAGGCCCTGTACCTGACAGCCACAGACACTGTACCAGCCAGCCAGCCACCCACAGGCCCTGTAGCAGTCAGCCACCAACAGCCCCTGTGCCAGCTAGCCACCCACCTACCACAGGGTGTCAGCCAGCCAGCCACCCACCACAGGGTGCCAGACAGCCAGCCACCCACCACAGGCTGCCAGACAGTCAGCCACCCACATACAGGGTGCCAGACAGCCAGCCACCCATAGGCCCTGTACCAGCCAGCCACAGGCACTGTACCAGCCAGCCACCCACAGGCCCTGTACCAACCAGCCACCCACAGCCCCTGTGGCAGCCACCCACCTAACACAGGGTGCCAGCCAGCCAAACCACGGGGTGCCAGACAGTCAGCCGTCCACCACAGGGTGCCAGCCAGCCATCGACCACAGGGTGCCAGCAAGCCAGCCATCCACCACAGGGTGCCAGACAGCCAGCCACCCACCACAGGGTGCCAGAAAGCCAGCCATTAAACATTAAACAAAAATGAACATGTTCCGTACCAGATTTGTGTCAAAAATTGTCTTTATTTTTCTAAACTTTAAATGTACAAAATATCAGCCGATACCGATACGTTGTGACCAAAATATCGGTATTGGCCCTGAAAAAATCATATCGGTCTATCCCTAGTTTGAATGTGATGGCTTAATTCTGAACACAGCTACATCCCCAGTTATGAGGATGTGCACACTTATGCAACCACATTATTTTAGTTTTTTTATTTTTACTCCCCCCCTAAAAGATTTTAGTTTGTTTTTCAATTGAGTTGTACAGTTTATAGGTCATATTAAAGGTGGAAAAAGTTCTGAAGTGATTTATCTATGTTTCATTTTGACATCACAGAAACCCTACATTTTAACAGGTGTGTAGACATTTTTTATCCACTGTATTTGCTGGATTGCGTATTTTTTGGTAGGACGCAATACCCAGGGGAGAGAGCAGGCAGATTTTTTAATTGAAAATAAAGAATTGAAATGCTTTTTTATTTAGAGATGACAAAAAAAACATGTACATATTTGCTGGACAGTATGTGGTCTTTTTCGCTAGGATGCAAATTCAGTGGGAAGGATCAATCAGATTTCATCTGGAAATGAAAAAAAAAAAAACTGAAGGCATGAAAATTGTAGTTTTGCACAGCTATTAATACTTTTTGATAGGCCGGTGTTTCAGGGGGAAAGAGCAGGTATATTTCATCTGCAAATAAACATTTGTGTCTTTTTTCTGGGACTGAAGCGAGAAAGAATTTAAGAAGGTATATTTCATCTGCAAATAAACATTTGTGTCTTTTTTCTGGGACTGAAGCGAGAAAGAATTTATTCTTTTTGAAAGGCAATTTTTACAGAGGAAGAGAACAATCAGATATCATCTGTAATCTTACATTGTCTTTTTAAAGACTGAAGGCAAAAAAAAAAAAAAAAATTACAGTATGTACCTCTTTTTATGCCAGGATACAATTTCACAAGCAGTGGAAATATTACATACACTTTTTTTTTTTTTTAAACTAACGACAGTACAAATTTGCATCACTGCTTTATCCTTTCTGATAAGTCACTATTTCAGATAATTACACAGGTTTTCCTGAGACTGAAGAGTGAAAAATTTGACAGAATTGCAGAACAGCATCTATACTTTTTTATGTTAAAACCAAAACAGAAAAATAGTACAAATTCACTGCACAACTTTTAATTTTTTTGATCGGCCACTATTTTAGAGGGGGAGAGCAAGAAGGTTTCATTTGGAAATAAAAAATGTTGTTTTTTTCTGAGACACAAGAGGAAAAAACTCTTGTAAATTTGCAGCACTTCTTTTAACCCTATTTGATAGGCTGCTATTTCAGAAGAGGAGAGCAGGCAGATTTATTCTGGAAATAAAAAATTCCAGTGTCTTTACAAAATAAACTGATTTACAGAATAGTATGTTCTATTTTAATACTCAATGCAATTTCAGAGTAAGAAATCAGGAAAATACTGCTAGCACCATTAGAAATACTGGCAATGATTCTGCAAGTGCCATTAGAAGTACTTGCAGGAATACTAGAAGTCTTATCAGGGATTCTATGAGCACCATTGGACGTTTTGGCAATATTTCTGTGAGTACCACTGGAAGCTTGACAGGGATCCTACAAATAAGAGTTTTAGAAATCCTTACAGCAATTCTGGAAATCCTGACAGGGGTTCTGAAAGCAGGGGTTCTGGATTTTCTGACAGACGTCCTTATGGAATTGGAGCTACTGCAACACCCTCACTTTCTTCCTTTATAATGGATTATTACAATCTGAGTTTTAATCTCTAAGCAAGAAGCACTTGAATTGGAAAGTATGTTGTACTACCTAGATCCATTGATTCATTGGAAATAACTTTAAAAAAAATAAATGGCATGTTGATAACACTAAGTACATAAAAAACATTGGCCAGTTGCCACTATATATGGAATAAATCAATTCAACATATATTGATGCATTCTGCAATATGAATAATATTAATATTTTTGGCTGCTTGATAATTATATGCAGGTCAATTTATTCAATATGTTCAAACACCGAAGTTTTAGCAATTGACTTTAATAATGAATATATAATCTGCTTACAAACTGTATTTTAAAAGTGCTGTCAATCAATATTAGAAAGTTAGATCCAATTTAGTGCACTATAATTGATAAATCAATAGATAAAGTATTCACTGCAATACTTGGTATGTTATTATTCCCTCTGGGTTTTGTTTTTTACTTTGTTTTTTATGCATAATCGGTGGTTTACAGTAATATTTAACAATAAAGTGATGTTTGTTACTTGCACATCTGGACTAGGGGTTATATACGTAAAAGAGTTTTTATACATATACAGTATTTTCACATAATGGTGGTTATAAATCCTCCGTAACCCTTTTGAATTAGACTACAAAATCTTTACTTGGGTTTAGTAGCCCCACAGTTTTTCCATTTCTCTTTTCTTTTTTTTTTCTTTGTGTAAGCCCCTCTGCTATCCAGCATAAGCTACATCCTAGAGTTCAACTACTCTTCAAATAACAATTAATCTATATTAATACATCACTTTTCTCTTAATTGACAGAGAACACCGGTTACCTTTTTTCAGTAACTTGGTCTATTTTTAATTAATCGTGTCTTGTACTAAAAGTAAGGTTTTGTTTTTGCAGTGCTGCATCAGATGGGATAAGATTATAAAATGTGATTAAAATGTATTACAATTTGAAAGAATAACCTGAATTAATTGAATAGTCATTCACAGTAGTAGTAACTAAGTGGTAGGTCTTGGTAGGCTCCCAGTTTCTTAAGTTTAGTAAACCTCTCTTTGTTCATTCATCCAGTACTAAAAGGTATTTAATCTAATAACATGGTGTAGAGTCATTTTTAGAGGAATTTAATAGGAAATTACCTCAGGTGACCAAAAAAACAAAAGGCGTGGGTACAATTAAAGTGAAACTGAACTTAAAAACAGAAAATGTGCTGGCTTATATGGAACATATGGAAATTGTACTTCAGCATTACCCTCAAATATTTGATTAATGTGTTGAGATTACCAGGGTCCTTCCCGATCCCACAGCTTCATAGATGTATATCTGCATGGTGAATCCATGAAAGTGTTCTAATGACGTCTAATCTTGAGATTTGGTGATGTCACTACTACCTCACTGTTCTTCTGAGAACATATATACCTGCAGTGCATATAACACATACCTGGTGGAGATCGAGCTGAGGGGGGGGCCTTTTTTTTGCACCTCTTGTCCAACACCCCTAGTAGTGATGACAGGTGGTATGAGGAAACAAAGTGGCATGAGGGCTGGTATAGCGGGCTGCAGCAACTGGAGCTTGCAGGATGCAGATGACCATGGATCACAAGGCAGCAACCAGGAACAGGAACACGGTGACACTGGATCGGCAGACTAAAACTTAGTCAGGACAGCCAGAAGGTCATCAACAGCTGGGCAGCAAGGTACAGGAATGTAGGACAGAGGAAGGGTCAAGATACAAGCCAAGGTCATAGCAAAGGTCATAACTGGAATCCAGATGCAGGTCAGGAGTAAGCCAGGTCGTGCACGGGAAGGCAATATAGTAGGTCAGGGCATAAGTAAAACAAGAACTAGCTGAAGACCACTCAGCAATCTGTTCATGTCATAGTTCAGCTTATATAGGCTGTTTCATGCCAATGCTCATGGGGAGGTGTGATTGCTAATACATTTGCGCATACATGCCAATGCCCATTTTGCAGTGAACCTTTTCTCTGAATTATAGGCATTCGCATGTCCATGAGAATTCATTAGTCTTCTAGTTCTAATACGTACTTGGCTTTTCTTACAACATAGATCTCTCTGCTTCCCTGCTTCATTAATTCTGTGAAACTGTAATATCTGCAACTCTTCTGATTCTTTAACATTTCCTCATCAGTCATCAGGAGAGCCACTCTGACATAAAGAGGTGTAGTCCTCCCTTTGAAGAAGAAAATCACCTTAACACAGAGACACGGAGCAGAGTGAGGTATTGCAAATCAGTAATTGGGAAAACATGAGTTGCAGGGTGCAAAATGGGTAATACAGGCAATAGAGGTCACTACTTTCCTCTGCCCCTGCTTGCCTTTTTTGGGCACAACATCTCCAGTTTGGTTCCTTTTTAATTATTGGCAGATTGGCAGATGTGAACCCAGTACTTGTGTGTTCTGGAGAAAACAAGGGTAAATGCCAACAGAAGATCTTTACTCAGTTGCTTATCTCTACGGATAAATGTAGATGCAGGTAATGTACCCGCACTGTCACCTATATGACTGTAGAATGCACCCTTCTATATTACATATGTCCATGCCTATGAAGAGTTAAAATCTTAGTTTCTTATCCAGTTTTCAATTTCTGTACTTTGTTTATTATGTTTCAGGTTGGAAATTATAAGGAAGTTATGTGTCAGTCTGCAGTTCATTAATGAGAATCAATTCTTACAGAAAGAGACATACTGAACTATTTCAAGGTCACAAAACATCAAGCTTAATTAGCACAACAAATTGGCAGGATGTTGCATTGGTGAACTTTAAAAATGGATAGATACTGAAAGATCTTGATGGTAGATTTAAATGTTCATAAAAATAAAGATTGCTCAAAACAATTCACACTTATTAAAATGTGCTAAATGATAATAATAGCACGCCCTCTCTCAAGAAATCTATTTAATAAGCGACCTATATATTAACTGAATACAAGAAAAAGTAGTATAACTGAGATCAAATGTATTAATATAGGATCTGGTTTTGTGTCATGAACAGCTTCATTTTTTTTGACCAAATGGTTTGTGTGTGGTCATTACAAATATTGTTGTTTTTTTTTTTGCCATACAAATAGCTAAGCCTTTTAACAGGATTATCAAACATCCACATAGGAATAATATGGTGATATACAGTATATTTAAGATCTACTCTTTATAGAAGGGGCTGCATATACTGGCTTACATTGAGTTGGGTCTGCTAGGCCAGTTGACACATGTTGGGGCAGATGTAAAGCACACAGACATTAGAAAGTATTATGCCAATAATAGATGATCAAAGCGTGTATTATTCAGAATCCTGTCTAAAAAATGTAATTTTAATTGTCTAACAACATTTCAAGGATCATATATACTGTATGTATTTTATGCCGATTTTAGGCTTTCAATGTTTGCCCATGCACTCAGATTGGCAGTCAGCATTCTTGATATCCATTAATGATGGGCCGAACACCCCCTGTTCGGTTCGCACAAGAACCTCTTGCACAGGGAAAAAGTTCTCGCGAACATGCAAACCCCTCATGCTTTGGCCAATCAAATGATCTTTGCCATGATTAGACTAAAGGCAGGCTGCCTTTAGCCAATCATGGCTGAGGGGCCAAGTACACACCCCACAATACATAAAGGCTGCTCACGAAGCCGCAGCGTGAAGTGTCATTGTGTGGGAGATGAGACAGGGAGAGGCACGCGTGTGAGGCAGGGAGAGAGTAGCTTTTTCTGGAGTTTGTCAGACAGTGCAGAGACATTGCTAGCAGTGTAGGGAGGGCCACGAATGTGTGTCAGGCAGGGAGAGATTTCTTTCTTTACATCATATCAGACAGTGCAGCGCCAGTGAGTAACTCATTCCTAGCAGTGTAGGGAGGGCCAGGAACGTGTTTCAGGCAGGGAGAGATTTATTTCTTTACATCATATGAGACCATGCAGCGCCAGTGAGTGATTCATTCCTAGCAGTGTAGGGAGGGCCAGGTACGTGTTTCAGGCAGGGAGAGATTTCTTTCTTTACATCAGATATCAGTGAGAGTATTGTTCATCGGTCAGTTGTGGAAAATTCTATAAGCATCACAGACCTATAGGATTATAGATCACATCAGATATCAGTCAGAGTATTGTTCATTGGTCATTTGGGTACATCCTATAAGCAGCATAGATCATTTATAGGGCAATAGATTGCATCATATCAGGTCATTGAGTATCTATTGGTCAGTTGCGTATACCCTATATTAATCTGTATCAACATCATGTCCGAAAGGCTGACAAGGCTCACAGGCCACGAAAAGAGGGCAAGCAGCCTCTGTGTCCACTGTGAAAAGTGGTGATCACAGTCGACATAGTGCATTATCTGCAGGCGGGGCACGCCCATCCTTTATTTCCAGTGCAATTTAGTTGTGGAAGAGTTGGTGGAGTGGATCAATCCTCCTCATCCTCTGACACCCATGCTCACAGGCAACAGCACCTGAAAGAGGCACCAGATCAAAATAAGTATACATCACCTTGCTCCTCATCTGTGATCTCTAACCCTACTATACCTTATGCCTTCTCAAATACCAGCATTGAGAGGGATGATGGTATAGCAATGAGTGGCACAGAGACTTGCACCCAATCTGCTAGCAGTACACCACCGCTTGATTTGAGCACCAGGCAAATTTCACTACCACAGTTTTTGAACCGTAGAAAGAAATACTGTCCCAGCCATCCACATGCTCAGCGTCTTAATGCTAGCTTGGCCAAATTGCTAGCATTACAGTTGCTGCCTTTTCATCTGGTAGACTCTGCTCCCTTTTGCAAATTTGTGGAATGTGCTGCACCACAGTGGCAGGTCCCAAAAAGGCATTTATTTTTGCGTAAGGCCATTCCGGCTCTCTACCGTCATGTGGAAGGTAGAGTTTTGGCCTCGTTGGACAAAGCAGTCAGCAGGAAGGTGCACATTACTGCTGACTCTTGGTCCAGCAGGCATGGACAGGAACGTTACATTTCTTTCACAGCACACTGGGTAACTCTGCTGGCAGCTGGGAGGAATGCAGGACAGGGTTCAGTGTTGCAGCTTGTTTTGCCACCACGCCTCCAAAAAGCTGGTGCTTGTTCTGCCACATCTGGGTACTCCACCACCTCCTTCTTCTCCTCCTCCTCCATGTCCTCTTCTGCTCAATTTTCCTCTGAAGCAGCAGTGCTCGCTAAGCGTTCAAAGGGGTACGCAAGCAGTCAGGCTAAAAGATGCCATGCTGTGCTTCAGTTGGTCTGTCTAGGGGATAGGAGTCACACCAGGGCAGAGATTCTGTCAGCTCTGCAGGGGCAGGTTCAGAGATGGTTGACACCACAACAGCTTGAGCCAGGAATGGTTGTATGCGACCAACCTTCTCTCTGCGTCCGACAGGGACACTTGACACATGTTCCATGCTTGGCACATGTTCTGAATATGGTGGTGCAGCGTTTCTTGAGCAGATACCCGGGCTTCCAAGATCTCCTGAGGCAGGCCAGATGAGTCTGTGGTCATTTCTCCCGTTTTTTCAATGCCAGTGCTCGCTTATCTGACATTCAAGGGGAATTCAACCTGCCCACCAACCGCCTCATTTGTGACATGCCCACCAGGTGGAACTCAAGGTTGGCAATGCTGCAGCGGCTGCACATTCAGCAGAGGGCCATCAATCAGTACCTGTGCGAGTATGGCACAAGCACAGGGTCAGGTAAGCTTAGCTTTTTTTCGCCACGCCAGTGGCTTTTGATTAAGGATGCATGCATCGTCCTGTCACCATTTGAGGAGGCCACAAGGATGGTGAGCCCGGACGATGGATGCATCAGTGACACTAGCTAGTCTAGAAAAATAGGTACTAATCGTGCTAGGCTCCTAAAATCGTAAGCAGCAACTTAAAGTGCGACAAACACGTGATATAAATAATACAAAGGTAAGCTGCGTTAAGCAGTAGAAATATCACCATATAGACAGTGAAAATTATGTGAAAAATAGTACCAAATGTATGAATTATAGAAATCATAAACCATACACCTAATATATTAGAGTGTGCTCCCAAAAATTGATATCAGAAGTCCAAAAAAGTCTGTGTAAAGTCCTTTTTGAAAAATCCTTGTGTGAGATATGATGAATCTCTATATATCTGGAAGAAGACCACTAGATGTACAAACTTCTTACCAGAATGTAGCAAATCAGGTGCCCAATTCAAGAGTAAATTCCTCAGAAACCAAAGCAGGACCAACGTACTGTACCTTGAAAATGTCTGATTGGACGAAACGTACGTCGGTCGCGGCGTGCTGACGTCACCACTACGAGTTTGAGGATGGGCGGAAGAGTCGGCCGGCCGGCGGCTCATTTACACATCACGCTCCTGATTACTCAGTTTCCATTGCATACAAGAATTGGATGACTGGCTTTTGGCTCATTATATATTTCTGGTAAGCCTCAGTGGTGTCGGGGGGGGGGGGGGGGTCTTTCTCCTTGTTTGGTTGGATTTAGGTGGTTACACTCCTGGCCACTCCTAAGGATATTTTATTATCTGCACCAAGTTATGTGTATCTGGTAAGCAGATAGTGCTTATGGGGGATAGTCACCATTTCCTTTAACATCTTTCTTGTGGCTTAATACACTGCATGTCTGGAAAGCAGTTTGTATTGTTGGTGGAGGTTTCCTCTGACAGCACCTTTTCTCCTAGAGGACTGCACCTAGGTGTATACTCATAGTTGGTACAACAACTATATACATACAGTATTATGCTATGGGATCTGTCATTTTATTTTTCATGCACTTGGGTCGAGTTTGCTGAGTCTTTCCTGTTCCCAGAGGAGTATTCCAGTATACGTTGGTCCTGCTTTGGTTTCGGAGGAATTTACTCTTGAATTGGGCACCTGATTTGCTACATTCTGGTAAGAAGTTTGTACATCTAGTGGTCTTCTTCCAGATATATAGAGATTCATCATATCTCACACAAGGGTTTTTCTAAAAGGACTTTACACACTAGCTAGTCTACCTGCTGGAGCACTCGCTGTGTAGAATCATGGACTTGAAGCAGAACAGCGGCAGGAAGAGGAGGGCTTATTTTCCTCACATGGCCCCCTTTATGCAGATATCATTCCTGCAGGGGCACAAAACACACAGGAGGAAGAGGAGGAGGAGGATGATGATTTCGGCAGCATGGATGTAGAGGATAGTATACAGCAGTCTTTAAGGGATGGTTTTGATTCCCCAGAAACCCCAGGAGTTGTACGTGGTTGGGGAGAGGTTGCTCCTGCTGACAATGTCATCTTTAGTGACCAAGAGGACTCAGCAGCTCATGCCTCCTCCAACTTACGTTGCATGGGCTCCCTGATTCTGCAAAGCCTGCGAAAAGACCCGATGATTCATGCTATCAAGGAGAGGGATAATTACTGGTTGGCAACCCTTCTTGATCCACGTTACAAGGGTAAAGTTGCAGAGCTCATTCTGCCTTCGCAGAGGGAGCAGAGGATGAAACATCTTGAGGAGGCCTTGAAAACATTTGTGTACCAACCTTTCACTGGGAGGTCAACATTCTCTGGACGGGTTTCTGAGGCATCGTTTAGCTAAAGGAGGAGCGGTGGAGAAGGCAGCCGGCTGAATGATGCCTTTAAACTGTTCTTTTGTCCTCAGCAGCACCCAGGGCTGTTAGGTTTAAGCAACCATCGGCAGCATCTCCATCATATGGTGCATGATTATCTAGGCGCAAGAGCAGACTTGGAGACCTTTTCAGCTGAGAATCCACTGGCTTACGGGGTCTTGATGATGGACCACTGGCCAGAAATTGCTCAATATGCAATGAAGCTACTGGCCTGTCCTGCTTCCAGCGTGCTTTCCGAATGGACGTTCAGTGCTGCTGGAGGTTTTGTGATGGACAAAAGAGTGCGTCTGTCCACAGATTCTGTTGACTAGCTGACTTTTAACAAAATGAACCAGTCCTGGATCAACAAGAGCTATCAAGCCCCTGATGCTGATGTAACTGATTGAATTTGCTAGGGGTCTGCCATCCCTTGAAGACTGCATATGCTGCCTATCCTATTTCTCTACCTTGATTCTGCTAGCTTCCAGCAATATTTTCTGTTTAGGTCACTAGCAACCCCCAAGGCCTAATTTTACTGTACTTGTATGATAGGTGCATAAAATTTAAATGTCAAATGTCATTTTTAACAGCAGGCCCTGTCCCTCTGCCCTGCTAACTGTGAGGGGTTATAGTGTTCAGGCACCACCTACAGCAAAGGTCCAATTTTTGGCACCTGTATAGCTCATGCAATTTCCAATTTGCATGGAATTCTTACCAGCAGGTCCCATTCCTGCACTCAGCAAGAGTAACTGCGAAGGCTTGGTTACAGTGTTCAGGCACCACCTACAGCAAAGGCCCAATTTTTGGCACCTGTATGACAAGTACATGCGATTTTAAATTTGTGTGGATTTTTTAGCAACAGGGCCTGTTCCTGCGTCCAGCAATAGCAACTGTGAGGGCTTGGTTACGGTGTTCAGGCACCACCTAGAGCAAAGACCCGATTTTTGGTACCTGTGTAGCACATGCAATTTCAAATTTGTATAGAATTTTTACCAGCAGGCTCCATTCCTGCACCCAGCAAGAATAACTGTGAGGGCTTGGTTACGGTGTTCAGGCACCACCTACAGAAAAGGCCCTATTTTTGGCACCTGTATAGCACATGTAATTTCAAATTTGTATGGAATTCTTACCAGCAGGTCCTGTTCCTGCACCCAGCAAGAGTAACTGCGAGGGCTTGGTTATGGTGTTCAGGCACCACCAACAGCAAAGGCCCAATTTTTGGCACCTGTATGACAAGTACATGCAATTTGAAATTTGTATGGATTTTTTAGCAGCAGGGCCCGTTCCTGCCCCCAGCAAGAGTAACTGTGAGGGGTTATAGTGTTCAGGCACCACCAACAACCAAGGCCCAATTTTTCTGCACTCATATGACAAGTACATGCAATTGGAAATTTGTATGTATATTTGTATATGATAATTTTTGCTTTAGAATTGTCAGTATTGCTGCAGCAGGCTACATACATCGTAGAGATGCACTACTTTACAGGCACATTCAGGGGACACCCCAGGCACAATATTTGAAGGAATTTTTAATTTTATAGTTTCAGTTTAAGCCTCATTAAAATCAGTAAATCAGCGCTCCTTTAAAAACGATCGTTTTTAAAAATGTATTTTTCATTGCTACATGTTTCCCAGGTCAGTACCCGGACCCCATATACTTTTTTGGGGCAATAACTTGCATTTAAGCCTATAAAATGAGGCTGTTTGATTTTCGAGGTTCGAGTCCCATATACTTCAATGGGGTTTGTTTATTCGAACAAACTTTTCCTCTGTTCGCGGTGTTCTGGTGCGAACCGAACCGGGGTGTGAGACTTTTTCACAGCCTGGCTACATACAGAGGCCCAACATCCAAGTAGCATCCTCAGGCATTCTAAAGGCATAAATTACACATTTCATTTCCTGAGTACCTATCATATTTTTGAAGGCCCTGGAGCACCAGGACAAAAGAATTATCCACAAAACCCCATTTTGGAAATAAAACAACCCAATGTATATTCTTTGAGGCATAATGAGTCTTTTCAACATGTCATATTTTTCCACAAATTTTTGCAAAATGTGGAAAGAAAATCAAAACATATATATACAGCAAAGGCACAATTTTCAGCAGCATGGATGTAGAGGATAGTATACAGCAGTCTTTAAGGGATGGTTTTGATTCTCCAGAAACCCCAGGAGTTGTACGTGGTTGGGGAGAGGTTGCTCCTGCTGACAATGTCATCTTTAGTGACCAAGAGGACTCAGCAGCTCATGCCTCCTCCAACTTACGTTGCATGGGCTCCCTGATTCTGCAAAGCCTGCGAAAGGACCCGATGATTCGTGCTATCAAGGAGAGGGATAATTTCTGGTTGGCAACCCTTCTTAAATCCACGTTACAAGGGTAAAGTTGCAGAGCTCATTCTGCCTTCGCAGAGGGAGCAGAGGATGAAACATCTTGAGGAGGCCTTGAAAACATTTGTGTACCAACCTTTCACTGGGAGGTCAACATTCTCTGGACGGGTTTCTGAGGCATCGTTTAGCTAAAGGAGGAGCGGTGGAGAAGGCAGCCGGCTGAATGATGCCTTTAAACTGTTCTTTTGTCCTCAGCAGCACCCAGGGCTGTTAGGTTTAAGCAACCATCGGCAGCATCTCCATCATATGGTGCATGATTATCTAGGCGCAAGAGCAGACTTGGAGACCTTTTCAGCTGAGAATCCACTGGCTTACTGGGTCTTGATGATGGACCACTGGCCAGAACTTGCTCAATATGCAATGAAGCTCCTGGCCTGTCCTGCTTCCAGCGTGCTTTCCGAATGGACGTTCAGTGCTGCTGGAGGTTTTGTGATGGACAAAAGAGTGCGTCTGTCCACAGATTCTGTTGACTAGCTGACTTTTAACAAAATGAACCAGTCCTGGATCAACAAGAGCTATCAAGCCCCTGATGCTGATGTAACTGATTGAATTTGCTAGGGGTCTGCCATCCCTTGAAGACTGCATATGCTGCCTATCCTATTCCTCTACCTTGATTCTGCTAGCTTCCAGCAATATTTTCTGTTTAGGTCACTAGCAACCCCCAAGGCCTAATTTTACTGTACTTGTATGATAGGTGCATAAAATTTAAATGTCGAATGTCATTTTTAACAGCAGGCCCTGTCCCTCTGCCCTGCTAACTGTGAGGGGTTATAGTGTTCAGGCACCACCTGCAGCAAAGGCCCAATTTTTGGCACCTGTTTAGCTCATGCAATTTCAAATTTGCATGGAATTCTTACCTGCAGGTCCCATTCCTGCACTCAGCAAGAGTAACTGCGAAGGCTTGGTTACAGTGTTCAGGCACCACCTACAGCAAAGGCCCAATTTTTGGCACCTGTATGACAAGTACATGCGATTTGAAATTTGTGTGGATTTTTTAGCAACAGGGCCTGTTCCTGCGCCCAGCAATAGCAACTGTGAGGGCTTGGTTACGGTGTTCAGGCACCACCTAGAGCAAAGACCCGATTTTTGGTACCTGTGTAGCACATGCAATTTCAAATTTGTATAGAATTTTTACCAGCAGGCCCCATTCCTGCACCCAGCAAGAATAACTGTGAGGGCTTGGTTACGGTGTTCAGGCACCACCTACAGCAAAGGCCCAATTTTTGGCACCTGTAAAGCACATGTAATTTCAAATTTGTATGGAATTCTTACCAGCAGGTCCTGTTCCTGCACCCAGCAAGAGTAACTGCGAGGGCTTGGTTATGGTGTTCAGGCACCACCAACAGCAAAGGCCCAATTTTTGGCACCTGTATGACAAGTACATGCAATTTGAAATTTGTATGGATTTTTTAGCAGCAGGGCCCGTTCCTGCCCCCAGCAAGAGTAACTGTGAGGGGTTATAGTGTTCAGGCACCACCAACAACCAAGGCCCAATTTTTCTGCACTCATATGACAAGTACATGCAATTGGAAATTTGTATGTATATTTGTATATGACATTTTTTGCTTTAGAATTGTCAGTATTGCTGCAGCAGGCTACATACATCGTAGAGATGCACTACTTTACAGGCACATACAGGGGACACCCCAGGCACGATATTTGAAGGAATTTTTCATTTTATAGTTTCAGTTTAAGCCTCATTAAAATCAGTAAATCAGCGCTCCTTTAAAAACGATCGTTTTTAAAAATGTATTTTTCATTGCTACATGTTTCCCAGGTCAGTACCCGGACCCCATACACTTTTTTGGGGCAATAACTTGCATTTAAGCCTATAAAATGAGGCTGTTTGATTTTCGAGGTTCGAGTCCCATATACTTCAATGGGGTTTGTTTATTCGAACAAACTTTTCCTCTGTTCGCGGTGTTCTGGTGCGAACCGAACCGGGGTATGAGACTTTTTCACAGCCTGGCCACATACAGAGGCCCAACATCCAAGTAGCATCCTCAGGCATTCTAAAGGCATAAATTACACATTTCATTTCCTGAGTACCTATCATATTTTTGAAGGCCCTGGAGCACCAGGACAAAAGAATTATCCACAAAACCCCATTTTGGAAATAAAACAACCCAATGTATATTCTTTGAGGCATAATGAGTCTTTTCAACATGTCATATTTTTCCACAAATTTTTGCAAAATGTGGAAAGAAAATGAAAACATATATATATATATATATATATATATATATATATATATATATATATATATATATATTTACACAAAGTTGTCAATTTATAAGATATTTCAAACACAAAGCATGTACACAGCAAAAATTACACCCCAAAATACATTCTGCTACTCGTACCCCATGTGTGAGACTTTTACACAGCCTAAACACACACAGAGGCCCAACATCCAAGTAGCACCGTCAGGCATTCTAGGAGCAAAAATTACACATTTCATTTCCTGAGTACCTATCACATTTTAGAAGGCCCTGAGACAGATGTTGATTATTTGGATGTTGCAGATGGTCACTGGGACAGATGTGGCAGATCACGGACAGATATGACAGATCACAGAAAGATGTGGCAAATCAGGGACAGATGTGCCAGATCACGAACAGATGTAGCAGATGATCATAGACAGATGTGGCAGATGATCACGGATAGATGTGGCACATGATGTGCACCAGATGATCACGGACAGATGTGGCAGATGATTACAGATAGGTGTGGCAGATGATCACTGGCAGATGTGGTAGATTATGTGCGCCAGATGATCATGGACAAATGTGGTAGATGATCACAGACATATGTGGCAGATAATTACACACAGGTGTGGCAAATGATGTGCACCAGATGTGTGCCAGATTATCACGGACAGATGTGGAAGATTATCACGGACAGATGTGGTAGATTATCATGGACACATGCGCCAGATGATCTCGGACAGATTTGCCAGATGATCAGTGGCAGGTGTGACAGATGATGTGCGCCAGATGATCATGGACAGATGTGGCAGATGATCATGGACAGATGTGGCAGATTATCATGTACAGATGCGGCAAATGATCATGGACAGATGTGGCAAATGATCATGGACAGATGCGGCAGATGATCACGGACATATGCGCCGGATGATCACAGACAGATGATGTGCTCCAGATGTGTGCCAGATGATCATGGACAGATGTGGCAAATGATCACGGACAGATGTGGCAAATGATCACAGACAGATGTTCAACAGATTATTTTCACTGGGACAGATGTGTGACAGGTGTTTTCACTTTGTTGGGGACACTGTGTTGGGGACATTGTTTTAGGGACACTAGCTGGGTTATCAGTGAGTAAAAAGCAGTAAAACAGCTCAATACTCACTGATCGCCACCTGCCAGCACAGATCTGCTCTCCTTCTCCTCACTGTGTAAGGAGAAGCAGAGTCGATTGCAGTGACAACGGCTGTATTGAAATCAAATGACGACTGTGATTGGGCATGGCTGTCATTTGATCAGGAGGTCCAATCACAGAGCCCTCCTGCCTAGCGGTGTTGCGCTGTGTCCTGGGGAGGACACAGGCACACAGAGATCTTCCCCCTTCTGAAGAACATTCAGGAACCTCCACTCAGAAGGAGCTCCCACCCGGCTGTTTATATGCATTGGCTGGGTGGGAGAAGGTTAATAAAGGACTGTGTTCTGTGGTTTTTCCTTTTTTACACTTTTTTGGTGAATGGGTAGGGGTAAGATGTACCTGATACCCATTCACATGGGGGGTATCAAAGGGCCTGGTATAGATTTGGGGGGGGGACCCCATACATTTTTTTTTTAATTCTGTCGTAGGGTTTCTCTTAACCACCTAAATACAGGGTACTTTAACCCCCTTCCTACCTGGGCCAATTTTCATCTTTCAGTGCTCATTGGTATCTCTGGGAAATATTTGTCAGCTTGGCATGGCATTGCTCCCTGTCTTTAACATTGGTGTCTATGGGAAATATTGGTCAGCTTGGCATGGCAATGCTCCCTTTCTTTAACATTGGTGTCTATGGGAAATATTAGTGAGCTTGGCACAGTACTGCTTCCTGTCTTTAACATTGGCGTCTATGAGAAACCTTGGTCAGCTTGGCATGGCACTGCTCATGAACTATAAGTGACAAGGACACAAAACTTGGGGAGCACTGAGAGGGTACGCAGGACTACAACTTATCCATACATTTTAAAAGTGGGGTATGCCTGTACACTACACTGACTGTACTAAACTGACTTAGCATACTATCCACTAACTACATGCCTAATTTCTATTGTAACACACTATACATGCCGTGTAAGCAGCAGCCTTATATAGTGATGATTGGCTAAAGGCACCCTGCTTTTGGCCAATCATGGCTCTGAAAGGACATTGTGCTGTGATTGGCCAAAGCATACAGGTCAGGTGCATGCTTTGGCCAATTATCAGCAATCAATGCACTGCAACAGCGCAGTACATTATGGGTCGTTCATCGGCGTGCAAAATTCACGCTGAGCGCCCCATTTGTTTATGTGTTCAGTGAACACACAAACAAATGGAGCGCTCAGTGGGAATTTCGATGTTCGAGTCAAACTTACGTTGGACATGAACAACTGATGTTCGAGTTGAACTTACGTTGGACTTGAACATAGAACCCATCCCTAATATCCATTAGTCCTAGACTGTGTCACAGTCTGTGTTTATCGGCATCTGTCAATCACAATCTCTGACCATCAGCGTATGTAAGTATATTTGGAAGTCTTGGTGTATTACAAGTAATAAAGTACCCCTTTAATAAATTATTTGATTAAGTGACCTTTAAAAGGAAACAAATAAAACAAATAGTAACTTAAAACTTTTGTGAGTCCTAGTAACCTTATAATTTACAGTAATGTATTTAATGTATTCCATTAATAATAATATTGGACATATTGTCTTAAACTAGCAGGAGGAGATTTCAAAACTAACCATAGAAAGTATTTTTACAGAACACGTTTATGCCTGGAACATAATTCCAGCAGGGGTAGTAAGTCAGTTAACAGATAATACACTATACAATCTGTTTGTACAATCTCCTTTAGATCTTATCAGCTATGTAGTACAGGAGACTGCTTGATTTATTGCAAATTGAAGGGATTGTTTAGGTTTATCCTCATATTACTTAGTTTTGGTAAATCTAAAGGATACTTTACAGTGTATAGTAAATTTATATATGCTTTGGACAAACATAGATCTATACTGAGTCAATAAAGGTTACACAGGTACAGGTTAAAAACAATACAGGTTAAAAAAAAATCAATACGAGGAAAACTTGATGGACCATTTGGTCTTTTTGTGCAACAATATTCTGTGTTTCTATTTGTGGCGACAGAGTTCATATTGTACTTCGTAAGCAAAAATACCCCATGTTGCAGGATGTTCTTTATATGCATGGTAAAGTGTGTTCATTGTCTTCTATGAAAACCACAGTAGGAATCCAGAAAGTATTTATTTTCCCAGGCTAATTAAAATGACCCAGGATTTTGTAGGTTCATAAATAATAAGGAATTAGTTGTTTTTACAATTAGAATGACAGATATATTATTTTTATGCACAGCAAATAGGACATGGTTGCATGCACATTCATTTTCTCTCTTCATTGCTTTTGTTGTTTGTGTTTTGTTTTACACAGATGTTATTGATGTCGGGGGACATTTTTAGAGAGAATTAACATTTTACAGGTATACAGCACAAATCATTTGGAAAGCCCTCTGGCCAACACCAATATAATGAAATGATCATCGTGAAATTATAAACCTTAACCCCATGAATTGTTAATCATGAGTACTGAAACCAAAAGGCAGGTACAAACACTTTTTATTACAATTCTTGTACGCATATTAGGTATTCTGTATTATAATTAAAACTGAATTCTGGGCAGATAAAAAAGAGAAATTATTGCAGCTCTGTATTTATTAATAAATGTGTGATGTACCAATTACAGTGTTGATTCAACGATTTGAATTATTCTTTGTTAAAATTCATGCACAATAAATCATTCCATAAATATTGTTATCAAATAGTCCCCAAAACAATACATGAAAATAGATTTAACCAAAATTAATTTCCAATGAAATGAGTTCAAATAAAACAATCCTACGGTGTAATGACTAAAAAGTCCCCATCCATGATTCTTCCATATGTAGAACAATCTTTGGTCCAAAGGGGTTTATTTAGTAAAGCTGGAGAGTGAAAAATCAGACTCACGTCTGCATAGAAGCCAATCAGCTACCAGGTTTTATTGCCAAAGCTTAATTGAACAAACTGAGATTAGAAGTGGATTGGTTTCTATGCAGAAGTGAGCCTGATTTATCACTCTCCAGCTTTAGTAAATAAACCCCAAAGTGACCACCAACACTAATACAGGAAAACACATGTACCAAAATGTGTGCCTACCTCACTACAAGATTAGGCAAACACAGAAGATCTTCCAAACGGGTGCAGTCCACTTTAAGACTTGACCTCCACTGCTGTCCTCTCCCCATTCAGTGGTTAAATTTCACAGCCAGCATAAAATAACAAAAAAACAGCTCCCAAAGTTCAGTATATTAGACATCAAACTTTATCAAGGTTTTCACAAAGGCTGTATAAGCATAAGCTTAGAATCAAGCATATAGATGTATAGGCAAAGATATACAGATATACTATGTTCACAAAAACAGAAAAAGTAACAGGACACAGTTCTTACTCACTCCCAGCGTCAGATGCACCCTACATGTTTCGTCTGTTTTGACTTCATCTAAGGGAATGTTTACGATACTACACTTTGAGAGCCTATTTTTTTGTAATTTTTATGCTAGCTATGAAATCTAACCCCTGAATGGGGAGAGGACAGAAGTGGAGGTCAGGTCTTAAAATGGACTGCACTTGTTTGGAAGATCTTCGGAGTTAATACAAAATGTGCTTGCCTAGTCTTGTAGTGAGATGGTACGTGCGTTCTCCTGTATTCGGAGTGGTGGTCACTTTGGATCAAGGATTTCTTGTTGATGATATTTGTAATGAGAACTTTTTAGTCATTACACAGTTTGAATGTTTTTTTTTGTCAATACTTTATTTTAGGAAAACACACATTAAGTACAGAAACCACATTACCAGTGAGTCTGAAATGATACAATGACATTATGAAATACTGCACAACAAAAATCAATATGTGTGGAGAGGCAGCCAAGTGTATAAGGAAGTAGCTTGCAGAACCTGATATTAGAAGGTCTCCATACCCTATGTGCTAGTTTTTGCGGTAGACATGATAGTATCAAAAAGATGGAAAGAGATAACCCGAAGATCATAAAAAGAGAGAAAGTAGCAGGGTAGAGAAAAAAGGGGAAATAAAGGGGGGGGGAGTGGGAATGGGGGAAGAAGGGGAAACCCGTCATACTGCTGTCTGTGTGGAGCCCAAGGAATCCCCCTCAAGATCTCCAGTAAGGAGAGCTTTAAGTCAGCAGCTTTTTGTATTCCACAGAGTAGACAAATTCATGCCAGTAAAACCGTTTTTTAAGGAAGTTTTCACATAGGCCTCTTTCCGTGACCACGAGGTCTTCCATTTCATTGATTTTGGCTACTTTTTTAAGCCAGACAGCCACTGAAAGAGGCTGCGTCTTTTTCCAAGAGAGCGGTATGCAGCTCTTTGCTGCTGTAATCAGCAGAGGTGGGATGGAACACCTGAGATATACAAAATAGTGCAGCGCTATCTCTAATACAATAACTGGCTAAGGCAGGGTGAGTTGAACACAAGTCCATGTAGGAGGGGCCCGTGCAGATGGAAGTGTACTGGGTATAGGACATTAAACTTGATGTGAGAAAAAATTGTGTCCGAATCCACCACCAAGCAGACTAGTCTCTCACCTCAACATGAGACCCCTGAATCAACAGCGGGTCAAAAACGGCTAAAACATTCCATAGAGCAAAATCGGATGGTAACAGATGGATGGCTCCCAAGGATTCCTCAGATTCAGATACCCCGATGGTAACAGGTGGATGTCTCTCAGGGATTCCACAGATCCAGATACATATAGGAAATACACAGGAAATCCTCTTTCTCCACAGAGTGTAGCTCAAAGAAAACAATGGGGGCAGAACATAGTGAAGTATGTACCACAAAATTTAATAAATGAATAAAAGTGCCTCTTACTTTAAAATCAGTGAAACTCGCATAATAAAGCTCCGCCGGATGATGTGGCTGGTCACAGCTGATTCCTCTGGGAGACATCTGGTGATGTCATGGCTCCTCCTACCCTCCGCACGTGTATTGTCCCAAGAGGAGGGACTTCCTCAGTGGCGTAGGGAGGAACACAAAGCACCCGCAATTGAAGGACACAACGAGCGGTGATAGGCTAAGGTGTCACTAGGCAACAGGGGGATGTAAACACGCTGATGAACACTGCATAAACTGGAAAAACACACAGCACAATTCACTGGCCGGAAAGGAAGAGCAGATTCACCAGTGGTGACACAGAGTCACTTAATCCCTCATTCCCTTAAAGGATTCCTCCTAAATTCGGACATTCCTAGCAAGGATAGACTAAGGTGTCACTAGGCAACAGGGGGATGTAAACACACTGATGAGCACTGCATACACCAGAAAAACACACAGCACAATGTACTGGACGGAAAAAAAGTAGATCCATCAGCAGTGACACAGAGTCACTTAATCCCTTTTTGCCTAAAGGATTCCTCCTAAATCCGAACACTCCCAGCCACACCAATATAGTTAATTAATTAAAAAATAATAGAACACCTGTAGGACAAGCTTGAGAACCCGTGGTGGTGCCGAAGGAAGAGCGCTGGGTCAAATGGAAGCCTAAGATCAGTGAACTTTTGGGTGACACCTAGGACCTTAGTCCAAAAAGGTTGAAAAAGGCAGCTAAACCAGAAAATGTGAAAAAGGGAGCCGGAGTCCTCTCCACTTCTTCAACAGAGATCCGAACACTGAGGGAACATCCTATGAATTTTGGTCGGAGTATGATACCAACGGGTCAAAACTTTTAACCCGGTTTCCTGATGCTTGGAACAAATAGAGGTTTTGTAGGAAAACAAAAGGATTCTCTCCACCTGTTTGTCCATAAAGGTTAGTCCTAGATCTCATTCCCATCCAGAGCTATAAGGAGGTCTATAGTCAGAAGGCAGAGATATCAGCAAATGATAGGTCTGAGAGACTGCGTGACGAAAAGAGGATTGTTCCGAGCATAAGATCTCAAATGTAGATAGTCGCCTCATGAAAGCGTCCAGTGGGGGAAGAGAGCCAATGAAGTGGGCTAATTACATTTTTTGCCAGAAAGAGAGTCCCAGAAAGGTCGGGTTATCTATGCTTCACTGTCTTAAAACCCATTGTCCGTTCATGATGAAATGTCGGGCCTGGTATGATCCAGCAGGCTTCAAGTCCTGGAATCGGGAATCCCTCAATCCAGGGCTGAAGGCTGTATTGCCAACCACTGCGGTAAGCTCTGAGGAGCAAGGAGCAAAAGAGAAGTCCTGACACGCCTTAGAGCGAATCCGCCAAGTCACCCCTACCATAGGAGGAGGGTGGGCAGATTAGTTTGGCACCAAGGCAACGACTCCAGTGGGACACCCGAAAGGGACCGCTCTATCTGTTCCCACTGTTTGCAGGAACCATGGTGGCACCAGTCCAGCACCCTATTCAAGTGGCAAGCCATACGGTAAAGAGTAGAATCTGGTAAGGCCATGCCCCCAACAGTTTCAGTAATCTCAAAATCGATTGTGCCAGGCGAGGTGAACTCTGGGCCCAAAGGAAAGTAATGAAGGTCTGGTTGATCATCCGCAGGAATGAGCTTGGGGTATGTATTAATAGGGCTTGGAATTAGTAGAGCAAGCAGGGCATGACGTTCATCTTGATTATGTTGCAGCGACCAAACCAAGAGAACAGACCATGTTGCCCACGACAGAAGGTCCTTTCTGATCGCTGTCAGGGGGGGGGGGATGGGGGAATTAATAAAATAAAAGTATTTTAAATGTTAAGTGGCCCGTCTAAAGAGGCAGTCCGCCCTGAGGAGAGAGATCATGGATGCTGGAATTGACACATTTAGTGCCTCCGATTTCTGATAACTGATCCTAAAAAAGGATAGGTCCTCATAGATCTTTAGTTCTAAAAGCAAATTCAGGAGAGAAACCAAAGGATTAGTCAGAAAGAATAAAAGGTCATCGGCATACACCGCGATCTTAGGGGAGAGCGCCGCATCCAATTGGAGACCAGTGACATCTAAGTTGTTTCTGACTGACCGTAAGAAGGGCTCAGGGGATAAGATGAATATCAGAGGAGAGAGGGGACATCCCTGTAGTGTACCGTTAGTTATGCCGAAGGGTGAGGAAAGTACATTCACCTTTACCTGAGCTGATGAGCGAGAGTAAATAGCTTGAATCCAGTGCATCTAAGAGTCTCTGTCAGGAATACCAAGTTCACCCCATTGAACGCCTTTTCAGCGTCGGTTGACAGGAGCAACATGGTAATCTTCCGAGTTCTGTGCAGTCTGAATCAGGTTGATGGCCTTAGTCGTGTTGTCGCGTACTTCCCTTGTGGGGATCGGATCAGGTCAATCAAATGCATTGCTAATATTGCACAAGAAGTCAGTCAGTGTTCATGTGCTAACAATGAACATGCAGATAGGCGAAGAGAGCAGAGTGACAGAGAGATAAGCTTACCTGCTGATTCTTCATTAACTGTTAAGTCTGATACTTGGAGAGGGACAAGACCTGAAACTGATGGGGCGGAAATGATGTCACATAGACATCACTAAATTCCCCCCCCCCCCCGCCCAGCCAGTAGAGAGAAGCGCTGGACACCTTCCACCGGGAGGTTTGGGCGGAAGTGATGCGACGATACTCAGGGAGTTGGGCGGAAGTGATGTCATACACACATCACGGGATCCCCTGCATTTGCAGACACTCACATGTTTGCTATAAAGGGACGCCGAGAGACAGACAGGAAAGCTATTCCTCTCCACGAAACTGTGAACAGAGATCTTGGGTCCAGGATGATGCATATTGGACAACTAAAATTAAGTAAGGATGGTCATACCATCTAAGCATGGGATTATTTTATCTGTAATAGGCCTACCTTTCTAGAGGAATTTTCTCTCTAGCCTGAATTGAGCTGTCTTCATTATTTAATCCCCTTAGGGATACTAATTACCGGGATCTGTTGAAGCACAAGATTCTCCTCTGATTAGGTGGCCCCTCTTTTTTCATAGGCCAATCAAAGGCTCTCTAACTGTAAGTTCTCACAAATATACTTCTGTAATGGTGATATTTCCTCCTTTTGCGGGGAATTTCTTACACCAAATTGAAGGCACTTTACTATGATTATATATATACATTTTTCTGGACCCTTATAGGAATTACTGATAAGACGGGACAGCCTCTCTCTGACTGGTGTGGACACTTTCTCTCTGTTAAGTGAGCCAACCACGGCGATTGTCGCTGTAAGTATCAATATCCCCCAGATATCAATTACACTTTCATACACCAAAAGAACTACCTTCTATATATATATGGATGTATATTTTTGGATCATAGGGAATCTAATCATCAAGCTGAAAACTTTTCTTATAGAGTGGACTCTTTGCTGCTTCCCCCCTTCTTTTAAGATCACATAAGGCTTTATATAACCCCTGGACCTGAATTTAAATATCAAGGTAGGGAAGATTGATATGAACCTGCAATTCATATATATATAATTTAAAGAAAAACCCCCTACCTTTCCTTTGGACTAATTCTTATCTTTCGCTTTTCTCCCCATACCAGATGAAGGATGAATGAAAGGGCTCTTCCCTCTCCTCTCTCTTTTTCTGGTGCATGGGAATCTGAGGGGCTAATAGGCCTAATATACATTTTATGTATGGTTTTTAAACAACGATCAGCTGGATGCGTTTAATTAGGTGAGCTTTTTTCAGATTAACCATATCCCCTCTTTTTCATTTGTGAAGCTGCTGGGTCTTGTTCTCTCGCCCTATTGGAGATCAAATTCTCAGCTGATGGACATATTTATTGTTATAGGACCAATAAGCAGAAAATTGTATACTTGTCTCTAGCCTCCATTTGAATGAATATATAGGATGCCCACAGGGGATACATTAAGGTGTGGGTTTTCAGGTATGTGGTGTAACATCCCTTCGGGGGGGTGTGGGGTGGTTGGATGGGGGAGCTCTCCCTCCCCCCTTTCTTTCCTTTTCTTTCTTCTTTTTCCTTTTTTCTTCTTTATTTTTCCCTTTTCCCCTCTCTGATCACCCCCAGGGAAGAATCACAGATGCATATAAAATGTTTTTTTCTTTTTTGTTTAGAAATTATATAATTTCATCAAGCTTATACTATGTTGTACCCCCCTTTTTTAGGAGTGGACTCAGAAATCCCTGACGAAGATTAATGTCATTTATCACACATGTATCGAAATGCGTTGGATAATGTACCACTCCTTTAGGAACACTGTGTTTGTATTGTATTGTGTATCGTTTCAATTTTATGTATGAGCCATTTTTTGTCATATGGCAAAAAAAAACCAGATCATGATACTCTGTACCATATGTAATCATAAAGAATCAGTGACACAAGATATATATATATGCTACAGATTTTCAAATAAAACTTTTTAGAAATAACACTATTAACTAATAATTTATTGTTACCCATAAAGTCCCACACTCTGTTATGGGGGTTCCTCTTTGAAGACCTGAAACTTTCCTCAACTGCAGCTGAGAAAAATCAGGCTTCCTAACCTGCCAGCAGCAATGGCAGAACTAATTGGCAGAGCTGTGTAAATTTCAGGACAGAAAAAACAGAAATAAAATCCATTTGTCAGGTAAAGCTACATCTGTATATGTCTTTTATTTTTTATATTTTCATGTTTGCCTGGAGTTCAGATCTATAGGGATGGCATTTGCAACAAGCAAGCCACAGTATGTTCCAAACTTTTTCCAAGGGTGTAGCAACTAGCTTGTGCCTCTTCACAGTACCTTCCAATGCCAAAACCCACCTTACACAAGAAGAGGGTAGCCCCAGCTGGGGACTCATGAGCTTTGATCAATCAAATATTTATATTCATAGCCCTCCTGTGGTAATGTGTTAGGTGTGATTTGCTTAATGACCATAAGCTATTACTGAATTACAGATAAAGTATACATTTTTTTAGTAGAATGGAGAGAGGTTGCAACTTTTGTTGGGCTTTTACTACCTTCTGTATCCTTTTGAAAAAATCCCCCCCTTACTTCCTACCCCCTACAGTAAGACTAATAACACTACAAAACTTATAAAAGCTCTAACTCATCCAACTAAAAGCTAAAGTTGGGATCAACCATGTTTGATGTGCAAGCACACATAGGATAATTTATCTTTTGCTAATGTAGCCCATTCATTTTGAATGCTCTGACAGCACACCTTACACTTACAGGTGTTGATAGAGATCACAGGTCTCATAGCAATCACAGTTCTTCTCCTGATATTGCCTTCATCTGCTTTCCTCTCCTAAAGGGCAGAACCATCTTTGTTTATTGTGACAGTGTAAGCCTAGATAGTCTTCACAAATGTCTAAAACACATCAGCCCCCACTGCCGTCACTGGGAGAGAGGGAAATTAACAAATGGCCCCCACTGCCTGCAGCAGATTGACAACATCACAGGTAAAGTCACTTGACTCGAGGACGTTTTTTTAATGAGGATTGTAGAGCTATTTATTGTACCATGTTATTTTTCATGAGAACATGTAAAGGTAATAATAGGTTAAAAATAATAATAATGTTGAATAATAATATTATTAAATGAGGAGGAGTGCTTTTCAAGCTAAATTGCAGTCATTTGACACAAAGTAAATTTGGGTGAAGCAAGTCATAGCAAATTAAAATATAAACATTTCTATCACTTAATTCTGTCAGACAGCAAGGGAACCCAAGTATCATCTGTTTACAGCACTTCATAGTTATAATAAAGTCAAAATTTAGGAAGGGAGGGGGTAGCCCCATGATAGAATTTAGCCTTGATGATGGGGTGATCTCTTTGTAGTACTGTATGTTACATTTTCAGTATTGTCCCAATCTGATCACTGCACTCTGTTGTACACTCCATACTCTTAATAATCACAGACTGTTATATTAATATAAAATAGATGTAGAAAACTTGTGCTCTGGCCACCAACAGCAGCAGCACCATTTTAAGTCTGAACACAGGACTCAATATATAGTATAAATAAACAAAGTGCGCTGGCCCCTTTAGGTAACAAAAGTAAAAAATCCTCAATATGTGTTGATAAATGGCACAATAAAAACACAAAATTTATAAATGACAAAGTGTTATATTCTTTTATATATCCTTGTATGAAAGTATTGTAAACTTTCATACATCTTTCAATAAAAAAATTAAATATTTCAAATAAAAAACAAAATTTTTTTGGAAAAAAAAAAAATAAAAACACTAAATATCACAAATTACAATAAAACCATGGTGCTGGTGCATAACAAATTTGATAATTAAATTGCAAATATTATGTAATTAAGAAACAATCCCAATATTAAACTTCCAAAAATGTTATTGCAATAGTGAAATAGTCCAACAAATCCCTCTGGTGACAAGTATAATGAAGTTTGTTGCTCAGTGCAGGAAAACTACGCTGGTACATCCTTGCTGAATTACAAGTGTAATTATCCAACTAATAAAAGTTATAGAGGTTTACTGCACCGTGAAACTTTTTCTATCTCTATAATCAGTAAATATGGCTGTGCACTGCTTTTGATATGGAGCTCTGGGGCTTTGATCCATAGTGGATGGATGGTAGTCTGAGCAGGCTGGTGGACCCATTTTCATAAGCGCTTTAAGATCTCCTGTGATGAGATCTATGAGCTTGGTAAGCTGCTTTGAGGCTGGGTTCACACTATTTTCGGAGCTGCTCGCAGCAACGGGTCTGGTGCATCTTTGTTTACTGTTTCAGGGAGCCAAAGAAGCAGAGAACCCTTCTGCAGTGCGCTCCGCGGCTGCCCAAGAGATGTGTGAACCAGCTCCATTGACAACCGGTCACACTCTCCTGTCATGCGAATTGGATGCGGGGATACCCGAATCCAATTTGTATAAGTATGAACCCAGCCTTAATGATTGACCTATCTCAGCACTGGAGTACCTGAGTAGTTTTCTTGCATTGAGCATCAAACGTTTTCAGTATATTTGTTACCAGAGGGATTCTTTGGACTATTTCACTACTGCTGTCACAATTTTTTTACTTTAAAGAGGAAGTAAACCCTCCTCTGCAACTTGTACCTATAGTTAAGCCCATGATAAGTCTTACCTATAGGTACTGTAAATATCTCCTAAACATGTACTGTTTAGGAGATATTTACTTTGCATGCAGCCAGTGACATCACTGGCGCATGCGCTCTGAAGGAACGGCCGCTCATGCTGTTCCTTCAGAGCCCCGTGTCGTGACCGTCGGCTCCCTCGTACATGCGCGGGAGTGATGTCATCGCGGCTCCAGCCAATCAGATGGCCGGATGCCGCAAACCGGGAAGAAGGGCGACCGAACATGTCACCCATGAGACAAGTGAGCGGTCGGCACTGCGAGGGCTTGTTCTAAGGTAAGTATTTCATAATGAGCTAGTATGCAATGTATACTAGCTCATTATGTGTTTGTCTTTCAGGTGTTCATTTTTTTTTTTTTTTTTTTTAAATCTGAGGCTTACAACCTCTTTAATATTGAGACTTGTTCTTAATCACCTAATCTTTTGCAATTGAAACCTCAAATTATTTATGCACAGATTATTTATACACAAGCACTATAGTTTTTTTGTAACTAGTGATATTAAGCATTTTTATTGTGCCATTTAATTTTGCATATCGATTTTTTTTTGCTTTTTTTTATTTAGAGCACACTTTATTTATTTATTTTTTTTGTTTCAATAAGGTTCCACTTTACGTTTATTATTATATTAATAGAGAGATGTTTTTCATACCACCAGGATTCCCAAAATTCCACAATTGCCCATTCAAATTGAAAACAGGAGTTTTGATTGATTGCATATTTTGCAGCCACACATAAAGCCATTTTGTGAACTCAAGGTGCCTCTGTAAGGATCGAAACCCTGCTGGAATCTTTGTTGGCACCAGATATAGGACACATACTGCATACAATATGTACAGTATATATGCATGTGTATGTGTGTGTGGTTTGTGTTGGCCAACGTTGTCTGGATTCTGGGAGCAGTCCCTGTTTTTTTAAAAACCTGTAAAATAGCCCTTGCAATGCTTCTCCATCTTTGAACCCTAAAGGATATACCATCAGTTATTATACAGTTCATTCATGAAGTTCTAAAGAACGAAATAAATAAAAGGTAAAATGTAACTTTCATTTTATGTAGCTTGTAGCCTTGAAACACAATTCTGCATGATGTGGAGTCTATTCATCTAACTTGTTTTATCACAGAGCTGAATGATAGAGTGCCAATTAGAGTCTCTTCCCAGGTAATAGAAAACTGAAAGGTCATTTCCAAGCACTGATTTAGTGTTAGAAAATGAAATATGTGGGAAGTTTATTTATCTATTTATTTTCAAGCAAGAGAAAATAGAAGTTGATGTGTTTACAAGTGCATATAGGTTATTGTTCAATTATATATTTTCCCTAGATACACAAAGTTACCCAGATCAGGAATCCCTTGCTTACCCATTGCGGTTTTGCATACATTAAGGGAATCCTTTACAAATTGAAGTGGCCAGGAGCTTACCTTTATTAAGCAAATTAAACACACTTTTTCCTTTCTAAATGTCAATTTTACTGTAATAGGTTGTATACATTGTACATTGTACAGACGCAGTTCTTCAAATATAGAGTCAGGGCAACTCCCAGGCATTGACAATCCCTTGTCTATTAACTTATAAAATTTCCAATAATATTTCTTAACAATTAATCCAAATTTACATCAATGGAGATCAGATTCTGTACCTGAACTTTAGTAATGTTTGCCGAACCTGCCCCAAACTAAACCCAGGTATAACTAGTTCAGAAGCGCCATGGAAGGTAGGTAAGAATTAGATACGTTAACGGTACAGTTGTCCTGAAAATGTTGGCAGAGAGGCAGAAAAAGCATTGTTTACCCCAAGTATAAGAGACTGCAGGGGAATGTCAAAATCCTAGATTTTTACATCATGGTTGCATAGTTTAGATCAGCCTTTTTTTAACCGGGGTGCTACAGCATCCTGTGGTGCCATGTGAGGTTGTCAGGGGTGCCCCAGAATCCTGGTAGAGAATGGCATTCAGATTTGACTGAGCTCTTACTCCTCTGCTGAACTGTACATCTGCACATCAGGAGCTTAGTAAACACAGTGAATACAGTCAGGAAAGTGAAATCAGTGGAAACAGCAGGTTTGTTCCCGAGTGCCGAGCTCTCCACTTCTTCCTAAAGTGCAGCACCTGGCAGTGCCAATGCAGGTATAATACTGCAATTTTAAAAATGGCTGTCTGTGTGAATGTATGTACAGTATGTGTGTGTTTGTGTGTGAATGTATGTAAGATAGGTGTGTGATTTTATATATGTATGTGTGTGTGTTTTTATGTGTATATACTGTATGTGTGTATGTGTTTATATGTACAGTATATCTATGTATGCATGTACACTACCGTTCAAAAATTTGGGGTCACCCAGACAATTTTGTGTTTTCCATGAAAACTCACACTTTTATTAATCAAACGAGTTGCAAAATGAATATAAAAAATATTTAAGACATTGAAAAGGTTAGAAATAATGATTTTTATTTGAAATAATAATTTTGTCCTTCAAACTTTGCTTTTTTCAAAGAATTCTCCATTTGCAGCAATTACAGCCTTGCAGACCTTTGGCATTCTAGCTGTCAATTTGTTGAGGTAATCTGAAGAAATTATACCCCACGCTTCCTGAAGCACCTCCCACAAGTTGGATTGGCTTGATCGGCACTTCTTATGTACCATACGGTCAAGCTGCTCCCACAACAGGTCAATAGGGTTGAGATCTGGTGAATGCGCTAGCTACTCCATTTCAGACAGAATACCAGCTGACTGCTTCTTCCCTAAATAGTTCTTGCATAGTTTGGAGGTGTGCTTTGGGTCATTGTCCTGTAGGAGGAACTTGGCTCCAATCAAGCACTGTCCACAGGGTATGGCATGGCATTGCGAAATGGAGTGAAAACCTTCCTTATTCAAAATCCCTTTTACCTTGTACAGATCTCCCACTTTACCAGAATCAAAGCAGCCCCAGACCATCACATTACCTCCACCATGTTTGACAGATGGCGTCAGGCACTCCTCCAGCATCTGTTCACTTGTGCTACATCTCACAAATGTTCTTCTGTGTGATCCAAACACCTCAAACTTAGATTTGTCTGTCCATAACACCTTTTTTCCAATCTTCCTCTTTCCAATGTCTGTGTTCTTTTGCCCATTTTAATCTTTTCCTTTTATTGGCCAGTCTCAGATATGACTTTTTCTTTTCCACTCTGCCTAGAAGGCCAGCATCCCTGAGTCACCTCTTAATTGTGGACCTTGAGACTGGCGTTTTGCGGGTACCATAGTTACATAGTTACATAGTTACATAGTTAGTGAGGTTGAAAAAAGACATCAGTCCATCCAGTTCAACCTATGATGCGTGTGTGTGTTTGCTTTTAACCGTACATTGTATACCCCTGTATGTTGGGGTCTTTAAGGTGTCCATCTAATAGTTTTTTTGAAACTATCAATGCTCCCTGCTGATATGACTGCTTGTGGAAGAGAATTCCACATCCTTACCGTTCTTACAGTGAAGAACCCCTTACGCACTTTAAGGTTAAACCGCCTTTCCTCTAGTTTTAGTGAGTGGCCACGTGTCTTATTGTATCTCCTTTCTCTGAATAGTTTGTTCCTTATGCTCGGGTCACCAGTACAGTATTTGTACATTGATATCATATCCCCCCTCAATCGTCTTTTCTCCAGAGAGAAAAGGTTCAGGGCTTGTAGTCTTTCCTCATAGCTGATGTCCTCCATTCCCCTAATTATTTTTGTTGCCCTTCTCTGGACTTTCTCCAGTTCCAGCACATCCTTCCTGAGGACCGGTGCCCAGAACTGGACAGCATACTCCAGATGTGGCCAGACCAGAGTCTTGTAGAGTGGGAGAATAATCTCTTTATTTCTGGAGTGAATCCCCTTTTTTATACATCCCAGTATTCTGTTGGCTTTGCTTGCGGCGGCTTGGCATTGCATGCCACTGCCAAGCTTGTTGTCTACCAGTACCCCCAAGTCCTTTTCCATCCTAGACTCACCCAGAGGTTCCCCCCCCCTAGTGAGTAGCTTGCTTTCTGGTTTCTGGCCCCCAAGTGCATTACTTTACATTTATCAACATTAAACCTCATCTGCCATGTAGTTGCCCACCCCGTTATTTTGTTCAGGTCTGCTTGCAAGGTTTCCACATCCTGCATAGAAGATATTGGCATGCCTAGTTTAGTATCATCTGCAAATACTGAGATTGTGCTAGATATCCCCTCCTCTAGATCATTTATGAACAAATTAAACAGGATTGGTCCCAGGACAGAACCCTGGGGGACCCCACTTTCCACACCCGCCCAATCCGAGTACTCCCCATTAATCACCACCCTCTGTACTCTCCCCTGGAGCCAGTTCTCTATCCAGTTACTCACCTTCTGATCCATACCTACCTTCCTTAGTTTGTACAGTAATCGTTTGTGGGGAACGGTGTCAAAGGCCTTTGCAAAGTCCAGATACACCACATCCACAGGCTTACCTTTATCTAGGTGGCTGCTCACTTCATCGTAGAAGGTTAATAGATTGGTTTGGCACGAACGATTTTTCATGAATCCATGCTGATTACTACTTATAATACCGTTTTCATTACTAAAGTCTTGTATGTGGTCCCTTAACATCCCCTCCAAAATTTTGCAGACTACAGATGTTAGGCTGACCGGCCTATAGTTACCCGGGATATATCTCGGCCCCTTCTTAAATATTGGTACCACGTTGGCTTTTTTCCAATCAGCTGGCACCATACCCGTCTGTAAACTATCCTTAAAGATCAAGAATAATGGTCTGGCGATCACCTGGCTGAGCTCATTAAGAACCCTCGGGTGCAAGCCATCCGGTCCCGGGGATTTATTTATGTTAAGTTTCTCTAGTTTGGCTCTAAGTCTATCTTCTGTTAGCCATGGTGGCACTTCCTGAGGTGTATTATTTAGTTCGGCCTTACAAGCTGAGTTTGTGTAGCCCCCCGATTCTTTTGTGAAGACTGAAGAGAAGAAATGATTTAACACTTCCGCCTTTTCTCTGTCCTCAGTGGCCATATTTCCTTTATCATCTTTTATGGGGCCAATGTGTTCTGGCCTCGCTTTCTTACTGTTTATATACTTAAAAAACTTCTTGGGGTTCTTTTTGCTCTCCTCCGCTATATGTCTCTCGTGTTCTATTTTAGCCGCCCTGATTTCGTCTTTACATTTCTTATTACACTCTTTGTAGTGCTTAAATGCTGCCAATGAGCCCTCAGTCTTGTATTTTTTGAAGGCCTTTTCCTTAGCACTAATATGCATTTTTATGTTGGAGTTTAGCCATCCAGGGTTTATTTTTGCTCTTTTAAATTTATTTCCCTTTGGAATGCACTGGTCAATCCCCCTGTTTAGTATACTCTTGAAGCACTCCCATTTTTCCTCCGTGTTCTTTGTTCCCAGGGTTCTATCCCAATTGATATTTTCTAGCAGTGAGCGCAGTTTAGGGAAATTGGCTCTTTTGAAATTCAGTGTCCTTATATTACCCCTCTGCTTCCTATTACTGTAATTAATACTGAAACTTATTGACCTATGGTCACTGTTTCCCAAGTTGTCCCGTATTTCTATATCCGTGATCAGGTCTGTATCGTTGGTAATCAGTAGGTCAAGTACCGCATTGTTTCTTGTCGGTGCATTCACCATCTGACCCATGAAATTGTCCTGCAAAACATTTAGGAACTGCCTAGCCTTGGCTGAGTGCGCGGTTCCTTCTGCCCAGTCTATATCTGGATAATTAAAGTCCCCCATTATAATGACATTTCCCATCCTTGCTGCCAATCCTATCTGTAAAAGGAGGTCTGCCTCACCCTCCTCCCTCTGGTTGGGGGGCCTATAGCATACGCCCAATATTACCTTCCCCGCCGTGCCATCCCTTTGAAGCTCTACCCATAGGGATTCTGCCTCGTCCTTAGCTCCATTATTAATATCATCCCTCATATTTACCTGTATGCTGTTCTTAATATACAGACATACCCCTCCCCCTTTTTTACCTTCTCTATCTCTGCGATAAAGGGAATACCCCTGAATGGTCGCCATCTAGTCATGAGAGCTGTCAAACCAAGTCTCAGTTATCCCCACAAAATCTAAGTCCTCCTCAAACATCAGTAGCTCCAGCTCTCCCATCTTGTTGGCCAGGCTTCTGGCATTGGTATACAAACCTCTTAATTTTGATCGGTTACAAATATCCTCATTTGATGTTTTTAGGCTGCTCTCTTGAATTTTCCCCATACCCACCCTGGGTATAGGAGCTCCGAACACCCTACCGCTAATGCCCCCATTTCTGCCCTCTGAAACTTGCTTTCCACTGGCTAATTCTACATCTGTACCCTCCCCCCCATTCCCTAGTTTAAAAGCCCCTCTAACTTTTTGGCCATCCTCTCACCCAGTACGGCTGCACCCACCCCATTTAGGTGCAATCCGTCCCTACCAAAGAGCCGGTGACCGACTGAGAAGTCGGCCCAGTTCTCCAGGAACCCGAAACCCTCCTTACTACACCAGCTCCTCAGCCACTCGTTAACTTCCCTAATCTCCCTCTGCCTCTCTGGTGTGGCTCGAGGTACAGGTAGTATTTCCATAATACCATTTAATGAAGATGCCAGTTAAGGACCTGTGAGGCGTCTATTTCTCAAACTAGAGACTCTAATCTACTTGTCCTCTTGCTTCGTTGTACACCGGACCTCCCACTTCTCTTTCTATTCTGATTAGAGCCTGTTTGTGCTGTTCTTTGACGGGAGTAGTACACACCGTTGTAGGAAATCTTCAATGTCTTGGCAATTTCTCACCTTTGAATAGCCTTCATTTCTCAGGACAAGAATAGTGATGTTGCGAACCTAAAATTCGCCGTTCGCGAACAGCGAACGCGAACATCGGCAAATGTTTGCGAACCGGGCGAACCGCCATAGACTTCAATAGGCAGGCGAATTTTAAAACACACAGGGACTCTTTCTGGCCACAATAGTGATGGAAAAGTTGCTTCAAGAGGACTAACACCTGGACTGTGGCATGCCGGAGGGGGATCCATGGCAAAACTCCCATGGAAAATTACGTAGTTGCCGCAGAGTTGTGTTTTATTCCATAAAGGGCATAAATCACCTAACATTCCTAAATTGTTTGGAATAACGTGCTTTAAAACATCCAGTGTGTGTATACGATCAGGTATATTGTATCAATCAGGTAGTGTAAGGGTTACTCAAAATCAGATTGGAATCCTGCGAGCTACCCCCCTAATCTAGATTTTACAACTGCCGCAAACACCTCACTCCTCAGAAAGTGCTCTGTGCTATATAAATACAATAAATAGTGTTGCGCAACAGTAAAAATCTGCCTAGTTGCTATTTCAACAATATTGGTGACCAATCCAGATTGTACTGTGTATGGTGTGCTATCCAAAAATATAAAATAAAATAAACCTGTGTGATATAAATTGTTTCGTGAAAAGTCATAGTTTTCATGTGATTCCAATGCTGAGTATATCAATAAATGTGTTATCCGCTTCAATAATCATACAGTGTTACCAAATATAAAGTGCTGTTTTCAACAATTTATATCACACAGGTTTATTTTATTTTACATTTTTGGATAGCACACCATACACAGTACAATCTGGATTGGTCACCAATATCGTTGAAATAGCAACTAGGCAGATTTTTACTCTTATTTATTATATTTATTGTGTAAGGGTTACGCCCGCTTCACAGTGACAGTCTGACCAAACTCTGACATACAAAACTCCCCATTGTCATGGACATGCAATAAATGTCTGGTAGTTTACCTGTCCCTCCTGATCCTTCCTCATTCCTCATGTCTGCATTAAGGGCCAGACTATTCCTTCTGGCTGTTTTTATCATCTCTCCTCCCTGTTTGGCTCCACCCCAGGCCATTACAGGAAGTCTATATTAACCAGTGAACTGCAGGCCAGCTAGCTTTGCTGTTCCCTGTTGCTAGTTTCCTGTTTCCTGTGTGCTTGATCTACTGTGTACCGACTTTGGCTTGTCTCTGATTGTTCCTGTTTGGCTGTTACCCCGACCTCGGCTTACCCATCACCATTCCGTGTGTCCTGAGTGGCTGCTTCCCTTCTCTCCCTATGGAGCGTGACCTGGGGGACCCCAGGGGCCGCGACCTGGGCCCAGCTGCAGCCAAGTCCATCCTCACCACTAGAGGCTATGGTGAACACCTGCTGGGTCTTAGACTCCACGCCCTGGGGAATCTTGGGCTCATGTTCCGGTCCATCCTCAGCAGTCTGCTATCGGGTTCACTACCTTGCGCTGCACCCCTGCCTCCAACAGGGTGCAGTTGTCACCTGGCCATTGGCCAACAGTCAGTCAGTCCATTTGCACAACCGTAAACTCCCCATTTGCACAAGGTTGGATACCAAGCTAGCCATGTCCCGTTCCTTGTCCTCACTGATGTCATTGAAGGTCTCTTCCTCCACCCAGCCATGTACAACACCAAGGGTCCCTGAAAGGTGACAACAAGCCCCCTTGGACGCCTGCTGTGGTTGGTCTTCCACCTCCTCAAAGCCACCTTCCTCCTCTGACTTCTCTTCTTCAGACTCCTCTCTCTGCGTTGCCGCAGGTCCAGCAATCGACAACGACAAGGCTGCTTCTGGTGGTGCTTCTGATGGGGACCACAACTCTTCCTCTTCATGCTCATCTACAGCCTGATCCAGCACTCTTCGCAGGGCACGCTCCAGAAAAAACGCATATGGGATGAGGTCGATGATGTTGCCTTGGGTTCGACCGACCAGGTTTGTCACGCAAAAGGACACATGAGCCTACAGCCATTGTGCATGAGCATTCAGTAACGCGGCCAAAAAATACCCAGCTCCGCAGAGGCTGTCTTTTTTTTTTTAATTAAAGAAAATTAATGTTTTTTCTATGAAAAATTATCATGCTGATCGCTTTTGGTCTGTTCACAATGAAGCAACGACCTTATCATCTGGGGTGTGCCAACATTGCCAACACACTCCTAGAGGTGATTGCTTCATTGTGATACGCAAGCCCCTTCACCACAACAAGGTAACGATCATGAAGGGGAATTGACACATGTATGTGCCTTTTTTTTTTTTTGTTTTTTTGCAGCCACAGTGTAGCACCAGAGGCCAGAAAAATTAGGCATGTACACATGCATGAAAAAATTGGTATTGTTGCCGGAAAAATTTAGGTTTTCAAGGCAGAAAGTGCACTAAAACATTGCGGCTTGAACCGTAGTTGGTGGCGGAGACGTCACGTAAGTCATCTGGCATGCAGAGATTAAATACAGCAGTGTGTGGACCATTTTTAGCCCAAGGCATCTCAGAGTCATCAGGCCTTTTTTAGTCAAATGCATCCCCCACTGTCAGTCCCTTCGGGATCCATGCCTCATTCATCCTAATAAAGGTGAGGTAATCGAGACTTTTTTGACCTAGGCGACTTCTCTTCTCAGTGACAATACCTCCTGCTGCGCTGAAGGTCCTTTCTGACAGGACACTTGAAGCGGGGCAGGCCAGAAGTTCAATGGCAAATTGGGATAGCTCAGGCCACAGGTCAAGCCTGCACACCCAGTAGTCAAGGAGTTCATCGCTCCTCAGAGTGTCGATATCTGCAGTTAAGGCAAGGTAGTCTGCTACCTGTCGGTCGAGTCGTTCTCTGAGGGTGGACCCCGAAGGGCTGTGGCGATGCGTAGGACTAAAAAAGCTCTGCATGTCCTCCATCAACAAGACGTCTGTAAAGCGCCCTGTCCTTGCCGGCGTGGTTGTGGTGGTAGGAGGAGGATTACTTTCACCTCTTCCCCTGTTGGATTCCCGTTGTGCTGTGACATCACCCTTATATGCTGTGTAAAGCATACTTTTCAACTTATTTTGTAGCTGCTGCATCCTTTGCGCCTGCCGGTAATTAGGTAACATATCAGAGACTTTCTGCTTATACCGGGGTCTAGTAGCGTGGCCACCCAGTATAGGTCGTTCTCCTTCAGCCTTTTTATACGAGGGTCCCTCAACAGGCATGACAGCATGAAAGACCCCATTTGCACAAGGTTGGATGCCGAGCTACTCATGTCCAATTCCTCGTCCTCACTGATGTCATTGAAGGTGTGTTCTTCCCCCCAGCCACGTACAACACCACGGGTACCAGATAGGTGACAACGAGCACCCTGGGATGCCTGCTGTGGTTGGTGTTCGTCCTCCTCAAAGCCACATTCCTCCTCTGACTCCTCTTCCTCAGACTCCTCTTCCAGTGTTGCCGCAGGTCCAGCAAGCGATGGTAAGGCTGTTTCTGGTGGTGATGGTGACCACAACTCTTCCTCTTCACGCTCATCTACGGCCTGATCCAGCACTCTTCGCAGGGCACGCTCCAGGAAGAAAACATATGGGATGATGTCGCTGATGGTGCCTTCGGTGCGACTGACTAGCTTTGTCACCTCCTCAAAAGGACGCATGAGCCTACAGGCATTGCGCATGAGCGTCCAGTAACGTGGCAAAAAAATACCCAGCTCCGCAGAGGCTGTCCTAGCACCCCGGTCATACAAATACTCATTGACCGCTTTTTCTTGTTGGAGCAGGCGGTCGAACATTAGCAGTGTTGAATTCCAACGTGTCGGGCTGTCGCAAATCAAGCACCTCACTGGCATGTTGTTTCGCCGCTGAATATCTGCAAAGTGCGCCATGGCCGTGTAGGAACGCCTGAAATGGCCACACACCTTCCTGGCTTGCTTGAGGACGTCCTGTAAACCTGGGTACTTCTGCACAAAGCGTTGCACAATCAGATTCAACACATGTGCCATGCATGGCACATGTGTCAACTTGCCCAAATTCAATGCCGCCAACAAATTGCTTCCGTTGTCACACACCACTTTGCCGATCTCCAGTTGGTGCGGGGTCAGCCACTGATCCACCTGTGCGTTCAGGGCGGATAGTAGTGCTGGTCCAGTGTGACTCTCTGCTTTCAGGCAAGTCAACCCCAAGACAGCGTGACACTGTTGTATCCGGCATGTGGAATAGCCCCTGGGGAGCTGGGGGGGGTTCAGTTGGTGTGGAGCAAGACGCAACAGCAGAAGAGGACTCAGCCGAGTAGGTTAGCAAAGAGGATGGAGTAGGAGGAGTAGAGGAGGTGGCAGCAGGCCTGCCTGCAAGTCGTGGCGGTGTCACCAACTCCTCTGCAGCAGAGCCACGCATTCCATGCTTGGCAGCCGCCAGCAGGTTTACCTAATGCGCAGTGTAAGTGATATACCTGCCCTGACCGTGCTTTGCAGACCAGCTATCAGTGGTCAGATGGACCCTTGCCCCAACACTGTGTGCCAGACGTGACATGATTTCATTTTCCACATTAGAGTACAGGTTGGGGATTGCCTTTTGTGAAAAATAATTTCGGCCGGGTACCTTCCACTGCGGTGTCCCAATAGCGACAAATTTTTTGAAGGCCTCAGACTCCACCAGCTTGTATGGTAAAAGCTGGCGGGCTAAGAGTTCCGACAAGCCAGCTGTCAGACGCCGGGCAAGGGGGTGACTCTATGAGATTGGCTTCTTACGCTCAAACATTTCCTTGACAGACACCTGACTGTGGGCAGATGAGCAGGAACTGCTGAAGGTGAGAGGCGGAGGGGCGGGTTGTTGATAGGGGGCATGGAGGACAGCAGTGGTTGACGTGGCTGAAGATGCTGGACCAGGAGGAGGATGGTGGCTTTCAGTTTGTGTGCTGCTTTTACTCATGTGTTGATCCCATAGGCGTTTGTGATGTGAGATCATGTGCCTTCGCAAAGCAGTTGTACCTAGGTGGGTGTTGGACTTCCCACGACTCAGTTTCTTTTGGCACAGGTTACAAATGGCATCGCTGATATCAGAGGCAGACACACAAAAAAAATGCCACACTGCTGAGCTTTGCAAGGACGGCATTCTGGTGGTGGCAACAGCTTGCGTTGATTGGCGTGCTGTCTGGCTGACCCCGGGTGCCGAATCTACATGCTGTCTGACTGCGCCACTAGCTCCTTGCGATGACCTCCTCCCCCTGCTTCCAACTCGTCTCCTCCTCCTCCTCTCTGTCTCCCCATCTGAACTTTCCCCCTCTTCTTCTGCTCTTCGAGCAGGCACCCAGGTGACATCCACAGACACATCGCCTCATCAGCCGCTTCACTTAACAACTCAGCAAAGGCAGCAGCAGCAGGTACAACATCATCATCATCATCACAATGTACGTCCATGTGTATAATGCTGCCTGACTGAGACATATCCCCGTTATCTACATCCTCTGGCACTAATAGTTGCGCATCACTTATTTCTTCCAACTGATGTGAAAATAACTCCTCTGACGGATCAAGTGAAGTGGCTGTGGTGCTAGTGTTGGTGGTGGTGCCGGCGGGCTGGCGAGTGGTAAATTGAGAGGTGCCCGAAGCTGAGCTGGAGGAGGATGGTGCATTAAGGTTCCGAGCGGAAGCTGTAGACGATTGGGTGTCCTGTGTAAGCCAGTCAACTATGTCCTCAGAATTTTTTGAGTTCAGGGTCTGTGGTGGCCTCTGAACACTGGGCATTATTCTAGGGCCTAAGGAAATCACAGCACTACGACCACGACGGCCCTTGCGGGGTGGCCTGCCTCTGCCTGTCATTTTTTTTTTAATGTGTTGTACTATGAGTGCAAGGTGCTGTGCCACCCTATAGGAGTGTTGGGCAGTGGGTACAGTACACTCTGTGGACCTGACAGTCACTGGCACCCAGGCAACTGCAATTATAAATAAAATATATATTTTTTTACTTTGCAAGCTGCTGTGCCACCTTATATATCAGTGGTGGGTGGGCAGTGGCACAGTACACTCTCTGTGGACCTGACAGTCACTGGCACCCAGGCAACTGCAATTATAAAAAAATATATATTTCTTTACTTTGCAAGCTGCTGTGCCACCTTATATATCAGTGGTGGGTGGGCAGTGGCACAGTACACTCTCTGTGGACCTGACAGTCACTGGCACCCAGGCAACTGCAATTATAAAAAAATATATATTTTTCTACTTTGCAAGCTGCTGTGCCACCTTATATATCATTGGTGGGTGGGCAGTGGCACAGTACACTCTCTGTGAACTTGACAGTCACTGGCACCCAGGCAACTGCAATTATAAAAAAAATATATATTTTTTTACTTTGCAAGCTGCTGTGCCACCTTATATATCAGTGGTGGGTGGGCAGTGGCACAGTACACTCTCTGTGGACCTGACAGTCACTGGCACCCAGGCAACTGCAATTATAAAAAAAATATATATTTTTTTACTTTGCAAGCTGCTGTGCCACCTTATATATCAGTGGTGGGTGGGCAGTGGCACAGTACACTCTCTGTGGACCTGACAGTCACTGGCACCCAGGCAACTGCAATTATAAAAAAAATATATATTTTTTTACTTTGCAAGCTGCTGTGCCACCGTATATATCAGTGGTGGGTGGGCACGCAGTGGCACTGCAGTGGGCACAGTACACTCTGTGGACCTGACAGTCACTGGCAGCCCAGACAACTGCAATAATAAAAAATATTTTTTTTTTCAATTTGCAACAAGATGCTGTGCCACCGTATATATATCAGTGGTGGGCAGTGCGCTGCAGTGGGTACAGTGCACTCTGTGGACCTGACACAGCACTCACTGCAATTATGACAGAGGAAAAAAAAAATATTTTTTAAAATGCAAGGTACTGTGCCTGTGCCACCCGAAATGAGTGTGGTGTGCACACAGTACAGTCTGTGGTGGGTCTGTGGCCTCTCACACACAGCGGGCAGGCAACTGCAGTGTACAATAGATATATATATATATATATATATAAAAAGAAAAAACTCAATTACCAGCCCTTAAAAGGGCTTTTGGGGACACTAGATATATATATATATATATATATATATATATATATATATATATATATATAAAAATCCTCAATTACCAGCCCTTAAAAGGGCTTTTGGGGACACTAGATATATATATATATATATATATATATAAAAAAAACCCTCAATTACCAGCCCTTAGAAGGGCTTTTTGGGGTGCTGTCAGGATGCTGTCCTTACAGCAGTAGTGGACCAAGAACACTGACTAACAACTGTCCCTAGCTTAACAGCAGCAGCAGCAGCAGCTGCTCTCACTAACACACACTGCTTCAGAATGATCTAAGATGGATGCTGCCCTTGCTTATTTATAGGAGGTGGGAGGGTGTGGGAGGGAGATATGCTGATTGGCTGGAAATGTGCCTGCTGACTGTGAAGTTCAGGGTCAAAGTTTGCCTCAATGATGTATTATAGGGGGCGGACCGAACATCGCATATGTTCGCCCGCAGCGGCGAACGCGAACATGCTAAGTTCGCCGGGAACTGTCCGCCGGCGAACAGTTCGGTACACCTCTAGACAAGAAAAGACTGTCGAGTTTCAGAAGAAAGTTCTCTTTTTCTGGTCATTTTGAGAGTATAATCGAACCCACAAATGCTGATGCTCCAGATGCTCAACTAGCTCAAAGGAAGGGCAGTTCTGTAGCTTCTCTAATCAGCACAACAGTTTTCAGCTGTGCTAACATAATTGCACAAGGGTTTTGCAATCATCAATTAGCCTGTTAACACGATTAGCTAACACAATGTACCATTAGAACACAGGAGTGATGGTTGCTGGAAATGGGCCTCTGTACACCTATGTAGATATTCCATTAAAAATCAGTCGTTTTCAGCTAGAATAGTCATTTACCACATTAACAATGTCTAAACTGTATTTCTGATTAATTTAATGTTATCTTCATTGAAAAAAACTGTGCTTTTCTTTCAAAAATAAGGACATTTCTAAGTGACCCCAAACTTTTGAACCGTAGTGTATGTTGGTACATTACTTTTAAATTCTGACCCCTAATGTTGTATGATCAAAACTCTTTTTTTTGGGGTTCATGCATAATAGTGGCAAGGACTGCCACTCCTCTGAAAGTGAGCCATGCATGCTTTTTGGAGGCAATTGACAGGTGGTGAATAGGCAATATGTTGCCTCCTCGGCACCCTTTTAAACACCCTAAATGCAAGAGATTGTAAATGCCTGGGGGATGTAAAGTCATTGCAACTCAGTCCCATTCACCTGGTGGTATGCTTGCAGCCCTGGCTGCTGCCTCTGCAGCTAAAGGGGAAGGAGTTGAGGGTGGTAAAAACAGGGCTCAACCACATTGTTTTACTATCCCTAACCTCACAAGTGAATGAACCCTTAGTTCACATCTGTGCGGCTGCACGCTGCGTGTAGGGAAACCCATTAGCTTCCTGTTAAAATACTTTTTTGAAAGACAATGAGTATAACATGAAGATTACAAAGAGGGATCAAAGTGCAGCATCAGTGGTACATCTCAAGAGGCGATAGTGGGTAGTGACATAACCAAACAATATAGGGATAAAACAATGGTACATAATAGAGCATACGGAGTAGGCCACAATAGTCCAGCAGAGTCCTAATATTGAGGACTGGGGAGGTAAACAGCCCAGGATATGCAGCCATATGACTAGGGTTGTTGGGGCTAGGAGGCTCTGGAGGTTCAAAATAGGGGTGGCAACAAAGCTGGGCTGTGATAGGAGGTAAGGAAACGCTTCAGTAGCCCTGTCCTCAGGGGTACCTAGGAAGCCCATTCATCTCAATGGGCTGCCATACCCACAAAAATGCAGGGAAAGAAGTCCCCAACCCTTTGCTGCACCTAAAATGCACTGCATTTGCCAATACCTGGGGGCACCGTTAAGAATGAATGTCACCCCTGCACATCTTCTAAAGTGCAGTGCAGTGTAATGTGAACCAAGCTATAGAAGACTAGGGTGCCTCTAGACTGAAAATACTTTTCAAGGGCACTGTGACTGAAAAAAGGTTGAGAAATGTTGGCTTAGAGGTACTTTTAGGCATATTACTGTTCACAGTGTTAAAAATGAACAACATTGTGTGGTAATCTTTTTAATATAAACCCAATAAAGCAACATAACAAACTTGCCCAACCTACTCACACAGCTTTTGAGAGTAATATAGATCACAGCTAAGTCTGGAAGTGTATAAGCTGATCGATGTAAGAGGCCTTTTTATGTCAATTATTAGAGAGAAGCCTAAATTAATAAAATCTAATCAGGAAGACAGTTCCTAAATCCGATTGACATGTTTGTTTACTTTTTTTGCACCTAAAGAAATCATTAGTAAAGCTCATGGTAGCATTGCTTCCTTTTTTACATAAACATGAGCCTAAATCCTAATTGGAAAGTAAAGATAAACAAATAGTAAGTATGTATACTATTTATTTAGGTGTAATTTATTATTGTGTTAAATTGAGGCTCTTTTTGACTGCAAAGTGTGAATTGAATCTATGGCTTGCCATACATGTTCAATGCTCTTGTTCAATTTTCCTTTAAATTTACCAAAAATCATATAATATGAGGTCAAAACTAAACAACTTTCTATTGTATACTATTCGGCAGGCCCTTGCACTATATACTGTATCTCACAAAATATTTTATTATATCTTTTCATGTGACAACACATGATAACATGAAGAAATGACACTTTGCTACAATGTAAAGTGGTGAGTGTACGGCTTGTAGAACCATGTAAATTTGCTGTCCCCTCAAAATAACTCAACAGCCATTTATGTCTAAACCGCTGGCAACAAAAGTGAGTACACCCCTAAGTGAAAAAGTCCAAATTGGGCCCAAAGTGTCAATATTTTGTGTGGCCACCATTATTTTCCAGCACTACCTTAACCCTCATGGGCATGGAGTTTACCAGAGCTTCCCAGGTTGCCACTGCAGTCCTCTTCCACTCCTCCATGACAACATCACAGAGCTGGTGGATGTTAGAGACCTTGTGCTCCCCCTCCACCTTCTGTTTGAGGATGCCCCACAGATGCTCAATAGGGTTTAGGACTGGGGACATGCTTGGCCAGTCCATCCTCTTTGTCCTCAGCTTCTTTAGCAAGGCAGTGGTTGTCTTGGAGGTGTGATTGGGGTCGTTATCATGTGGGAATACTGTCCTGCGGTCCAGTCTCCAAAGGGAGGGGGATCATGCTCTGCTTCAGTATGCCACAGTACATGTTGGCATTCATGGTTCCCTCAATGAACTGTAGCTACCCAGTGCCAACAGCATTTATGCAGCCCCAGACCATGACACTCCCACCACCATGCTTGACTCTAGGCAAGACACACTTGTCTTTGTACTCCTCACCTGGTTGCCACCACACATGCTTGACACCATCTGAACCAAATACGTTTATCTTGGTCTCATCAGACCACAGGACATGGTTCCAGTAATCCATGTCCTTAGTCTTCTTGTCTTCAGCAAACTGTTTACGGGCTTTCTTGTGCATCATCTTTAGAAGAGACTTCATTCTGGGACGACAGCCATGCAGACCAATTTTATGCAGTGTGCTGCGTATGGTCTTAGCACTGACAGACTGACCGCCCACCCCTTCAACCTCTGCAGCAATGCCGGCAGCACTCGTACGTCTATTTCCCAAAGACAACTTCTGGATATGACGCTGAGCACATGCACTCAACTTCTTTGGTCGACCATGGGGAGGCCTGTTCTGAGTGGAACCCGTCCTGTTAAATCGCTGTATGGTCTTGGCCACCATGCTGCAGCTCAGTTTCAGGGTCTTGGCAATCTTCTTATAGCCTAGGCCATCTTTATGTAGAGCAACAATTCTTTTTTTCAGATCCTCGGAGAGTTCTTAGCCGTGAGGTGCCATGTTGAACTTTCAGTGACCAGTATGAGAGAGTGAGAGCAAAAACACCAAACTTAACACACCTGCTCCCCATTCACCCCTGATACCTTGTAACACTAACGAGTCACATGACAACGGGGAGGGAAAAGGTCTAATTGGGCCCAATTTGGACATTTTTACTTAGGGGAATACTCACTTTTGTTGCCAGTGGTTTAGACATTAATGGCTGTGTGTTGAGTTATTTTGAGGGGACAGCAAATTTACACTGTTATACACGCTGTACACTCACTACATTACATTGTAGCTGAGTGTCATTTCTTCAGTGTTGTCACATGAAAAGATATAATAAAATATTTACAATAATGTGAGGGGTGTACTCACTTTTGTGAGATACAGTATATAGTGAAAGGGCCTGCCGAATAGTTTACAATAGAAAGTTGTTTAGTTTTGACCTCATATTATATGGTTTTTGGTAAATCTAAAGGAAAATTGAACAAGAGCATTGAACATGTATGGCCAGCCATAGATTCAATTCACACTTTGCAGTCAAAAAGAGCCCCAATTTAACACAATAATAAATTACACCTAAATAAATAGTATACATACTTACTATTTGTTTATCTTCACTTTCCAATTAGGATTTAGGCACTGCTGAAAAATAATGGTGGCCATACAAAATATTGACACTTTGGGCCCAATTTGGACTTTTTCCCTTAGGGATGTACTCACATTTGTTGCCAGTGGTTTAGACATTAATGGCTGTGTGTTGAGTTATTTTGAGGGGACAGCAAAGTTACACTGCTATACAAGCTGTACACCCACTACTTTACATTGTAGCAAAGTGTCCTTTCTTCAGTGTTGTCACATGAAAAGATATAATAAAATATTTACAAAAATGTGAGGGGTGTACTCACTTTTGTGAGATACTGTAGTTTAAGGAAAATCTTAAGAATAATTGTACAAGAAGATTGAACATGTATGGCCAGCCTAAGAGTAAACCAATTATGGCACTGTTATGCACCCAAAACCTGAATGCAGGATTTTGGTAGCACCTTCATAACCAGCAGTACTGCAGCTGTTAAATTTCTCTGCTGGACAGCTTAAAATTATTCTAAAGCCTATGCATTAAGGTAAAAAATAAAAACAACAACTTCTCTGCTCCCAGAATCCTCCCCACCCCCTTTTTACTTACCTGTGCCTATTCTCGAACCAGTGATTGTAGGAGGGGTGCAGCGTGTGTGGCGGCAGTAACTCACAGGGGCAATAGAAAACTTTTATTGAAGTAAAGCAACAATATTTCACAACAGCCCGGAGGGACACCTGCGCAATCGGGTACACTCACAAATTCCAACAAGGTAAAGATGACCGGTATGAGCTGGGTTGACAGCATCTGTTAACAGGGGCGAAATGTGGCCTGGTAGTCCAGTGCCCAAGCAGGAAGATATCCAAAGGAGTTGTGCACCTACGCTACTCACCCCTCATTTGGAACCTTTCCCTACCACGGAAAGAAGGGGGCTCCCCTGGGTTCGGGACTTTATAGGCAGAAAACCATCCAACAAATAATTTTTTTGAGAAGAGTATATGCACGAATATAGAAAATCAATACAATTTATTAAACAAATACAACGTTGTTTAGTGTTGACATACAATGTAAAAAAGAGAACAATACATAATAAATGCGGTCTGAATGCACCAGAAGAGGAACTGGGAAAGCGAGAGTGATAGATAAACTCCAAAAATGGGACCTTGACGCGTTTTGGGTAATGACCCTTTATCCAAAAGGTCAATTTGGGGTACAATTCACATATGCTGTTTCCAGAGGTTCAAGGCTGCGCGTTTAAAAACCTATTGCGGTTAGGAGACCGCAATATTAAATGGGGGCGCGCCCAAGGGTAAAAGGCAAAAACGAGGAAGCCCCTATGTAGAAGGGGAGAAGAAGGGAAACAACAAACAGTATGATCGGCTGGAAATGGTCAATTCCTAGTACTGTACTTGGAAAACCCTCCGAAACCTATCCCACGAGGATCTCATAGGGCTAGTGCCCAGAGACACAAGAATATCTGTAGTGTGCGTATCATCCTTACACGTAGTGTTGTAAGAAGAGGTAGACGGAGGAAAGGTTCCGCTATCATAGATTAGATGAACCAAAGTTGGAGAATCTCTGTGGGTGAGTGAGACTGGTGCGTCCAGCAATCCCTATCTACAATAGCGGAACCTTTCCCCTGTCTACCTCTCCTTACAACACTACGTGTAAGGACGATACACACACTACAGATATTCTTGTGTCTCTGGCCACTAGCCCTATGAGATCCTCGTGAGATAGGTTTCGGAGGGTTTTTCAAGTACAGTACTAGGAATTGACCATTTCCAGCTGATCATACTGTTTGTTGCTTCCCTTCTTCTCCCCTTCTACATAGGGGCTTTCCTCGTTTTTGCCTTTTACCCTTGGGCGCGCCCCCATTTAATATTGCGGCCTCCTAACCGCAATAGGTTTTTAAACACGTGGCCTTGAACCTCTGGAAACGGGATATGTTAAGTGTACCCCAAATTGACCTTTTTGATAAAGGGTCATTACCCGAAAAGGCGTCAAAGTCCCATTTTGGGAGTTTATCCATCACTCTCGCTTTCCCAGTTCCTCTTCTGGTGCATTCATACCGCATTTATTATGTATTGTTCTCTTTTTTACATTGTATGTCTAAACACTAAACAACGTTGTATTTGTTTAATAAATTGTATTGATTTTCTATATTCGTGCATATACTCTTCTCAAACAAATTCTTTGTTGGATGGTTTTCTGCCTAAAAAGTCCCGAACCCAGGGGAGCCCCCTTCTTTCCATGACCAGTATATTAGGGATGTTGGCAGATTCCCATCCTGACACCACAGCCCAAGCTTAATCTCTACTTTCCCTACCACTAGCACTGCCCCTAACAGGCACGGTACCTATCCCTACCCTATTGACTCGCAAAAAGTGTGCAATGCCTGGGAGCAAGAGCCCTAAGTTTGTTCTGCCTGACCCAAAATGGCTGCTGGAGTCACATGGGGAGTCAGAATCCAATTGGGTGATTCCCCAGTGACCCAGGAAACCATAGAGAAACTGTATTATTTTGAATTCCCCTCCAACTACGGTGCCATTGCGAAGAGTGCTACCTGCAGTGGAGAAAATAGATTGCACCTGCCTACACACTGTTCATGAGCCACCCTCCAGACAGGGAAGATTTATAGTAGTGGGAGCCATTGGCTCCAGCTGCTGTCCATCAAAGGAGCAGAGGACGGGGTGAGGCGCACTGCCTGTGTGAATTGTCACAGACAGGGCAGCTCAGGAGCAAGGGGCTCCAAGGGGTAGAGCAAAACACGTTGAGGGCGTGGCCTGGCAGGAGTCTCCAAAGTGGCTTTCTGGTGGCACTTGCTGAGAGGAGGAGCCAGGAGCACCTGCGGGGGCCCCCGAAGAAGAGGATAGTCTACTCTGTGCAATGATTTCAGGTCATGGTGACAAACTTTACAAACATTTCAATGACCTCCGGAAGATTTACCCCTCTAAATGAGCAGGCCATTTTTTGCAATACAGCACTGCATTATTTTAACTGACAATTGTACCCAAATAAAATGTATTTACAATCTACCCAAATAAAATTTATGAGCTTTGTTTTGGTGGTATTTGATCACTTCTGCATTTTTTATTTTTTGCACTATAAACAAAAAAAAAAAAAAAACGTCAATTTTGAAAACAAAAGAAAACAATATTTTTTACTTTCTGCTATAAAACCTATCCTATAAAAAAAAACAATTTTCTTTTTCAATTTTCACCAGTATGTATTCTGTTTCATGTTTTTGATAAAGAAAATCCCAATAAGCGCATATTTATTGATTTGTGCAAAAGTTATAGCATCTACAAACTATGGGATATATTTATGGAATTTGTATTTATTTTTATTTTTTTTATTAGTAATGGCGGCAATCAGCGACTTATAGAGGGACTGCGATATTGCAGCAGATAAATTAGACACTTTCTGACACTTTTTGGGAACTAGTGATACTAATACAGTGACAAGTGCTTAAAATATGCACTGTCACTGTACTAACTGGGAAGGGGTTGACATCTAGAGCAAAGGGTTAACTGTGTGCCTAGCTAGTGTTTTTCTACAGTGTGGGAGGTGTTTTCACTAGGGGAAGGCATGGATCCATGTCCCTGCTTTTCAGGAACACAGGATCCATGCCTTCCCCATTGACAGAACAGCAATCTGCCTCTTTTACATAGGCAGACTGCTGTTCTGCCTGTGTAAAGAACGATTGGTGGGTCCCAGGGGACATCAAGTACCCGCTGATCGACTCCCACTGTGCGGCAGTATCAACTGTCCTACTGCCAACGTACATTCGCTCCTGTTACCCGAAAGTGCAGGATCACGTGTGTATTCATAAGTAATCCTGTGCAAAGTCGCTGCCCTGTAGCAGTAAAATTGCTATAAGGGGGTCGCCAAGTGGTTAAATAACGTAGGGTTATGCTGCTGCCTACAGGAGAAATGGACAATTTCTTTATTCAACATTTTTCACTTGAATTGGAAGATTTTTTCCTACTATCAACAACTAGTGGTACATTCAAGACAGAAATCTGAGATCTTTGAAGTCTCCTCATTTTGGCAATGAACACAGGTTTTCCTAGTATGAAATATTTCCTGGTGTTCTTAATGGTCCTACAACTGGTAGTGCCAAGCTGTCTGTGTTTTGGTTACCACAGGAGTTTGCTATTCAGGTCAATCCATGTACATGGCTTTCCCTGGGCTATTGGCAACAGAGCTGCTAGTAGGTTTTGCTATATTGAAAAACATGTCCTCTTGCACCTGGGGTGTATATGTGCTCTAGACAGGCTGGTAATGGCTGGACACTGTGTGGGATACTTTAATGGGAGAGTCCTCCTTTTAAGCTGCAAATAGACTAAATAGCTGGGCACTCTGTATGAAGAACTTATTAGGAAAGTCTTCCCCTTTATTGAAGTCTGGGGCTGCATACATATTTTGTGCTTGGTGGCTGGACACTGCTTCTGCACAAATTACCTTTAAATATCTCTCCATATTCTTAGCTCAGCATTGTGCTGTATTTTTCAGCTGGTAGACTGGCTCTGCTATACCAGAAATGTCTTTTTGAACTTCCTGGTGCTCTTCTTGTTAGGTTAAGACATTTTGCTGATTCAGTAGTTATTGGCTTGTGCATGCAGCATTCTCCATCTCCACAAAATGATTCAGTGCACAGCTTCTGCTCGAGCCTGTGCCCAGGGACATAGCTCCACAAGCAGTGACATTTGGTCACTATTAATATTTGGCCCCTATTAACTCCTTTCTTTACAAGCTCCAGTTCATCAGTAATTCTGTAGGGAGTTTGGTAGCTTTTTTTCTTAAAGATACAGTAACCTAAAAAAAGATACATATTGTGTGTTACCAAATTAAAGGGTGGTCACTCTGCAGCTGTTGATGTACTATGTACTCTGGCTTTGAATTGCACCATGTGCAAGAACAAACTTTGTGCAGGAAAGGATGGTATTTTCGTGGCTTCTTATAACTCCCAACTGCCTGTTCCCTCATTTTTTACTTCTGCTTACTTCTCTTCCTGCCTAACAGCAGAGGTTTTTTCTTTTGTTTTTGCATAGATCTATGATTCAGTTGGTTAGGCAACTTGCAGCTCTCCCTGATCATAGGAGTTTAAAATGTCCACATCACATTCCCTAAAAGATTCTTACGCAGAGATGTCTATTGTTTCTGATTCTGTCAGGGATCCTCTATAGGAATCATTGTCAGTCACTGATTCCATTGCTTCCCTTGAGGATGAGAGAACATCCTCCTCAGTTTCAGTTGGTTGCTGAATTTCAGTTAGTAGTTGTTCACCAAAACAGTAGGAAGCGGTTTCCTTTTTAATTAAGGTTGTGTATTTCACTGACATTACACACAGAATATTGTTTCTGAAAATGGCCATGCACTAAGATATCTGGCAGGAGATTTACTAAAACTGGCGCCCACAGAATCTGGTATAGCTGTGCATTGGAGCCAATCAGTTTCTAACTTCAACTTGTTCAATGAAGGTTTGATAATAAAACCTAGAAGCTGATTGGTTACTATGACCGGATTCTGTGTGCACCAGTTTTAGTAAATAATTGGAGATAAAGGTGTCATAAGTTTCATAATTACTGGGTCTTCTTTCTCCAATGCCAACGTCAGCTCAAACAGATGTACTCTCCCTAATTGTATCATATATCCCGTGATTAACCTAATGGAATCACCTTTCCATCCACTAGCCTCAGAGTAATTGCTCTGACCTTGTCTTAATACTGTTTTGTTAGCCATTTGTTAGCCATCCTGAGATCTTTATCACTATATTTTCTGTGTTTGAATCTAGTAGTTATTTATCGAATTTAATATTCAAATGCATCATCTTACAGTTTCTATTGACCAATAGGGATTGCTCTCATTGGACTTGGGGGGGGGGGGGGGGTCGAAGCTTTGGGCTTGTAGTATTGCATTATCCACTGTTACTTTAGAGTATAATGTAGTAATAATGGAACCATTCAACTCCTTCACATTGATTACATCAAGAAAACCAAAGTTTTTAGCATCATATGCCTTGTAGTAAATAATCATTATTGCATCATATTCGTATCATATGCGAAGTGTAAATTAAAACCTGTCCACGAGAGAAGATTATTATCAATGTACATGTGTCATGACAAAAATGTGGCACAGGTTTATAGACAATCTATAAATACTATAACTATACTGCTTTCACATCCCCCACACAGGTACAGGTTCACATAAGAAGGTGCACACATTTTGCCTATTGGTGTTCCCTGTATCTGAAGGTATTGGGAGCCAAAAATAGTGTTGTGCATAAGCAAGCATTAACCAGGTTAGATGTTATGGTCTTACTGCAAAATGTCTCATTCACTAAAAAAACATTTATGAAGTGTGCCT